>NC_084838.1:79849467-80451133 GCF_033115175.1 Lepus europaeus | reverse complement strand
GCAGAATTCTCTACATATACAAGACTATGGTGCCCTCTTAAGCATAGGTATTTGAAGGCATCAAATTCTCTCTAAAATTCTACTCAGAAAGCAAAATTATGGTTGACTGAAAAAACAAAGATAATGAGGCCAGAATATGAGAAATGGCATGGTTATGAACCTATGTATCTTTTTTTTAAAGTTTTATTTATTTATCCAAGAGGCAGAGTTACAGACAGAGAGGGGAGGGGGAAACAGACAGAGAAGTCTTCCATCTGCTGGTTCACTCCCCAAATAATTGCAATGGCCAGAGCTGGACTGTTTAAAGCCAAGAGCCATGAGCTTCTTCCACATCGCACACACAGATGCAGGAGCTCAAGCTGTTGGGCCATCTTCGGCTGTTTTCCCAGGACATCAGCAGGGAGCTGGATCAGAAGTGGAGCAGCCAGGACTTGAACTGGCATCCACATGAGATGCTAATGCTGCAGGTGGTGGCTTAACCAAGTATATCACAGCACCAGCCCACTAAGTACCTTTTATTATTGAAAAATTTCCAGGTGAACTCCAGTATTGATAGTCTCACTTTCATGGAACTCTCCCAGAAGTCTAATTTGTTTCCTCTCTGAGTGGGTGTGAGGAGCTCAAAAGAACCCTTGTGCTTCTAACAATTATGTCACCAGTCAATTTCCTGTATCAGTCTTGAAAAACCAGTTATTCCAGAGTTAGCATTCAGAGTGTTCATACTTTTCAAAAGTTTCTTTCCTTTTAGAAACTTCTGTTCTTCTCAGTAATTTTTCAAACCTGACAGTTGAAACAAAGCAGGAATGATATAATGAGACAGTTTGATTTATTCATTGTTGTCATAATGAAAAGAATTCAGGGTAAAGGCATCATGCATACTTATATTGTGTCCATTCATGATCTTTTGTCTGAGTTGATTGGTCTTGAGCTTTACTTTTTTATATAATTTTCCTTGATTTCATTTCTGAAATTCTTTCATTCCTTGAATTAGCTTTTACCCTTTACTTAGAAGTAAAGGGTAAGTTCTTACTTGGAAGTCTTCTTTCATTTTTTTTTTTTGCTTCTATTCACTGAAGTCGTTGTCTATAAATAGATTCTTAGATTTCAATTTCCTTTAGTTCTTCTGAAAAATAATTAAGCTGACTCTAAACAACTTTCTTAGTAGTTTTTGGTTTCAAGTAAGTTGTAACTCCTAGAAAATTGTCAGATATAAATTTGATCAATTATAGCAAGTGTAATACACATGTCATTATTTCATCTTCCAAAACCAATCAACTAGAAATACTAAAGCGTGTATTAATTCAGCTAGATAGATATCATGGGTTATTTTGATCTCACATGTTTTAGAGAGTAATTATGTCCCATGGGCTTTTAAATACTCAGTATTCTGTATCTGAAACATATTTAAATAATTAATGACACTACTGATGGAATTCATGTTTCGTTCATCTTTCCAGAAATTTAGAAAACTCATGATGCAAAATAATTTGCTTACATCAATGACATGAATGACAAAATTTTTCAAAAGTTGATTCTTTTTTTAAAAAAATATTATTTTGATCTATTTGAAAGAGCTACAGAGAAAAAGATAGAGATCTTTTATCTGCTGGTTCCCTCCTCAAATGCCCACAATAGACAGGCTGGGAGCCAAGAAATCCATCCAGCATTTCCACATGAATATCAGGTACCCAAACACTTGAGCTGTCCTCTGTTGCCACTGAGGATGCATTAGCAGGAAGTTGGAATGGAAGTGGAGGTGCCAGGTTTCGAACCAGCACTTTGATCACAAGCTGTACCTAACTAACTGCACCACAAGAACTGTTCCTGGAAAATTGCCAAGAGAACTTGCTAATTGTTAAAGAGCAAAACTGAAAGACAATTTTCATATTTCTCAAGTTAATGACCCTATCTTTTTGAAACATGATCAAGATGACACCTCGAAAAGTTAAAAAAGGAAGAAAAAATACTTAGAATGTCTACATGTTCTGGGCTTTAAAAAATATAGAAATAAGTTTTTATAAACAAGCAAAATATAAAACATTAGGCAAGTTTTTCTTCTTAATGAAATAAATTTGGGAAATGGAAAACAACAAATGTGCCAGAAATTCATCACTTTTAAATTAAAGGAAATTTGGTCTGATGGGTCATCGGTAGATTATTTTTTCCTCTAAGCGTGGTTGCTGGTGTGTATTTCAGCATAATTACAAGTAGAAGAGCAATGCAATTATGAAATGTTCCAGGACATATCCTGTGACATTTTTCGTGGTAAATGCTGGTGCTAGAATCACAGACAGCAGGACTTACCTGGAAACTCAGCGAGTATCAGCCTGAAAGCATTTTTTGGAAGTGTCTGCCTTATGGATGATTACTTTAAGTGTCATAAAAAGAAGCCTGCTTTGGTGAGCAAGAGTGGAACATATTCTGAGCACACAAGCCAGACTTTGCTCAATTGACTCCGTAGGGTGGGACCATAACAGTCAATGAAGGAAAAAACTATATCATATACACAAGGCTAATAATAAGCCAGTTGTTGGCCAAGGTTCTGAATATCTCATTAAGGAAGAAATTCCTTCACTCCCTATGGTGTGTATCATATGAATCACAAATGCTCGTTACTTTTATTGGCATTATGTGAATTTATATACTGCTGGTAGGCTTTAAGGATACAGGCTACACTATTTTCTCTCCTGTTCAAAGGACTGAATTACAAAACTCAATCCTTTAGTAACTGACTTTACCTGAACTCCAGTGCAATGAAACTTTGAGCTTGCTATTAGATTTTATTAAAACTATAATTTAAAATACTAGAGAAACACTATATATAGTAAGAAAAACAAAAAGAAACATTAAAAGCCGGCGCCGCGGCTCACTAGGCTAATCCTCCACCTTGCGGCGCCGGCACACCGGGTTCTAGTCCTGGTCGGGGCACCGATCCTGTCCCGGTTGCCCCTCTTCCAGGCCAGCTCTCTGCTGTGGCCAGGGAGTGCAGTGGAGGATGGCCCAAGTGCTTGGGCCCTGCACCCCACGGGAGACCAGGAGAAGCACCTGGCTCCTGCCATTGGAACAGCGCGGTGCACCGTGCCGGCCGCAACGTGCCTACCGCGGCGGCCATTGGAGGGTGAACCAACGGCAAAAAGGAAGACCTTTCTCTCTGTCTCTCTCTACTGTCCACTCTGCCTGTCAAAAAAAAAAAAAAAAAAAAAAAAAAAAAAAAAAAAAAGAAACATTAAGAAAAATAGAGATTGTGGGGCTGGTGTAGTGACACAGCAAGGTAAGTCACTTGGGACACTCGTAACCCATATCAGAGCACCAGTTCCTGTTCTGGCTCCTCGGTTCTGATGCAGCTCCTTGCTAATGCATTTGGAAAGCAACAGATGATGGCTCAAGTGCTTGGTCCCCTGTCACCCACGTTGGAGACCGTTAGGCCATCACAAAACGCACCAAACACCGGAGTAAGGGAAAGGGTTTATTGGGGAAACCCAGCAGGCTGGAGGGAAGGGGCGAAGAAGGAAAAGAGAGAGAAGGAGAGTATAAGACAGGGAGAGACAGAATGGAGAGGCACTAGCGAGGAGAGAACAGAGAAAAGAGAGACAAGAGGAGGAGAGGAGAGCAGAGAGGAGCCAAGAGGGCCACGTGTTCAGGAACAGGCCATTTTAAAACTTTGCCGGGGCGGGCAGGGAAGCAGGAGCAGCAAATCCCATTAGGTTGGGGGTGGAGCTTGACACCGGTGGTTGAGCCATGTGACCACCTGGATTCCAGCAATGGCGGTGGGGACTAGAGCCTAGGATGGTGTCAGGGTGTGGGTTGCACCATAGATAAAACTGTACCATTTTCCTAATAGAGACCCACATAGAATTTCTGCTTCCTGGCTTCAGCCTGGAACAGCCCCAGCTGTCACAGCCATTGGGAGAGTAAAGCAATGGATGGAAGATCTCTATCTCTCTGTCCCTCTGTGTGTGTCTTTGTGATGCTCTCTTGATCTGTTTCAGTCTTTTAAATAAACAAATAAATCTTTTTTTTTTTCTTTTGACAGGCAGAGTGGACAGTGAGAGAGAAAGACAGGGAGAAAGGTTTTCCTTTTTGCTGTTGGTTCACCCTCCAATGGCTACCGCGGCTGGCGCACTGCACTGATCCAAAGCCAGGAGCCAGGTGTTTCTCCTGGTCTCCCAGGGGGTGCAGGGCCCAAGAACTTGGGCCATCATCCACTGCCTTCCCGGGTCATAGCAGAGAGCTGAACTGGAAGAGGGGCAACCGGGACAGAATCCAGCGCCTCAGCCAGGACTAGAACCCGGTGTGCCAGAGCTGCAGGTGGAGGATTAGTCTATTGAGCCGCAGTGCCGGCTTAATAAATCTTTTTAAAAATAGAAATTTTGACCCAATTTTATGGAATCAGACATTACAAGGTAAATCTAAAGTTTACAAAAATGATGACATTAGGTGAAGATTTAAAGTTAGCATTAAACTTCTTCCAGTTGTACCCATCTATTTTGTCATTCTATTCCATGTGCATTTTAATGTATAACCTCAAAATTTTCCACAAAGAGATTCTTTTCTCCATCTAAAATCAGGTTTTATATTTTTTCTGTTTTCTGATTTTGCTCTAGCCCATCTTAAGCAATAAAGGCAAAAGATAATATTTATTGCTCATAAAACATTGTAGGATACTGTGCAAAAGTTCACCACATATATTACCAAAGACAATTCTTTTAACAGTTCTACAAATGACACCACTGTTATCTGTACTTTACACGAGGCCTCACATTGGTGAATTCACTTTCTGAAAGTCCCTAAGAGGGAAAACTTGAACTTAAACCTAGAGCCATTATTCTCCACGGACTCTGTTTTGAAACACCATGCCAGAATCAATCTGTGCAGGCTTCTTTCTTATAGAATTCTCTTTATTTCCATTTTAATACCGTTCAGTGTTAACTGAGCTTCAAAGTGTGCTAAGACTATGAGGAAGTGAACTAAATCAGAAGAGTAAAATTATATGCAACCTCCACACAAACATACACTTGTATGTATTTTTTGGCTGTTTTTTCCTTATAATTTCTTATAGAAGTTCTTGAGCAATTGATTTTATATCAGTTCCTTCATCTATAAAACAGCACATCATTTAATTTATTTCGATGATGTATAGTTTAAGGATGGTATGATGATGTGAAGCAATATAAGAGCTTACAGTTGAGTTTCTGGAATCCAATTACTAAGGAGCAAATGTGATTTGCTACTTACTGTCTATGTAAATTTTAACAAGTTTCTTCATCTCTCTGTGCTTCAATTCCCCATCTGTAAAATTTGCATAACAGTCCTCTATATAGTCAGTGGATGAAAAGAGGTAACTTCTATAGAAAGCTTAGCATGATATAACATGCAGTACATACACATTTCTCAATAACAATTTGTTCACACAAATGAACTAAAGACTAATAATTTTAAAACAGAATGTAACTGATCACTAATCAGACCATCGTAAGGAAAATATTTTTCCAAAATAAAGGTAATTTTAAAATAATTATTTATTTATTTTTATTTTGTTTGAAAGAGAGAGAGTACTAGCATCTGGAAATTTGGTTTACTCCCCAAATACCTACAATAGCCAGTGCTGGGCCAGGTCAATGGCAGGAGACTGAAATTCCATCTGGGTCTCCCACATGGGTGGCAGGGTCCCAAGAATTTGAGCCATCATCTGCAGCTCCCTGGGTTACATAACTGCGGGAAGCTGGAATGGAACCAGAGGAGCCAGGACTCAGACTAGGCGCTTTGATCAATACAGTATGCAAGCATCCCAAGCAGAGACTTAAGCACTGAGTCTCATGCCCACCCAAAAAGTGACTTTGAAAACAAGACAAGTTTAGGTGTTTTTTAACCACTTTGGTTATTTTATCAGCTTGTGTTTGTCCATGACAAAAAGAAGATATCTTTAGGAAAACAAAACATTCATGTCTTACACTTCTTTGATGTCTCTATACTTCTTTCTGCATTTTTAAAACAGAAGATGTAATTCCCCTTACTATGATTTTGGTCCTTAAAGTAAGTGAATTATTCTAATTATATTACAAGTTAACAATCAGAACAAGAAAAATGCTTCATATTTTAGTGTCAGAAGACTATGCTCGTCTCTTGTAGCCCTGAAAGATTGGTTCTAGAGTCTCTACAGACACCAAAATGTGCAGATACGAAAATCCATGGGTGTCTAAGTGCTTTGTAAACAGTAGTACGGTATCTGGGCAGAATCTTCACAAATCCTCCCCCTGACTTTAAATCCTCTCTGCATCACTTTATAAAAGCAATGCAATGGAAATGCTATGTAGACAGTCATGATCCTGTATTATTTAACGAATAATCACAAGAAAAATATCTGTACGTGTTCAGCACAGACACACTTTTCAAAAATATTTTCAATTCACGGTTGGTTGAATCCTTGTATGCAGAATCCACGGATCTGGAAAACCTCCTGCATGTGTTATAATAAAACAGTTAGAAGAGAATTCCTTAAAATTTGCTGTAGGATAAACAGGATGTTAGAAAACTTTGTCGGAGCAGCTGTAAGAACTTGAGAGAAACTATTGCTCTAGAAACCAGGAGGAGAGAAAGGCAATAGCAGGGGCTTCTGCAGCTGCCCTGTTCAACAGTGGAAACTCTAGGAGCTATAAAGCCAGAAGCCTGAGTACTGAGCTTGTCACAGCAGATTTTTCCTTTGTGTCTGTGTGCTGCGAGGGCACTTCCTCAACCGCCTGTTATAGAAATAACTTGGACAATCCAACACAGACAGTGTTAGAGCAGAAACTCTGGTGTCCTTGTGTGTTTGTCCTAATAGGCCCCAGAATTTAAAAGGAGAGAAAAAAATAAAAGGCATCATTATTTAAATTGAAAACTAGTAAGATAAGCTTCAAGTATTCCATTTCAGCATAACAAAATAATTGAGGCTCTTAGCTCAAGGCCTCAGAGTAATCAGCAAATGCTAAAGAAAACAGGAAGTAAGGTCCCCTATCTGCTGAAGGAATGTCTGATATGAATCAAGAAGCTAAGGGTAAGTATTATCTTTGAAGGGGTGATATCATTCAGTAAATAATCTTTCTTTTAAGTATGTAGTGTATGCTACAGTGTCAGGACCTTGAAAACAAAACCGAAACGGAGAAATTCAAAACCTATTTAGTATTGCATTCACTTTATGTTCTTTCTTTAAAAATTGTTTTCTTGTGAGATTTATTAGATATATGTGTCGGCATTTGTGTATTTGTATGTACATGTATATACATAGAAGTGTGTATATGTATGTAACTACATACACATATATACGTTTGTATGTATAAAGCATGCAAGTGGGGGCCTGTGATGTAGCATAGCAGGAAAAGCCACCGTCTGCAATACTGGCATCCCATGTGGGCACTGGTTCCAGTCCCATCTGCTCCACTTCCAACCCAGCTCCCTGCTAATGCACCTGGGACAGCACTGCAAAATGGCCCAAATGCTTGGGCCCCTGTAACCAAGTGGGAGATCCCACAGGAAGCTCCTGGCTCCTGGCTTTGACCTGGTCCAGCGCTGGTCGTTGCAGCCATCTGGGGAGTGAACCAGCAAATGGAAAATATTTCCTTCTCTCTGTGTGTCCCTCTTTCTCTGTAACTCTGACTTCCAAAATAAATAAATAAATCTTTTTTTAAAAAAAGAGAAGCACAATAAGACAAAGACTAACATGTGCATAGTGGACTTGATGATTGCAATTTTAAATTATAAATAATATGAAAATGTCTAAAATTTTGTGTACCATATATCTTTGTAGCATTGCAGTGTCCAATGGAGAACAAGTGCTGCTTTTTAAACTGAGTGAAGTGATATTCCACAGACACTGATGACATGAAGCTTCTGTGCAGCTGACTTTGAACCTCTTTGTGCGCATCAATCCATGCTCTTTTTGACTGTTCATCTACTTTCCATGTGGCAACACCTTGACATATTAGCCATCACCCTAGAGCCCTCATGGTTGAGTATTTCCACCTGACCTCTTCAATTCTGGTATCCTTTAATTCCCACTGACAAGGAGAGCCCAGTTGTCTACAATCAACTCTGGTCCAGCCATCACTGAATGCTCAAAAATGTCTCCTCCATTATTAGCACATCCCTTATCAGCTTCGTGATGACAGTGCTCTCTGGCCCTTTCGATGAACTAAGTCACCTGGTAACAGTGTTCCACAATAGAGTCATTCTAGCATGCTCACTTCTGTGAGCCTTTTGATCCCTTCCTCAAAACTCTAAGGCAGTTCTATCATTTCTACTTAATTTAATATGAAACTCCCTATCCCAAGCAGGCATTCAAGCTGTGTATCTGGCCCATTTCTAGGTGCTTTTCAGTCATGGAAGGATTCTCCTGTTGACAAATTCTCCTTTATAAAGTTTGTCTTTCACCATCCCCAACCTCCTCTCTAGTCAACCCTATCAAGATCTACTTCTTGGCATGTTCTCCCGATTCCCTTTGCTGGAAATTGATACTCTGCTGAAGTTTCTTCAGTGAATAATTCCTTTTTTCTTTCCCAAGTTGGTTTATGCCGAGACTTGACATTAATTACAGAACTAGAGGACAGAAGAGAAAGTGGTGTCAGATATTGAAGAGAGCAAATATTGCCTTTGAAGGATTTGGTGTGGTCTTCTGACAAGAGAAGGTAGGCAGCAAATAAAGGAGGATACTTCTAAGGTCCAGAGCTTCAGGAGAATCTGGGGGTCCAAGTTCACGAGGACATCTCTCAATAAGTCCTCATTCAATGCCTTAAGGACCCACTCCTTCCATGTAAGTGTTCTATCTCAGGACACTAACAGCAGAGGTCAAGTGCTGATACTCTTCTGCTAGAGAATCTTACGGAGTTGGCTAAAACACCAAGATGTTAAAAAGGAAAAATACATGGACTGGCAACTCATATAAAATAAGTGTGATTAAGATCAGCTGAACTGAAGCCTCACGTCACAGGTGCCCATGTAATGTCACTTCATCCAGATTAAAAATCTAAGACTGACAGAATGTTGCTACAATACCATAAGGACATGCAGTAGAGATTTCTGTGCACATTTTTAAAATGTTTTACATATAATTCACTTAGAATTAGACATCACAATCAACAAGTTCACTTTGCACCTTTTAGTCTCTATCTTGTCTAATGCTTCCCTTCACTAAGACAGGTTGATTTTTGCCTCCCTTATAGTTCAATTATTTTTACAAGAAATTCCACTATTCAATCATCATGCAATCTGCTTTTTAGCTGAAAAAATGGTGGATTCATAACTCCTTGGTAATTGACACATCTGATCCTGTCAGTTTTCTTCTTTAACACAATATAGGAATTTAGCGACAACTTTACAGTCTTTATAATTGCTAATCTC
This sequence comes from Lepus europaeus, assembly GCF_033115175.1. NCBI lineage: Eukaryota > Metazoa > Chordata > Mammalia > Lagomorpha > Leporidae > Lepus > Lepus europaeus. The sequence goes on along the minus strand of NC_084838.1, from coordinate 80,441,761 downwards.
CCCTGTATCTTTGAGATTCTTGGTGTAGCTGGCCAGTTACACAAAATTGTCTCCTTCCATGTGCATTTCATGCCAACTTAACATTGGTGAAAGTTATAGCAGTTATAATTCTAGAATTTGTGGGAAGATTCTAGCAGCTAGCTTACTTATCTCTAACCGTGGTATCCTCTTGTGATCCAGGTGGCAAGTGATTATAATTCTAGAATCCCATCCTCAGAATATGCCTCCTAGGACCACTTCTGAAATTATCTATCTTCAGCTGGGTGTCTTCATTAGTTTCCTAGGATCGCTGTAAGAAAGTACCACAAACTTGGTGGTGTAAAACAACAGAAATTGTGGGAGCTGGCAGTTCAAAATCAATGTGTTAGTAGGGTTCTTTCCCTCTGGGCATTCCAAGAGAGAATCAGCTCCATGCTCTACTTCTAGTGTTTATATATATGCAGCCCACTCTAATATAGTGAGAACCCATCTTAACCTGACTATATCTACAAAGACACTTTTCCAAATAAGATCACAATTACAGATTAGGAATTCAACATCTTTTTAGTGGAGTGCAATTCAACCCATAACACTGTCCATAATGACGCATTCCGTAATTACAATTTATATGTAGTTATTTTTAGGCTATATTCCCAATAAAATGTGGGGGAATGGGAAAATGGTAATGATAGCAGAAGACAAATCAAGGTTGCATTATCAAGCAGCCTCCAAATGAGGACAGATTTTGTTCAATCTAGCCACGGAGTTCTGGGAAGAGTATATAGGTCACAACACTGAGAGGATCATCAGCTACAAAGAAGCTGGATTTTCTTACCTCAGCACCTACCAGTCATGGAGACAGAGCTATGACTGGTTGAAACTGAATTACCAGGCACATTTAATTACTGCTTTTTTTTTTTCCAGCAAAAGTGGTTGTGGTAACCTGAAGAGACTCTTATGAATTGAATTGTGCTCCCTCACACTCTCTGAAATTTGAAACTTGAGGTGTTACCTCCAGGACAGAAGAATGTGATGGTATTAAGAAACAGAGCCTTTAAAGAGAAAGGGCCTTCCCTTCACCATGCCAGGCAGAAAGAGGCCTCAGGAAAAAGAAAAAAAATGGAAATTCTGGGCTTCAGAACTGTGCGCAATTCAATTTCGGTTGTTTCAACTACCTAATCTGTGGAATTTTGTTAAAGCAGATTTAGTAAAATAAAAGAGTACTGACTCATGAGAGTGACAGTACCTTGGGTGCAGGTGTGAGAAGAACCTAAGGCGATGTGGGAAGGGCACTCAGGGTGTCTGCTCTGATCCTAAGTCCTCATTCCCAGTGAATTGTTTGCAGAATGTGTGATTCTTGTCCTCACAACTTTATCCTTTGCTCTGTTAGACATACTGGTTTCCCAAAAGGTTATAAGAGTTTGACTGGAACCTGAAGCTGACTCATACTTTATCAATGTAGGGTCTGAAAATTTTAACCGGCCAGAATTACATAATACACGTGAGTCAAGTTTGGACTTTGGGGGGTTCATTAAAATGCATTCTTTTTTTTTTAAAGGTTTATTTATTTATTTGAAAGTCAGAGTTACACTGAGAGAGAAGAAGAGGCAGAGAGAGAGAGAGGCAGAGAGATAGAGAAAGAGACAGAGAGGTCTTCCATCTGCTGGTTCACTTTCCAATTGGCCATATCAGCTGGAGTTGATCCGAAGCCAGGAGCTTCTTCTGGGTCTCCCTGGCGGGTGCAGGGGCCCAAGGACTTGGGCCATCTTCTACTGCTTTCCCAGGTCATAGCAGAGAGCTGGATTGGAAGTGGATTGGAGCAGCCAGGACTCAAAATGTCATCCACATGGCATGCTGGCACTATAGGTGGCAGCTTTACCCCTTATGCCACAGGGCCAGCTGCCAGGATGCATCTTGATGTTTCTACATCTGCTAGTAATAATGAATGGGTAAATACAGTAGCTGTAGAAGAATGAAGTCAAGGTACCAAGAGCACAGGCCTTTCAAGGAGAAACAAATAGGTCACTCTACTGAGTGATAATCAGTGGAGACTGGTTACAGTGTTAGCCAAGGTGTGAAGGGAACAAAGTAAGCAGTAAAAGAGAGAGAACTCTTGGTTGGTTACTAGTGAAGACTCTGCTCAGTTTAATGTATATTAAATTCTGTTTTTTATCTGCACATTAACCTCAGATGAAAAACTCATTGCCAGATTGGAGAAATGTTTTCTAAAAGTGGAAAAATGCACTATACAATCACATAACTGACAGTCTCTTTGCTTTCATTAAGGAGCAAAAAGACCTATATTATAGTCTACTTTTTAAAATTTTATTATATATGGTTTTATTTTTCTGAATTTAATTAGCATCATGTCTCATTGACATGGCATTCTATTGTACAATAAAATGTTAAAGTTTAGCTTACTTCAATGATCTCTTATCATAACTCTCTCGTATGATTTTTATGATTACCTATGGTTATGAATTTGTGTATCTGTAAGCTACACAAAAGACTTACTATGAATCTTTAACCCATAAATTAGCATACCAGATATCTTTCTTATACACTTGAGGAAAAATACCACAATGATAACAATTCAGCTTCAAATTTTTAAGAATAAAATGTAGGGATTTCATTACTTTTAAAAAGGAAAAAATTATAAGTATGGTGAAGCAATTTTTAAAATTAGGAATATTTTGTGGGGACAGTGTTGTGGCATAGCAGGTAAACCAGCCACCTGTAGTGCTAACATCCTATATGAGCGCCAGTTCACATCCTGGCTGCTCGCTTCTGATCCAGCTCCCTGCTAATGCACCTGGGAAAGCAATAGAAGATGGTCCAGATCCTTGGGCCCCTGCATCCACTTGGGAGACTCAGAAGAAGTTCCTGGGTCCTGGCTTCGGATTGGCCCAGCTCAGGCTGTTGTGGCCATTTTGGGACGAACCAGCTGATGGAAGATTTCTCTCTCTGCCTCTGCCGCACTGTAATTCTGCCATTCAAATAAATAAATAAATTTTTAAAAAAGAATATTTTGTGTAAACATATGCAAATTCAGGTAGTTATATTTTGATTCTGTCACATGTGACAATGAATGTGAAATCACTCAGTACTATTTTTAATAATGGGAATTGAAATTTTTACATGTGATTCTGTAAGTGATATGAAAACTTAATGCAAAAGAGGCTTTAGGTTACCTGCAGGAATGACTCCATCTGGAGCCACTGTTTATAGCCATAGAATTGAAAACATTCCAAAGCTCAGTGTTGCGGTGCAGGAGGTTCCGTTGCCGCCTGCAACAGTGGCATCTCCTGTGCTCCAGTTAAAATCCTGGCTGCTCCAGTTCTGGTCCATTTCCCTGCTAATGAACTTGGGAAAACAGTGGAGGTGTCACAAGTATTTGAGTCCTGCCATTTACCTAGAAGATCGGATGGAGTTCCTGGCTCCTTGCTTCAGCCTAGCGCAGTCCCAGCTGCTGTGGCCATTTGGGGAATGAACCATAGGATAGGAGATCTCTTTCTGTGCCATTCTGCCTACCAAATAAATAAAATAAATCTTTAAAATATTTAAAAAAAAGAGTACTCCAAATACCATTCAACCTACAATAGGATAATCTTCATTTTAATTTAGAATTTTTTAAAAATCTAAATAATTCTTATGTGGAAAATTGTGTTATACACAGAAATCATGATGTTAGCATCACAAGTGTTTTTACTCATGTCTAGCTTTTAGTAACTTTTTAATATAATAATTAAAATAGCAGAATCTCAAGTACTATGTTAAGAAGATAACTTTCTTCTCAGAGAGAAAAGCCGAGTTAGTATTCAGAGCCTAGAAATTAAACTAGACAAAAAATACTAAATTTATGAACACGTGCAGGAAAAGTGGATTTTAAAAAGTTCTTAAAATAGAATTACTCTGATTAATAGATTAATAGCTCTGATTTTTAAATAATTGGATAAGTTGTGAAACAAAAGTGCAAACATTTTGCACACAATTCAGAAAATGCGCTAATATTATTTCATTTAAAAATATTCCAATTTAAAGATTTATTATTTATTTTGAAAGTCAGAGTTACAGAGAGAGGGAAAGACACAGCTTCCATTTGCTGGTTCACTCCCCAGCTGGCCATAACCGCCTGTGCTGGGCCAGGCTGAAGCCAGATCCAGGAGCTTCCTCTGGGTCTCCCATGTGTATGGCAAGGGCCCAACCACACTGGGCCTTCTGCTGCTGCTTGTCGCAGGCCAAGAGCAGGGAGCCGGAACTGAAGTGGAGCAGCTGGGACACGAACCAGCACCCATGTATTATGCCAGAGTCACAGGTGGTAATTTTACTTGCTATGCCACAATGCTGGCCCCTTTTAAACATAATATTACTTGTGTGTATACCGTTCAGTTTGCAACTTCTCACGCCCATGTACACACCCTAAGTCCTTGTTGCTCAATGTCTCGGAGAGTCACCAGAGAAGTTGCTAGGTACGGTGGCTTCGAATAGTGACTCAGAGGTCATACCACCTGACTTCATTCATCTATGCCACTAGTGCTGATTGAGCCAGGCATATCTTAGATACCAGGCAATGGCCCTATATTGCCTTTTCCAAGGTGGTATTTTCATTGGTGTGATTGGCATAAATAAAAAGATAAGTAAGTAATGAGCTTAACAACATGAATTTTCTGTTGACTTTGAAACGTGGAATTAACTACTAAACCTCACAATATTTTTTAACCTGTAAAATGGTGTGATAATAATATTGCTTACAGATGGCATATATGAAACATATATAAAAGGAAATATATCTGGTATATGTTTTCTTCCTTGAGAGGAAGAATTATAAATCACATTTAGACAGAAGCTAAGAAAGAAAATTAGAACATGGCTTACTCTTTGGCATAAACTGTAGGTTCTTTCTCTATATTTTTTGATAATCAATGTTAAGATCAGATTGTTTTATTTAAGTGGCTTACAGTGTTAACTCTAAAACTTAGAATTCATTGTTTTTCAGAAGTATTGAAATAAGTTTTTTTAAGTTTTTTAAATGTATTGTATTAAATGAAGCATTATATATATATATATATATATATATTTATTTATTCCACATTTTTATATGCCTACCCATTTTAGTTTTTTTTTTTTTTTTTTTTTTGACAGGCAGAGTGGATAGTGAGAGAGAGAGACAGAGAGAAAGGTCTTCCTTTTTGCCGTTAGTTCACCCTCTAATGGCTGCTGTGGCCGGCTCATCGCGCTGATCCGAAGCCAGGAGCCAGGTGCTTCTCCTGGTCTCCCATGCGGGTGCAGGGCCCAAGCACTTGGACTACCATCCACTGTTTTTTCAGGCACATTAGCAAGGAGCTGCATCACAAGAGGAGCAACCAGGACTGGAACTGGTCCCCATATGGGATGCCAGTGTCTCAGGCAGCAGCTTAACCTGTTATGGCACAACATTGGCCTCCAATGTGAAACTCTTACAGTCAAGAGGGCAGTACTCAGAGAAGCAGCTCATCTCCTGCAGGTACAATAGCAGCCTGTATCTGATCCCTAGCTCTAACCACATGGCAAAGCTTTGTTTCTTCCACGTTACCCCACCAGCTTGCTGTCCAGTGAAAATGAAATAATCCATGCAAAACTCTGCACAGCTCCTAACATATACTAAAATCTCCAATATGGGTTCATCACTCTTATTGTCTGACACCTTTCTCTGTCTTCACTAGGCTTCCACTTCTTTAGAATCTTACCACATTTGCCTTGCTATATTTCCAATAGCCTTCCAATAGATCTTTCTTCTTTATAACTTACATGACCTTCCCTCTCTCTCTCAAACGTGTTACGTAGCTCAAGGAGTAAGTGACCACTCAGGTGCCTGATCACTTCGCATCAGAAGCATTCAAGACCCACTGCTGCCTCCATCCACTGTCCCTTTCCGGTTTTCGTTCCCCCTGTTACTCTTCATGGGAAGTCCTATATTCCAGCTAAAACGACTTGTTTGCTGTTCCTTTGATCGTTTTGACGTTTCCTTTCTACCTCACATGTCCCATTCACTTGTCCACAAGTGTCCCGTTAGTGTTTCCTTCTCATAATCCTCTCAGTGGAGTGGACCTTTTGTCCCTCCTCTTGGTTTTCTCATTACTGTCCTCACAGATCTTTTCATTTTCTCCTTCTAGCTTCTAGCACTGTTATTAGTGTATCTGCCTTATCTCTCCAAATAGAAGTAAGAATCTGCATTAGGCTGATATTTGTATTCCTAAAGAATTCACACCGAATAGCTATTTATTGACTAAATGTATTAATTAACTTTACAAATACATCAAAACATAAACAGGAGAAGGTTAAACATCAAATATAATAATATTCTACAAGGTTGGCTTTCTCGTCAAGAGATGATGACTTAGCTTGTGATGTGATTTCTAGAGAAAAAGTATATTAATCCTGCCCCCAAATATCTCCCAACCACCAGATAGCCATTAGAAATGGGATATATCTTAATCTGCCTGATTCTATAACGTAAGTTCCAAGTTGTTTGCCATATCATAGAACACAAAAGAGTTAAGAAATGGTAAAATGACATTGAAAATGCATGTGGAATTTTACAGAGGAAACTCTTTGCCATTGAACTTTTGAAACAGTTCTGTCTTAGTACTTGATTGCATTCTCCACAACCTAACTTTCCTGTGGCATGTACCTTAACGTAGGCAGACTACAAGCAAGTTCCACGACCCCGCCAGGGGAAAAACTCAGAGAAGGCATTTGACTATGAGGATGATTTGAGGGGCACAGGAAGGTAGGCATGAGTCTATGTGAATCTGGCACTAGGAAATTCAGGAAATAGAAGACAGAGTTCAAGCAATTTATAATGCTTCATCTACGCAAACACTGAAGCCACTGCTGAGTCAAACTTGGCATGAGAAGTCACTAGAGCTCTAGAAATGTCCAGACAACTGAAGGAAACAATTTTGTTAAATCAGGAAGAGAAAGTCCTTGAAACATACTTCTGGGGGGGCCGGCGCCATGGCTCAATAGACTAATCCTCCACCTAGCGGCGCCGGCACACCAGGTTCTAGTCCCTGTGGGGGCGCTGGATTCTGTCCTGGTTGCCCCTCTTCCAGGCCAGCTCTCTGCTATGGCCTGGGAGTGCAGTGGAGGATGGCCCAAGTGCTTGGGCCCTGCACCCACATGGGAGACCAGGGGAAGCACCTGGCTCCTGGCTTCGGATCAGCGTGGTGCGCCGGCCGCAGCACGCTGGCTGCAGTAGCCATTGGAGGGTGAATCAACGGCAAAGGAAGACCTTTCTCTCTGTCTCTCTCTATCTCATTGTCCACTCTGCCTGTCAAATAGAAAGAAAGAAAGAAAGAAAGAAAGAAAGAAAGAAAGAAAGAAAGAAAGAAAGAAAGAAAGAGAGAGAAACATATTTCTGAAGGAAATAACCCAAGTTACACCAGGAAAATTCCTGGTAGCTGCCAATTGGCAAGGGAAATGAATAAGGCTCATGCTACCTTCTGATAGACATTGTGTTGCCCCATCCCACTTGTATTCTTTTTATCCACACATAATGGCCCTCACCATGCCTTCAGGAGTTCTTATAATGATGGAATATTATTCATGCTTCACAGCTACCTCATATCTGAATAACCCAAGACCTTTGGGAACAAGATGAAGTAGTGTTTCATCTTCATTCCTAAATCATGATAGTAGCAGCCCCACCACTTGACTGGCTGAAGGTAATGCCCATGAAAGTGTGAGGTCACTTGAGGAGTGTCTCACAAACACTCCCTGTCAGTTTTTTTAAGATTAATTTTTTTTAATTTTTTTGAAACGTAGTTAGAGAGAGAGAGAGGGAGAGAGGGAGAGAGAGAGATCTTTCAACCACTGGTTTCTTCCCCAAATGACCACAATGTACAGGTCTTCCACATGGGTAGAAGGGCCCAGGTACAAGGGCCATCTTCCTCTGCTTTCCCAGGTTCATTAGCAGGGAACTGGAATGGAAGTGGAGCAGCCAGGACTCTACTCGGTGCCCACCTGTGTCGCAGGTGGTGGCTTAACCCACTGCTCCACAATGCTGGCCCCTCAAGTCAGTTTTTACTTACAGTGGGTCTGTAACCAGTACTGTTTTTGAGTGACTTCCCACCAGTTTACCAGTCACTTGTATGCATCTTTTCCCAAATCTGGGGTTAGTTATTTTTGGTAACTTGAAATTGGCTATAATAGAAAACACTACAAGCCAGGGGTTCTCTATTCTTGGAAATCCAGCTGTTAAATGTTCCCTAGAACATCACTAGTTCTTCCTAATTTTTCTTCCAACAGCTCTCCTTTGTAGTTTAATTCCACTGTCCATGAAGTCATTTGAAAAAGCTCCACTGTTGTGAAATATCATTAAGTTGGAAGAGTTTTTCCAGTAGCATTTTTTCCAGATGCCTTAAATGCCTCTGCTCTGGAGATTTCCAAAATGTTCTTGGATCCCATGAAGAAACAGAATAACCTATCCCAACTCTTGATTTTAATACCTGGGCTCAAAAAACGCTTAGTATCTCTAAGGTTTTTTAGTCTATCTTATTGACTTTTCCATGACATCTAAAAAATAATCCATAAAACTCTGTAGGAGATAGACATCATTCCAAACCTTCTCTGATTTCTTGTAGTCCTTAACATCCTCCTTGCAAGTACCAAAATCTGTTTCTTCTCCAGGGACAAAAAAAAAAAAAAAAAAAAAAAAAACACTACATAAGTAAGTAAATACGAACAGCTTAAGAGGTATGAGGCTATTGGAAAACAAGAGGAGAATAAATCTTTGCCCATTTCAAGAACAGCATATGTCCAGCTTAGTCACCCAAAGATCAACTATGCAATTACATATATAGTTTAACTATGTGCCAATTGTGTTAGACTTTCTCTTTTGCATCCTTTCTCAGATTAACTCTCTGTATATTTTTACCCTGCTCTGTATCTGAAGAATTTATATTTACAGGATACCTTGATGATCCCTTTCCCCTCTGGCGTCCTGTTAAGTTTGGCTGTAGATTCGAACGTTCTTTATTGGTGTTCTTCTCCATATAGCTGCTCTTGCTAGCTTTTGATAACTGCTCTTTCTCTTTTCTCTAGCCTAGGTGTAGTGATATAGCTCCATTCTCTTGCTAGTCCTAGGATACAGTGTTATGCCTCATTGCTTTCTTAAAACCCCACCCTATACCTTAAATAAATCCTCTGTATTAAAATCTCATCACTTACTCAGTTTGAGGATGCTATCTTTTATTCTTGTGGGATCATAGTTGGCACTCCCACTAGCCTAAATCATAGTCAATGAAGCTTAAACTTTTCAATAAAAGAATTACTATTGTATGCATTTTTTAATTTATTCTAGTGTGGTTTTAATGACAATAAAAAAAACTAATAGTCAATTTACCAAAGACAGATCTTTATTTGACCTTAATTATACATCTAGCTCCCAACTGTAATTTTATAAGATCTTTTCAAAGTTTAGAATAATTTTCTAAATGCATACCTCCTCTTGATATAAGTAGGTAAGTAGGTATTGGAAGAAAAAATCAAGGGTAATGAAGGAAATTTGGAGACACTGAATCTTACAATACATGTAAAAGTATTAGCTCTGATGCATATTGCTATAAGAAAAAAATCAGGAATTTTGTCAGAATATTAACTATCCAGTAATGAGTTGGAACAAGTAAGTTCCATCTCCTCAATCCTGTCTCTGAATTCAGTTACATTCAAGCAAAAATCTGGGGAGAGGTACACTTTTGGTTTAATGTAGGGAATGCTAGAAACTCCAGTCTGCTATTTGCAGGATCTTGAGGGTCGCATGATTAGATTAAGAAGTTTCTGGGAAAACATTTTCCTGACTATTCTCAGAAAAACAACAATTAGAATAATTTGAATTAGGAATTAATTAGGATACATTGCAGGTTGTCTAATCCTCTGTCGCTTAGGCTATTCTGAGTTAATAATCAAACTAAGGGTGGATGGTGCTACGGCTCACTTGGCTAATCCTCTGCCTGCAGCGCTGGCACCCCGGGTTCTAGTCCTGGTTGGGGCGCCGGATTCTGTCTGGGTTGCTCCTCTTCCAGGCCAGCTCTCTGCTGTGGCCCGGGAAGGCAGTGGAGGATGGTCCAAGTGCTTGGGCCCTGCACCCGCATGGGAGACCAGGAGAAGCACCTGGCTCCTGGCTTCGGATCAGCGCGGTGCACCAGCTACAGTGGCCATTTGGGGGATGAACCAACAGAAAAGGAAGACCTTTCTCTCTGTCTCTCTCTGTCTAACTCTGCCTGTCAAAAAAAATCAAACTAAGGGTCTGTTCCAATACCGAAGGACTCCTCCAATTTCCACAGTGAAAAAGAAGAGCAGCTCTGTCCTGACCTGCAACCAGAAGCCTAGGAGAAAAGTTTAGTTATACAACAGACTCATTGTGAAACTTGGGACGGAAATAGTGCATCACTATGTAGTTTATGAAACATATGTATTCAACTGAAATAAGGAAAATGTTAACATTTCTTCTTACAATGATGTAATTTCTATTGTCTTTCCTATTGACTCTGAAGAATGTGATCTTGTAATTGTAACTGTATTTAAATATAGCTCAAAATTGTGAGTATGTGAAGGGAAGTATCTAAATTATTACCATGTCCTCCCCAATCCCAAAAGGGCCCAACATAATGATCTGAACATATCAGAACCTCTATACCTCTTTACTGAAGTGAAAGCAAAATATTCAAAATAAGATTGAAATCATATTGGCCAATTCTGAGGACAGTTCCAAATATAAGCATAGCTTTCTCTTTGTACATGATGAAAAAATATTATGCTTACAGAATCTTGGAGTCATCAAGGAGTCCTATGAATCTGTCAAGGAAGTGAAGATTACCTGAGAAGGTTTTGTCATCAGAACCAAGACACAGGAAATCATTGCCCCTCATGCTTTCTAGCCTGGAATTGTTCCTGTGGAAATGCAAACTCATCCACCCTGTGTGACTAAAGGTATTAAAAGTGATGAAGAATATGGACAGGGTAAGCCGTGATTAATAGCTCAGTGAGTTAAAGCTCTAATCCTAACTATACACAAATCTTAGTATCTAATTCTTATTATTTAAAAAGTGTGATCTGTAGATGTTTTAACACACCTTCAGAACGACTGATTCAAATATGTTACTTTATCTTCCTAAGAATTTTCACTCTTGAGCTCACAACTCAGTAACAGTAATAATTCTTTATAAATGAAATAATTGAAATTGATCAGGCAATACTTTTTCCAATATTGTTATATTTATATATCATGAACAGTTTTGATGGAATCTAATTATACAATGGCTTATTTAGAGTTGCCCATATATATATATATATATATATATATATATATATATATACTGCTTCTCTTTGACAATGAGAGAATATGTTCCTATGGATAAATAAAAGCATCAGAGAGCACTGAAATGAGAAACACAAGGATAAAGCTGAGAATCAGTACAGATCCAAGGTTATAGTAAAAGTTTCTAAAACATCTACAGAGTGATGGGAGGGCGCACATTATAGAACATGTTGCAAATCTGGAAATCTAGATAGATGACTCACTGCAGGAAACATTTCAGTTTAACTGCTGTTCCAAATGAACTGTGTTGTTCAGAATAGGACAGTCTATATTGTGATAACAAAATAATACTAAAATCTCACTAGCTCCTCATATAAAACTTTATTTCTTATTCCCCTAGTGTCAGCTGTGAATTCATAGCTCTCTGGAGCACTTCTCTTCCCAGTGGTAGCACAGATATCTAAGCTATTTCTCTCTGGTAACTCCACCAACAGTAATTCTTGATTTAAGGGTAGCTGTGTTGGGGGAGAGCCAGCTGAGAATTTATTTGAACTCATTGATGAAGTTCAGCACTGGCAAGTGTTTGGCACAGTGGTTGAGACCCTGCTGGGGATACCTGCATCCAGTATCATAGTGCCTTTTGAGCTCTGGTGCCCAGTCCAGCTTCCTGCTAATGTACAATCTGGGAAGCAGAAGATGATGGCTCAAGTACTTGCATCCTGGCCATCCATGCCAAAGACTAGATTGAATTTCTGGTCCTGGCATTGACCTGGCCCACTGGAGGGAGTGAACCATTAGTTTTAATATCTTTCTTTCAAAAAAAGTCAATAAGTAGATACATTTAAAATGTAGGCAATAAAATGGCAAACAGAATGAGGAATAGACCTCAGATGTCACAAAATATTCCATGTACCTTCCTACATCTCCTTGTCTCCATGTAGTTAGTTGGGACAACAATGTGACTACTCTGGTTGATGGGCTGTTTCACTTCTGGGAGGAGGTATTTAACAGCTAAGGTGAGTTCTTCAAGCTTTCTATCCCTTCTATACCTGTTCCAAATGGTAGAACTTGAAGATTAAAAGGAAAAAAAGAAAGGACTCAGGTCCCCACATGACTGTTTGGAATGAAATTATCTTTGAGAGCAACTGGATGGATAAATGATTTTGTATAGTCAAGAGGGGGGTGAGGTCGAGTTCACTAAGCCTGGAGATCAGCTTTGTTTTCACAGAATGAATTAGCCTATCTTCACTGATACCATCGTGGAGGTGAATATTTCAGCATAAAGTTCTTTTGTAGAGAATGACCTAGGAACACAGTTGTCTAAAATCCTATTGTTGAAAAATTCAAGAACATTATGTAAATAGGAAAGAGTTATGTGGCTGGAAATGTAACTATCCAGTTTGGAAGCAGCAGTACAATTTAAACATAATATTTCATTTTCTCAGGAACAGAATTGATCATTTTCTTCATGTTCTATTCAGGATCTATAAAGACCTTACTGAAGTTGTTTTTACTCTCATAATCAATAGATGTTTTCATAATAGGCTTGAGCGGTCATTTCCTCACAGTAAAGAAAAATAGACATTCTCTTATTTTATTAAAATATATTTATTGTATATATAAGATACATAAGCTGTACAGTGTATGTCACATATATATGCATGCATATATTCTGCCATACAGAAAATAATGTTTTCCAAATTTTTCAATGGAGCGTGATGTAGATCCCACAAATTGTTCATAATCTCATTCCCTACATAAAAGACATCGTTAATATTGGTTACCATTTACTTCAGATGTGTTTATGAATATTCAGAAGTAGAAAGAGCTTGACCCTTTCTAAACTTGGCAACAATTCATGTTAGGTATTCCTAGAAAAAACAAACCTATAAAGCAACTTTAAAACACTGCTGTTTGTAGTTTACATTTAAGTTATGTGTAGTTTGAAATTACACAAGGGAGATGGATATTTTGGCCTGTGGGAGTGAGGTACCTCATGATTGGGAACAATGCAGTCAGAGAAGCCACGAATGTACATTTGTGATTTTGCTTTGAGTCTTGAGTCCTTCAGTCTCAGCCAAGACGCATGCAGTCAGATTCATGACTCAGAAAGCCATGTTTTCCTTCCCGTACAATGAATCAGAGGGAATGTGCAGTTAGGTAGGGCTAAGCATATGTTAGCAGAGAGAGAGATGATGAGCTTTCAAATGCTTTCCTTCAAAACCATTAACAGGAAACAAAACTTCCAAGTGCTACTATAAATGTATAGGACCATTACACACCCAAGAATGTTCAACACTGATAGCTACCTAACTCTTAAAACGTGCCTTTGCAGAAGAATATGGAAAATCAGAGTCATGCTATAAAGTGTTTGATAATCATGATACACTCTCCCTTGTTTATATTTCTTTAGAAGTGACTTTTAAATATATTAGATTTTAAAATATATTATCTTTTGTTACGGTACAATAAAAAGTGATAATTGAGTTGAGTAGTAAGAGCTTCTCATACCAAGAGAATTTTTTCTTGTCCCCATTGTTTGGGGCTTGGTTGTTCATCCTGGAGCAATGAGTGATGTAGGAAATGGTAAGAATTTTACAATTAAACCACCTAACTGATTCTCACTGCTCTAGAATAGGAATTATTTGTAGAAAAGAAAGTGTGAAAGGACAAGAGCAAGAGAGACAAGTGATGACTGGGCTGCGTTGAAAGAAGTAATTGGGAACCGAGGGAGGTTATAGGATCCAAGATGATTGTTTTTGGGGGGGTGGGAATGAAGGCCGAGTAAAGAGAAATTTTAAAATTGAATTGTGTTAAGAATGGAAGACTTCTGGAAAGAATTCATAAAAATTTAATAATCTCCCTCCCTCTCTCTCCCATGGATTATTTTTTTCTGAAAGTAATAAAATGCTGAAATGGGTCAAGGACTGCCCAGCTTTCTAAATTATTCTGATTTTTCAGAAAGGATTTTAATTTTAAATAAAAATATAATCAGGCATCATTATGCTATACCAAGTCAATAGGGAAATCAAATAGATAATGTTAGGTCAACCTGGTTATTCATTCATAAATTTTCTTTTTTTTTTTTTTTTTTTTTTGACAGGCAGAGTGGACAGTGAGAGAGAGAGACAGAGAGAGAAAGGTCTTCCTTTGCCGTTGGTTCACCCTCCAATGGCCGCTGCGGCCAGCACGCTGTGCTGATCCGAAGCCAGGAGCCAGGTACTTCTCCTGGTCTCCCATGCGGGTGCAGGGCCCAAGAACCTGGGCCATCCTCCACTGCACTCCTGGGCCACAGCAGAGAGCTGGCCTGGAAGAGGGGCAACCGGGAGAGAATCCGGTACCCCGACCGGGACTAGAACCTGGTGTGCCGGCACCGCAGGCGGAGGATTAGCCTATTGAGCCGCGGTGCTGGCCCATAAATTTTCAAAATAGCAAGATCAGGTTAGTGGAAGAATGCGTCCACTTACATATAACATACAATATGTCTGACATGAGTTTAATGATAGAAGGATGCTTTCTTTATGGAACAAGAAACACAAAAGTAGATCTATGTTGGCATTTGTTTAGCAGCTCAATAGTCAGTCCCAGCATCCACGTTGCTTTTTTCCCTTTCATGGTTGAAAAAGAGTCTTCTATTTTACAATGTCAGGGCCTTGAGATACAAGAACTAGCTTGAGCTCAGAGCCCAGGGAAGCAGGGTGGCCCTGAGAAGAAGGCTTGGAGAAGACAGCAGAAAGCTATTGTGTGCTTCATTGTCACCTATTTAAGTTTTATGTTTAGAGTGTCCCATAAGTGGCTATCTTACTGAATTGTTATGATTTTTCTGTCCATATCCTCAATTCTTGGATGTTGGCAATAATCTGGCTACTATCATGTTGAAATCAGACTTAGGGCATAAGGAGGTACCTGGTTCCTACAGCATAATTTATCCTTTCCATCCACTCTTTTCTGATAATAAAAATCTTTACACAAACTAGTATTTATATAAACCATTTGGCATGTCTTATACCACTTACAAATCAGACTCTTTAAATCTTGAAATAGGCCTTTTTAAAGAAAAAAAAAGATTCATTTTATTTATTTGAAAGGTAGAATGACAGAGAGAGAAAGAGACGGAGAAAGAAATCTTCATCTACTGGTTCACTCTTCAAATGATTACGAGAGCCAGCACTCAGGCTGAAGCCAAGAGCCTTGGGCTCCATTTGGGTCTCTCATGTGGGTGACAGGGGCCTAAATACTTGGACCATCATCAGCTACTTTCCCAGGTATGCTAGCAGGGAGCTAGATCAGAAGCAGAGCAGTCAGGACTCCAAACATCACTCTGGTTTGGGACGATGACATTGCAGGCTGCTGTAGCTTAGAAACAGAGGAAAGTTTGTATAATGAAGGACTTCATTGACAATTTGTAGCAGATTGTATACTCACATTTTATAATCTCTAAGTTTCTAAAAGCAGCAAAAAGTGAAAGATCTTTTGGTTCAGGTCGAACTTTGTGTCATAACTCAAAATAGTTTATTTTCCCACCTAGATAACAGAAATTTGAAAATTTAAGAGGTTTCTAACAGAACAAAGTCAATACATTCAGGCATGTGTGAAATAGTACAATGGATTCTCGTTTCCAGCTTCCTTAGTTTTGAGCAACGTCACTGTTTTCTGTTTGGTGTTCTGCCCCTGTTCAATGGGAATGAGCATCTTTCATCTGGGACTTTAACTTCCTGGGACATAGTGACATAAGAAAATTTTTAATCTTTCTCACTGTGTGGGATTTATTTCCACATTTTCATTTAGGGTTGTTTTCTGGGTGGCCCTTGATCCCTTCCAGATACATTCCTATGAATGTTCTCACCTGAGTTTACTTGTCTCTTTTGAAGTTGAAGGCTTGGGAGTGCCTCAGATGGATAGATTTGGCATTAACAGAAAGCTGAGTTTTTTCAGCTGGCTCAACAGATGGAAAGAAAAGAACACAACTGTGGAAAAAGGTACATTATTGCACAACATGTAAATATTTTTATTAACTTGTAGAACAAGTTTGTTAAAACACACCCCAAACCAAAATAAATGACTTACAAATAGCTTACTCTTCCTACTAACTCTAGCACAATAAAGAATGTGTTTCTGCTTCCTTATCGTAACAGAGCATATTCAAAAAGCAGTTTTTCATACTACATTGAAAAACTGAGAGGTGCTAAGAATTGTTAACAAAATCCTGTAATAATAGGAATAATCTGATGTAAAGAGGTGTTCTGATATATTTAGCTAGCTAAATAAACTTTTTCTAAAATATGCATATTATTTTATCTTCATGAATAATAATTATGAGGATGATAACAATAGCTACTTTTGTTTAATGGCTAAGTAAATATCTGGCAACTTAAATATATTTTATTTTTACATCAGTCCAGTAAGTCCCCACACCAACTGTTAGCAAGGGGTATTGCAAACAATGCAAATGTGTCCTGTGAGGGCTAATTATTTGGCTAAGGTCAAATTGATTGAATGTTGTAGTACTAAGAATGGAACTCAGGTTTTTAATACTTCAAAATTATTTATTTGACCACTATTATTTTTTTCTTCTCAACCTTTAGGATGCATTCTATGAAAATAGTGAAAAATATTAAGTGTATACATTTGCTTATTAAATTATTATTTATAATAGAAAAATTTAAAGTCATTACACATGTAAAGAATCTATCAATAAGTGAAAACGCTTATGACAGGATATGGCAGTAAGAAATAACCAATGGGGACAGGCATTAGCCTGGCAGTTAAGGCACTTGTGTCCCACACTGGAGTGTATTTGTTCAATTCCTGGCTCCAGTTTCCTTCTTTACTTCCCAGCCAATGCAGACCCTGGGAGGCAGTGGTAATGACCCATAACCCCTACATGGGAGAATGGACTGTGCTCCTGACCCCTGGCTGCCACTACATCCCCATAGCTCATCTTCAGCCACAGTAGCATTTCAGAAGTAAACTAGCAAATGGGAGCTCTCTGCCTGTCTCTCAAATAAATAATTAATTGTAAAAGGAAATAATATAAGCAATAAGCAGTATTTGAATAGGTAATGGGCAATAATTTTCCAAAACTGTCTCATGCATTAGAATAAAAGGGAACACATCCCAGCTCATTTCATGAAGACAATATACCCTTAATATCAGAACATGACAAAAAGGATTACATAAAAAGAATACAGAGCAATGACTTTCCTGAACATTTGTCATTTATCAGATACTTATTTGAATGAGAGAAATCTTGAAGAAGAAAAAATGCTAAAATGGGCAATATTAATTTGATTTGTAAATGTTTACAATTTACAGTAATCTGAATATTTATTCTCCTTATATTTTTACATGTGATTCTCTGAAACTCAAAAAATATAATGGATTTCACAGTTTTGTGTATTTATTTTTATATGACTTTATATCAACAGTGGCCAGTGAAAACAAGTTGGGAGTCACAAATGCAGGTAACCAGAGACCAATCGAACTGAAAATCTTCCCTGCAAGGGAACCCTATATCCCTTATGCGGTGGCTGTCTCTTTCATCACCAAGGTAAAGTCATTCTCCATGAAAGAACTAGGCCAAGTAAACATTGCTAAAATTTTTTAAAGATTTAATTTACTTGAATAGAGATATTAAAAGTGAGCGAGCGAGAGATCTTTCATCTGCTCATTCACTCACTAATAGTCTGCCATAGTTGGAGCTGGACCAGGCCAAAGTTAGGAGCCTGGAGCTCAATCTATGTCTCTCCCATATGGGTGACAGGGCCCCAAGTGCTGGAGCCCTCAACCTTTTTCTCCCAGGATGGGCATTAGCAAGAAGCTGGAATCAGGAGCGGAGCCAGAACTCAACCCAGGCACTCTGATATGGGGTACAGGCATCCCTAGCAGCCTCTTAACCACTGTGCCAAACACCCATATCCATATTTTAATTTGTCTTTGCTGATTTGTGTAGAAGCAAATGCATAGGAATGTGTACATATTTTTTAAGAACACAGGTAATTCTTTAACATTTACCAATCGAGTTAAGTGACATATAAACAGTACTACAAAATTCATTTCAGAAACCCATGTGGATGATACTAATAAAACCAGGAGTAAGCTCTTACAAATATTTTTTTAAGATTTCATTTTATTTATTTGAAAGACAGTTACAGAGAGAGACATAGATAGAGGGTGGTTTTTCATCTGCTGGCTCACTCCCCAATTGGCCCCAAAAGCCAGAGCTGAGTCGATCCAAAGCCAGGAGCCAGGAGCTTCTTCCACATCTCCCTTGGGTACAGAGGGCTCAAAGAGTTGGGTCATCCTCCACTGCTTTCCCAGGTGCATTAGCAGGGAGCTGGATGGGAAGTAGAGCAGCCAGGACTCAAACCAGCGCCCATACAGGATGCTGGGGCTGCAGGCCAGGGCTTTAACCCACTGTACCACAGCACTGGCCCCTCTTACAAATATTTGATAAATATGAAAAAGCAAGCTCACTAATAAAGGTTCATTCTATTGAAGACTACAGACCAGACTTATGCTACTCTAATTATTCCTAAAATACCAGATGAATGACAATTGGTTGAAAAAATATGAATTTTTCCAATCTAGTAAATCCTTCCTTTATAAGTAAAGAATCTTCATTCCTTGAAATTTTTAATATATAATTAAAGCAGGGGCTGGCACTATGGCATAGTAGGCTAAGCCTCTGCCTGCAGAGCTGGTATCCCACATGGGCACTTGTCCTGTTCCTGGGTGTTCCTCTTCTGATCCAGCTCTCTGCTATGATCTGGGAAAACAGTAGAAGGTGGTCCAAGTGCTAGGGCCCCTGCACCCACGTGGGAGACCCGGAAGAAGTTTCTGACTCTTGGCTTCTAACTAGCCCATCACCGTAGTTGCAGCCATTTAGGGAATGACCCAGAAGATGGAAGAACTTTCTTTCTGTCCCTCCCTCTCTCTGTCTATAACTCTGCCTCTCGAATAAATAAATAAAATCTTTAAAAAATTGATAGGCAAAAATGTATCTGAAAAATCATTGAATAATGACTCACATTCCTCAATGTTTCCTTACTTTCCCATCTCTATAAGAATTTTATCACTGAGCTACTTGCATTGCAATATTTAGTTTAATCACAGCTAAAGAATAAAGTCCTAGATCCAGTTGTAAAATAATACATCATTTCCAAGATAGCTGTGGGCCAAGTCAGCAGATTCTTTGCCACTTCAATGCTAAATAGTGTTGCCAGGGAGCTTGGTTTGGTCACACATATGGTCATAAATATTTGTTTTGATTCATGTGAGAAGTCCTGGGAAGCTTTACCAGAGAGGCCTTCTTTGCCATAACAATTCTCCCACTCATTGCTTTTATCAAACAATCACAATTTTTCAAGAGTTTCCATGGGAAATCATTAGGCATCAACTTTACAGTCCTGGTTTGGCTCCTTGCGGCTCCTTTTTTTTCTTGATATTAAAATATTTAGGTATGGTATTTGGCCTAGTGGTTAAGATTGTCCTTTGGATATTGGATATTGGGATGTCTGGATCTGGGTCCTGGCTCCACTTCTGATTCCAGTTTCTTGCTAATGCACACACTAGGAGGCAGCAGATGCTGGCTCAAGTGTTTGGGTCTCTGCCTGGCGTAGCCTCAGATGTTATAGGCATTTGGGTAGCAAATTAGCAGATAAGAATGTTTGACTAGAATGTCCAATAATCTTATTGGAATAAAGTCTATATAAGTTCCATTTTTTCCAATTTAATTTAAAATGGCCATTCATTATATATTATTAGACTTGGCTAAAACAAATCTCGTATATGTTGAAGGACTCTGATTATAGATAACAACACACCTTTCTTGCTTTGTGCTACATTATGAGAGAGTATATTTAATTCAGTGGATGAAAACCTTATTCATAATAAAAATACCAGTGCTATATTTTCTCATTGCTGAGTTACCTTTTCTTCTCCTCATTTTCAATTCTTGAAATTGGAATATAGTGTGTAATTGATATACATATTATTTTTGTATATTTTTATTATTTTTTACTTATATAAGTAAAACAAATTTCATGTATCTCATACATATAGTTTTAAGAACATAATGACACTTCCCACCTCACCCTCCCTCTTTCTCTCATTCCCACACTTCCTTCTACTTCCTTTATTATTTTTCTTTTAAGTTTTGTGATAATATACTTATTTTCTTTGATAACAAGCTTTATCATTAATTGAAGAAGCACTTAAGGAAACAAGCAATGGAGTTGGGCACTCAGGCTTATCTAAAACTTATGGGACATAAGCATATCCTCCACTTAATACACTGAAACGAAGTAAATCTTTGAGAACAAGTTTTACTATTAACTCTCATAATACAACTCTTTGAGGACAGAGGTCCTGCATGGGCAGTTAGTGCACAGTGACTCTTGCTGTTAATTTAACAATTAACACCTTTATGTATGATGTCAGTGATCACCCCAGGCTCTTGACATGAGCTGCCTAGGCTATGGAAGCCTTTTGAATCCACAAACTCCTTCAGGATATACGTATTTAATATAGATCATGAACTAGTTGATTTCTTTATCACATAGGAAGTAAGGCATTAACTAAGCACTTAGGATGTGTTAGATGCCATTGTACCTATGACAACAGTATGAAGTGAGGCAAATTATACATAAACCAATTTCTGCAAGGAGACACATTAGTAACTAAAACTGAAAAGCAAAACCCTTGAAATAGGAAATATTTATTTTCATAAGTTTGTTGAACAGCCCATTGGGTCAAAGGAAACACTCAAGGCAGAAGCTGTTAGCAGTTTTGTTCCTGGAGACAGTCTGAATCTAGTGTAGCACCTGGCATGTCACGGAGGCTCAGGAAACAAGTGAGGAGTGAACATCTGGGCTGCTCCAAATTTTACAAAGATATAAGAATTGGAGTCAACTTAGACAATAACAGCAGATCTAATCAAAGCTGTGGTTTTGTATCAGGCCTATTTAAAGGTGACTTATCCATTTGATGAAATGTCACACTTGGCAGCTCGGTGAAATGGGTGCTGTTTTCACTTCCCTTTTGTAGGTGAGTGCACAGAGGCGTTCAACAAGCTGCACAAGGCCCCAGTGTGAGCAAGTGTTGAAAACGGAATTTGTACTCGAGCCATCTGGCTCTGGGCTCTGTGCTCTTAAACAACGTGCTGCTCTGCTTCTGCTGGATGTTAGGAATCTTAGACATTACCAAATGCAAACCTAACCTGGGACCCTGAAGTGTTACGAACAGAATTTGTTAGCTACTGCTGCTTCTGGCAGTTCAGTCTTGCACCACTGCCTGCTCTGTATCATTCCCCAGTCAAGGGAGAGTCCAACAATTCCATCACAGGGTGGGGTAGAGATTAGGTGTTTTTGTGGTTTTAAACAAATAACAGCATAACATAGCATTTAATTATGCTTAAAGAACTGGTCATTTAGCCTGCTTGACGTGATATGGGTAAGGTTGAGCAAGAGTTGTGGAACAAAATCAAAATGATATTAACTTGGAGATTACAAGACTGGGACTCCACCTATAATATACAAAATCGAAGTATAAAAATTGTCAGTGCAGATAGTGTGAATTTTTTAGATTAATTCATTAAACACAACAATGAGTCTTTAGCAACTGCATACAAACAAAATTATGTATGAATGACCCCATATAAACAGGGCCTATGGTTTCATTTCACATGTTTCTTGCTAAATGTGTATTATATGCAATTTCCAAGAATTAGACGAAATTATTTAGTAATTTACCTTCTATTTCGATTCTGGAATATTGACGAATAGAACCCATTTAGCTTTTGAATTACATACATGAGTGATAATCTTGATTAACCCAAAATGCAAACATGAGACACTTTAATTGTCTTACTCATGATAGTAAATGCAGAATCAACATCATTAACAAGGTCTCTGTGGTGATACGTGGACAGATTTTGTGTAATGTTCCCTAGTTAGCTTCTTGATGAACAAACCTCTTGACTTCTGTGGGTTTTCCAATATTTCAAAGACATGACAGGACCATTGGCCATCTCAGGCTTCCAGAACATTTTGCTTTAGGGCCTCCCTGACTCAGAGCAAAAGAGTGAGTTCTTTCTCAGACTGCCAGAGATAATAACAGATCCTTTGAATGACATCAACACCTTTAGCGTGAGGTGACTGCTATGAAATTGAGCAAGATTCATTTGCAAATGCTCACATGGGAATGAGGAAAAGAGAATGATCCCATATTCCTGGCATGTACTTGAGATTGGGTGACACCTGTAACTACATGGGAATTATCAAAAGACCAAGGCTTAAATGTCAAATTAACCAATTATTAGGACTGTGAACCTAAAGAAGTCTTTTACAGTCTTTAAATAGTGATTTCCTCACCTATAAAATTAGAATAATGGGACTATTGGTAAAGATTGTTGTTAAGAATAAAATAATGGCCGGCGCCGCGGCTCAACAGGCTAATCCTCTGCCTTGCGGCGCCGGCACACCGGGTTCTAGTCCCGGTCGGGGCACCGATCCTGTCCCGGTTGCCCCTCTTCCAGGCCAGCTCTCTGCTGTGGCCAGGGAGTGCAGTGGAGGATGGCCCAAGTCCTTGGGCCCTGCACCCCATGGGAGACCAGGAGAAGCACCTGGCTCCTGCCATCGGATCAGCGCGGTGCGCCGGCCGCAGCGCGCTACCGCGGCGGCCATTGGAGGGTGAACCAACAGCAAAAGGAAGACCTTTCTCTCTGTCTCTCTCTCTCACTGTCCACTCTGCCTGTCAAAAAAAAAAAAAAAAAAAAAAGAATAAAATAATGTCTGATAAAAGTTTAACACAAAATGTCTGTTTATAGTAGAGGATAAAAAATTGAGATGGACTCAGGAAACAGTGAGATATATTTTGAAAAACTAGTTTATAGCCTTATGAGCTTTTCTTACACTTTTAATTTTTTCTATTTTTCTACAATATTTTACAGATGACAGACGACTTGTACCAAGTACAACAAAAGCACAAACAGATAACCAAGAAAATAGAGTTTATGAGGAAAGAAAAGGTGAAAGAGATAAAATTTTACTACCATACTAATGTTATAGTGCTAATAACTTACTGTTGCTAGTAATTTACTATTGATGCAATTTATAATCTGTCATTATTACCAATTTTATGTTAAAAATGATATGAATAATAGTGAGTCTTGTATTTTTTTTTAAAGTAAGCTTTATTTGTGTGGTTGAACACGTGACATATTTAACAGTCAAAGTACTGTTGACCTAGGAGCCCTCAGAGATGAGTTTGCACCTCATGGTGTAGTGTCAGGTGACAGCTCCCCCTGCTGGCCAAGAGTGTAATTGAAACTGCCTCTAAAGCATAATACTATAAACACCTAGTTTGTTGATCTAAAGCTGGGAAGACATCTAGACACATACACAACTATACTTATTCACATTTTCACTCCTGTCACACACACATAGGCTTCACAAATCCTGAAGAAATAAGAAAGTCATGATGCACCTGAAAGCTATCTTCTTGTGTATAGCATTAATGCAAATCAGGTAGGCTATACTACTAGTTTTTCAAAATATATCTCAATCTACATGCAAGGTTCCAAGGCTGTATTTTAATGTTATCAAAGCACGAGGTTTTCAGGAATAAATGTGTGCATTAATTTTCATGTAACTGAATTTTTCCATAGTACTTTTTTTCTGTCAAATTTGTCTTAATTTCTTGAGCTGTTAAACTAGTATTTATTAATCTTAGCCACACAGAATATTCAATATGAGGGATATAGCAATGAATCAACCAACCCCTACCTTCATAAGGATTAATTTCTAATGTGGAAAAATAATGAATGTTCAATTAACCCCTATTGAGTCTCCGAATTCCTCAGTGTACAAACCATGTCAAATAACTCACATTGACTTTTAATCATGTCCTCATTGACATGTACAAATGTGTATTTTTATTTTCTATTGCCTACTGCAGTTGGGATATTAGTAAATCTGTGGCTTTATTACAAATGTTTTAAAACAAGTCCCAAAAGGCTGGTAGATAGAAGTACTATGGAAAGTCAGACTTTGTGAAGAGAAGACTGTGAAAATCAGTGGTACAGTGACAGGGAAGTCAATGATAGACATGCCTATGTCTATCATTGTCTATCAAGACCTTGATTCTTTTCTAATCACCCAAAATATGAGCCATCTCTATCATCAAACTTACCATTCTCCTCATTCACAGAGAATTATGGAGAAATACTAAATAAAGTGTGATGTGCAAAATCCTGCTAAGCTTTGAAAGAGCACCAAAGATCATCAAAACAAAATTCCTATGTATAGAGCCTAGTGGGGGCTTGTGTTTAAGGTTACCTTCTGTTAAAGCTCTATTTTAAGCTACTCAGATTAGATTTTTGAAGCCAAAAGGTAACCTTTACAGGACTGATGTGTGCACTTTTATTTATTAAATCAAGAACTCCCTAGAGAATGCTATTGCGTTTTCATTTACTTTGAGGTGGTTATTTATCATCTTTGGGCTGAAAAGTGACTTTGCCAGCCATGCTCAAGTACCTGGGAGGTATGAACCTCAAAAGTACAGCTGAACTTGTTTATAGCAAGAACACACTAAGAAATGCGTGTCCTCAACAGTTCCAGCCAGCCCTCCCTCTTTGGACGTTCTGCATCCACAGATTCAACCATGTGCAAATAGAAAATATCCAAAAACTGCAATTTTGCTGAAAATATACACTTTTTCTCATCATTATTCCCTAAGCAATACAATATAACAAGTTTTACATAGCATTTGCATTGTATTAGGTATGATAAGTAGTCTACAGATGATTTCAAGTATATGGGAGAATGTGCACAAGCTGTATGTGCAAATATTAATTGTGCAGAAGGGATTTGAGCATCCGTGTATTTTGGTCTCCCATGTTGCTCCCGGAACCAATCTCCCATTGACAATAGGGAATAACTATGCTGCATTTCTCTAATGTATAGGGTTAGTTAAATACCACAATTAGTAAGGAGTAGAAATTGATAGTTAGACAATGCAGTTTTAGTCATGCTGTAAGCTTTATTCTGTCTCTACAGAGTGACCATGACAGGAAAATACAGAAACTCAGGAGAGTGTTTGAAGCATATCACAACAAAGTAGTAGAGAAGAATGAGCACTGGAAAGGTACAGTGGAGGTAATGTTGAAATATAAACCGTCTCCCAAAACAGAAACTCTCTGTGCGATAACAAATGGGCCCACAGAGGGCAGATGTTTGGCCTAGGAATTAATCCCATATCAGTTTCCTGCTAATGCACACCCTGGGAGATAGATGACTCAAGTTGTTGGGTCCCTGCCACTCTTGTGCAATATCAGGAATGGGTTCAGTGGGCATTGTGGGGACAAGCCAACTGATGAGAACTCTCTTTCTCTGTTTCTCCATTGCTAAAATAAACAGGTTCAAAGAATTTTTAAAATAGGTCCACAGATAGAAAATGAACTCCCTTCATTGCTGTTGTGTTGCCCGAGTACTTTTCCTCTTCCCTTTGCTATTTTCATTCTCAGTGGCGGAAAAGAAATGATTCCGAAGTATTTGCAGCGATAGTGTGAGGTAGCACATGCAATGGATGAATGCAGGTTGGCAGTCAGTTTTCAGGAGCATCATCTCAGTGCTAATAAATAATGTTTCAAAAAATCGCCAGCTATTATCGCCACATTTTTTCCTCATTTGTAGAAAACAACTGTTTACTTGTATATTTACATTTTAAAATATACCAAAAAAGGGTTTTCTGAGTAGTGTGTAGTAATCTGTGCCTTTTCAAATGTCATCATTGATATTTGGTTTACTAGGAGAACAAGTGGGAGATTTTATAATCATAACTCACTTCAGAATCTTCGAAGTCTGAGCCAGTTCCATGTTTAAGACATTGGACCTACCTAGGGGTAGGGGAGATTTAATGTTAGGCTTGGGAGACTCCTACTGGACTAGTTCTTGCTCATCTTACCTCAGTCAGTCTGGGAAGTGATACTCCTTAACTGCAATTTTAAATTTAAAGTACTTCTATACAATTATAACATTAATAATGTACTTGACTAAAGAATAATATAATTTTACCCCTGAACAGCTTTCCAAATTTGAGTTTGGATGAGTGAAAGCTGTATTTATCTTCCATTGTACCTGTAACAAATTACTACAGAGATAGTGGCTTAGGACAACATAAACTTAGAGTCAGAGTTCTGAAGCTCACAAGTCCAAAACAGGTATCACAGGCAGAAATCAAGGTGCTAGCAGGATGCATTGCTTTATGAAGCTCTCACAGAGGACTCATGTCCTTTCCCAGCTTCTAAAGCTACCCATGTTGCTGGTTTGCAGCCATCTGCCTTCATCTTCAAAGAGAGCGTATGATGTTTCTAACCCACCTCCATCATCACATCTACTTCGCTGATTCCCTTCCCTTCTCTCTTGCACTTTCTAAGGACCCCTATGGTTACATTAGGACACCCACATCATCAAAGTTAATTTCCTTAATTTAAGCTCAATTGATTAGCAACCTTTATTCTATCTGCAACTTAGGTTCACCAGTGCCCTGTAGTCCAACAGATTCACAGGTTCGGGGGTTGGGACAAACAATGAGAGGACATTTTTGAAGGGCCTTTTTCCAGCCTCCCACTGGTACTTAAATACACAGCTCAGCCTCTCGATCCATACAGCAAAACCTGAGTTGAATCCTTAAAAAATTGCTTCCAGATCAGTTACCTGTTAGTCTGGCCAAGAACTGCAATTGAATTTGTTCTGTTATATTTTACCATGCAGATATGAATTTCAATATTTCATAGAAGTTCACTTAAAATGTTTAAGACCAAAATTGATTTTGAATTCTTTTTCTAACTTAAAATCAGTATATATAATGATAAAAATAAAGTTTCAGTCCTAAGAATTCTCTGTTCTTCCTGCACCTGCTTCTTGTAGGCTCTGATGAAGAGAAATTGTGAGCTTCTAGAAGAAAGGAGAAGCCTTCATCAACAAGCAAGCCAAGAAAATGAAAAACGGGAAAGAGAAAAGGTAGGAAAAGCGTGCATTTTCTCCTTCTTAGTTTGGACCCGGTAGAGTTCTAGTTAGAGGTGCTTGTTGTACCCTTGCTATGTCATGGCTCAAAGCTTCATTTCCAGGTTGTGTGAATCATGCTTACTCAGTTTTTGAAATATGTACTTTGCAGACTTGGCTTCTGGAAACTTGTACTCAGAAAATGAATATTCTACATACCCACCATTCTCTAAGTAAGTATGCTGCGCTTGCACTGCCACTAACACATTTTATGTTCTTCATATCTCTAGTAGTCTGTCTGTATTTGCCTTTATAGATGTATGGTTACACTCAATTCATCTTAAATTCAGAGAAGCATCCACTTCTTCATTTAGCTTTTGGAAAGATGCCAGATTTGTTTTACTGGGTAAACTACTTCCATTCACATACACACACATGAGTACACACACACACACCCCCACACACACCCAGATGCATACACATGCCTTCTACCCACCAGAAACACCAGCAGAGGAAGCTCCTACCAGACAACCCTCTCTTGGGTAACAGCTATAGATGTTAACAAAATACAACAAAAAATCCATTAGATGGGCCTGGAGAATAAATAAAAATGAATGGAATCTGAAGGAGAGAATGTGGCCTGCAGCTGTTACGGAAAGTGAAGAGTAACTAAAGAATCCCAGAGAGCAGAGGGTGATAGCATGGAAATCCGAACTGTGTTTCCAATTCTCCCAAGAGATCCCTGAACCAGGAATGTTTGAGGCAGAATCTAAACACCTTGGTTAAGATTCAGAGAGCTGAATAGAGTTTTTGAGCTGCTACTTGCTGCAACTTAACCAAATTAATTGCTTCTTAAAGCACAAAAGTTCAAGCTTGCCCAGGAAATATAGCAAATTTGAGAGTCTCTGAAACACAATATCCACATGAAAAGGATATAATCTAAAGAACCAGGGACCGGTATTTGGCACAGCAGTTAAGACTCTACTTGGGACAACTGAATCCCATATCAGAGTTCCTGGATTCAAGACCTGCCTCCATTTCCAGTTCCAGCTTCCTGCGTGTGCACACCCTGCGAGGCAGCAGATGGTGTCTCTGGTACAACCTGGGAGACCTAGATTGAGTTCCTGGCCCCTGGCTTAAAGAGTGAACCAGTGGATGGAAGATCTATCTCTATCTCTACCTCTGTATTTCTTCCTTTCAAACGAAAGAAAATAAAAAATAAAGAACAAAAAAAGTCTTCTTAAAATGTATTCATTTGTTTGAATTGTGGGAGGCGGGGGAAAGGGGGCACGGAGAGAGACAGACATACAGAGAAAGATCTTCTATCCACTGGTTCACTGCCCAAATACCCACAGCAGCCAGGACTAGACCAAGCCGAGCTGGAGCTGGAACTCAGTCTGGATCTCCCATGTGGGTGGCAGGTACTCAGTTACTTGAGCCATCACTTGCTGCTTCCCAGGGTGTGTATTAGCAGGATGCCTGGAATCCTAAATGAAGCCTAGACATAAAACTAAGCACTCCAGTGTGGAATACAGCATCCCAAACAGCATCTTAACTACGGTGCCAAAGGCCTGCCCCAAACAACTCATTTTTAAAGGGAAAAATAATCAACAAAGCCCGCTCCAGAGCTGGACCAGAAGTCAGAGTTACAACCTCTACTAACTACCCTCAAGGTTTCCTTCTTCCAAGTCCTGGTAATGGAAGAAGGGAGAGGCGCCTGAACTGTGGCACAGCAGGTTAAGTTGCTGCCTGTGGCGCTGGCATCCCGCATAGGCTCTCCTTGGTGTGCTGGCTGTTCCACTTCTCCTCCAGCTCCCTGCTGATGTGCCTGGAAAAGCAACAGAAGGTGGCCCAAATGCTTGGGGCCTTGCCACCCATCTCAGAGACCTGGATGGAGGCTGCTGGCTTCGGCCTGGTCCAGTCCTGGCTGTTGCTGCCATTTGGGGAGTGAACTAGCAGATTGAAGATCTTTCTTTCTGTCTCTCCCTCTCTCTCTGTAACTCTTTCAAATAAATAAAAATAAATCTTTTAAAAAATGGGAGAGTAAAGCCCACCCAGGAAATAGAAAATATAAAAAAGAGCCACATCCTCTCCAGCATCTGTTGTGGGTAGATTTCTGAATGTGAGCCATTCTAACCTCATTGTGGTTTTGATGTGCATTTCCCTGATGGCTAGTGATCTTGAACATTTTTTCATGTGTCTGTTGGACATTTGGATTTCCTCTTTGGAAAGATGTCTATTGAGGTCCTTGGCCCATCTCTTAACTGGGTTGTTTGTTTTGATGTTGTAGAGTTTCTTGATTTCTTTGTAGATTCTGGTTATCAACCCTTTATCTGTTGCATAGTTTGCAAATATTTTTTCCCATTCTGTTGGTTGCCTATTCACTTTCCTGACTGTTTCTTTTGCAGTACAGAAATTTCTCAATTTGATGCAATCCCAATAGTTAATTTTGGCTTTGACTGCCTGTGCTTCTGGGGTATTTTCCAAGAAGTCTTTGCCAGTACCTATATCTTGCAGGGTTTCTCCAATGCTCTCTAATAATTTGACGGTGTCGGGTCGTAGATTTAAGTCTTTAATCCATGTTGAGTGAATTTTTGCCAAGTAGATAGTTTATAAATTAAAAACACTGTATCTCAAATTTAAAGAAACCATAAATTACAGGCTTAATGATAGGTAAAGATGGCATTAAAAGTACTTAATAAAACTGAGTGTGGATTAATAGGAATTACCCAGTCTTAAAAAGAAAAAAGAAAAAAGAAAAAAAAAGACTAATCAGAGTGCTGCTTCCTGCTAATGCACACCCTACTAATGCCACATATGATGGTTCAAGTACTTGGGTTCCTGCAACCCACATGGGAGACCTGGATTGAAGTCTCAGTTGCTGGCTGTGGCCAAGCCAAGGCTGTTGTGGGCATTTGCTTGTCAGACCAACAGATGGTAAATCATTATTTCTGCCTTTCAAATAAATAATTTCTTTAAAAGAATAAAATATTTAAAAATACACAGACCCACAAGAATCTTCATGATCAAATTCTCAGAAGGAAAAGGTAGAAGAGACAGAAAAAGTGTGAAGAAATAATAACTAAGTATCAAATGGTGAGAATAAAACTTTTACACTTTCAAGAAGATTGGCATGACCTTTCAGAACAAACATGGAGAAAGTCACACCTAAGCATATCACCATCAGACAGCTAAGAAATAAGAGGTAAAGGAAGATCATGAAAGAAGAAAAACAAGTCACACAGATCAGGAACCGAATTCTAAAGCATGGGAAATCTTCACAAATCTTTATAGAGACCAGAAAATGGGGAAAAACCCACTTAAAAGTGCTGAAACAAAAAATCAACTCACAACCCCGAACTCTATGAGCATAATGAACAAAAGTATCCTTTAAGAGTGAAGGAAAAATAGGTACATCTTTCCAATAATAGAAAAGGAGGAGATATTTTTATTATTGCATATAAACTACTGGAGATGTTGAAGGGGAGTGAACATTTAGTCCAGCAGTTAAGACACTGGACCCACATTAGAACACCAGGGTTTGAGTCTCAGCTCTGACTCCTAAATCTAGCTTCCTACTAATGAAGACCCTGGGAGCAAGAGTGACAGCGTTCCTGTCACCCACATGAGAGATCTGGATTGAATTCCTGGCTCTTGACTTCAGTCTGTTCTAGTCACAGCCATTGCACACATTCTCTCTCTCTCTCTCTCTCTCTCTCTCTCTCTCTCCCTCTCCCTCTCCCCCTCTCTCTCTGCCTCTCAAATAATAATAGTGATAAAGTGATACTGAAAGAAATTATGAGGATGAAGGGAAATTAGGTATCAGATGAAAACTGTACATTGAGGAATAAAGAAAAAGCATATTTAATGATAAGCTTCTGTATGAATATAAAATAATCTTTCCTCTTAATTAAAAATGTGATTTTTATATGCACATAGCATTCTCTAGTGTGGCTTTTAATGTACAAAGAAGCAGGAAGAAACTTTGAGATGATGGAAATCATTCATATATCGTTTGTGGTGATGGTTTCATGGGTGTAGATATCTGTCAAGGGGTGAGAGTTTGCCACAGTTAAGAGACCACTTGGGACACCTGCATCTCATGTCAGAGCTTCTAGTTCAAGTCCTGGCTACTCTGCTTCCGATCCAGCTTCCTGCTAATGGTCTCCCTGAGAGGGCAGCAGGTGATAGCTCAAGTAGCTAGGTCCCTGCCACCTATGTGGGAGACCTAGACTGAACACCAGGCTCCTGGCCTGGAATCTGGCTGTTGCAGGCAACTGGGCAGTGAATCTGTTTAGGTTCTTTCTCTCTCTCTCTCTCTCTCTCTCTCTCTCTTTCCTTCTGCCTTTAAAACACATCCTAAATCTATCCATATCCACTCCAGTACCCTCACCTGTGTCACCAGCATCTGTAGTCGCTGCCTGATCACCTACAATAACTTCCTTACTGGCTTCCTGTTTCCTAGCTCATTGTTCTGCACAGCCAACTTCAATTCATTCATCACTCAGGAGCCATAGAGACCTGCTTAAACCTTGCTTTTACCCCTTCAATAGCTTTCAGCGACCATCAAGTAAACCCAGACTCCCACCATTTCCTTCAAAGCACTGAATTATCTACTCCAGGCCTTGTCATACAGCCTGGGCCATTCTCTCCCTTAACTCGTTGGGATGTTACCACTCTGTCTCAATCCTGTCACGCTCTGCCTTCCTCAGAGCCTCACTTTCAGTTTCCTGGCCGGAACCTTTATCTTTCACAACCACCTCTCATTCTCAGCACTCATGCATTCTCCAAGGTTCACTTCCAAAAGTCTCTGCTCTCAGAAAACTCACTAATCAGACTTCCACAGACATTCATTACCACAAATACCCTGCCTTATTTCCTTGCCCATATTTATTCCAATATTTTGTTAGGTTCTGTTTGCTTCTCTTCTCCCTCACAAGAATATAAACTCTATTGGATATGCCATGAGTGTCTTCTTATCACACAGTTTGCTCTAAACATAATATGCATTATAGAGTAAATATTTAGTACACATTGAATTAATGAGTGGATCCATAAATAAGCAAATGGATAGGTGTTTGGCATGGTGGGTAAGATGCTGCGTAAGATCCCTACTTTCCCTAGTTGAGTGTCAAAGTTGGAGCCTGCTTGTGCTCCTAATCCTAGGTTTCTGCTGATGCATCCTCTGGAAAGCAGCATGTTATGACCACCCATGCGGGGGACCCAGATCAAGTCTCTTGTCCTGGCCCAGCCCTGGCTGTTGTAGGCATACCGCGAGTGAACTAGCAAATGTCTGTATTTCAATCTCTCCCTATCTCCCTACCCTTTAAATAAATAAGTAAATAAAATAATAAGTACATAGGCAAGGGAATAAAATACACTTTTAATCAATGCCATCTGCATCAAAAACTAGAATTTTTCACTCATGAAATAGATGCATATTTTTATGACAAGTTTCTGTAAGATTCTTCCCTGTTCTTCCTGTTATTTCAGCTACCCAAGAACTGCAAGAAATCATAATGGAACTGGAAAAAGTCCAGGAAAATTTGAAATTTGCACATGGACATCCAAATCCACCAGTGTCCCCCGGGAAGATGCTATCCTGGGATGTAAACAGTAAAGAAGAACAAGAGAGCAAAAACAAATTTGGAAATGTAATATTTTTTCATGGCTTATAACTTTTGATAACATTAATCTGGTTACTCTTCAAGAGACTATCCTCCTGAT
Organism: Lepus europaeus; assembly: GCF_033115175.1. Classification (NCBI taxonomy): domain Eukaryota; kingdom Metazoa; phylum Chordata; class Mammalia; order Lagomorpha; family Leporidae; genus Lepus; species Lepus europaeus. The sequence continues at coordinate 80,408,752 of NC_084838.1, read as the reverse complement.
ATTTAGATTTGTAATATAAGACAGTTCCTACAGTAATTGAAACCATTGTGTTGACATTCATAAAGAATATATTTGAAGGAGTCTATGGATGCTCAAATATATGCCAGTTTCATTTATAGATTTATTTTTCCCCTCAAAAAGGACTTCACAATGTCACATTGAGCAATAGGTTCTGGCTGTTACATAAGATGTGTTGTCTAGACAAGTAATCTGTGTTCATATCATTCTACAGCTTAAAAGGTTAGGAATTGTAGATGCTGTGTCTTTAGTGTAGTGATCTATTCTCTAACTTTGCAACAAACAGTTAAATTTGTATATTACAGCTTAGAGTTCTACTGGATCACAAGTTAAAAGCAACATAAAACATCTTTTGGGGTGATAAAGATGAGATCTAATATAAGAGTGAAACAAGACAGAAATAATACATTAAAAGAAATGAGGATCATTAGCTTTCATGAGAACTTTAATTTTAAGAGCAAAAACTTTGAAACCTAAAATCATTATACGTGTATATATGAATAGTTATGTTACCTTGTAGATACTGTTCCTTAATCACTTGCTTCCAAATACACAGATTCTTAAATAAACTATCCACTATTTTGGATTCCTTTTATGGCTGACCCCACTTCCATACCATGGTAAAGCTGGCAAAATTGGCTATGGATAGTAAAATCCAATCTCAATGATAACATGGGGCTATTCCTGTTTATGTGTAACTCATTATTTTTTATTCCTCTACTTGCTGTCACTCAAGCTCCATGCCCAGGTGCTTATCATTTACCTTAACCAGCGGGGACCCAGTCCTGAAGCAATGACACACCTGTGTGATCCAAATTCATTCATGAATCCTCGTCATCACTTTAAGTAGATTTGAACTTACCATTTAGTTTCAGGAGTTTCTTTAATGATGAGAAACTGCTTTTGCCAAAGGCACCTGTTTGTCACAGGCTGAGCTAATACTCCCAACACATCCAGACTTAACTCCATATCTACACTCATACTTAGGAGATACACATTCAATTTTCTGGGTCTATTTTTTTTTTAAAAAATCATTTTCTTTCAGCAATCTTTAAACTCCAGTCAGACACAGTATTATGCAAGATATAGTTTTGGGGATCAAGCCACAAGGTCCTATGAGGCTCACGCCACAGATCTAAATCATTTTCCACATTTGCATTACAAAACATGTCCTATACCTAAACTCACATGTGACATATTTAACTCATTTCTTTTTTAATTTGTGAAATGTTGATAACATTATAAGATCCCTCTTTCTCAAACGAACCTTTTTTGGAGTAAAAGCAAATAATCCTCTTTTTTGTATTTTTGTATTTTTTTAAATTTTTGACAGGCAGAGTGGACAGTGAGAGAGAGTGAGAGACAGAGAGAAAGGTCTTCCTTTTTTGCCGTTGGTTCACCCTCCAATGGCCGCTGCGGCCAGCGCACTGCGGCCGGTGCACCGCGCTGATCCGAAGTCAGGAGCCAGGTGCTTCTCCTGGTCTCCCATGGGGTGCAGGGCCCAAGCACTTGGGCCATCCTCCACTGCACTCGGGGCCACAGCAGAGAGCTGGACTGGAAGAGGGGCAACCTGGACAGAATCTGGCGCCCCGACCGGGACTAGAACCCCGGGGTGCCAGCGCTGTAGGCGGGGGAATAATCCTCTTTTGATTTAGTAAGATGCTCTGTTTAAAAACAGATCACTACATTTAGCCTAAGAAATAAAAATCTATTGTTTTTCCTACCAAAAGCCATAACTTTCTAATCAGATTATTCTTTTAAGGGTCCAGAAAAATAGGGAACACTTTTCGGTTGTATTCTTTTCTTCATCAGAAAGATTTCTTCCTGCTCAACTGTTAACACAATGGTTGGTTTACAGTGGTGGAAAGCAACCCTTAGTTGTCTGTTATAAATTCTCATTAATTCTTTAGATTCTTTATATATTCCAATTCACTTTGATATCCAAAATCCAAATTGTACACTGGTTGCCACAACCTTCTCAGATTTACTTTCTTGCTGTCCTAGTTATAACCTTAACCATTCTATTTCCATTACGTTACTTAGTGAATCAATGAGTGATTGACTCTGTGGCCCTCTCATGGACAATGTTTTCCATCTGGTAGACTGAGTATAGACATTTATCTCTGGTACCAGAAAGAACAGGAAAAGGATTTTAAAAGAGGTAGCAACATTGTGAAAGTATAGCTGAGCAGTACTTGTTCAACAGATTCATCTTAAAATGTATTAAATATTTCATTGATTTTTACACTCTAAAGCATCTGATGACTCTCCAGGGACCACACAGGAAATATTCCAAGGTGATTTGCAAATTAAAGTTCAAGAAACCCATTAAAATATTGTGACAAACACTAGCCTTTGACTTTGTAAGCTCTGTCAGAGAATTCATTTTAAGGGAAAATTAAATTAAATAACATGTTATTATGAATTTATATGTAACCATATGAATTTTAATTTCATTTACTTTTATTCCATCTACCCTATACTCCATTTCCAATGTTCTTTAGAGCATTAGTATTGCATAGCAGCATAGCAGATTATACATGACACAGTTATCTGAAATCATTTGAAACTATCACAGCAAAATATCAACTATAAATGTACCTTCAGGAAATTAAAATATGACCATCACTGTGATATTGCAGTCACATAATAATTAGCTTACAAAAATATGACTCCTGCTGATTGTAATATTAATTGCTGAAAATTTCTCCAACACAGGACTTATCAGCCCATGCAGGTAAAATTTGCTGTGAGAACATGATATCTTTCTCACACTTAGACCATTAATTACAATAATTAATTTTGTGTGCCTTCTAGGAGATAATATAATTTTTAGAGAAAAAAAATGCATAATTCAATGGTAGGTGTGATGTATATTTTGTTTTCATGATAGTTGTGGATCCAGAGAAAGAATACAATGAAAAAGTATCTTAAAATTATGATAGAAAAACCTTCGAAACCATTTAAATTTTTAAAATGTATTTTAGTTTTTATGTGTATAAAAAGCAGAGAGACAGGGATACAGAAAGAGGTCCTTCAGCCTTTGGCTCACTCTCCAAATGCCAGAGTTGGGGCAGGCTGAAGCCAGGGGCTGGAACTCAATCTGAGTCTCCCCAGGAGGTGGCAGAGACCCAGGTACTTGAGCCATCACCTGCTGCCCTTCAATGTGCACATTAGCAGGAAGCTGGAATCGGATGTGGAGCCAGGACCCAACCAGTGACCCCAGTATAGGATGTAGGCATCCCAAGCAGAAGTCTTAATAGCTGTACCAAATCCCTGCCCCCAAAGCTTTAAGATTTAAAGTAGTACATGTGCTTACACAGCCGTTCCTGTGACAATTATTCATTAAGTTGATACTGATTATTCCCTAGGGACATATGAGTTAACAAAATGTTCTTTTGTATTTAATTATTTTTCTTTTTGTCCATTGAGAATACAGATAGAAACAATTTGTGCAGTGCATAAGGATGCTCCAAAAAGTCCATGGAAAATTATTGTTATGAAAATAATATTCATGGATTTAAAAAATATTTTAAAAAATATTTACACTGAAAGAGGCATCTTTTAATTCTATTTTTCCACTAACTTTTTGAGCTAACTTTGTACTTCCAAACATCCTTTAAAAGTCTGCGTACTGTCTTTTATAAAGTATCTCTTAAAAGTACTTTTCACCCTAAAATAAGCATTTTTTTACTCAAAAAGTTTAAATTATAACTGTGACAGCCACCTCAATTTATAACATCTAGCTACTTCCCACATTTTTAGAGCATTTAAGAAATGTTTTCAGGGCCGGGGTTGTGGTGCAGTGAGTTAAACCAGTTCTTATGATGTCTATATCCCATCTTGGAATGCTGATTTGAATCCCAGCTGGGAGTATCAGCCCTACCAGAGAAGGCAGCACATCATGGCCTGGCACATGGGAGACCCAGATGGAGCTCCCAGCTCCTGGTTTCAGCCTGGTCTAGACTTACCTGTTGCAACCATCTGGGGAATGACCCAGCAGGTGGAAGATCTCTCTGTATCTCTTCCTCTTTCTCTATCACTCAGACATTCGAATCAGTAAATAAATAAATAAACATTTTTAAACACTTTTTTTCAAAACACATACATCAGAATTTAAGTGTCTGACATTTTATATGTGATACTTTGTTTTTTGAAAGTACATTTTACTTCTGCTTTTTAACATACGATGTCACAATACTGTTTGCTCTACTTGGTACATTAACAGGCGAAAATATTTTGAGCTGAAAATTAAAACTAAACTTGTGCTTTTTTTCCAGGCTATTAACACTGTAGCAGAAGGGAAGAATGTACTGTTAGAAAAACACATTGCAGGGGCATTAGTCACGCTGGGAAGAGCGAAACAGACCTTATCCATGCGAGAAAGAACTATTAAAGAGATTTTGCATAGTGAGAGTGAACTTCAGAGAGTGGCTCGCCCTCAAGAAACAATTCATCGGTTATTGAAAATTTTAGTGAGCACGGTAAATACCAGGGAAATGGTTCTTTGGTGATTAAGGACATGAGACTCTAAAAATTTTAATTTATTTATTTAGAGGCAGAGACAGAGAGAGCTCTCATCTACTGGTTCAAAGCTTGCATCTCATCTACTCCCAAATACCTGCAATGGTCAGGCTGGGCTGGGGCCAACACCAGTAGCAGCGAATGCAATCCAGCCTCGCATATGTGGGGCGGGAACAGAGTTCCTGCTGCCACCCAGGGCACAGGAAGCTGGAGTCAGGACCAGGAACTGAATCCAGGTTCTCTGAGATGGAAGGCAAGAGTTAACCATTTGCTAAATGTCCCTCCACTGTTCATTGTTTTTCCTCCCTGGTCCAGTGCCCTGGGTCAAATGGTTCATCAAATTAGAATAAACCAGAACAGAGAACGTGTGAGTTAGAGGAGCGTTAATGCTAATTGCACCAGTGGCTTTCAAATCTCTTATAAATTAGAGGTTTCTTCAAAGAAAATCTTGTTCCTAAAACCCAAAATGTAAAACATACTAAAACAACAACAACAACAACAATGAAAACCAGAGATGTCTTTTGGATGTTGGGATAGAGCAATTGGAGAGGTAGGGGGGACAAATGCCTTAAAAATCTCTCAGAAAGCCGAGTTCTCCAGGACCCAGTTTGCAAAATGCTCCTGTGGTCCAATCCTTTTGATTCAGTTCAGAGAAAAACAACAGTTATGTGACAACATACAGCTAGTGAGTGGTGCAGCATGGCTGCTGAACTTGCCATCTGATGCTCTTTAAGTATGTGTTATTTCATCTGACCCTTTCAGAATAGACAGGTAAAGTAATTAAACACCCAACAGATGTGCAGACAGCCTATATTTGTCTTCACAAATCCAAATTCAACTTACAGGGAAAAAAATCAAGAAAATCTGTTTTCTTTCTATTTTATAGGAGGAAAGCATTACTAACACAGATGCTCTGTAAACTGGGATGGATGACATCCCAAAAAATCCATTGTAAGTTGAAAATACCATAAGTCAAATATTCACTCAATTCCTGTAAACTAAACATACTAACTTAGCAACATAACCACACTCCAAGTATTGGTTATGCCCCTTGATGGTCATGAACTGACTGGGAGCTGAACTACTGCTTCCCATCATATTGCAAGAGAATCTCACTGCATAGAGAAACCCCAGTTAAAGATCAAAATTCACAATTCAAAGTACAGCTTCTATTGAATGCACATTGTTTTCATATCGTAAAGAAAAAAAACTTTAATGGAATCAATGTATATAGGGACTGGTTGTATAAAGATGATTTCAAAAAATTCATAGAAAATGAAAATAAAAGATATGAGAATTTTCCACGAACTTTTTGAAGCCTCCTCATATAAATGATGCGTCCATTGGAATTGACGATAGTCAACACGGTAAAAGGTAAGACGATGACTTTTTAATGCAGGCTTTTTCTTTTGCTCTTCACCGCCAACGCTTTGGTTTATGTCTACAGTACAGTCGATTAGAACACTGAGATAATCATCTTTTACTGTTAAATGCCACAGAGGGTTGGTGGATTGGTATCTGAAAGCTTGCTAAGAACAAATGCTAGAGAGCAGGACATCCAGCTTCCCAGGCCAGGCCTTTAGAGCACCAGCGATGAACAAGCGAGTTAAAAATGGCTGATGCTGAGAGGGGCAAGAAGATTTTGTTCATAAATGTGCCCAGTGCCACATGTGGAAAAGGGAGGTCAGCACAAGACTGGGCCAAATCTCCATGGTCTGTTTGGGCAGAAGACAGGTCAGGCTGTTGGATTCTCCTATTCGCCTACAGAGACGCCAACAAGAACAAAGACATCACCTGTGGAGAGGACACACTGATGGAGTATTTGGAGAATCCCAACAAATACTTCCCTGGAAACAAAACAATCTTCGCTGGCATTAAGAAGAATGAAAGGGCAGACTTGATAGCTTATCTCAAAAAAGCTACTAATGAATAATAGTTTGACACTGCCTTATTTATTACAAAACAGGAATGTCTTGTGACATTTTTTATATGCATCGTAATTTAATTCTCATATACCAGAATTCAGATCATGAATGGCTGACAGAATATTTTTGTTAGACAGTCTAAAATTGCATTGTGTGGTTAAATAAATAGGATTGGGTTTATTGAAAATTTGGTAGTAATTCCAGCTGTGTGTTATGTAAATACAAAATACAGTTAGCTGGTGTAGCATGCACATTGGGTCGGCTGAGAATACAGCTCATTCTGAAAAGAACAAGAATCACGGAAGCACAGGAGCTTGAGTCATAATGACATCTAAGCCAATGGCTCCCGATTCTTCAATCTTTCTCGTAACTTCCTTGCCTCTTGGCCATTTCACTTTTGTCCAAATACCAAATAGAGACATAGAATAATAGAATATCTGTAATAATGGTAGGTAGAGAGCTCAAAGTTTCTCTGAATAAAATGGTATACTCTTGATTTTTATCAGGCCCATGTTATATACCATGATATTCCAGCTGCACAGCAAAGAATACGCCATCTGCTCACAAGCAGTGATGCCGGGGAGTTTATGGAGACAGGAAATAATGCCACGTGGGCGAATACTTCATCCCATGAAGCGTTTTGTAAGAATACTCCAGAGGATATTCAAAGGTACTTTGATGAGTTACGAATTCATGGAAAAAAGATTCTTGAAATTATACTTTCTTATCAGTCGTTGATTAATACAATTATTGCTTCCAATGTAGAGTCATAGCTCTAAACTGATCTTATGTTATTGGAGATTTACATCAAGAAAACCATCTAATGAATTGTCTCCAAGCAGAACAAGGAGAAGAATAGTAGGTTGAGGCCTGAATTATATTTCTCTGTCTTTTGATATACACTGCCAAAATTCCTGAAAAGTATACTAATGGTCTTATTTCAATTCTATGTAAATGTGAACTTTCTTAATGTCGTGACTTTGATTTTAAACTCAAGGCTACTAATAGAAATCACCCCATCCTTATATATCTGAAGACATGAAAGTAATATTTCAAACCATTATACTTAATGTTAACTATCACTCAGAATTCCCTAACTATAATATCAAAATGTAACCATTATGATTCTGAATCTCTTAGTGATTTTCTAAAGTATGTTGCTGATTGTCTTATGTCAAATTATTTCAGAAGGCCTATGATGACCAAAACTCATTTGAATCATCAAGAACTAGAGAAAATAACACTGGATTGCATTAAGAACGGAAAACTCCCCAAATTCATTATTGCAGACAGACTACTGATGCAGACAGGTGAGATAAAAACATTCTTGACATTTTTCATTTCCAGAATCAAAATGATGCCTTTCTGTTTACATATCGACTCATATGGGCTATTATGGGAAAAACTGCCTCTGCCTCTGTAACTCTGCTTTTCAAATAAATAAATTAATCTTAAACTCACCAGATTAGGTCCAGCCCGCCTGGAAAATCTCTCTTTGTGATAACTTGAAATCAACTGATCCTAATTATATCTGAAAATTTCGCTTTTCATAAATGGTAATCAGCAGATTACATTTATATAAAAAATGTTATTATACCTGCCCTGCCCATACTCAAAAGAAGAGATTATACCAAGGCAAGGGTTTCTTAGAGATCGTATTAAAATTCTGCTCACCACACAAGGCACCACACTGAATTCACTCAAGTTTCTTTACTTTCTCCACTACTCTTAAACTGAATGGTTATATGTATGGGATGTACAAGATATAGTGGTCATTTTGCCAAACAGAAGAAAAGCCATGTGTCCTTGTTCTGTTTACATGGTGTGCACTACTAACATAAAAAATGAATAATTTTCTATCTATAATTATGGTGCTTTATAACATTATATTTCTTTGAATGGGGTTGATTTTGGGGGGTTAGAAGTTATGACACTGAGTTTAAAACCGTTCAGACCTTTCCTACACTAATAATTTTACCTTACCTTAGAATGGGACAAATATCAAGACATCACTCACTCTGAATGATGCATAGGCTGCAGAAGGAATAGCAGAGAAACTAAAAGAAGATGGACCAGCAAGGAAGAGAATTTCAAACAAAGAATGATAAATGTGTATGCAAATATAAGCAAATATTAAATACATAGAAATAATAAATAAGCGGGGTTGGAGAAACATAAAGGAATTAAAATAATGATCAATATTGATTTCCAAGTCTGAAGGCAACTGATGGATACTTTATGTTTTTGTATTGTTTTGTAGGATAGTAGAGATATTTATTATATTTTACTGTTTAAGTTATGTATGCTCATTTAACTTTAAGTTAAAGTAACAAAAACTGAGTATATTACTTCCAAATCAATATAAAAATATAGAACAACAATAGTTATCCATTTAAAAAGAAAAATGATGTGGGTGTTTGGCACAGTGGTTGATATGCCTACATCCCATATTGGAGTCTCTGGGTTCAAGCCCCAGCGTTTCCAATTCAATTTCCTGCCAACGTGCACCCTGGGAGGCAGCATGTGTTGGGTCCCTGCTACTTCCATGGGAGTGCTTGCATTTACGCCTGGGCTCCTGACTTTGGCCTGGCCCATCCCCTGCTCTTGTGGGCATTTGCGGAGTGAACCAGGGCATGGAGGAGGATAAGGGGAAGAGTGAACAAACATGGAAAAGCAGAAAAAATACAAAATAAATCCAAATACATTAGTAATGAAATTAGAAGTAACTTGATACGTTCATTACCATTATATCTGAAAGTAGAGCAAAGTTGTATGACTTTATTTTACTGGTGACATTGTTAAATGCTATCTATTCTGGTAGAAGGTAATTCAACAAAGCAATTTGACAATCATTTTGATAGCTTCTTTGATAGAAAATCCCTAAAACATGGAGAAGATCATTAACTAAAAAATTTTTTCAAAAAAAGAGAAGTAATTTCGGGCTTCAACAATATAGGTGAATATTAAGATAAATTATATGTTCTTTTTTTGAGAAATCTTCAAGACTTTGGTGCCTACAGAGATCATGTAACAGTATTACAAAATTAATCAGAACTGTTTTATGCATACTATGATTGCAACTATATATATGCATAAGAAAAACAGTATGAAATATTTTAACTGTGGATGTGGTTTGTAGAGTCATTTAATGGTGACGACTTCATTGGATTCTTTTCAAATTTTTTGCAATGTAATTTAAATTTAAATAAAAAGAAATAAAGATTTGTTGCTTCAAAAATCACCTGCTGTGGCATACCTCAGAGTGCTTCTGAAGATGGTTTTGGAATTTTTAGATTGATTCAGATCTACAGTTAACATGGGGCTATCAAAAAACTACCTTGAAGACTAAAAGCACCTGAAGCGCCGGCATCACACATGGGTGCCAGTTCTAGTCCCAGCTGCTCCACTTCTGATCCAGCTCTCTGCTGTGGCCTGGGAAAGCAGTAAAAGATGGCCCAAGTCCTTGGGCCACTGCACCCACGTAGGAGACTTGGAAGAGACTCCTGGCTCCTGGCTTCGGATCTGCGCAGCTCCTGCTGTTGTGGCCACTGAATGGCACAATATCTACAAAGCTGTTAGTAGATCTGGCAGTTGGCTCATGGTCATTATAATCATATACTTTTCTACTCTTCTCCATACATGCCACTTTTTTGGTATGTACTGAGACACACCAGAAAATGCATAAACCTTCTGCCATGCACTCTGAGGCTGTAATGCTGAATTAAAACGTGGACTTTGTCCTCAGAAGGATAATAGCAATGGGAAGCACTCACTGCAGTGCCCTGCATGGCAGGTGCTCTGCCAAGCAATGAACATGCGTTACACATCAGTCAGTTTTTACAGCATTCCGATGAGTTATATATTGTAGCGTTACTCTAAAGGAGACTTAGGAGGATTTATCCAGCTAAACAGTTGTTAGAGACAGAGTCTAAATCAGTGGACTCTGAGTTTGGGAATATTAAATAGAAATATTTAATATATGTAAAAATAAAGCCATTGCAAATTTAATGCCACTTTTAAGGAGAAGACATATCGGCTAAGATGGACCTGTTCTTTCTCGTCTCCGATCTGTCCACATACCGTAAGAAGTTTTTTTTTGACATTTCTGTATAAGAATCATATTGAGAAATCCAGGTTATTTCCAGTATAGAAAGAAAAATAAGGAAAAATGAATACAGAAACAACAGGACGGGAAGAAATTGGAGAAAGAAGAAAAAACAGGAAAATGAAAGGCTTGGCGTTTTTCTTCTAATTTGGGGCACCATACACTATTGCCCAGTAGGTGGTGCTAGAGGATACAGATTCCAATACACAAAGGCCAGCGTGGCCCATTTCCTCTGAAAACAAAAGAGAACTTACAACCAAGCACTGGAAGTTGAGCAGTAATTGATTTGTTTTAGAGATGTTGGCTCTAAAAACTATGACAGACACTGGACTGCCACGGTGTTGTGAGGAAGTGCTGGGAGGCCAGCAGGTAATGAAATGTTCTATTCACTTTTCCTCTATTAAACCTCTACAAAACTGGACACAGAAAGTCAATTAAAACCACTATAAGACACATCTGATTTTTTTTTCCACATTGCAGTTTTTTTTAGTATTTATTTATTTGATAGAGTTAGTGAGAGAGAAAGAAACAGAGAGAAAGGTCTTCCTTTTTTCCGTTGGTTCACCCCCCAAATGGCCACTATGTCCGGTGCTCAGCGCCAATCTGAAGCCAGGAGCCAGGTGCCTCTCCTGGTCTCCTATGCAGGTGCAGGGCCCAAGGACTTGGGCCATCCTCCACTGCACTCCCGGGCCATAGCAGAGAGCTGGACTGGAAGAGGAGCAACCGGGACTAGAACCCGGAGCCCATACGGGATTTTGGCGCCACAGGCGGAGAATTAACCAAGTGAGCCACGGCACTGGCCCCACCCCACATTTGTCTTCTAATGCTCATCCACCTTGATTCTACTCCAACCCTTCAGGCCTTGTTGCTACTCCTTGAATACACCTATCATGTTACTCTCTTCTTTTCACTTGCCTGTCCTGGAGTATATGTCCCTTAGGTATTCATTTGATCTCTCTTTCACTACAACACCTTGCATAAATGTGAACTCAGCAGAGGGAATTTTCCTGAACGTCATATAAAAGGGCATCTTGACCTCCTCCACTGTCACTCTGCATCTCCTTCCTCTACTTCTCATTATTTCATAGCATGACTTAACTTACATATTTGTAACGCAATTTATTTAAAGTCTTATTTTCTGTGTTTCCTCCTTGGAATTTAAACTCTATTAGAGCAAGAACTTTTCACGTTGCTTCATAGCACTTACTACCACGTGACATAATTTATGCATCTGTAGTTGATTTCTATTTCTTTATAGGTTTATTTGCTCTGTTTCCTTCTTGGAATCTAAGTTCATGAAAGAAAGAACTGTGTCCTTTTTTTTTTTTTTTCCAGTGATGTTTTGGCTCTGTCTATAAAACTGCTTGCATCATTATCACATCCAATTAAACATGTGTGGAGTGAACTGACAGAACAAATAACTGAATTGTGAAATGATAAACAAGTTGTGTTTTGGCAACCTGAGTGATAAATGGTTAGTCCTAATTCTATTTGAGTCCCAACCATTTTTCAACAGGGAGCAAAGAAGTTCCCTAAATGTAATCTCAAACATAATCAAATATTTGAAAGGTGTTGATTGATTTCAATGTGACTTTAAAGCTGATACACAAAAACAATCAGAATTGTGCAAGGATTTCTCAGGAAAACAATAATGAGGAAACAAGACAGCTGGGTAAACAAAGATGGACTCAAAGGGAATTTCAGAACATTAGGGAGTTCAAGTTCTATTCGGAATCAAAGAGCACAATTGGGGCTGTATTGTGGTGTAATGTGTAACACTGGCATCCCATATGGCTGCCTGTTAAAGTCCCCGCTGCTCCACTTCCAATCCAGCTCCCTGCTAATGCACCTTGATAAAGCAATGGAAGATGACCCAAATGTTTGAGTCTCAGAGGAAGCTCCTAGCTCTTGGCTTTGGCCTGGCCCAGCTCTGGCCATTGAGGCCTTCTGGAGAGTGAACCAGCAGATAAAAGATCTCTTCTCTCTCTCTCTCTCTCTCCTTCTCTATCTGTAACTCTTTCATATAAATAAATAAAGGTTTTTTAAAATCTAAAAAAGAGTACAATTATACTATTGATATTATAAATAGAGTTTGGTTTTTCATAAAATGCCTTGAATAAAGTGATTATCTAATGAATTTCTAAGTTCCCCATTGGAAGGGAAATATTAATATATCATATTTGGGGCTGGTGCTGTGGTGCAGTAGGTTAAAGGCCTGGCCTGAAGCACTGGCATCCCATATGGGCGCCGGTTCTGGTCCCGGCTGCCCCTCTCCCAATCCAGCTCTCTGCTATGGCCTGCTATGGGGTAGCAGTGGAAGATGGCCCAAGTCCTTGGGCCCCCGCACCCATGTGGGAGACCTGGAAGAAGCTCCTGGCTCTCGGCTTCAGATCAGCACAGCTCTGGCTGTTGCGGCCATGTGGGGAGTGAACCAACGGATGGAAGATCTCTCTCTTTGTCTCTACCTCTCTGTAACTCTGTGTTTCAAATAAAAATAAATCTTTTAAAAATATATATCATATTTATATTATGCAAACAATAAAACAAGTTGTCCCGTGTCATTCTTTTTATAAAACTGCTTTTCTTTAATTTTACATTTGAATCCCCCAATGCTTTGACTGTATCAGTGTCCCTTAAAATTCAACTTTTGAATTAAGCAATCTCTGAATTATGCTATACCCCTTTGATAACATTTCAGCTACTATCTTATATTCAATTCTATCACATTAAACTGTTTTTCATTATATCATCATGACAGCTATAGAGAGTACCTTAATGTTTTCCTGAAGATTATCAGTATAAGAATGATCTGGAAAAACCAAATGCAAATGTTTGCGTCCATCTCATTTGATATACAAATAAAAATAATGTCTACTTAAGCCTGCCAAAGTAAATAATTAGGAGAAATGAGTGTGCTCAAGAAGAAAAAACAGCTGATAAATGCTTCAGATGTGGCCTGTGCCTGGAGTTCAAATAATGACGCCAGGCAGTATCTGCTATGTCTCCATGTTTACATTCTATTTTCCTTCATGCTGAGTGCCTTTTTAGACATCTCATGACAAGATGTTTGCCAAAATCTCTGTTTCAAGTTCTAAGAGAAAAGAATATCTCTACCAAGTAGCTCCTATAAAAGCCCTAGAATTAATTCTAACTGGGCTCCTTATGTGAAATCAGTAGTTTTTTCTCTCTGACTTGGCAATAATAAGATTGAAACTAAAGTGGAAAATAATTCCCATTTTAATAGGGACAAACACAAAAATTCTTTGACCTGAATATAGTAAGAGCAGTATAAGATTTATGAAATACAAATGAAGTACATAGCATAATAATAACTATCATAGGAGTGGCAGTACTTTGAGGATTAATATATAAATCCTATGTAACTCAAATTACAACTTCAATTTTCTATGGCGCTAGATAATTTGATTCTAGAATGTACATGGAAGTGTAAACCTACAATAATAGAGAAATTTATAAATACTGAGTAATAAAAAGAGGGTAGAGGCTGGTGCTGTGGTCTAGTGGGTAAAGCTGTCTCCTGCAGTGCCAGCATCCCACATGCCCACCGATTCAAGTCCTGGCTGCCTCACTTCTAATCCAGCTCTCTGCTATGGCCTGGGAAAGCAGTGTAGGATGGCCCAAGTCCTTGGGACCCTGTGCCCACATGGGAGACCCAGAGGAATCTCCTGGCTCCTGGCTTCAGATCGGCTCAGCTCTGGCCACTGCAGTCATCTGCAAAGTCAACCAGTGGATGGAAGACCTCTCTGTCTCTCACTCTTTCTCTCTCTCTCTTTCTCTGTCTCTTTGCCTCTGCCTTTCAAATAAATAAATAAATAAATCTTAAAAAAAGGAAAAGGGAAAATGAGACTTCCAGATACCATGATAACTCTAAATTCCCTATAATCAAAAGTGTTTGGGGGCAAGCATTTGACCTAGCAGTTAAGATGCTGGTTAAAGACAACTATGTCCCATATCAGAAGGCTGAGTTTGAAACCATGTTCCGAACCTCAGCTTCCTGCCAGTACAGACTTAGGAGGCAATGGTGATAACCCAAGTGACTGGGCTCCTACCAGTATTGAGTTTTTGGTTCCTGAATTTGGCTTGGCCCAGTTCAATTCTGACCATGGCAGGTATTTGTGGGAGTGAACTGGTAGATGGCAGGTCTCTTTCTCTCTCTGTCTTTGTGTCTCTCAAAATTTTAAAAGATACATGATATTAGAATATATAAATATGTATGTTTGTCATGGCCAAGAACCCATGAAAAAAATCCAACAGATGAGGAATTTTAATCTAATTTAGTGAGAAAGAGTGGTGATATGGCTGATTATCTAGAAGAAAACAACCCCCCTTAAAGAAAAATATTGGAATGGAGGTCTTCCTAAATGTGACAAGGATCTCAGAAACCATGAAATAAAAGTTAAGTAAATTTGGGTTTCTTAAAGTTACATATTTTTGCATGGCAAAAGATACCATGAGCAAAGGGAAGACATAATTTCAAAGCTATTTCTACAAATAAAGTACAGAAAAATTCATCTTTTTCTTACAGACTAGTTATTGAAAGATCATTGTGTGTAAAAGCCACCTGTCAAAATAACAGGCTTTCCTATCTGCACATACAACAAAAAAAGATACTTCAAATTTCTCTGTCAAATTATTGGAAGAATTTGACAGTTAAAACTTAGGTTTTTGTTACCCAGAAGTACCTTTCTAATGAAATGATACTTCTAAAAAGTAAGAAAATCATTCTAATTCTTTATTTTAAAAATAAAAAGTATTATGCAGAATGGTATTAGTTGAAAAATATATAGAGCAAAATAGAGCTAAGAAAACACAAAGGCAAAGGAAAATCATGAAAAGAACCTTCAGTTCCCTTCCTGGACTTTTTATTCTGTTCTAAAACATCAAAGAGTTGCACTTTTTGCCACCAAGTAATTCTAGAAATATATGTAAATAAAACATCCTCTTTTTCAGTCCATTCCATTATAATAAAAAAGAGAATTCTGAAAAATATGAAATAGATATCCCATAAAATAAACAGATGTAAGTAACTGCTTTTAAAATACCTGTAAATTATAAAATAAATAGACATTGCTGTAAGTAAAATATATTTTAAAGGTAGAATTTGTTCTAATTAATGGGGAAAATTATGCAGCATCTCTACCAAAGGAAATCAGAAAAAGCAAGTTTTGGCAGACCTTCTTTCTCAGGAGACCATGGTAACAGTGAACTAAGATCATTTGTATTTAAGGGGAGGTGGAAGAGAGTGGGAGATCATTTACTTGTGAAGGTCCTCAGTGAATGAATGCATTCAATCTGTCCCAAATGCATTTCATTAAGAAAGAATAGACTGGCTGACATTGCCAAAATCAAGTTCGTGTAAGGTAACAGATCAGGGATGTTTCTGATAATGTTTCTTTAATAAGGCTATGCTTGCCATCAGAATATCTAACATGAAAAAGACAGAACATACCAGACGTTAAAGATGTGGAACAACCAGAGAATTCTTTTACTTTGTTGCTAGAAGCATAAATTTGTACAACCATGCTGACAATCAAGCTGGCAGTTGGAAAGTGTGAATGAATAAATACTTGTGACTCAGTAATTCTAGTTGTAAGTTTATGTGGTTAACAGATATGTGTACATATGTTCACCAAAGCATGTGCTCAGGAATGCTCCTAATAGACCCAAGCTAAAAACTGCCTCCATGATTTTTATCAGCAAAATGAATTCATAAATTCTGGTACATTCATTTAGTGGAACACTCTAAAGCAATGCATAAAATACAGCTATATACAACATGAAAAAAATTTGCAACACAATAACATGGACAAGTCTTGCAAACACTATGTGATACAAAAGAAGTCAGGCACAAAGGAATATACGTTGTTTGACTTTCTTTATATACAATTTGAAAGTAGACAAACTAAACTATGGCACAGTAACAGGTATCCTTAAGGTACAGAGAGCATAGACTGGAAGAAGACATAAAGGGGTGGTGGGCTCTGAGATGCTGGTGGTGCTCTGGAAAAATTAATCCAGCTGTGCTTTGAAGTGGGCATTTAGCCTAACATGTAAGCGCCCTCATCCCACATTGAAGTCCTGGGTTTGATTCCTGCCTCTGGTTAACGATTCCAACTTCTTGCTAAAGCAGGCACTCAGAAGCAGTAGTGAGGGCTCAATTAATTAGATTCCTGTCACCCATGTGGGAGATCTGGATTGAGTTTCTGGCTCATTGCTTCAGCCTGGGCTCAGTCCCAGCCATTTCGGGCATTTGGGGAGTGAACCAGAGGATGAGAGTTCTGTGTCTGTCTCTCTCTGCCTCTCAAACAAATAAAGAAAATTTATAAAATAATAAGCAAGAGTTGGTGTTGTCATGGGGCCAGCATCTTATAAAGGCTTTGGTTCAAGTCCCATCTGCTCCACCTTAGATTCAGTTCCTTCCTAAAGGCCTGGGAAGGATCATGTTTGGACCTCTGCCGCCAATGTGGGAGACAGAGATGAAAATCCTGGATCCCGGCTTCTGCCTGGGCCAGCACTGGCCATTGAGGCTATCTAGGGAATGAATCAGCAAATGGAAGATCTCTCTGTCTTCCTCACTTAAACTCTTTCAAAATAAATAAATAAATCTTCAAAAAAATAAGCATGGTTTGTGCAGTTTTCTATACATATGAGGGGAATCAAAAAAGTTAATGCAAGATTGAATTAAAAGTTAAGTTGCTTCTGATACAAAAACCTTAAAATTCTGTAACTTTTTTATAATACATGTTTTGCATGAACTCTTTGAAGACCTCTCATTTCCATGGATTTCAGAATATTTTTACCAAAATAAATTCATCTTTTAATTCTATTTCTGATGAATTTTTTGAAGTACACTGATGCCTTTCATTTTAACAAAGGTTTCTGGGCAGTAGAGAGCAGTTGAGAGAAGTGAGCAAGTGGATTTTCTTTCAATGGAAAAGAATCACCTAGGAAAATTTCTAACTACAAAGCAAATAGCAAGTTTCCTTTTACAGAATAATGAACTTCATATCTACCTTGCCCAGTAACCTAGAGAAAACAATATCTTTGATTCTTATTTCAGAGCTAAAAGCTATTAATACTCATGCTTCAAAGAACAGTTTTGATACCCTTGGCTCCACTTCCCAATTTTTTAAATGTGTACAGTAAGAAAATTATTAAAGCAAGAGATAACATCCTGTAAATCACTTCACCACCCTTAGCAATTTTAACTTTGGAGAGCCTTTCTACATAATAGCACTCTATGACCCAGGAAGGCCAGTGAAATGGATAACCAATAACTACTCTGAATGAGAAGTAGATTATCTTGGTACATGTCAAATGACCTTATCCATTAAGGACACTTAACTGTGCACTGCTAAGACAACAGGTGGCTTGTGTCTGCCTTCCAAAGGTGTTAAACTCTCTTTCCAGTTTGCCTGCTTTCTAAACTACATTATTCCCAGCTATTCTGAGATGACAATAATCTTTGGTAATGAGCAGCTGTGCAAAGAAGTAAATTGGTAGAGCTACACAAATATGCTTGACCAACAGAGAGTATTCACCTTGTCAAGGTCTTTGCATAAAAAGAGATTATTTTGAAACAACTTTCTTTCATTAAAATTTTTATTTATGTTCATTGTATTAGGAAGAAAGAAAGAAAGAGAGAGATAAAGACAGAGGACAGAAATCTTTCATTCTCCAAATTCTGGCAACAACTAGGGCTGGGTCACATAGAAGCTGGGAGCTTGGAATTCAGTCCATGTCTGTCATGTGTGTGGCAGGGACCCAACTACTTGAGCCATCACCTATTGCTTTCCAGGGTATGTATTAGCGGGCAGCTGGGTGGGAAGTGGAGTAGCCAAGACTCCAAATCTGAGATGAAATGCTGGAGTCCCAAGTGGCAAAACTATAATGCCAATGCCCTCCCATGCAAAAGGATTTTAAACTGCACACTTCACTTGTATTGTGAAGAGGGTAGGAAGAAGCTTGTATTTTTGAACAGTCTTGGAATACTTAAAGTATGTGCATAACTTTAGAATTATTTACACAAATATTATGAGTTGAACAGGATTTGGCTCCCCAGACTCATCAAGATGGCTAAACTCCAGAGTGTTATTAACAGTTAATGGCTGGCGCCATGGCTTAACAGGCTAATCCTCCGCCTTGCGGCGCCGGCACACCGGGTTCTAGTCCCAGTTGGGGCACCGGATTCTATCCCGGTTGCCCCTCTTCCAGGGCAGCTCTCTGCTATGGCCCGGGAAGGCAGTGGAGGATGGCCCAAGTCCTTGGGCCCTGAACTCGCATGGGAGACCAGGAGAAGCACCTGGCTCCTGGCTTCGGATCAGCGAGATGCGCCGGCAGCGGAGGCCATTGGAGGGTGAACCAACGGCAAAGGACGACCTTTCTCTCTCTCTCTCTCTCTCACTAGCCACTCTGCCTGTCAAAAAAAAAAAAATTGCTATTAACAGTTAATGGACTAATGCTAATGGTTGAGGCATTAGGGTGAATGCTTGATATAATTCTGGCAGTGAGGAGGTGAGATCAATGGGAGGTTTTTAGGTTATTTGAAGCTCGTCCTCAGAAGGTAGCTCTTAGAAAGTGGTTAGTTATTTATGCCTCTCTCTGGGCTTCCTGACTCAACACTTGACTTTTCCTCCTCACACACTCTGCCATTGCCATCATCCACCTGTCACCAGACTCAGGGGACTACCTGGTTCTGAACTGTGAACCTCCAAACTATAAATCAAAATGAATCTTTTCCTTCTCAAGCAGCTCCTCTCAGGTACTTTAGCTAAGGATAGTGAAAAGCTGACTCATAAGACACAAACTGCATGAGGGCTCATCAAAATATTGCTGAAATCCATGCATGGTTCTTTTTCATAATATGCACATTTTAAAGATCCCCCTCACATGCATGGATTCCAAATTTCTTAGCACCAATTAAAGGTTATCTTTTGATTTCATTTTCCATGATTGAAGTCCCTTCATATATGATACATGACTATGCATATATGAGTATACATATGTTGTATATGTATATACACAATTGTGTTATCATTTCTTTCTGTAAAGATTTTCTGAAGTCAGGTATCATATTTTAGCTGTATGTTTTATCCCTTGCACCTCATGTACCTTCTTTAGATTTGGCATTTGGAAACATTAACACTGCATGATGTGTTGTGTAGATATGGGAGACTCGTTGCTTTATCAGTGAATAAGCCCTGACATCAACCCTAGAAATAATCTCACAGCATACTTTTCTGTCTTTATTCTCAGTTACAAGCTTTTGTTTCATTGCAATTTAATTTAAATCTAATTTAATTAGTGTAAAACTTCTATAATCTGGAGTTTAAAGTAATGGTTCAGTTGTCCATCTGGAGAGAGTTATTCTCTCTCTAGATAAAACCTATAAATGTTATGACAGATACTTCTTGCCTTCAATCTTTCTTGGTCTGCTCTATGTGTTCATTGAGATAGAGGGAATGTATAATCTCAAATAAATGCATTACTAGATTTTGAAGCATAAGCTAAAACTGAAATAAAAAAGAAAATCATAGTTTTATCAGCTTTCAATTTACAACAAATCAGCACATCTTACTCTTTCCCTTAAGTATATATGTATTTTAGCAAAAATAATACAAATGCAGAAGCAACATTCCACAATTATTATTTTGAGAATATAATCCACCCATGTCAAAAAGTATAGAGACAGAAGATTAACCATTTGTATACATTACTCATACTATGTTTAGCTTTAAAATTTAGTTTGTCATATTTCAAACACATAGAAAACGACAATGAGTAATATTATGAGCAGCCTCCAATTCACCATCAAGTTCTATGAAATAAAATATACCATTTTTTAAACTTTTATTTAATAAATATAAATTTCCAAAGTACAGCTTTTGGATTACAGTGGCTCCCCTCCCCCATAACTTCCCTCCCACCCGCACCCCTCCCATCTCCCACTCCCTCTCCCATCTCATTCACATCAAGATTCATTTTCAATTATCTTTATATACAGAAGAGCAACTTAGTATATACTAAGTAAAGATTTCATCAGTTTGCACCCACACAGAAACACAAAGTGTAAAATACTGTTTCAGTACTAGTTATAGCATTAACTCACATTGGACAACACATTAAAGACAGAGATCCTACATGGGGATTAAGTGCAGAGTGACTCCTGTAGTTGACTTAACAATTGACACTCTTGTTTATGGCGTTAGTAATCTCCCTAGGCTCTAGTCATGAGTTGCCAAGGCTATGGAAGCCTTTTGAGTTGGCCAACTTCGATCTTATTCAGACAAGGTCATAGTCAAAGTGGAAGTTCTCTCCTGCCTTCAGAGAAAGGTACCTCCATCTTTGATGGCCCACTCTTTCCACTGGGATCTCACTTGCAGAGATCTTTCATTTAGGTTTGTTTTTCTTTTTTTTTTTTTTTTTTTTTTTTTTTTTTTTTTTTTTTGCCAGAGTGTCTTGGCTTTCCATGCTTAAAATACTCTCATAGGCTCTTTAGCCAGATCTGAATGCCTTAAGGGTTGATTCTGAGGCCAGAGTGCTGTTTAGGACATCTGCTGTTCTATGAGTCTGCTGTGTATCCCATTTCCCAGGTTGGATCGTTCTCTCCCTTTTTGATTCTATTAGTTAGTATTATCATACACTAGTCTTGTTTGTGTGATCCCTTTGACTCTTAATCCTATCATTATGACCAATTGTGAACTGAAACTGATCACCTGGACTAGTGAGATGGCATTGGTACATGCAATCTTGATAGGATTGAATTGGAATCCCCTGGCATGTTTCTAACTGGATCATTTGGGGCAAGTCCGATTGAGCATGTGCTGAACTGTACATCTCCTCCCTCCCTCATTCCCACAATTATATTTAACAGGGATCACTTTTCAGTTAAATTTAAACACCTCAGAATAATTGTGTGTTAATTAAAGAGTTCAACCAATAGTTTTAAGTAGAACAAAAAATAT
Organism: Lepus europaeus; assembly: GCF_033115175.1. Taxonomy (NCBI): domain Eukaryota; kingdom Metazoa; phylum Chordata; class Mammalia; order Lagomorpha; family Leporidae; genus Lepus; species Lepus europaeus. Next base: position 80,387,195 of record NC_084838.1, on the reverse strand, counting down.
TAAAAGGGATAAAGTATTAAGTTGCTCATCGACAGTCAGGGCAAGGGCTGATCAAGTAACTGTTGCTCAGAGTGTCCATTTCACTTCAACAGGTTTCATTTTTGGTACTTGGTTAGTTGTCACCAATCAGGAAGAATATATGATATTTGTCCCCTTGGGACTGGCTCATTTCACTCAGCATGGTATTTTCCAGATTCCTCCATTTTGTTGTAAATGACCGGATTTCATTGTTTTTTACTGCTGTATAGTATTCTATAGAGTACATATCCCATAATTTCTTTATCCAGTCTATTATTGATGGGCATTTAGTTGATTCCAGGTCTTCATTATTGTGAATTGAGCTGCAATAAACATTAAGATGCAGACAGCTTTTTTGTTTGCCAATTTAATTTCCTTTGGGTAAACTCCAAGGAGTGGGATGGCTGGGTTGTATGGTAGGGTTATATTCAGGTTTCTGAGGAATCTCCAAACTGACTCCCATAGTGGTTTAACCAGTTTGCATTCCCACCAACAGTGGGTTAGTGTCCCTTTTTCCCCACATCCTCGCCAGCATCTGTTGTTGGTAGATTTCTGTATGTGAGCCATTCTAACTGGGGTGAGGTGAAACCTCATTGTGGTTTTGATTTGCATTTCCCTGATTGCTAGTAATCCTGAACATTTTTTCATGTGTCTGTTGGCTAAAATATACCATTGAGACCCATAATAAACTTCCCTTTTTATATCCTTCCTCCACAAAGTATTGAATTTTGGACTTATAATGCTGATTCAAGTGTTTATACAAATGCATAGATCCATACACAAAAGTCATCATCATTTTTCATATAATAGGGTGTTGTTCCATCTATACTTCTGCAACCTTTTTTACTGAACATGATTTAGAGATGTATCTATATCAATTCCTGCAATACTAATATTAGTGTTTACTCTTCTATGGAGGATTCTATTATATGACTATAACATAGTTTTATATATATATATTATTCATTTTATTTATAATCATTGATTTTTTTTTGACAGGCAGAGTTAGACAGTGAGAGAGAGAAACAGAGAGAAAGGTCTTCCTTCTGTTGGTTCACCCCCCAAATGGATGCTACAAAGCCAGGAGCCAGGTGCTTCTTCCTGGTCTCCCATGCGGGTGCAGGGCCCAAGCACTTGGGCCATCCTCCACTGCCTTCCCGGGCCACAGCAGAGAGCTGGACTGGAAAAGGAGCAACCGGGACAGAATCCGGCACCCCAACCGGGACTAGAACCTGGTGTGCCGGCGCCACAGGTGGAGGATTAGCCTAGTGAGCTGCGGCACCAGCCTTATAAGCATTGATTTTTTAGAAGTTTTCATTCTTATGAAGAAAGCTGGAATGGAGAAAACATGCCTTATTGTGTAGATTTGAGAGTTTCCCCACTAGAATGGATGACTCTGAAGCACATGCCTATTCGAGTTCATTAAAAATTTCCCAATGGAGAGTCAGTGATGAGGCCTAGCAGCTTAAGCTGTCACTTGCAAAGCCAACATTCCATAATGGTACTGGTTCGAGCCCCAGAAGCTCCACTTCCAATCCAGCTCCCTGCTAATGTGCCTGGGATGGCAGTGGAAGACGATCCAAGTGCTTGGGTGCCTGTTAGCCAAGTGAGAGACCCAGATGGAGTTCCAGGATCCTGGCTTCGTCCTGGCCTAGCCCTCGCTGCTAAACCATTTGGTAAGTGAACCAGTGCATGGAAAATTCTCTTTCTCTCTCTCTCTCTCTCTCTCTCTCTCTCTCTCTCTCTCTCATCTCCCCTCTCTCTGTAACTTTGGCTTTCAAATAACTGAACTAAAATGTTTAAAAACAAATTTCCACTGGCGCTGCGGCTCACTAGGCTAATCTTCCACCTCCGGGGCCAGTACTCCAGGTTCTAGTCTCAGTTGGGGCACAGGTTTTGTCCTGGTTGCTCTTCTTCCAGTCCAGCTCTCTGCTGTAGCTCGGGAGTGCAGTGGAGGATGGCCCAAGTGCTTGGGCCCTGCACCCGCATGAGAGACCAGGAGGAAGCACCTGGCTCCTGGCTTCAGATCAGCGCAGCACGCTGGCCGTAGTGGCCATTTGGGGGGGGTGAACCAACGGAAGGAAGACCTTTCTCTCTCTCTCACTGTCTAACTCTATCTCTCAAATAAATTAAAAAAAATAAAATAAAAGAATGACAGAAGCCATCAGACAACAAATGCTCCCAGGGGCTCCAATGGCACAGTCAGCTCATGATGCAGTTGTGTTTGTAAGACACATAGGTCAGAATGGCAGAAACACAGCAATGTTTTGGAACACACTTCAGCTGTTACCCTTGGAAAGCTTCCTAAATACATAGGACACACGTTGTGACTCTGAAAAGAGATATATGGAGTTAACTTGCAGGGAAATGTACCATAAAAATGTGGGTCTGGTGCCATAGTAGTTAGCTTTTTGTTTGTTTGTTTTGCTTTAAAAACAACTCAGGGTTTATTTGATGAGACATGGATCTTACAGATTAAATGAATGTGGTAAGAGTGAACTGATTTGGCCGGCGCCGTGGCTCAACAGGTTAATCCTCCGCCTTGTGGCGCCAGCACACCGGGTTCTAGTCCCGGTCGGGGCACCGATCCTGTCCCGGTTGCCCCTCTTCCAGGCCAGCTCTCTGCTGTGGCCAGGGAGTGCAGCGGAGGATGGCCCAAGTCCTTGGGCCCTGCACCCCAAGGGAGACCAGGAGAAACACCTGGCTCCTGCCATCGGAACAGCGCGGTGCGCCGGCCGCAGCGCGCCAGCCGCGGTGGCCATTGGAGGGTGAACCAACGGCAAAGGAAGACCTTTCTCTCTGTCTCTCTCTCACTGTCCACTCTGCCTGTCCAAAAAAAAAAAAAAAAGAGTGAACTGATTTTTTTAGTTTAAGGAAGCATAGGCAAGAAGGTAGAAACTCAAATATGAGCATAGATTCCAGAAGTATCACTTATGAGGACTTTCAAACAGTTTGTGGAAAATATATATTAGGAAAAAATTGGCGTAGATTTCAAATGCTTTCTTACCAAAACAAAATCATCTGTTAATTCCATTTTTTCATGAACTTAAAAATAATATATTTCTCCTTTATTTCTAAGGCAGAGAGACAGAGAGAGCAAGACAGAGGAAGAGAGAGAGCTCTCACTCACTGGTTCACCCCCCAAATGCACACAGCGGCCCCGGGATTGGCCGGCCAATTCCAGAGACCAGGAACTGAGAGGTATCAGACTACTTGAGCCATTGCCTACTGCCTCTCTGCGTGTGCACCATCAGGAAGCTGGAGTGAGGAGAGAACCTGGGACATCCCAAGCAGCGTGTTACACATTAAGCCAAATGCTCACACTCCCATGAAGGTTTTTAGGTCTTCTAATAGATCAGATATCACCAAACACGTCCTTATGCTAAAGCTTTATTTACTTCTCAGTAGATCCACTCATTGAATCACTAATCCATTCCAACATCCACTGAACAATGAAATCACCAATACTGAATATCAACCACATGCCTAAAATGGTGCTTGGATAGTGGGGATCTAATGGGAAGTTCTACAGATTTGGCTCCTGCGTTTGCCGAGCTCACAACCTAGCAAGGGACTGGCATTAAAATAAAGACTGAAACTAGGTATTACAGCAGATGTGATCAAGAAAGCACCAAATGATTACAGCGCAGCGCAGTAGCTTATAGAAAGAAGGGGCATATCTCTGCGAAAGAGGAAATTATGTTCAATAAATGAATTTTAAGACACCGTAAACTAGGGAAGATTTTTATTGTGAGCCATTCAAATCAATATTTTGGAATTTAGCAATCTCGTTCAGCTAGAAAAATGCATTCTGCCCTGTGCTCCACTACACAGGGTAATAGTGAAGAGAACAGTACTGCATCTATGTTGCAGAGTTTACTCTAGGTGGGGCCTGATGCTCACTTTGAATCAGACTAAAATATTCTCAATAAATAACTGAAAAAATATAAGATCTATAAAGGTTTAGGATTTTTACTTCTCTTTGCTTTTCCGGTTTTGAAAATGTGTATGCTAGAGAATCAGCTGTGTGCATCCTGAACTTTGTACTTATCTAAGGGGACAGCCGATAGAAGATTTCCTCACAAGGGATTTGTTTTTATGATCTCTTAAGCCATAAAACAGCTCCCTTTAGCTATGTCTGATTTAAAGTGTATAAGCGCAATGGGTTTTTTGTTTGTGGGTTTAATGTATGACTCCTGGATTTTGTGGGGAGATCCTATGTGACTCTGAGCCATCAAACTCTGTATCCACACATCAGGAGTCCTGGAAGCATCTGTAGATTTCACAGCCTAATTAACAAAGATGTAAATAGTAAAACCCCTGAAGACCCCTTCTGCCTCCCTTAAAAACAGTTCTGATTTCTCATGTTACATGGGTTGCTTTTGCGTCTGAATCATAGGTTTAACTGGGAAGAAATTGGAACATTGACATGTGGGAACAGGCTCTGTTCTTGCAAAATGTGGATGTAAATTGCCCTCCTCTGAAAAATGCTTACAAGCAGACACATACTATGCCTACTGCTTTATGGGGTGGATAACATCTTTCATGCTGCTCTTTGTGTAATGGCACCATGTGGGACATGGCTACAGGGAGCACAGGGAAAAATAAGTAGCCAAATATACTTCCGGGTAGCAGGATGTATAATCCCTGCCTTTTTACTTTATACATAATGTCTTCAAAGTCTTTGCTCATCTTTGATTATCCGCTGATGGATATATTATATGTTATCCATGGCCTCAGAGTCATAATGAATTCTGTGTAGTTTCCACATGATTAAACTATTTGCATTAATATTCTGTATATAGTATTTTGGTAAACTGTGTTGCTCTTTATTATATTTCATAAAAATAAGGCTACTTCAGGGTAAATAAATACATATAATTAAAATTAACTCATCTTTGCATATAAAGTGACAGAGAAAAGTTACTCTTGTTTTGCTTTTTTTTTTTTTTAATGTTATTCAACAGGTAGAGTTACAGACAGTGAAAGAGATAGACAAAGAGAAAGGTCTTCTTTCCGTTGGTTCACCCCCCAAATGGCTGCCTCAGCCCGCGCTGCGCCGATCCAAGTCAGGAGCCAGGCGCCTCCTCCTGGTCTCCCATGCGGGTGCAGGGGCCCAAGGACTTGGGCCATCTTCTACTGCTTTCCCAGGCCATAACAGAGAGTTGGATCAGAAGTGGAGCAGCCGGGTCTCGAACCGGAGTCCATATGGGATGACAGCACCGCAGGCGGGGGCTTTATCAGCTATGCCACAGTGCGGGCCCCAAGCTTTGTTTATTTTAAATGATGTGGTTAGAAAAATATAGTATTTCAAAAATGATATCACAAAAACAATTACCCAGATTTCCATAGAATTCTAGTGATCCCATTGCTTTTGGGTATACAGAAGATTTGATAAAGTTCTTATAAAGAAAAGGCCACAGAATAGTTTCATTCTGACACACTGTCATGGGGATTATATAAAAATTTCACACACTTTTACAGAAAAGCACAAGTAATTCAATTTGTTTATTCCCAAGGAAAATGCTGAATTTATTTATATTTGGAAAAAAGACTAAGTGCTGATTTTAATTCTCTGTGTCTGAATTGCTTAACTTCTCTGGTCCCATGACCACAGCTTGGCCAGGACCCATTATTAACTGGAGAGCCACACCTACCTCTCTCCTCTCCCCACTTGGATTAGACCCCAAATGTGCTCTTATCTTCCAGCCTAGATTTCAAGTCCTTTATAGTACAGCTCCACCTTAAAACTTCAATCTGAAATACTTGGTTTTTCACTGCTCATTTTGTGTTCATCTATATGCCTTGGCTCATTAACAAATTCAATTGAATAAACCCACATTGAGCTCAGGGAACTACATTACAAGTATTTGTAAAAAGTCAGCATCCATTTGCTTTCTCACAACATGTCCTGATGGACTGAGTTGTTTCCAAAAAGGAGAATCATCTGTTGCTATCCCAACCCCAGACCCCAAGATGTGACTATATAGGAGATAAGGTCTTTACAGAGATGTTTAAGTCAGGAGGGAGGAGTGCTACTTCCACGTCACTCAGGTGCTCATAAGAAGAGAGGGAGACCAGAGACCTGCATGCACAGAGGCCACGTGAGGACAGCGTGTGAAGGCAGCCACCTGCAGGCCTCCAGAGAAACCAACTTTGCTGGACCTTGACTGTGGACTTCAGTAACTGTTGTTTAAGCTACTTAGCTGATGGTGTTTTCTTATTTAGGCAGTCCTGGCAAACTTATACACAAATGTATTTAGTAGATACCAAAAGAAATCAGGAACATTGTACAAACCCCAGTTTGCTCTGAAGTGAAATCCTTAGTACTGAAAATATATGAGCAGATGGAAAAAATGGATGTGGCGTGTGTCCCCCCTCATATCCTTCTCTCCACCTCTCGAAATTCAGCCCAAGTCCCATGTTAGCATCATGAAGTGTTCTCTGCATTTCTGGGGTACTCCAGATCCTTCTTCTGCCCTCTTGGATACCTCTGTCCAAGACCTCTGAAAATAAGTATTTGTAACAGCAGAACCTTTTTCTTATCCTCAGCCCTACACAAGTGCTCCCGGGTTAATGATGGTTCAGCTTCTGATCTCTTGGCTTTGTGATGATGCAAAAGTGATACAAATTGGGTAGAAACTGTTAGATGATTTTGCCCAACTGAGGACTAACATAAGTGTTCTGAGAACAGCTAAAGTAGACGGGCTACACGATCATGCTTTGCAGGCAAGACGTTTTAAATACATCTCCAACTTATTTATGGGTTAATTGGGATGGAATCCCATTGTAAGTCAAGGAGAATCTGTACTTTAAACAAACATGATATACTTGTCTATCTGAGCTGGCAAAAAAGGAAGTTAGAGTCTCTCTTTCTGCTTATTCCATCGATCATTTTTGTGTCCCTTCCTCTTATGCGCACAGTGACACCTGGACACCTCCACATATGACACGGATTTAAGCCCCTTGGTTATGTCACACTTCTATCTTCATGAGGGTCAGGTGTTAAGGTTAATGGTTAAGCCATAGGTTGAGATGTGGGGTCCCACATAGGAGGCCCTGGTTTGATACCACATTCCAGCTCCTGATTCCAGCTTGCTGCTGATGCAGACCCTGGGGGTCCGCAGTGATGGCTCAAGTAGTTGGGCTGTCACCCACCTGAACTGAGTTCCCACCTCCTGGCTTTGGCCTCAGGGGTGGCGTTTGAAGTGTGAATCAGTGGATGGGCTTCTTCTGTCTTTATTCCTCTCAATAAACTTTTAAAAACCACGTCCTCGTGAGACAGTGAGTTTCATGACTGAGACTATACCACACACCTTAAAAAATATGACACTGAATTGAATTAATATAGCTCAGGGTGTAGTCTTTAAATTGTTTGTCACCTGAACTTATAGAAACTATTTTTTTTTTTAATTTGACAGGTAGAGTTATAGACAGTGAGAGACAGAGAGAACATTGGTTCACACCCCAAATGGCCACTATGGCCAGCGCGCTGCACTGATCCAAAGCCAGGAGCCAGGTGCTTCTTCCTGGTCTCCCATACAGGTGCAGGACTCAAGCACTTGGGCCATCCTCCACTGCCTTCCCAGGCCACAGCAAAGAGATGGACTGGAAGAGGAGCAACCGGGACTAGAACCCCGTGCCCATTTGGGATGCCGGCGCCACAGGCAGAGGATTAACCAAGTGAGCCACGGCGCCGACCTCAACTAATGTTTCTGAAACCCCTCAGCGAGTCTGAGACTCTAGGCAGATGCACTGAGTAGTGAAGTTTTGCTTGGAACGGGTAAAGCTTTGACTCCTTAACAACCCAGGTGTGAGCACCAGATCAAGCTTGGCTCTAGGGCATTTTTTCCACTTGAGCTGCTACAGAACAGTGATGATAAAAAGTAATACCTCATTCTGTGCCAGATCTTCTCCTAGACACTTCCAGATTCCCATTACCAAATCTTTGTCCACAAGATTTTTATTTACTTGTTTGTTTTCATTTAGAAATATCTCAGGTCTAAGTAAATTGGGATTATTCCAAATAGTTCCACATAAAGGAAACAAAAATTGCATTTTTAAATGTCATAATTTTTGCCATTGTGGCCAACTTCTCCACAATAACTTTTTTTGCATGAAATGTTTGTTCAAAATTGGGATATCCTTTATATTTTATAAGTGTGTCTGTACTATATCTATATATGTATACATGTATATGTAACCATGTAGACATATATAATTATGATTGATTTAATATATTTTTGACAAGTATAGTGCCTGAAACAAAATGTGGGCATCAAGGAGAACCTCATACATAGTGATTAGGAACTGTGGACAACCCCTCAAAGTGGCTTTCTAGAGACCTGTCTCCTCTTTGAGATGATGGGTGAGACGAGGACCTTTCCTAAACATTTTTGTACAAGAGTGAGACATGGGGCTCAGTCTCATCCCTCTCATTCATTTTGCTTAGTGCAAAATATATTGAAGATTATTTTAAAATTATGACATAATTTTGTAGTATTCTTGATTTTTCAAGATTATAAGAGCAAAATAAAACTTATTATAGGAAAGAGTATGAAATTTGGTCCCTTTAGGTCAGTGACTTCTGGTCTATTTGTGATTTTTTTTTTTCTTTTTGACAGGCAGAGTGGACAGTGAGAGAGAGAGACAGAGAGAAAGGTCTTCCTTTTGCCGTTGGTTCACCCTCCAATGGCCGCCGCGGTAGCGCGCTGCGGCTGGCACACCGCGCTGTTCCAATGGCAGGAGCCAGGTGTTTATCCTGGTCTCCCATGGGGTGCAGAGCCCAAACACTTGGGCTATCCTCCACTGCACTCCCTGGCCACAGCAGAGAGCTGGCCTGGAAGAGGGGCAACCGGGACAGGATCGGTGCCCCGACCGGGACTAGAACCCGGTGTGCCGGCGCCGCAAGGCGGAGGATTAGCCTGTTGAGCCACGGCGCCGGCCAGTGACTTCTGGTCTAAAGAGAAACCAAATTATGCTGCCTCCAGAGAGATTGACATCTACCCCCAAATCTACCCCGTGCTTCGTATGGGTAACTGAGTTCCTGTTGTGTGGTTCAGGATATATTAGAAAACATGCTGCTGCTAGTTGTCACAGACAACAGTGTCTGTTGTCATACAATACTTCTAATATCTAAAAATCAAGTTTCATATAAAAATTCACACTTCCAAGTTCTGTTTTGTGACTGGAAGAGATGACCACGTTAAGACAGTGACCTGCTTGTCAGCAGTTCCCTGGGCAGAGTTAGATGCAGCAGACGACCCCTCCCTGCTGCTTCCCAAGTGCGAGTCCCTCACTTGTTGGCAGCTTTTGTTACTCAGTAGGGGCTTCAGTTTGTAATATCTGTTTTAAATTAAATATAATAATTTCCCTCCACAGTATCATGTCTATGGAATCACATATTCAGTTACCTTAAGCAAGTGCCTCCACACAACATTTTTCTAGTGGCATCTGTGTTGACTTGGTTTGTTTGACCATTACTGAATATTCTGTATAACCTGATTTTGTTACCATACTAGAACACATAGGGATTAGTAAATGAGAATAATGCCATTCAGCTTACTCTGACTGCATGTTTTTAGTGGGTTTGAAATGCTTGGCGTTGATCACTGAGGGTGGAGAGCAGAGTTGGCAATCTCTCTGGTAATAAGTCTTGCAGTGGGAACAACTGTGCAGTGTCTTCTATCCTTTTGCTGGTTACAGAGATTGTGAGGGTGGCATTAGGTACACGGGACAATCCTCACTTTCCCTCACAGTCTAAAGCATCATCCAGATGAGAACTTAAGTAAAGACAGAGAAACTGAATTTTGAAATTGGATCTGCTCTCCGTGGAACTTTTTCTGAATTTTTATTAAGGTACCACCCTTCTCATTATAGATGAGAGGAGAAAACTGAACTTCTTTCCAACATTATTCAAAAGAAATAGAAGGAATGAAATTTGGCTAAGAAGAATGTAATCTTTTTTAGATTAATAAGTAATAAACAACCAAGTAAGCAATTTTTTTTAAAAAATATTTATATTGAATGGAAAAGCAACAGGGAGAGGGAGAGAGGGTTAGTCATAGAGAAAGAGCTTCCATCTGCTGGCTCACTCACCAATGGCCACAATAGCCACAGCTGGGCCAGGCCAAAGCCAGCAGCCAGGAACTCCATTTGGGTCTCCCATGTGGGTGGTAGGGACTCAAGCACTCAGGCCATCTTCCACTGCTTTCCCCATGTTCATTACCAGGGAGCTGGAACAAAGAACAGCAGTTGGGACTCAAATTAGTACTCCCATACAGGATGCTGGCATCACAAGCAGTAGCTTAATGCACACACCACAACACCAGCCCCCACCGAGTAAGCAAATGGTATCCTAAAAATTAATTTTGGTGACTTACTCATCATGATTTACTTGATACACCTTAATAAAGGCGCACGTTTTCCTGAGAATGAAATAGCCACTCAGAGCAGTGTCTTCTGAAGCATAGGGAAAGCAAAACATAGCATTGCAACATATCCTGAAAATTCAAATAACCCATCCCTAAACTGCCTTCCACAGCTCACAAGGTTTTTACTCATCTCTTTTTTCCCAATATTCATATGGCTTCATAAATCATTCTGTCATTAATTGAAACCATTTCTACTTATGGTGAAATGAATACTTTATTATTTTTCTTGTGTGTGTTAAACATATTATGCACTTAATATATTCAAAGAATTTCTATGATCTAAAATCTCCACAGGAAATTCTCTGCATAAAATTTCTATGACAGAGGGTCCATAAGTAGGTAGATCATACTACATGAACATACTGTTAAAGGAATTATTAAAAACTTTCTGTACACCCAGTGTGTTTGTTACTTTAATTAATTGATCAGAAATACAAGCAATGTCTTTCAGTTTTTGGGAAAACAATGAAATTAGAACCAGGAAATCTAAGCTCCAGGCTGCTGTCAGTAAGATGTTGGACACATTTTGGATACTCTGTGAATGCACTTCCTAGCTATAAAATGAAGGTGTTGCTTTTGTTGGCTAATCTCTACATTGTTTCTGGAATCAACATTCTATTTTTATGGTCTTGGTTTCCTCTGACAACTGTACATCTTTCCCTTTATATGAGGGGGTCTTCCACAATTTCAGAGGAAATGTGCATTATGAAAAGCCTATGAATGGATTTCAATTTTTTTGCACCAAAATAAATTTATATCTTAATCTCATTTCTTGAAACCCTTCATGTTCCCATAATTATGCGTAGATTAAATTAAGCCATTTTATGTTTCCATGTGGCACTACCCACTCAATAAGTTGCCCTCACACTGCTTTTTCTCTAGAGAAGAAGCTGTGATATTTCAATGTGATGTGTTCAAGAGAAGGCACTGGGAACATTTGATTTAGCTACTTTGGGCTATCTCTGCAAATTACCCTATCTGTAATAACAGCATATCTTATCTACCACCACCAATAGGGTGAACTTAAAGGGGCAGGTTTTGTTCTCCCAGAAAAAACTGAAGTTCTCCGTCCAGAAACTGGAGAAGTGTGTATGACTCAGATGAGAAGTATTAGCAACTCAACGTGATCCAGCTAGAAGCCAAATTATGCAAACTAGCTCCAATCACTTAGAAAGTTATATTTCCATCTCTGTTGCATCTATGTCCACCTTGCTAGTGATACCAAATTTGGCAAATTTTGTACCCTCAAAATCCAACAAGCCAAGACTGAGATGTGAGCATGGGACAGGTGTTTGGCTCAGCAGTTAAGCTGCAGGCTTGAGATATCTGCATGTTATATAGGAGTGTCTGGTTTGAGTCCAGTCTACCTTACTTCCAATTCAGTCTCCTGCTAATACACACCCTGGGAGGCATCAAATGATGCTCCCAAGTACTTGAGTCCCACCATCTACATGGGATAACCAGAAGGAGTTCCAGGATTCTGGCTTCGGCTTGGCCCAGCCTTGGTTGTTGCAGACATTTGAAGGGTGCATTGGGAAATAGAAGGTCTCTCTGTCTCTGTCTCTCTCTCTGTCTCTGTCTCTCTGTCTGTCCTCTCCCGCACCTTTAAAATAAAATTAAAATGAATAAATAGAAATTTTTTAAAAAGCATGAGCGAAAGTCAAACAAACTTTTGGAAGGATTACCTTCTGTACATAGCTAATATATCATCTCAACGCATTCCTGTCCACACCCCTTTGTAGATTTAGCTGTTTGGGCTCTGCCTTATACTAGTTATTGGTAGCTTTGGCATCTGCATGGAGGGAAGGCGTATACTTCCAGGAATGGAAAGTTCCTACCTGTACTTCTGGGGAAAAAAAGTCCTTGTTAAGGTCTCTGCAGGTGCCTAAAGGTCAACCAATGAGGATCAGACCCACCTCAACCTTTAACCCCCATGCCCTGAATCTATAAAAGGAGTTCTTCCAATCTCTGATGTACAACTTCCCTGGCCCCCACTCTGTTGCTCTGATGGGAGCGGGGAACCTCGCCCGGGAGCAGAACCCCAATAAGAGCCTGTGAATTAATCGATTCGTCTGCCTGGGAAGATTTGTTAAGTGCCGGACACCTTGCAGTTATACATTCCTATTTTATGGAAACTTTGAGTTAAAATTTTATTTTACTAATATTCTTAATTTTTATTTATATGAAGGGAATGAATTTCATTTATTTCATAGAGAGTCCTACTTATTCTAAAGGGATACAATTTATAAATGAATTAATTGCAGGGTATGTAACCTACATATATATTCCTGAAACTTCATGTATGAAAGTGGCTTTCCATATGACTTTTAAGAAACATATAAGCAATAAATATTTACTACTAGAATGCTATTTGGGCTTTCCTATATGTTTCTTTTATGAGTGTGTGTGTGTATGCATGTGTTCATACACACATATTATATAACAAAACTTCTGCCACATTTACCTAATATTACTTCATTTAGTTTGTCTTAATTCATTTCATTTTCATTCATTTTCTGCTTTTTCACATATTTTTCTGTTAAGCTGAGAACTATAAACTTCCAGGCTTAGAAGAATAGACCAGTCCCAAACAATGCCTTTTTGTGAGTGTTCAAAAATTCTTGGATTGTATCACTTTGCTCCCATTGGCCAATGTATTGTTTCTCTCAGTTTTACATATTATTTCTTTACTTTAAATAATACAATGAAAATTTGTATCCTAATATATATTTCTCCCTACCAATGAGACCTTCAGATGAATTTTCATGAGCCCTAAATTAATCACTTTCGTTCCAAATTAAGACTCTAAACTTGCCAGAGCCTCTTTGTCTCTGATTAATTAGTAGAGGTGTAGTCTGAATTTTCTTATGAAGCAAACCAAAGTCACCTTATAAAGTCACTAGAATAGAAGAGTTGCTTCTCTTAGAGTCTTTAAAAAAAACCTTAAAGGTGAAATTAGCTTTAACTGAAAAGGAGCTGACATAGCAGCTAGAAGGAAAGGGATCCTTGTGAAAAGATGGGCATCATGAGTGAATAAGGAGGGCACACTGAACGGACAAAATCCAGGGAGCCGTGTCACTTGCTGTCTGGCCACATTTCCTTGCTTGATGATCTGCCTTGCAGGGATACTTGAACAGAGGACAGCCACTGCATAGTGTGCTGATCACCAAATGGTTACATCAGCTCCCATGTCTTCCCCATTTACAGGAAGGGGAGAGAAAAAACACGGGTACCTCAATGTTTTTAAAAGAAATTTCAGTATATTAAACAAAACCAGACCAAACTACCAGAGCTCTAGTTTTCCACATAAAAATTTAGAGAAATCTATATGTTTAATAGGTGCTGGTGTACATTTGTGTGCTGGAGACTCCAGCATAAGGCTCACTTATCTTCCAAATATCTATAAGTGGATGCTCCTTTTAATCTGTGGCAACACTGACTTACCTATTTATTGCCCAATAAGATTCTAGGCTACTGAAACAAACCCACATCAACTAGAAGCCAAAACAGGTGAAGTCAAGAGAGCTTGCATGGCATTTTATAGCCAAGTATCTATTATTGATGGCTTATCTATTGTTTAGAATGTTCATGCCATTGTTCCCCTTCATTAGTATAAAGAAGATGAAAATTAATGGAGTCACAATTTAATTATGAAAAAATGTTCAAAATATACTTTTTTTGTACCCCAAAACATTATTAATGAGTTTCAAAATAAAATAATATTCATTATAATATTAACATAATAAATACCCAACACAGATTTTAAAGTACTTATTCTACTAAAAAAACTTAATTTCCCCACTATTCCCTTACCCTACTATTGGTTGCTGTTTCAAAAGCATTTCATGTACTTACAAATGTGAAGGAATAAAAGGAAGAAAAGAGGAATGTCTGAATATTTTATTTCTGAAAGCTTCTGTGTAAGATAAAATTCTACTGTTATCAAATCTGGATCATTTCATTCCAAGGTTTCCATCTTTTAAAAAAGCGCACTTTTTAAAATTTATTTTTTTAACTTTTATTTAGTAAATATAAATTTCCAAAGTACAGTTTAAGGATTACAATAGCTTTCCCCCCCCATAACTTCCCTCCCACTTGCAACCCTCCCATCTCCCGCTCCCTCTCCCATTCCATTCACATCAAGATTCATTTTCAATTATCTTTATATACAGAAGATCAATTTAGTATATATTAAGTAAAGATTTCAACAGTTTGCACCCACACAGAAACACAAAGTGTAAAATACTGTTTCAGTACTAGTTATAGCATTAATTCACATTGGACAACACATTAAGGACAGAGATCCCACATGAGATGTAAGTACACAGTGACTCCTGTTGTTGACTTCACAATTTGACACTCTTGTTTATGGCGTCAGTAATCTCCCTAGGCTCTAGTCATGAGTTGCCAAGGCTATGGAAGCCTTTTGAGTTGGCCAACTTCAATCTTATTCAGACAAGGTCATAGTCAAAGTGGAAGTTCTCTCCTGCCTTCAGAGAAAGGTACCTCCTTCTTTGATAGCCTGTTCTTTCCACTGGGATCTCACTTGCAGAGATCTTTCATTTAGGTACTCTTTTTTTTTTTTGCCAGAGTGTCTGGCTTTCCAAGCTTAAAATACTCTCATAGGCTCTTTAGCCAGATCTGAATGCCTTAAGGGCTGATTCTGAGGCCAGAGTGCTATTTAGGGCATCTTCCATTCTATGAGTCTGCTGTGTTTCCCATTTCCCATGTTGGATCATTCTCTCCCTTTTTGATTCTATCAGTTAGTATTAGCAGACACTAGTCTTGTTTGTGTGATCCCTTTGTCTCTTAGACTTGTCAGTGTGATCAATTGTGAACTGAAATTGATCACTTGGACTAGTGAATGGCATTGGTACAATGCACCTTGATGGGATTGTATTGGAATCCCCTGAAGCACTTTTTTAAATTTAATAAGAAAGATGGTAATTATAAAAACTATACTTTTTATTTGAATGCATGTTACAAATTTAATCTTGAATTTGGGCTAGAATTTCTGGATAGTGTATTAAATAAATGAAACTCGAGTACAGACATGTTGACACTATTTCAAGCCCTGTCAAAGAAACAACAGAGAAAGTGTCAGGAGGAAAAAATTGGTTAGTAAAGTTAGGATGCTCAATTCAATTTATAAGAATTAAGATAAAAGGGGCCAGTGTAGTGGTGTAGCAAGTTAAGCTGCCACTTGTGAGGCCTGGCATCCCATATGGGCATTGGTTCATGACCTGGCTTTTCCACTTTCTGATCCAGCTCCTTGTTAATGGCCTGAGAAATGCAGCAGATGATGTTGCAAGTATTTGGAAGCCTGACACCCAAATGGGAGGCCTGGATGAAGCTCTTGGCTCCTGGCTTCAGCCTGGCCCAAGTTGTGCCATTGCAGCCATCTAGGGAGTGAACCAGCAGATGGAAGATATTTTCTCTCTCTCTCTCTCTCTCTTTCTACCTTTAATTAACTCTTTCTTTCAAATATATAAATTTTTTTTCAAAACTTAAAAAAGAATCTAAATAGAATCATTAATTAATAGATTCCCAATAAATTATTATATATTAAGTCTGAGTAATTGTAACCTCTCATGCATCAGGACAGTCACTATTCAAAAGGATGAAAAACATTACTCGGTTGGTTGGAATATAAAATGACACAACTATAATAGAAAATATATGGTCATTCCTCCAGTAGCAAATTAGAAATATACCTGGCAGTAGGATCTTAAGAGTAAAGGATTTCATGAAAAAAGTTAAAACAGGTTTCAATGTAAATAATTATATATATATATATATATATTTAAAGATTTTATTTATTTGAGAGATAGAGTTACAGACAGTGAGAGGAAGAGCCAGAGGGAAAGGTCTTTCTTCCGTTGGATCACTCTCCAAATGGCCACAACGGCCAGAGCTGCGCCGATCCAGAGCCAGGAGCCAAGAGCCAGGGGCTTCTTCCTGGTCTCCCACACTGGTGCAGGGGCCCAAGGACTTGGGCCATCTTCTACTGCTTTCCAGGCCATAGCAGAGCTGGATCGGAAGAGGAGCAGCCGGGACTAGAACCGGCGCCCATATGGGATGCCAGCACTGCAGGTGGAGGATTAACCTACTGCGCCATGGCACCAGTCCCAATCATAATTATATTTACATAAATGAAAGTACATGATAATGCAAGGATACATGAAAAATCTATATTATTATATAAAGCTCACTATATAAGAATATGTAAAGCAGTAATAATTTTAAAAGATGAAGTATAAGCATTAATAGTTTGGGATAAGAGTCTGGGAGTGGGAATAAATAATAAACAAGAGTTGTCAATGCATGAATCATAGAATGGAAACTATTAACTTTGCTATTTTAAAGAATTATAGGGGCCAGTGCTGTGGCACAGCAGGTTAATGCCCTGGTCTGAAGCGCTGACACCCCATATGGGCACCGGTTCGAGACCTAGCTACTCCACTTCCTATCCAGCTCTCTGCTATGGCCTGGGAAAGCAGTAGAAGGTGCCCCAAGTCTTTGGGCCCCTGCACCTGCATGGTAGACCCAGAAGAAGCTCCTGGCTCCTGGCTTTGGATCGGCGCAGCTCCAGCCATTGCAGCCAATTGGAGAGTGAACCAGTGGATGGAAGACCTCTCTCTCTCTTTCTCTCTCTGCCTCTCCTTCTCTGTGTAATTCTGACTTTCAAGTAAAATAAATAAATCTTTAAGAAAAATTATAGCAGATATAAAAGTTGTACATGTTTTATTGGGTGCCATATAGTGTTTCATTACCTGTACACATTGTATAATGACCAATAAGTATAAATGTCTCTCCTCAAACATTTAACATTATTTCTTGCTGTTGAAAGTAGCCAGGCCGGCGCCACAGCTCACTAGGTTAATCCTCTGCCTACTGCGCCGGCACCCCGGGTTCTAGTCCTAGTTGGGGCATCAGATTCTGTCTCGGTTGCTCCTCTTCCAGTCCAGCTCTCTGCTGTGGCCCGGGAGTGCAGTGGAGGATGGCCCAAGTGTTTGGGCCCTGCACCCGCATGGGAGACCAGGAGAAGCACCTGGCTCCTGGCTTCAGATCGGCGCAGTGCGCCAGCTGCAACACGCTGGCTGTAGTGGCCACTTGGGCAGTGAACCAACGGAAAAAGGAAGACCTTTCTCTCTGTCTCTCTCTTTCTCTCTTACTGTCTAACTCTGCCTGTTAAAAAAAAGCAGGTAAAATCCTACATCTAAAATTTTTTAAATAGAGAAATTCATATTACTAGTGCAAGCTTGTATCCCTGAGATGAAAATAAAAATCTTCTGAATGGAAAAGCAGAACATCCAATTATTGATACAGTGTATGATTAACATGGAAAATGGCAAAGTTTAAAGGGAGAATCAGTCTAAATTGTAAATAGTGGATACCTAAAAATTGTACTAAATCTTTAATTGCCTTAGACATTGACAAATATTCTTACATACCAGCTCTTAGGAAAACACTCAGGGTGAAAATGACTTCATAATTCAAGTACATGCCCTACCTACACATTGAGGAAGTTTCTGTTTCTGGAGAAATTGAGGATCAAAGAATTGAAAGTTTGAATTTTGCACACTAGAACTGTAAAAATTTCCCTATAATCTCATTGTCTGAGCTCAAATTTGCTAGTAGTTTGGGTAAAATTCGTTGTGATAAAACTTTAGTGAAAACAGCCAAGGAAGAAAACAATTTTCAGGGTATTTAACACATATCACCATATCCTTTGTTTCTCACCAAAACCTTTGTCCTGGTATAAATTAAAAACCCTATCTTATCATACATTCTAAGATGATCTTGTACCTGTAGGTCAGTAAATTGATTCAGGGCCTGATATAACCACTGCGAAGTATTTATAATCTGTAGTGGAAGGTAGTGGAAATGTGATATGAAATTACTGTTGTTTAGCTTTACTGGGGAACTTGAATAAGCCATTACTCATTTTGACCACCCTAAGGGATCCCGCATCATTGTGGTCTTATCTCTTTCCAAGACACAGGGCACCGACAATTTTGGTCATGCCAAGGGATTGCATTTCTGAGGCCAAAACTGCCACCCTTGGTTGTCAACTCTACAAAGACTTCACCAGCTCAGAGGCTTTCTTCAGTGATGTGTTCATCAAGTAAACAAGAATAGGTAGAGAATTTTTGCTTCTACTTTGGAAAAAGTGCATAAAGCATTAGAGACACTTTTAAAATAAAGCTTCTAACTCTCTCCATGAGTTACAAAAAAGGAAAGACCCTTTCCCTCTTCTAGGAAAGTTACTGTGTGCATGTTAGGTCTGCCTGAAAAATGTCTCCCATCTGTGAGTAGGGTTTTCTTCACCATTTCCATTCCATTCACCACCACGACTGGCAGCACAACAAATGTGAAGAGAAAGACATCTCTGTATTTCTTTCTCCTCTTCATTAAGATGAGGAAAGGATAGGCTCCAAGCTGGAAAAGATTTCCTATAATGGAGAAGGCTCAAGGGCCAGCAGTAGACACCTGCTTTCTGTTCCTGCTTCCAAGTGCTCTGACAAAAACAGAAGTAACACTAAAATTATGAGAGAAGTGGTCATGTCTTAGGCAGTGACTGTCAGATCCAATATCCTTTTCAAGAATAAACTGCCTAAAATAGAAAAATGTAAACCTTACTGTTATAGTTTCAAGCATAGACTGTGCTTTTCCCCTTTAAACACTTAGTAGAAATGTATAGATTAATGGTGCAGCGGTCTCCCCTAACCCACAATTTCATGTTCTTTAGGTTTCAGTTACCCACATTCAACCACAGTCTAAAAATATTAAATTAAAAATTCCAAGAACAAATTGTAAATTTTAAATTGCACATCTCTGAGACAACATGAGGAAATCTCATACCATGCAGCTCCATTCCACCTAGGTTGTGAATCATCCCTTCATCCAACGTGCCCATGCTGTATATGCTACCTGCCCATTAGTGACTTAGCACACTTGGCTATCAGTTGACTTTCAGTATTACAGTGCTTGTGTTTCAGTTATCCTTATTTACTTAATAATGACCATAATGCACAAGGATGGTGATGCTGGGAATTCAGATAGGCCAAATAGAAACTGTCAAAAGGTGAAAGTTTTGTTTAAAAATGTGAAAATTCTTGACTTTAGGTAAAAAATAATCACATGCCCAAATTACTAAGATCCATGGCAAAAAAAGATTCTTCTATCTATGAAATTATGAAGAAGGAAAATAATTTATGCTATTTTTTGCTGAAACATCTCAAACAGCAAGTATAGACACAGTGTGTGATAAATACCTAACAAAGAAGGAAATGGCATTATATTTGTGTGGATGGCATTCATGACCAAAAAACATATTCCGACTGACAGCCACATATTGCTACAGAAAATATTATACACACGGTTTAAAATTCAGTATAATTACTGATTTCAGGCCTCCACTGGGAGTCTTGAAATGTACCCACTATAAACAAGGGGAGACTGCTGTTGTCATTTAGAAGCTGTTCTCAACAGATGCCCTGAGAGGGCAAAATCACTTTCTTGAACAATTAATGACATTTTTATTCCCAATTTGATTTTTTTCGCATTTCTAACAGCCATACCCAAATCCTATTATGTAAACCACTAACCATAAACAGAAGAAAACTCCATAGAGAAAAGCAGTTGGGTTGTTTGAAAAAGGGATTGAGGCCCTGGGAACTGATTTCACATTCCCTAGTTAAGTGACCTTGGTGCTGCCACTTAACCTCAGTGTACTCAAATTTGTGCATGTGAGCGCCCTCCTCCCCAGAATTAGTCACAAGCTCTTTCAACAAATATTTACTGAAACCCTAATGTCATGCACGAAGATGACCAAATAAAATTTTACTAACTAGATAAACAAAAACATGATAACACAGTAGGAAGTTCTGTAAGAGAATCGGGTGCAGAGTGGCCTGTCATTGTTTGAACATCCAATTAGATCATTCTTTTTAAAAGAAGTACTTGGTGAACCACAAGCAATTTGGTGGGTATCTAATTGACTGCCTACCTACTCTGCCCCTAGCTGCCCAGACTGTTTATTAGGGTGGCTTTCCAAGCTGTCTTTCTGCTATGTGACCTGTCCCATCTAGACATGGGTGACGGATCCAAGGAGGGACCACTGGCCTAAAAGGAGTCTTCCTTATGAATAGGGAAGAGCGCTGTGAAAAAAAACCATCCTCTCTTTGAACAGCTAGATCTGGAAAATGTATGTTCTGAAGAACAATTTGGAGGCTATTGACCCTCCTGAGAAAGCATGAATGACAGTCTGAAAAATAAATGCAGTAGAAAGGAAGGGAAATAGATAACAAGAGGTCTCAAGACCTTACAGTCACTGCTTCTAGCACATCAGGAGTCCTAGGGGCTCTCCTGTTCTGATGCAGAATTTTTTTCTGCTTAAATCAGCTGGAAAAGGAGCCTGAGCCATGGCGCAGTAGGTTAATCCTCTGCCTGCAGCACCCACATCCCATGTGGGTGCCAGTTCTAGTTCCGGCTGCTCCTCTTCCAATCCAGTTCTCTGCTGTGGCCTGGGAAATTAGTGGAGGATGGCCCAGGTCCTTGCACCCACATGGGAGACCGGAAAGAAGCACTTGGCTCCTGGCCATTTCGAGAGTGAACCAACGGAAGAAAACCTTTCTCTCTTTCTCTCCCTTTCACTGTCTGTAACTACCTCTCAGATAAATAAATAAAATCTTTTAAAAAATTAGCTGGAATGGATTTCTGTAACTGGCAACCAAGAGGATGCTAAGCCAGACCAAAAAAAAAATGCTTCATACTTATGGTGAATACTTTTGGCAGCTATTGCATTTTATGGTAACTATAGATGAAATATAAAACTTTATCTCCCTAAGAAGAAAATGCAACCGAATTTTTCATACTTCAGTTATTCATGGAGGCAAATAACATTGGTGAGCGATATACTCATGGGCTGGTGTATGTAAACAGCTTCTCCTGGAGAAGACTAACACTTGATTACTTCTAAATTTTCAAAATGTATCTTAACAAATGCACCAGTTTTGCAAATAGCAATGCATTTGTCTTCCAGTTCATTTGAAAGTAGCAAAGTGGCAAAAACCATTACACTTATGCTTTCATGCAAAAGACTCCTTGACACTGTTGCTCAGCATAAACAGCTCCAAGTCAACATGCAAGAAAACACCTTGTCACCTGTCTTATCTCATTGGTTCACCTTTCTAACTTCACAGATGAAATGTGGCTAACTGCATCAACTTGGTTAACATTGTTTTCTAAGAAATGGATCTTGGAGTTAAAAATTTTAAAAATCAACTTTTTAAAGAAAAAAACTATATGCATTTAACCTAAAAAACATACAACAAAGTGCTTACTCAGAACAATAGTCACAATTTGCAAACCTTCCTTTTTCTTCTCTGTTCAAAAAGGAAACAAAGTGAGGGCTTCACAGTTTCAATATGCAGATTTAGTAAAATTGTACTCATTAATAATAATTAGTGCCATTTGTTATACCTTACCATGTGTCAGATATAGTACCAGGATGAGTTTCACTGTCTTTCAAAACTCATGCCTCAGGGCCAGTGCTATGGCATAGAAGGTTAAGTAGCTGCCTGCAGTGCTGGCATCCCATATGAGCACCGGTTCAAGTCCCATCTGCTCCACTTCTGATCTGGCCCCCTGCTAACGCACCTGGAAAAGCAGCAGAAGATGACCCATGTCCTTGAGCCCCTGCACTCACGTGGGACACCAAGAGGAAGCTCCTGGCTCCTGGTTTCGAACTGGCCCAACTGCAGCCACTGTGGCCATTTGGGGAGTGAACCAGCAGATGGAAAAGATCTCTCTCTCTCTCTCTCTCCCCTTCTCTCTCTCTCCAAATCTCTGCCTTTCAAATAAATGCATATATCTTAAAAAAAAATAAAACCAAAAAACCCTTCATGCTTCTTTGAGATAATAAATCACCCTGCTATAGACAGGTTTAGAGAGAGAGTTCTTTTTCACACTGTTTTTGTTTTTCTGAGATTTATAATGAGTTCTCATTTACCTCTAGAGTTTGCTCTTATTTGCAATTCATTTTCTCTTTGGAATATCCCAACAATTGTCAGTTTGCATGTTGAAAATAACCAAAAGCATTTCCAAAGCAGAGTACTAAGTTCATGCAAGGTGCTTATGCTTGGGAAAACACTGAAAACATTGAAAAAACATTCTCAGAAAGATAAGTGCATCCCTACCTTGTCTTCCTCAGTGTAGCTGTGGGGCTTCTATAAACTGCCATCTTTGTGGCCCAAGGTTGCTCCTGTGTGAAACAATCACCATTTCTTAGGTTGATTCCAACCTTCACTAATCAAAGCAAGAATGAAAAACAAGGGAGAAGCCGGAGTAGTGTGCATGGACAGGGTTAATTACCCAACAATATTAATTGCCAGAGTCACCAGCACTGTTAACAGATGATCCAAAACCATAAGTCACTGTGTGGTCACCCTGGATGCTCTTTCAGCCTGAGCCCTCTTTATTAAACTCTCTTTGGCAATTTACCAGGTTCTGTTGTGTTGCCAACGTTCTCAACAACTTTCTTGGAAAGCACTGAAGGCACCTTCTGTTCCTCTTGATTGGGGGTGAACTTGGGGCTGAGGACAGGGGGTGTAAGGCTCCCCCAAAAGGCACACTGATGCCCTGTCAAAGATCCAAGTGCATCCTACGAATTCCTTTAGAAAAGATCTGTTCAAAAGAACATATACGGGGTCTTCAAAAACATTCATGAAATATGTGTTTGATGAAGAAATATGTAGGCTTTAAAAAATTTGCACACAATTCAGCTCATCTTTTCATTCCGTTTTTTCCTGTAACTTTTTGGTGTTTGCCAGTTGAAGATTGTGCTGATTCTCAGACCTAGGCACATATAGTAGATGTCCTTTGAACTGTTAAATGTTTAACAATGATGTCCACATGGCCCAATTAAATTAAAATCTCTAGGGGTGGATGCATTTCTGAAAGATTCTCAATAAAAAAGGCATTCCAGGTTGAGGCCTTTTTTTAGGGGAAAACAACCTGCAACGGTGTTGATCAGACTCAGCAAAGTCGATGAATATTGGAAAACTAACTTGTGCCCAGCAATCAGTGTGAGGAACCCAGCAAAGGAATCTGAAGACGGAGAAGGGGGTTGACAAATCTGAGCATATCCCAAGAAACAGGAGCAGTCTGCTGCTGCAGCAGCCGGACCCAGAATTCTGCATGCTGCGGAACCTCCCAGGCCAACGCAGAACATCCCGCCTGCAAGACAGGGTGAGGTGAGCGTGGACAGGGGCCAAGTGGGGAATATTAACAACTGAATTAGGCACTGGGGAGCTGGAGGGAGGTACGGAGAAGATTCTGTGACAAGGACTGAGTGCAGGAAGCTGGGTAATTCCAGTGTTAATGAAGTCAGAGAGATGATTTCTGGAGAAAGCATTCTGGAGAAGGGATTAGTATGGAAATTAATCTTGGGAGGAAGCAGGAAAGGGAATGGGAGATGTAAACAGATCATTTTAAAATTGCTGATGACAAACAGGTAGGGTTGTATGATACATAACAAAGAGCAGGGAAGAAAAGGAGGGACCAAAGGTAGAGAAATGCTGCTTTGTTGTGAATTTCAAATTCTTCCTCACCAGAGTGCTGCAGGAACTTTGGCACCCAGAAGCAGTACCTGCTCTCTGGGCTGTCAGCAAACCTAAGGGTTGAAAGATGCAAGGAACAAAAACTCTGGGAATTCAGGGGCCCCTTCTCAGATGGGTTTTGTAGATTCCTAAGCAGACTTCAACCAGAAGCCAGATCTTTGTTTCTACTATCAGAGGACCTAACTTCAGAGTAGTCAGCTTAGATAGGAGTCCGAAATTCTTGGGTTCTATTGCACATCAGAGAGACCATGGAGAATTTAATGTACTATATGTTCCTTTATAAAACAGTAAACTAGAAGATAGAAATTTAGATGTATTCACAATAAAGAAATGTTAAATATTTGAAGAGTTAAATATATTTAGTGATTGTACATTGCAAGATGTATATGTGAACCCAAATATCACATAGCACTCCATAAATGTGTGTAATTTAAAAGTAATTAAATAAATAATAGTCATAGCTTTGGTTTGAGGAACTAATCCTATCTGTGCTAAGGTGCTTTTTCCCTATTTGGATAAATATCAGTTTTTCTGTATGTTACTAGGTAAATGACCTGTGATTTTTAGCTGCATTCTTGTTAAGATGTCTGCAACATTTTGTGCATGATAGAGGATTTTTAAGTTCTAAAGTTTTTGGCTCTACAGATATTTGAAGCTTCAAGGTCAGATTTTAATGACAGTGCTCAAGAATAATTATTGGTATTCAGAACTTTCTCAGATAGGAAGAAAGCAAGCTCCTAAAGTGAATGATAAACCTAACTTATTTCCAAAGGGTAACATGCAGGTTTAGAACTACATTGACATATTAAAGAAATATCATGGGTTTCTCAGTATCTAAGATCCAAATGTCACACATCCAAAAAACCCAACAAGGGCTTTAAAAACCATAAGAATTTTCTGACCTACTGGCAGAAGATTTCCTAACTGACATTTCATCATGTCATACTTCTCTGCTGGAAAACATATTTAACACTTAATGTTTTTCCATGAAATATCTCCTTCTCCAACATAATTAGCCATACGTGGAATATTGTATGGACATTAGAAAGCCACATCACATCATGTGGTCAAGTACTCATATTGCAGACAATTGATAATGATGAGTTTCCTGTCAAAGTATAATGAAAGGCTTGCTAGAAGAGAACATGCGAATGACCTTGTATTCTCTGTGGGTAAGAGGGAACTCCACTTCACAAGAATAATTATTCACAAGAATAAATGTTTATTATGTGCATACAAGAAATAGGCACTTTAAAATGCTTCATATTTGATGTCATTTATTTCTCATAAAAAAGTTCTAAATAAAATGTTCATTGTTTTTTCTCTATATGATGAATTCTAAGGCCCAGGGAAGTTACAAAATTTGGTCAGGACAATAACATGAAGTGGTGAAGAAGAGACTTGAACTCACGTAGTTTTCTGACTTTGCCTTTAGCCTCTGATTCTACCACTTTCTGGTGGAGAATTCTTCAGCTGAAGTCTGACACATTTGCTGCTAACAACAGTCATCCTAACTGATGTGATGTTTTGACATAAGGAATGATCATGTAAGATGTATGGGGCCACTTGTCCAAATTAGGAGAATGCACTAAATAAATGGCCAGGGATAGCAAATTAGCTATTTAATGGATGCTGTAACAAATTACTACAAACATGGTGGCTTACAAGACATTCATCAACTTAAAGTCAGATGGCCGAAGTTCTGAAAGCAAGGTGTTATTAAGGCCACAGTCCCTACAAAAACTGTAAGGATGAATTTGACCTTGGCCCTTCCAGCCTCTGGGGCTCCTGGTGTTCTTGACTTGTGACTGTGTAACTCCAACCTCTGTCTCAGTCTTCACATGGCCTCTCCTCTCCTCTCTGTCCTCGTGTGTTTCTTATAAGAACTCCTTTCATTAGATTTAGGCCCACCAGGCAATCCAGAATGATTTCATCTCAAGACCTCTAATTTAATTACATGTATAAGGGCCTTTTGTCCAAATAAAGCCCTGTATTGACAGGGTCTGGGATGTGGTCATATTTCATTGGAGGCTACCATTCAATCCAATATAGATGGGATATTACAATTCCTACCATTGCCTCATGGTTGGAGAATTGCAGTCTGTTCACTTAGATAATTGTCTATTTCTGTTTTCATTTTTGCTGTGGGAAGCAGTCTGAAGGGACTTTGAACCCACACTTGCTAGGTTCAAATGCAGGCTGTGTAATTTCATAGGTGTTAATCAAGGTTAACAAAGTTCTCTTTACCACAGTAGCTCTTATCAGTAAAATGAGAACTTCTAGTGCTAGCTACATCAGAGGTTAAGCAGAAGAATAAAAATTACTTGATACCTGTAAAACACTTATTGTCTGGTATATGGTAATAATTTAAAAAAAATAAAACCCAGTAGCTTCTATCCGTAGAGGAGAAAAGTTCTACTGTTAGAAATCAAGGTAGGGATTGTTCTAAAGTGTATTTTCATAAATGAGAGCATCCTAGTAGGCGTGGAGAGATGTTGAAAAGAGTATTTGAAAAGGTAGAGAGGTTTAGAAGAACTTGGCATGAGAAACAAAGTGAGATGCAAGATAGCAGGCAAATCTGCAGGAACCATCCTAAGCCAGAACTTCAACATGATTCTGAACATCTCTGTTAAGTGCCCCCCCAGCCACTGACTTGGTCCTGTGTGTTCAATCATATATGTATTTCTCATGGGCCTGCCTTCTCTATTCTGAATTGCTATGACCTAGACCTGGTCTCCACAAATCTTTCCTGATCTATTTCAGTAGCTTTCTATATAGTGAAGAGGGTACTCAGTGGCTAGTAAGAACAACAATATAATTAAAATGACTTAAATACATAGGGTTTATATTTCTCACAGAACAAAATGCCTCACAGTGACTGCTTCTATCTCTTCAGGGGCTCCATGACAGTTGAGATGATATTTCTGCCATTCTTTAGGCCTCCCCTTTGGTTGCCATATGGTTGCTGCAGCCCTAACCATCACATCCACATGCAAAAGAAAAAGAAGGGGGAAAGCCACATCTGTACCATGCTCATTCAAGAAATTTAAATCTTCCCAGAAACAATTTAAGCTTCTGCTTAAATCTCATTATATCAGGGTACAGGAGAGAACATTTGACTTGCCGTGTTGCCCCTGAAAAAAGACTCAATTCATAAGGAAGGCATGTAGACCAGACACTGGGAGTAAATAACATGGCTGCCATGCTTCCTATCTGGTAGTCTATTTATCTCCGTCTTTACCTCAAGTCATGCTCTCCTCTGCTGATCTAATCAGCTTTCAAATAGGCAAATCTGATTTTAATGCTTCAACAACCTTCAGGAACATACAGAGTGCTTTGCATGCCACTCGGTAACATCTGTAATTGACTTACCTGCCTTTCCAGTGTCATCTTTTACTGTTTATTCCCTTACATTTTGTCTGATATTGGTTTTACTTCCTCTAACTGTGGACATAGAATTCTGCCCAAAGTTTTAAGTTTTACCCTGATTTATGTGTTAATATATGCTGTGCCCCTTGCCTGGTATGATCTTATACTCCGTATTTTGAATCTGGAAACTCAATGTCTTCAAGACACTTGAGTCTATAACACATGATCATGCTTGCTTCCCTTTCCCTAACTGGGTTGCTGGGGTAGATATTTGGGTGTTTCAGCCAAGTCTAGCCTCACAGGATCCACACATACACCTTGACAGCTGTTCGGAGTTCTTGCTGATGATGGTGCTCAACTGCATCCCAGAGGAAATGTTGCACTTGGTTTTAGGACATCTCCCTCTTGAAACTTCCCTCTTTTCCAGGAGTGGCCTGCATCCAGTGATTGGCTAATTGGCAGAGATACAAAACCCTGATGCTTTGACTTAATTCAAGACAGCTGTGAAGGATAAGGCTAGCTTCATAGAACCCTAGAGGGTAGATAGATACTGTTTGCAACTGCATCTACATTGTGGATCAAATTCACTCTGTTTAAATCTGCCTTACCCACTCCCTTTACAAGTATACCACCAAGAGTTCCCAGTAAAACATCAATGTATATATTTTAATTCAGTCTGTTTTCAGGAACTCCAATGCAAAACAGATCTATTGGTGTTTATGACAAACTGAATGTAATTTTTTCGCCAATATTAGCTATGTAGTGATTTTTTAACATATTTATAAACTGAATGATTCCTGAAGTCAGCTCTGATATGCAAGTCTGGACAGTCACCATAACAGAAATATCTTTTGCATCTTTGATTCAAAGTTTAAGATTCAAAGAAAGATTTTTCTAGAGAAGATGCTGTGGGGAAGACGTGTTTCTCCTCGCTCTCCAAAATAGAAACATTAATTTTATGCTTCTTCTTTTATTTCATCAAAATAGCAATCATAAAGCACCAACTAACAAACATCATTATGTTCTTAGAATTGTATCTACAAATCACATTGAATCTGTTAAAAATGAACTAAAAATTAAAATTTAAAAATAAAAAAATCTACTCTCCCTCCTGATGACATGTCTGCATATGTCGCCATCCATCACCACACATGTAAACACCACCCTAGGTAAATATAGAAAGGTGATCATTATGATTTATAGGAAATATTCATAAAAGTCTCAAATATAGACATTGGGCTCATCTAGAAAAACAGCTTAAATCTCTTTTGCTAAGTATGTGTGTAGAATAAAACCAATTTGTTATTCATTTTGATAGATGAAATAATTTGGTCCAAGAGCTAAAGGTAATCAGTTGTAACAGAGTGTGGTAGATGTTGGCTGTGTCCTAAGATAGAACTATATACTTACTATTAAGAATTAGCACATGGCCGGCACCGCAGCTCACTAGGCTAATCCTCCGCCTTGTGGCGCCGGCACACCGGGTTCTAGTCCCGGTCGGGGCGCCGGATTCTGTCCCGGTTGCCCCTCTTCCAGGCCAGCTCTCTGTTGTGGCCAGGGAGTGCAGTGGAGGATGGCCCAAGTGCTTGGGCCCTGCAGCCCAAGGGAGACCAGGAGAAGCACCTGGCTCCTGCCATCAGATAAGCGCGGTGCGCCGGCCGAAGCGCGCCAGCCGCGGCGGCCATTGGAGGGTGAACCAACGGCAAAAGGAAGACCTTTCTCTCTGTCTCTCTCTCTCACTGTCCACTCTGCCTGTTTAAAAAAAAAAAAAGAAAAAAGGAAGAATTAGCACATGATGAAAACTTTACAATGAGAATCATTCAATGCCTATCAGATACAGGGAAAGAAATCAGTACTATATGAGTACTATGCTACGCTTTTGATACTCAGGTCAAACTCCTTGAAATAAAATCTTCTTGAAAGGTTGTGCCTCAGATATTATTCATGCAGATGTCTTCATGAAGGTGTCTTATTCTGGCTATCTAAATATGTGATCGGGAGCTAATGAGCCCATGTCACCTTTTTGGCCTGCCACCCTCTTCATGTCAGATGTCTGAATAGAGCAAGTATAGACTTTATGGTATGTTGGGAAATTATAGTGACCCCCACCACAAACCTCCAAGAACATGAGTAAGTGTAAGGTATAGTTGGTGCCTTTGTTAGATAATCAACAGCAAAAGGGACCACAAAGTCTTGAGGTAGTCTTATTCTGTTAATATTTAAATATCATTCAATAATATACTAAAGAAAAACATAAATTGACTTGTAACTATTTCTGTATGAATTCCGGCCAATCAATACGAATAACTAACAACATGTTTCTGTACTTATTGTAGAGTAGCTTATAATTTTATAGTGTCCAACCATACTTCTGTTCTTGAACACAGATAACCAGTTAATTGTAATTTACTTTAAATGCTCATCATCTAATGGAGTTAAAATGTTACACTAAAATTCTAAGCCCAGCATTATTTAAGACAGTGAAGATTTTGTTAGTGTGATCCCTTTGACTCTTAGACCTAACAGTGTGATCAATTGTGAACTGAAATTGATCACTTGGACTAGTGAGATGGCATTGGTACATGCCACCTTGATGGGATTGTAGTGTCTAATACTAACTGATATAATCAAAAAGGGAGAGAACGATCCAACATGGGAAGCAGGATACACAGCAGACTCATAGAATGACAGATGCCCTAAACAGCACTCTGGCCTCAGAATCAGCCCTTAAGGCATTTGGATATGGTTGAAGAGCCCATGAGAGTATTTTAGGCATGGAACGCCAAGACACTCTGGAAAAAAAAAAAAAAAAAAGAAAAGAAAGATCTCTGCGAGTAAGATCCCAGTGGAAAGAACGGGGCCATCAAAGAAGGAGGTGCCTTTCTCTGAAGGCAGGAGAGAACTTCCACTTTGACTATGACCCTGTTGGAATAAGATCAAAGTCGGTGAACTCAAAAGGCTTCCATAATAGCCTTGGCAACTCATGACAAGAGCCTCGGGTGATTACTGACACCATAAACAAGAGTGTCAAATTGTGAAATCAACAACCGGAGTCACTGTGTACTTACTTCTCATGTGGGATCTCTGTCCTTAATGTGTTGTCCAATGTGAATTAATGCTATAACTAGTACTGAAACAGTATTTTACACTTTGTGTTTCTGTGTGAGTGCAAACTGATGAAATCTTTACTTAATATATACTAAGTTGATCTTCTGTATACAAAGATAATTGAAAATGAATCTTGATGTGAATGGAGTGGGAGAGGGAGCGGGAGATGGGAGGGTTGCGATTGGGAGGGAAATTATGGTGGGGGGAAGCCATTGTAATCCATAAACTGTACTTTGGAAATTTATATTTATTAAATAAAAAAATTAAAAAATTTAAAATGCCACCAGGAAAAAAAAGACAGTGAAAATTTTGAAATCATATTATGTTTCTTCAGTTTGGCATTTTATATAAGGAAAATTTGCATCCAGTAAAAATGATAACATTAGCTCAATATCAATAACCATGGGAAATGGGCCAGCCATATTCCTGAGTAAAACAAATATATACCATACCACAAGTATAGGAAGAAATCATCTATATGAAATCATACATGTATTTCAACACATATGAATCCATATATTCATGAGGAAGTGGTATCTGGAAGCATATTATCTTTTCATGAAGGGATTTGGGAAGATATTTAGTTTCTTATTCATACTTTGCTGCATTGATTTTTTTTGTCCAATGAGCATATATGTGGGCACTTCAAAAAGTTTGTAGAAAAATTGAATTATATGATAAGCTTTTTCTGATGCAGATTTCTGTTTGAAATCCAAGCATAGTTTTCCATGAAACATATTTTTCCAAGACTCTCTTGAAGACCTCCTCATTTTGTTCTATTAAAAATTTAGGAGAGGATGTTTGGTGCAGCACTTAAATCAGTACTAGATTCCCACTTCCTGAATCAAATGCATGGTTTGCACACCAGTTACTCTGCTTCCAAACCAGTTTCCGACTAATGCGCTCTCTGGGAGGGGCAGATGATGGCTCAAGTACTTGGGTCCCTGTGAGCTGTGTGGGAGACCTGGATGGATTTCTGGGCTTCTAGCTTCTACCTGGTCCTGGCCCAGCCCCAACTGTTACAGGCCTTTGAGAGTGAACCATTGGAAGAAAGAACTCTGTCTCTGTCTGTTTCTGTCTCTGCATTTTTTATATCTCTCTGCCTTAAAATGAAAATAAATATTTTTAAATGTTAGTCTACTTTGATTTTGAAATCATGTGTTTATGAGTCAAAGTTTTTATTAGCATGCCCACTTCTGTACTTAATAAACTTAATTTTATTTTTTCTTTATAATATTGTTTATGTTATTCTGATAGTTGATATAGCCCTTAACATTAGTTAAAGTCGTAAAGTTTGTGAGATGCAGACCTTTCCAGGAAATGAGACTGATGCCCACCAGGCTCTCACATTATCGGTCACTGTAGTAGGGACGAAAGCTTACAGATCAGTGGGAAAATACACATGGGACCAACAACATTCTTTGGCCAAGATTATGTGATAGTCATACTGGTATCAAGAGGAAATGCAGCCGGCACCGTGGCTCAATAGGCTAATCCTACACCTTGCAGCGCTGGCACACCAGGTTCTAGTCCCAGTTGCCCCTCTTCCAGTCCAGCTCTCTGCTATGGCCCGGGAGTGCAGTGGAGGATGGCCCAAGTCCTTGGGCCTGCACCCCATGGGAGACCAGGAGAAGCACCTGGCTCCTGCCTTTGGATCAGCGCAGTGTGCTGGCCACAGCCCGCTGGCCACGGCAGCCATTGGAGGGTGAACCAACAGTAAAGGAAGACCTTTCTCTCTGTCTCTCCCTCTCTCTCACTATCCACTCTGACTGTCAAAAAAAAAAAAAAAAAAAAAAAAAAAGAGGAAATGCAAGATTCCTAATGCTAAAGATATAGAAGACATACTGCATGATCCTTACTGATAGAGCTTTACTCAACTATCGTCCCTGAAGCTCTTTTTCTCCCACTCATAACACAACTAGAAGAGTGTAAGTCAAATACTGACTCATAGTAGGCTACCAATTACTGAGAGTTATGACTGTGACTATTGTTGTTAAAGTTGCTATCATACACCAGGACATGTAATATTGAAAACACACAGTGAATTGTACCTCTTAGCAATTCAAAATAGGCAATTTACATAAGAAAAAATGTCTTATTCCACAACACAAGAAATGGCTTTCTTTTCTTGAAATTATAAAGCATTCCCATATTTTATACCTTTTCTTTTCTCATAAGAATTGAGCTTGAAAGGAAGAAGTTTTTCTTTTGTATCTTACTTGCATGCAATAAAATTTTAATTTCAATTTAGCAACAACTGCTAACTTTATTACTGGAGAATCCAATTCTCTGTTACAGAAGTCACATAATTAATTTTGCCCCCACATAGGCAGTATTTGATCTGTACTGAGCTAAATATTTTCCTGAGTCTCAATTTCTACAAAGCACTAGTATTTTCTTGAAAATGCTGTGGATTACTTTAAAATACATAAATTTCACATATTAGTAGGGTGAAAAATAATGAACATTGTACATATTGAAAGTGAAGGCAAAATATAAAAATTGAGTTCATTTAATGTTCATTTATATGTAAATAAAAATATGCTTGACATACAATTTTTCAAAAATAGAGACAGTACTAATGAATTTTAGTTTTTCATGTATGCATGTTCAGTCTTTTCAAATAAATCATAATTGCATATGAAGGTGAGGAAAGTTTAGGAAATGGGTCACGGTTATTGCTACACAACAATGTGAATGTACTTAATTTCACTGAACTATGTAATTAAAAATGGTTAAAATAGTAATTTTTATTTTATGTCATTTACTTATTAGGGAGACAGATAGAGGCAGAGCTCCCATACACTAGCTCACTCCCTAAATGCCCAAAATTATCCCCAACTGGGGCAGAAACAGGGAGACAGGAACTCCCACTAAGTCTCCCATGAATGTACATGGCAGGAACCCAGTTACACTGCCTCCCCAGTTCTGCACTGGCAAGAAACTGGAGCCAAGAAGGAGCCAGATCTAGCAGACAAACCGAAGTACTCTATTGTAGATTTGGGAGTCTTAACTAGAATCTTAATCATTAAGTAAACACTTGCCCCTAAAATGATAATCTGTATGTTATGCTATATGTCCATACAAAAATACCTGAAATTCTCAAGTGCAAAATCTGTAATTATCAGGTGTGGCACTGTGGCATAGTAGGCTAACCCTCCACCTGAGGAACAGGCATCCAGGCACGGGTTCGTGTCCTGGAAGCTCCACTTCCAATCCAGCTCTCTGCTAAGGCCTGGGAAAGCAGTAGAAGATGGCTCAAATGCTTGGGCTCCTGCACCTACATGGGAGACCCAGAAAAAGCTCTTGGATCCTGGCTTCAGATCAGCCCTGCTCTGGCCATTCTGCTATTTGGGGAGTGAACCAGCGGATGGAAGACCTTTCATATCTCTCCCTCTCTCTGTAAATCTACCACTTAAATAAATAAATAAATAAAATTTAAAAATCTTTAATTCTCTACATATTGCAATTCAGAACATCATAAAATACTTCCAACTTACTTATTATGTGTTCTTCACACAATTGACCATGTGCTGTGACTACAGAAAATGAGTATGTGGCGAAAGTCTTTCCTGAGCATTGCCTCTTGTGCATTGTTGGAA
Source organism: Lepus europaeus (assembly GCF_033115175.1). Taxonomy (NCBI): domain Eukaryota; kingdom Metazoa; phylum Chordata; class Mammalia; order Lagomorpha; family Leporidae; genus Lepus; species Lepus europaeus. The sequence continues at coordinate 80,353,040 of NC_084838.1, read as the reverse complement.
ATCTTTAGGCTAACCCCTCATTCATCTATTACTTCTAAATATTTTAGAGCTGAGGAGCTGGAATTCTTTTATTCACGCTTTATTTAAAAATTGCAGTGTTTGAATATTTGAAATGTACTTGAATGAATAACAAAGCCACTCGTGGTTTATGAAGACAATTTTATACAATTCTTGACCACAGGAGTAATTACTGTTGACCCTACTAATAGATCTGGATTTAACTTGTGAACACAGTGAATCTGTACACAGGGCTGGATACAAACTCTAGAAGATATCCAGTTCATCTGTTCTAAGGACGCTTCCATTCCAGGAAGATGGCTCTTTATTTCATTCCCTTTTCTAAGACTCTCAATAGAGTTCACTCTACTTCTTGGTAATACTATTCTTGGTTCAAATTGCCCGTGCTTAATAAGTGCTTCACAAAATTCATCTTTTATTTTTCCTACTTAAGAAATAATGCAGTCCATTTCTGTAATGCTTGTTTCTACAAAAGAAATTGGCTCATAACTTTTAGGGGAATTATAATTTTTTTAAAAAATGCAGTCAAGTTTATTTGTGATTTTCCCATGATTTATTACTGTTTTAAAGTATCCATAAGCAAGATTAAACTTTGTCTCAGAGACAAAATTACTCAGCATATGAAGAACTAAAGATAATAATTTAAAAGTATAAATTCTGGCAGCTGGTGTAGTGACTGGGCCCACCACACACATAGCTCTCTGGTGAAATTAAGGGTGAAGCTGAAACATCTCCAGAAACATTTGGTCTTGTGATTTCAAAATTGAAATGTGGTTGTGCTGGATCAGATATTTTATTTTGCTGAAACTGGTCTCCATTCAAAATGAAGGCCCCCTTGGAGCCTGACGAGAAATTATGATCCAGCATGCCAATGAAGATCTGACTATGTTGAAATCTTTATCAGAATTTTAATTTTTCGTGTTACAAAGAAGCATATGTTTTAGTGATCTGCCTCTAGCCATTTCCTCAACAGGTCCTGTTTTTGCACATTTTCTGCAGAAATTTAAGCATTTTTGGAACAGGTTTATTTTGAGGTAGCAGAGACATCTAATATCTACCATGTTTTAGAATTCTCAGCATTACACAAAGTACCCATTTTAATCTTCGTAAGAGCTTTTTCAGTTCATTTTAATTATATTCATTTTTAAGGTCTGTGGTCCACTGACAATTTTGCAAAAGTAACACAAAGAATTGCCATATATTCTTCAATTTCCTGAGATGTAACAATTTTGTACCTTAGCTGTATCATTCCGTCTCTCTTAGCTTTTACCAGTCAGTAGCAAATGCATTACATTTTATCCTAATCATTTAAGAATATATTTTCTTAAAAATTTTTAAAGATTTATTTATTTATTTGAAAGTCATAGTTACACACAGATAGAGGAGAGGCTGAGAGAGAGAGAGAGAGAGAGAGATCGTCTTCCATACTCTGGTTCACTCCCCAATTGGCCGCAATGGCCAGAGCTATGCCGATCTGAAGCCAGGAGCCTGGAGCTTCTTCTGAACCTCCCAAGTGGGTGCAGGGGCCTCAGGACTTGGGCTATCTTTTTTGCTTTCCCAGGCCATGTAGAGACCTGGATTGGAAGTGGAGCTGCTGGGACAGGAACCAGCACTCATATGGGATGCCAGCATTGCTGGGGGCGGTTTTACAGGCTATGCCACAGTGCCAGCCCCGAGAATAAATTTTCCTAAAACAAAGACATTCTGTACATAATTACAGAATAATCATTAAAATCAGGAAGTTAACATAGATGAAATAGCATCTTCAAATTTCCTGATAATACTCTTTACAGCAGAGAAGTAAAACAACCTTGCATTTATCTGTCAGCATCTTCAATCTAGAATTATTTCTGTAGTATTCCTCTTTTTTCATAACTTTAACACTTCAGAGGAGTACAGATAAGTTTTTGTTTGATTGCTTTTATTTTAAAATATATTTAAAATTTATTTAAACTTCAGAGTTACAGAGAGAGGTGGGGGAGAGCCAGAGAGAGAGATTTTTCATCTGTGGGTTCACTCCCTAGATGGCCACAGCAAAGCCAGGAGCCTCATCCAGGTCTCCTATGTGGGTGGCAGGGGCCCAAGCACTTGAGCCATCTTCTGCTGCTTTTCCCAGGCCATTAGCAGGGAGCTGGACCAGCAGTGAATTAGCTGGGAAATGAACTGGCACCCATATGAGATGCCAGCATTGCAGGTGGTGGCTTTAACCTCAGTGCCACAATGTCATCCCCATTGTTTGATTTCCAGTAAGTTTGGAGTTGTTTCCTCCTGATTAGGATCAAGTCAGGCATTTTGTCAAAAAGTCCAATAGTGGTATGTGACTTACAAAGTTACATAGCTAATGAAACGTGGGGCCAAAGTCTGAATTTGAGCAAGAAATTCAGATTACATTCTCAATCTCCATTTACAACATCATGAATAATTATGGAATCTCTAACAAGATATCTTTAACAAAGGTTAATCATTTGTATAAATATTACTGAAGAAATACTCTGGCCCTTGCCACACAATAGAATATGAGAACAGGCAATCAATTGGTATCACAGAATAGACCTCTTACAGAAGTATGTTTATTATTTACTATGTGAGAATGTAATTCAACAGTTTTGGTTAATGGAAAATTTTTTTATCCAACTTTATTTTGTATGTCTTCATGATCAATCTTTTACTTCCTCATTTCCACATTTTTTGTTTGCTTTTTTGGCTCCTATCTCTCACTTTTTCCCTTTAAAATATGTCATATGGCCTGAACAAATCCATTTTTGTCTATATTATTCCAATTTTTGCCTATATTATTTCGGCTAACTATTTTCTACAGAACAGAATATAAATGTTATAATCAACTCACTGGCAACTCATTAAAATTCAGCTCCTGAAAGCTTTCACATAGGTAATGACATTGATAAAATACTTTCAGAAGTAAGTTCTGGAAAACTCAAGGCCCATTGAGAAGTAGGAGGTACTATAGGAAATAACATGTAACTATTTTACTTAGTTCACTGGTTTCGAAGATGTGGGTATAGCTCATTAATAGGTCATGACATGTGCTTTAAAAAAATGAAGTAAAGCAGAATGGGAAATATTCCAAACCATCACATGTACTAATTGTAAATACTAATGTGAAACTTCAGTTTTAGTCTGTGTGCATACGCCTGAGTGTGTGTCTTTTTGTGAAAAATATGGGTAGGAGAAACAATTTATTTACTGTAACATAGCCAAGAAATGTTGGAAGCCAGTCTTTGTTTCAAACTTAGCTGTTATTCTTATAGGTAACAAATGTGCTACATTTTAACCTTTATTCATTTTCTTTTTTTCTTCTTTCCAGGATAGTTATTTCTAGTGCTATTTTCTTTGCTTACACTCCCTCCCAAGCAGTGCACACTACTGAGGCTTTACTAGCAATAGTTCGCTGCACCACCAGCTTTTTCACTAATATCAAAGCAGTTTCAAAAAGCACGATATTAGATACTTATTTTTATTGTTAGATATCTTCTCTCCATCAGTAATTATCCTAAGTCTTTTTCTACTTGGTGGTAGTTTCCAAGACAAAATCTTGATTTGCCTACTTTTCTCACCACTGTTTACTGAGTTCTTACCCCATAGAATGAGCTTTATCATTATTTTAAATAACTAAACTGACTAAATTATTAATAAGAGGGGTTTTACCCACTAGACCTCAATGGCTTTCCTTAAATCCTGTATACCAATTGTTTAAGCTTATTCTCCCCCTGTGATTGTGCTAGTGCATGGGGTAAGGTATGAAGGTGAATCTCTTCTTTGTTGAGATTACAACAGTGCTAGATGCTAATTATGTCTACTCAACAAACATGTTTGGCCCACATGTTTTAAACAATATCCTATATTGAGTATTAGAAGTTCTCATTTAAAAACATAGTTTGCCTTGAATGATTGTAAGATCTGGCATCTCCAGGTTCATAGTTGGCTGGAGTTGGGGTGAATGATATATTTCGATGGGTCTTGTATGTGAATCCTTCCTTTTTGTTTGTTTCCTCTGCTAGGTTGTGAGTTACCCCATAATCCTCATAGTGTGTTTATTATTCAGGACTCAGCATGTATGTATGACATGGATAACTTATAAACATGACGGAGTGTCCAAGACGCTTATTCAAAGAACATGAAAACTACAGGGTTCAGTTCTCTGTATTCTTTCTTACTGCATTTAGAGTTTTCCCCCATTGATTGTGCCTGAGCTCATGGATTCAGCTCTGTTCCCTATCATTAAGCAGAATCTCCAATTCTGGCCTGTCTCCTGGATTTTAAACTGTTTCCCAGCTGAGACTCTACGCCAAAGCTTAATCTTCTATCTAGCCAAAACATACTTTCTACTGACTGCCCAACAATTTTCAAAAGCTACCACCACCCTCCCATGAACATAACCTTGACGCCTCAGCAGTTTTCAATTCCTCTTTCTCCCTCATTAGCCACATTCAGTGAGTTATCAAGTCCAGTTTATTCATTTTGCAGAATATAGAATGTCTTTTTTCCCTCCTCCTTCCACTTCTCAAGGTCAAGTTTTATCATTTTGATAAATACTAAGTTGCAGTCCTGTCTCAACTCTTTTGTGCCTCACTGCAAATTTATTTATAATGTTAGCAAATATTTACCAATTCTTCAGTTGTTTATTAAATATCCTGTCTTAGGGGCTGGTGATACAGCAGTAAACCACAGCAACAAAGTCCTTGTAATCTGTAGGCAATGAGTAATAGAAAACAAACACATATACAATATAATATTTTATATTATGATAAGTTACATAGAAAAAGCAAAGTACGATATTGGGGATAATGCATTTAAAAAGATGTAACTTTTTTTATAATTGCACCTCTTGTAACATAGAAATTTATATGCACTTAAGGGAAATTTATAACTTACACTTTCCCAGATTAAACTTACTAAAACATTTCACTACATGCCACTTTCCACTTAAACACATTAAATAATTCCATACCTATAAAATAAAAAGGATAAAATCCAAAGTACTTACTAGAGGATTGTGTGATCTTGCCCCCCAAAGTACTATGTCTTGACCTTAGCTCCCAAACAAAAAACTGTAGTAGTATAGGTAACCTTCCTGGCTTTCGTGCTTTTCTGCTTCATTGACCGACTCTACAACTGTCTGAAGCACCCTGCATTTAGGCCCCAGTGCAAAAATCAGTCTCCTCTGGGGATTCTTCCCTAAACACAATAACCCCCACCCCCTTTCTAGGCCACCCAGTATGACCTTAGCGTTAACCGTCTGCTTGTGGTTATATTTTCTCTTCTTAGTTGAATGGCACATTTTTAAAAGACAATTGTCTTCTATCATTTTTTTCACTATTCTAAGTACTTTGCACTCTTACCAGCCTCACAAAGTGGTTGTCAGGCAAACACATTTTTGTTAAGCAAGTGGACCAATTATATGATTTGACCATGGTCAGCCTTGGTGATTCTGTCTAGCATATTATACACCCTTTTCTTTTGGAGACATGAGCCCCACTACCCAGAAGGCATTGTTGCTGTATTCCAGCCAGACTTGTATCATTTTGTCTAGGATGAAATGCTTTTCCTTAACAGGATGGCAAGCTTTCCAAACCGGTCACAAGGGGGAGCAGCAGTTCTTTCCCAGGAACCAGAACAATTCCGTAGTTTGCTTCCACATTTGCCGACAGAACTCTGTGCTCTCCCCACACGTGTCCCCAAGAATTTTTCTTATCTCTGTTTGACTACCAGTGTTTCTCACAACAAAAGAGGAATTTTCTCTTCACTTTGAAAGGAAATTTTCTACTGGATTGATCTCATTCCTCTAACTGAAACCTAGTCTCTACACAGTGACTTGGATACATACAATGGTTATCATCAGGTCCTAGTCTCCCCACTTCCTTCCCTTAGCTAAAAGTTCCCTTGCCCTGATTTTCTGATTTCAAATCAACCTCTTAATAAATTGGCTCACTGAATTGAGGGAGTTATACAGCCACCCCTACAGAGTTTCAGAACATAAGACTCACGATCCCTAATAGATAATATCTTGAAGTATGGTCTTGTCTTGAGAGGTTTCTTCTCCATAACCTCAGGTCCCAAGCAAAAAGTAATATCCACCTGCAGGTAGCCCATAAACTGACTGAAGCCTACTTTGCCATCATAAAATTCCATAACCAATACAATACCAATGACCAATTGAAGGAGGAACACAAGCACTACAAACCAACTGGGGATTTGGACACTAGCTCATCACAAACCTCTCAACCCCAGCTGTAGTCTGTGAGAATTTTTGTCCCTAACACTTCATGGAGCCTAGGAATTACGCAATAGCTGCCCAGTTCCTTGCTCTGCCCCTTTCAATAAATACCTACTTTCTTCTACCAGCTTGGTGTCATTAAGTGGTGTGCCATGCATTGGATGAGTTGACTCAGTTTTGAAGGTTTTCCTATATAAATTCCTCCAACCAATTTTGGGGGTGTTCTGTGACATAACCAATAAAAACTGAATTTATATTTCTTAATCCCCTTATTTTAAAGAAGTAGATGTCTTAAATGACATCAGGACTTTGTGGCAGTTCTGCCAAGAGTTGGATCACTGGAAATGGACCTGCCCTGGAGTTGAAGGACTTCAGGTCAGAGCCACAGATCTTATTGGCTCTAAGCTGAAAAGCCCTTCACTCAGCCCAGTTTCCAAAGTGACCACTGCAGCTGAGGGGACGGCCAACTAGGGTCAGCAACATTGTAGGCAGAACTGTGAATTTCTTGTTAGAGATGCCACCTGCCTTTACCTGGCCAGCTCTCCTCCCAGGCCAGCTAAGTAATGAAAGTCAACAGAGTGCCTTCCCCTAGGAGGTTCACACCTCCCTTAGGATGTACCCCATGTGAAGAGATAGATAGGTCTGGGCCTCTGAATTTACAAGGCCTAAAGCCCAACAGATTATTATCAAGCCCCTTCTGTCAGGTTCTATTTGCCTCTCAATCAGAAAACTTAATTGTAGCTTAGACAGCACCTTTCTTAGCTCCTCTAATAATGACTCTGTCATTTGTTCTAGACCCTGTCTAGTGCACTTGGGCCTCATTCCTTCGTAATCATAACCTCTACTCTACCACCAATGGCTCTACTCCCAACCTGTGTGTACTGATGGTCCTCTTCCCCACTTAATGCTGTATAATTGTTCAGACATGGTTAATGCCACTCTTAGGATCATTGGTTACTAACCTCACCCTGTCTTTAATGACCTTGTCTAAATATGATCAGAGTCGGCAAACTTGGAAGGCTTCCATAGCCTTGGCAACTCATGACGAGAGCCTAGGGTGGTTGCTGGCGCCATAAACTAGAGTGTCAATTTGTTGGGTCAACAACAGGAGTCACTGTGCACTTGCTCCTCATGTGGGATCTCTGTCCTTAATATGCTGTACATTGTGATTTAATGCTATAACTAGAACTCAAACAGAATGTTTCACTTTGTGTTTCTGTGTGGGTGCAAATTGTTGAAATCTTTAGTTAATATATACTAAATTGATCTTCTGTATATAAAGAGAATTGAAAATGAATCTTGATGTGAAAGGAAGGGGAGAGGGAGTGGGAGAGGGGAGGGTTGCAGGAGGGAGGGAAGTTCTGGGAGGGGGAAGCCATTGTAATCCATAAGCTGTACATTGGAAATTTATATTCATTAAATAAAAGTTAAAAAAAAAAGAAAAACAAAGGAAAGATAAAGGCTTTACCATTGATCATAGAGTACAAGATCCCCAAATTTTCCTTTTCCACTAACATTTGGCTTATGAGAATGGCCAAGCTCTTGGAAGCTACTTCTAAGCTGCCCTCCATGGACTTCTTCCAAGTGTCTCCTTATTTATACTAATTCTCTGTCAATTTTACTTATTAAAATATTACATTAATAATTTTATTTTATCTAAATTTAGCTCTGCAGTTTCTTCTTTCTAAAATTGGGATAGAAATAAGATCTTTGAACCCAAGTGCATATTGATGTTTTGATACCCTTTATTAAAGGAGAACCTTTGTCTACTCCACCCCACCTCTTTCCCATACCTCACCTTGTCATTCAGGAAATGATATTTCAATCTCCAATCACCAATGCAGAGTATTATTGGGACAAACACTTCTAGTCCCTCTCTCTGACCATTTATTCTTTGGATGAATAAGTAGCTTATCTGATTGTTAAGTTTGATGAGAACCAGGAGTTCATCTGTATCAGGTTTCTCTATTGCTTCAAATGATGGGTGTTGTAGTTCTCCTCTGTGAATATCTCATTTCCTCTTGGAGTATTCTGTCCTCAAGTAGAACACACTTTCTTCCTCCAGCTCTTTGGTGTCTATTTGATAACAGACTGTTAGACATTCTCTAATTTTTCTAATTTTTTTCTCCACCTTAATTTCAGGAGGTCAGATCCTAAAGAGAAACTATAAAATTACATAAACAGAATAATTAATCGTAAAATTCATTTGGGAAACCAAGGGACACAGATAGAAAAAGTAATCTTGAAAAAGAATGAAGTTGATCTCACACTTCCTGTTTTCAAAACTTACTACAAAGCTACAGTAATCAAGAGTGTGGCAATGCCCTAAACACAGAATTTTTAGGCTAATGAAATAGAATAGGAAGCCAAGAAATAAACTCTTGCATATATAGTCAAATTATCTTAAACAAAGTTTCTATGACCTTTCAATGGAGAAAGTACAATCTTTTCAGATGCTAATATTTGGAAGACTGGATATCCATATAAAGTAGAACTCTTACTTTATAGCATATATAAAAATTAATTCAAAGTAGACCTAAATGTATGACCTAACTAAAACAAAAATTTATTTTTGTTAAGATTTGATTTATTCATTTGAGAAGTAGAGTTACAGAGAAAGAGGGAGACACATTCCATCCACTGCTTCACTCCCCAAATGGCAGAGATAGCCAGAGCTGGGCCCATCTGAAACCAGGAGCTTCTTCTGAGTTTCCATGTGGTACCGGGAACCAAGCACTTGGGTCATCTTCCACTGCTTTCCCAGACCATAGCAGAGAACTGGATCAGAAGAAGAGCAGTCAGAAGAGGACCAGTGCCCATACGGGATGCCCATGCCCCAGGCAGAGGCTTAGCCTTCTATACCACAGCACTGGCTCCAAAATTGTTAAAAGAAAAAAAAAAAGAGGAAAACTAATGATATCGGATTCAGCAATAATTTATTGTATATGACACCAAAAACTCAGGATAAAAAAGAAAAAGTACATACCTTAGATTACATCAAACTTGATGACTTTTTTTTTTTTTTTTTGACAGGCAGAGTGGACAGTGAGAGAGAGAGACAGAGAGAAAGGTCTTCCTTTGCCATTGGTTCACCCTCCAATGGCTGCTGCAGCCAGTGCACTGCACTGATCTGAAGCCAGGAGCCAGGTGCTTCCTCCTGGTCTCCCACGTGGGTACAGGGGCCCAAGCACTTGGGCCATCCTCCAATGCCCTCCCGGGCCACAGCAGAGAGCTGGCCTGGAAGAGGAGCAGCCGGGACAGAATCCGGCACCCCAACCGGGACTAGAATCTGGTGTGCAGGCGCCGCAGGTGGAGGATTAGCCTATTGAGCCGTGGCGTCAGCCAACTTCTATGCGTCAATGGGCACTGTCAACAGAGTGCAAATATAACTTACAGAATGGGAAAAAATATTTGCAAATCATTTATATACAGATATATGTGTATATATACATAATAAGGGATTAATATCTAACATATATACAGAATGTCTACAACCCAAAAGTTAAAAAATAAAACAAAAAAAATTTAAAAATGGGCATGGAGCTGAAAATATATTTCTCCATAGATATACAAATGTTCAATAGGAAAATGAAAAGAGACCCAGCATCACAAATCATCAGGCAAATGCAGATGAAAAAAATGAGAGATTTTATCTGTCATGTGTTGTAACAGAATACCTGAGGCTGGGTAATTTATAGAAAAAAACACGGAGCAGTTTAGGACCAGGGGCTGGGGTCTGGTGAGGGACTTTGTGCTGTGTCATTCCGTGGTGGAAGGCATGAGGGCACGAGCCTCAGTAAGAGAAGGGAAGAAATGAGTTCAACTCGTTCTATAAGAAACCCATTCCTTCAGTAATGGTCCTACACCCATGATAACATGAATCCACTCAGGAGAATGGAGCCCTCATGGCTTCAACACTTCCCATCAGGTGCCACCTCACAAGACTGCGGTTTTGGGGATTGAATTTCCAACATATTAATTTTGGAGGACACATTGGAATCATAGCACCTTCTAAAATATCTTCATCTCTTGATTTACTTCTCCAACATCATTGCTTGAAATCTTGCTTCATTGCCTTATATATGTTATACCTACATGATGTGTAGCTGAATATTCAAATTTTCAGACTGAATACACATTAGTATAATAAGTAAATCCACATTGTGAAGAAATGCAACTTGAAAAGTAAAACAATTATTATCATTATAGAATTATTATTACTATACAATTATTATTACTGAGGTTATTACTGAGATTATAAAGGTTCCACATAAGTGAGTTTCTCATATTTCATTGTTGGGCAACTACAAAGTATTCATTCTAGAAATGAGTTTTTTAAAAAAACTGTTCCTCCATCAATTATAAGAATATACAATTTGCTACTCTAGAAATTATCTAGAAAGAAAACATACACAAAAGTATGTTTATGATAGGTACATACTGAAAACAAGTTAAAATACAATGTAGGGGGTGCCGACACCATGGCTCACTTGGCTAATCCTCCGCCTGCGGTGCCAGCATCCCATATGGGCGCTGGCTGCTCCTCTTCCACTCCAGCTCTCTGCTGTGGCCCAAGAAGGCAGTGGAGGATGGCCCAGGTGCTTGGGCCCTGTTCCCACGTGGGAGACCACACAGACACAAAAAGTATAAAGTACTGTTTGAGTACTAGTCTTACTGTTAACTCATATAGTACAACACATTAAGGACAGAGATCCTACATGGGGAGTAGGTGCACAGTGACTCCTGTTGTTGATTTAACAATTGACACTCTTATTTACTATGTCAGTAATCACCCAAGGCTCTTATCATGAGCTGCCAAGGCTATAGAAGCCTCTTAAGTTCACAAACTCTGATCTTATTTAGAAAAGGCCATAGTCAAAGTGGAAGTTCTCTCCTCCCTTCAGAGAAAGGTACCTCCTTCTTTGATAGCCCGTTCTTTCCACTGGGATCTCACTCGCAGAGATCTTTCATTTAGGTCATTTTTTTGCCACAGTGTCTTTGCTTTCCATGCCTGAGAAACTGTCATGGGCTTTTTAGCTGGGTCCGAATGCCTTAAAGACTGACTCTGAGGCCAGAGTGCTATTTAGGGCATCTGCCATTCTATGAGTCTGCTGTGTATCCCGCTTCCCATGTTGGATGGTTCTCTCCTTTTTAATTCTATCAGTTAGTATTAGCAGACACTAGTCTTGTTTATGTGATCCCTTTGACACTTAATCCTATCATTATGATCAATTTGAACTGAAACTGATCACTTTGACTAGTGAGATGGCATTGGTACATGCCACCTTGATGGGATTGATTTGGAATCCTCTGGCATGTTTCTAGCTCAAATGAGATGGTATTAAGAGGTGAAGCATTTGGGAGGTGGTTAGGTCATAAGGGCTTTATTTTACATATGAGATAAGCACCCTTGTAAAAGGGCATGAGGGAGCTCATTCATGCTTTCTATCCTATGAAGATACACAACTTGTTTCTTCAACCACATCAGCATGTAGCAAGAAAGCACTATCTTTGAAGCAGAGCCAGACTTCTTCAGTCCCTAAATCTGCCACTACTTCTTAGCCTCCAGAACTGTGGGAAATTAATTTTTTCTGTTTTTGTAAATTATACTGTCCAAGGTATTTTGTTGTGGCAGCAGGAACAAACTAGGGCAACTTCTATGGGAAAAATATTCTGCATTTAAAAATGCTTTATGTTACAAAGTGTTTTAACGTCTTGTGTAATATATTACCTATAATATAAATACACACACATACATATATTTAAGATTACTTTAAATAGTTTGTGGAAGGAGCCAGTGTTATGGCTCAGCAGGTTAAGCTGCCACCTACAACACCAGCATCACAAGTCAAGAGTGTCAGTTCAAGTCCCAGCTGCTCTGTTTCTGATCCAGTTCTCTGCTAATATGTATGGTAAAGCATTAGAAAATAACCCAATTACTTGGACCCCTGCCACCCATATGGGAGATCTGTGTGGAGTTCCAGGCCCTGGGCTTGGCTAGGTGCAGCCCTGACCACTGAGGCCATTTGGAAAGTGAAACAGCAAATAGAAGATTCACAGTGATCATCAACTCCCAGATGTGAGTGAACAAGACCAGATGACAATTCTACCCTCCAAACTTTGAGGATTCCTGCTAGTGCTCCAGACAATGTAGAACAGAGACAAGCTGTACCTATTGTGCCCTCACCAACTTCCTGACAAACAAAACCAAGAAGGATAATGAACTGCTGCTGTTATTTTATCCCTTGAGTTTCAGAATAATATGTTATGCAACTTGCAACTCAGACTAGTCAGTGAACTTGGCGAAAGAATTTCCTATGTATAATTGGAGGAGAAATTCCAGTGCACTTAGAAGCAAATGAGTTTAGATGGGGGATACAGTGAGTTAAGATAACTCATTCAAGAAATATATTTGCTGGAGCGACAAGACCATTTGACTTCCCATTCCTTACAAGAGAATAACCAGTAAGGAACATGGGCCTTGGGAGGGATTTCTTTCTTAATAGGAGAGACTTGATCATGTTGGATGTTGGAAATGAAAGATATCATTGGAGGAATTTTCCAAAGTGGGTGTTGGGGAGGTGGAGAGAGTGAGAGAAAGAGAGATTATTAGATCATTTATGAGACGGTCCTCTGAGAAAGTGGAAGGTGGGGATATTAATGCACAGTACAAGCCTCATCAAATGAGGTCAAATATCTGCTTGTTGTTTTATTCAAGTAGGTGAGTTAAGTAGTCATTCCTGGTGATTCTAGTTTCTCTGTGAAATTCAAGTAAACATATGTATTTTTAAAGATTTATGTGAAAGACAGAGTGACAGAGAAAGGAGGAGAGATGGAAAGAGAGATCTTCCATCTGTCAATTCATTCACCAAATGCCTACAACAGCTGAGGGTAGGCCAGGCCAAAGCCAGGAGCCAGGAACTCCATTTGGATCTCCTACCTGCGTGGCAGGAATTCAAGTACTTGGGCCATCGTCTGCTGCTTCTCATGTACATTAGCAGGAAGCTGGATTGGAAGTACAGAGTAACCAGGACTCAAACCAGACAGTCTGATATGGGTTTCAAGTGTCCCAAGCATTGGCATAACTCAAATGCCATAGTGCTCACCCATCATGGTGACCATATTTGGTAACAAAAAGAGTTATAGAACTCTAGTGTGGTAAATATTTGCAAGAATAGGACAAGGAACTTTTTAGGAAAAAGCATTAAAGGTTTTGCTGAAGGCTAAGAAGCCTCCCTATATTCCTATAGTCTCATTTAAACCCTTTCTGAATGTTTTTCTCTTAGGACCCACATTTGTGATGTTCACTTTTCCAGATATTCATGGACATGCTAATATTTATGCATTGTGGGTTTTTTATATAATGAAGCAAAAAGTAATAGTGCTATTAATAAAAACATAATGTGGGGCCGGCGCAGTGGCTCACTTGGTTAACCCTCCGCCTGCAGTGCCGGCATCCCATATGGGCGCCGGGTCCTAGTCCCGGGTGTTCCTCTTCCAGTCCAGCTTTCTGCTGTGGCCCGGAGGGCAGTGGAGGATGGTCCAAGTGCTTGGGCACTGCACCGGCATGGGAGACCAGGAAGAAGCACTTGGCTCCTGGCTTCGGATCGGCACAGCACCGGCCATAGCGGCCATTTGGGGAGTGAACCAGCGGAAGGAAGACCTTTCTATCTCTCTCTCTCTCTCTCACTGTCTATATCTCTATCTGTCAAATAAAAAATAAATAAATAAATAAATAAAAATTTAAAAAATAAAAACATAATGTAGACGTGTGGCAGTTGAAATTTAAAGTTACTTCAAATTCAAGGTCACTTCCTGTAGCCAAGAAGTAGTATGTCCAGTCAATGGCTTAGTGCTTTGCTTCTGCTCAACCTTGACCTGGTAACCAATCATTGCCTTTCCTTAGCCACAAGCTCTTTCTCCCAGAAATATGTGCTGAACAAGGTCTTCCAGAAACCTCTATAACTTTCACTTCACTGATCTCAGAGGAATTTTGGTGAATCAGGTACTTTCTGTTCCTATTTGCCAGTGCAAGATTACATAACTCCCTTATCACAGAGCCATCTACAGTTAATATGAAACCTCAGACTGAATTATGATATGCATCTTTCCTTATCACAGTCTTTAGACTCTTACTTACTATTGGCAATTTCTCATAAATCCTTTTTCCATGTCACACCTAGGGGCAATGGTTGCAACCAATAGTTGATGCTGTTGGGTCGGCTCTTTCCCAAAATTCACTATTTGTTTTCCTTGTTGACAACATATAGGCAATCTTGGCAAAATTACTCATGAGAGTTTTAAAATATTATGTATTTGGGAGAGATGGTTGAGAGCTGTTGTGCTTTCAAATTCTTCTCTGTGATTATAATAGCGAGCACAGGCCAACGAATGCCATGCATTTTTCAATAAGTGAGGAATTTTATTTATCTAACTTCATAACTTAATGTGACTTTTCAACTAGGACAAAATGAGAAATGATAAACAACTGTGTGAGCTCATGAAATTCTGTTGCATACTGGCCAAAATCTCCCTGCCCAGACCCAGACTCCCAGACCCTGAACTTTGCACAAGGAACCTTTGTGTGGACGCCCACTCTTCATGGGAAGACTGACCCTGAGAAAAAAAGAAAGCAGCTTCTGAAAGCCAGAGCTACCTGGCATGGCTATAGGTCTTCGGTGCTGCTGATAGAAGCTGGAATTCCACTCACAGCTAGCCCATGGTTTTCCACTATTGAATATAAGCAATTTCAGAGGATGACCAAATTAGACAAGGCCACTCTGTGTCTTTAGTGGATCAAGACAAAAACAAAACCCTCTGTAATTTTGTCTTAACATCAAAAACAAGGATACTGTACTAACCACACACATACACACACACACACACACTAACATGACCAAATACTGTGAGGAGTCATTGTCTTTTTACCAATTACAGCTGTAGCTGTGCTCCATTCTTCTCTATTACCTAAACCATAATTATTAAGTTGCCCAAAGAACTATCCTTGCTTCCTGATAGTGGCAGCCAATCCAGAACAAAAGCCTGTTTGTTTGAACTCCCCTCAAAATTACGAAGCACAATTCCAAATCCTCTAAATCCTTTTTTATACCTTTCTACCGAGTTGTCCTTCTGGTTCCCATGTTGCTTGTCTTCACCGCAGCAAGTCAACAAAGGCAATTGTGTTCTACTACACCATTTTCTAGAGATCTTTAGCTGGAAGGATTTGACAGGGGTCGAAGGAAAGCAAGAACTCAATTGAAAAGAAAGAAACCTTTAAAAGACAGAGGGGTGAGTCTGCATTGATAGAAAATCCCCCCAGCACACAAAGGAAGAGTGATAGGGAAAGAAGGAGAGAGAAGCATGGGTAGAAACAATTTATGAAGAGAGTACATGAGAAAACACTCACAGGTCAAAATGGGATGTTGAAGGATAGTGGTGGAGGGAGGGGGATAATCATTCATGCGTTCATTCACTTTTTAGGCAGGCAACAAAAATGTACTGGATGCCAACTGTAGGCTGGACACTGGGTCTGGAGGATGCAATATTAAGCAAAAGAAATATAGTACACTTTCTCTCAAGGACCTCAGGGTTTAATGGTAGCAGATTGAAGGAATGACACTTACTCAAGTAGTTGCAGAGTTTAGAAATGTTGCTGTGCCTGGTGCTCTGGAGGAAGAAACCCCGAGGCTATCAGAGAGAAACCTTGAGGCTATTAAAGAGGGCGCAAGGCTTCCCTGAGTAAATGGCTTGAGGCTAGGATCTGAATAACAAACAAAAGATAACCAAGTGAAATGCCCAAACACTGAGAACTTTTATGAAGACCCTCTGGTATAAAATTGTGAAGGAGGTGTTGGAATGACAGTGGCAATGGGGTAATTCTTTATTTTTTAAAAAATACATATTTATTCATTTGTAAGGCACAATTAGTTACAGAGAGAGAGAGAGAGAGAGAGAGAGAGTCAGAAAAGGAGAGAGAGACACACACACAGAGAGTCAGAGAGAGCCAGACAGAGAGACAGAGAGAGATCTTTCATCCATTGATTCATTCCTCAAATGGCCACAATGGCCAGAGCTGGGCCAGGCTGAAGCCAGAAGACGGGATCTTCTGGGTGTCCCATGTGGGGGCATGGGCCCAACGACTTGGGCCATCTGCTGCTTTTCCAGGCACCTTAGCAGGAAGCTGGACTGGATGTAGAGCAGTCAAGAATCAAACTGGTACACATGCATCATGGGCATAGATTTAACCCATTGCATGACAATGCTGGCCCCAGCAGTCAGATTTTCTGTAGAAGATAGTGAAGAAGTACTAAGTAGATCTATGATATAGAGATACCATGGGATGACTATAGCCTATGGATCAAACCCAGCCCATTGCTTCTGTATATACAAACATTTTTATTGGAATGGAGTTACCTATTTGTTTATGTATTGTCTCTGGCTACTTTTTCATTACAATAACAATATTGAAGAGTGGCAACAGGAATTGTATTTCCTACTAAGCTTAATGTGCTTTTTGAGTGTTGGATATTTTGAATCATTAAGTAGCTGTTCTCTGGGTCTTTCCCCATTCTTCTGACAGAAAGTCCAAAGAACTGCACCAAATAATCTTAAGAATTTTTTTATTTTATTTTTAACTTTTATTTAGTAAATATAAATTTCCAAAGTACAGTTTATGGACCACAATGGCTTCCCCCCACCCCATAACTTCCCTCCCACTCGCAACCCTCCCATCTCCCACTCCCTCTCCCATTCCATTCACATCAAGATTCATTTTCAATTATCTTTATATACAGAAGATCAATTTAGTATATATTAAGTAAAGATTTCATCAGTTTGCACCCACACAGAAACACAAAGTGTAAGATACTGTTTCAGTACTAGTTTATAGCATTACTTCACATTGGACAACACATTAAGGACAGAGATCCCACATGAGGAGTAAGTACACAGTGACTCCTGTTGTTGACTTAACAATTTGACACTCTTGTTTATGGCATCAGTAATCTCCCTAGGCTCTAGTCAAGAGTTGCCAAGGCTATTATGGAAGCCCTTTGAGTTCGCCAACTTCGATCTTATTCAGACAAGGTCATAGTCAAAGTGGAAGTTCTCTCCTGCCTTCAGAGAAAGGTACCTCCTTCTTTGATGGCCCCGTTCTTTCCACTGGGATCTCACTTGCAGAGATCTTTCATTTAGGGTTTTTTTTTTTTTTTTTTTTTTTTTTTTGCCAGAGTGTCTTGGCTTTCCATGCCTAAAATACTCTCATGGGCTCTTCAGCCATATCCGAATGCCTTAAGGGCTGATTCTGAGGCCAGAGTGCTGTTTAGGGCATCTGCCATTCTATGAGTCTGCTGTGTATCCTGCTTCCCATGTTGGATCGTTCTCTCCCTTTTTGATTCTATTAGTTAGTATTCGCAGACACTAGTCTTGTTTGTGTGATCCCTTTGACTCTTAGACCTATCAGTGTGATCAATTGTGAACTGAAATTGATCACTTGGACTAGTGAGATGGCATTGGTACATGCAACCTTGATGCGATTGTACTGGAATCCCCTGGCACATTTCTAACTCTTAAGAATTTTATTAGCCATACGAACTTTGTCTGTATGTTTTTCTATTAAGATTTATTTATTTATTTTCATTTATTTGAAAGACACAGAGAAAGAAAGAGACAAACAGAGATGTTCATTCTGCTGATTTGTTCTCCAAATGCCCACAGCAGCCAGAGCCAGGCCAGACTAAAACCAGGGACCTGGAAACTCCATCCATGTCTCCCACATGGGTGGCAAGAACCCAAATACTTCAGCCATCATCTGCTGCTTCCCAGGGTGCACATGAGCAGGAAGCTGCATTGGAAATGGAGGCAGGATTTTGTCCCAGGTACTCTGATATGTGATATGGGTGTCCTGCTCAATGGCTTAACCACAATGGCTGCCTCTACATATTTTTCTTTAAAACCAAATACATGTTGTCTGGTACTTATTACCTCAAAAAAAAAATAGATTAGTGTAGAAACAGTTTTAAAGCAAAGTCTAACATTTCAAATGAGTGAATGGCTTGTTATCTAAGAAAGGAATGGGAGAATTGAGCAAATAGAAGTCCATGGAAATATCATGTGGGAATGCAAATTAATCTGGCCATATGGAGAACAGTATGGAGATTCCTCAAAGACCTAAAAATGGAACTACCATATGATCCAGCAATCCCATCCCATTTTATATATCCAAAAGAATTGAAGTTGATATGTTAAAGAGATATCTGCACAACCATGTTCATGCTACATTATTCACAATAGTCAAGATATGGACTCAACCTAAGTGGCCATCAGTGGAAGAACACAAAGAGAAAACGTGGTCCATATATACATAAACATATACAATTATTTGTCTATCTAAATAAAAATTTTAATTAACCAAAAAGAAGAGGCCAGCTTCCTGGAAGACTTCCAGGTTATTTGTACATATTTGCTTGCCCATCTCTGCCATCAGAGCACCAAACCTCCTCTGGAGTGGAGAGAAAAGATAACTCCTCTTTGACAGGAGATCCTACTCCTCCTCTCTCATTAGACCTCTGGAAGACAGGAGACATCAGTAAAGCTCGCTGGCAAAAAAACCTCACTCTCTAGGGCCGGCGCCGTGGCTTAACAGGCTAATCCTCCGCCTTGCGACGCCGGCACACCGGGTTCTAGTCCCGGTTCGGGCACCAGATTCTATCCCGGTTGCCCCTCTTCCAGGCCAGCTCTCTGCTATGGCCCGGGAAGGCAGTGGAGGATGGCCCAAGTCCTTGGGCCCTGCACCCACATGGGAGACCAGGAGAAGCGCCTGGCTCCTGGCTTCGGATCAGCATGATGTGCTGGCCGCAGCGGCCATTGGAGGGTGAACCAATGGCAAAGGAAGACCTTTCTCTCTGTCTCTCTCTCTCTCTCACTATCCACTCTGCCTGTCAAAAAAAAAAAAAAAAAAAAAAACTCACTCTCCCCCAACAACAGTATGTTTAAAGAAATAGGAAAACTATACATTATATTAAATTTGGATTTTTGAGATAATATATCTAATGGCCAAGTGACAAAAATATTAAAAACTTTGATGCTTAAGATTGGCAATAATTGTATGGATCAGAATTCTTAGTACATTTTTAAAAAATGGGGGTCTGTTAGGCCAGCATTGTGGCTCAGAGGTGTCCCATATCTGAGTGCTGGTTTGAGTCCCAGCTGCTCTGCTTCCACTCCAGCTACATGCTAATGTTCCAGAGAAAGCAGTAAAGGATGGCCTGAGTGCTTGGCCCCAGGCACACACATAGAAAATCAGTATGGAGCTCCTGTCTCCTGGCTTTGGCCTTGCCCAGAAGTGGCTATTGTAATCGTTTGGGGAGTGAATCAGCTGATGGAAGATATATTCTCTCTGTCTCTCCCTGCCTCACTCTGTCATTTTGCCTTTTGTATAAATAAATAAATGAGTTTTAAAAACAAAACAAAAATGGGAGCCATGGTAGAGGGAAGATAAGAGGGGAGTCATAAATCAAGGCAAAGGCTTTAAATAATTAAAGTAAGGCAAATATAAAATTTAGTAACTATTTAAGAATGGGTAGGAGATAATCCATAGCCCAGTGACTTCTGTTTTTAGCCACCTCCTCAAGTCCCCAGCCCACATCTCTCTTCTTGACTACAAACCCAGCCAGACTGCAGACATAAAATATGTACTCTTATTTACCTGGAGTCTAGAGCAGTTCCTCAAACCTCCCTGAGGATCCATAAACATCTTTGAAACCAATGAATGAATACTGGGGATTGGAATAGCTGTGTGTTAGAGAAGCAAACAAAAGGTTCTCCATTATTCTGCATTTCTCAAGCAGCCAGAACATGCTCCATCAGGACTTAGCTCACTGTTTAGAACACATGGCCAGATTCCAGACATTTACTATTAGCTATATCTACAATATAGGGAGCATTAGGGAACATTTTAACTTATTATTTTCATTTTATTTTACTTCAGAAACCAAAAGATTCTCTGAAATTAGGGAAAATAAGATAACTCTAATTGAGTACCCACAGAGATCATTATAAAAGTTAATATACTACAATGAAATAGTTCATTGCTAGAAATCAGGAGTACTAAATTCTCAGCTGTTCCTGCCACAAAATAGTCTTTCCAAATGTCAGTAAGTCACTCAACTCAATACTTTGGTTTCTTAAATGATATAAAAATTTACTAAGTGAAAACATGAGTATATTGGAATAAACATGAATAACGCTCTCAAATCTAAGTCAATTGAGAACAAGATACCCAACTTTAACTTTCAAATTCTTTTAAAAATTTGCACATATTTGCTAGTTTTCAAATCCTTCCAGAAATAGAAGCTATTACAGTATTAATTATGGAGAATGACTTTGCTGCCTAAGATGAAAAGATGTCACAATAAGCTTATCATAAAGTCCATTTCCTTATGGCAGAGTACTTCTAAGAACATAATACAAAATGGCAGTTTCAAAGACAACTGGAGGCAGACCAACATTTGAGCTTTTTTTTTTTTTTGTGGCAATACATAACTTCACCTCAAAGAAACAGAATTGTCAAAAGCTTATTATTCTAAGACAAGAATCAACAGAATGCTTTAAATATCAAATGTCCCTTTGCTCAGGATCACTAGCCATCAGAGAAATGTGAATCAAAACCACTTCATCCCAATTAAGAATGGCTATCATCCAAAAGCAAACAAAAAGAATTACAAATGCTGGTGAGAATGTGGGGGAAAAGGCACCCTAATACCCTTTTGGTGGGAATATAAACCACTATGGAGGACAGTATGGAGATTCCTCTGAAATCTGAAAATAGATCTGCAACACGACCCAGACATTATACGCCTGGCAATTTGCCCAAGTGAAATCATATCAGCACATGAAAAAATGCTTTATAGCAGCTAAACTCACAATGGCTAAGATGTGGAATCAACCCAGATGTCCATCAACTGATGACTGGATGAAGAAATTGGAGTATATATACCCAACAGAATACTTCTCAGGCATAAAAAAGAGTGAAATCCTGTCTTTTCCAACAAAATAGATATAATTAGAGACTTTTATGCTTAATGAAATAAAAAAGTCCCAAACAAATATATTTTCCCTGATTTGTGGTAATGAATATAGAGTACAAACATATAACATATATGAGCAAAAGATATTTTGAGATTTGATTATTCTTTATAGCTATTGTCTAAATTCTTGAGGAACAGAGGTTTTTCTATGCACTACTTACTGAATTCTTAATTTAATGGAGGGTTAATCTTGTGATTATAAAGTAAATTGAAAGTATGTCATTATAAAAATTAAAAAGAAAAATAAGAAAGGAAAGAGGAGGGAGGTTTGAAGGAAGGGTAGGGCAGAAAATACCATTATGCTCTTAAAACTGTATATATGAAATACATAAAATTTATTCCTTTTATATAAATACAAAAACAAAAAAAATACATTTGAGGTCTGGCATTGTGGTGTAGCCTGCCATGCTGGCATACCATAAGGGCACTGGTTCATGTCCCCATTACTCAGCTTCTGATCCAGGTCTCTGCTATTGGGATAGGAAAAGCCACGTGAGATTGCTCAAGTCCATGGGCCCCCACCACCCACGTGGGAGACTACATGAAGCTCCTGACTCTTGGTTTAGGCCTGGCTCTGACCTGGCCATTATGGCCACTTGGGGAGTGAACCAACAGATGGAAGATCTTTCACTTTCTCTCTCTCTCTACCCCCTCTTGTCTATCTCTATCTCTATCTCTATCTCTATCTCTATCTCTATCTCTGTCTCTACCTCTGTCTCTGTCTCTGTCTCTCTTTCTCTTCCTCCCTTCCTGTAATGTTGACTTTCAAATAAATAAATAAATACATCTTTTAAAAACCATTTGAATAGTACAACATAGATATCCTGTTATTAGATTTTCCTTTTGAAAATATACAAGGTCTGGGCCGGCACCATGGCACACTAGGTTAATCCTCCACCTGCGGCGCCAGCATCCCATATGGGAGCCGAGTTCTAGTCATGGCTTCCCCTCTTTCAGTCCAACTCTCTGCTGTGGCCTGGGAAAGCAGTGGAGGATGGCTCAAGTCCTTGGGCCCCTGCACTGACATGGGAGACCAGGAGGAAGCACCTGGCTCCTGGTTTCAGATCAGCGCAGCTCCAACTGTTGCAGCCACTTGGGGAGTGAACCAACAGAAGGAAGACTTTTCTCTCTGTTTCTTTCTCTATCACTGTCTAACTCTGCCTGTCAAATAAATAAATAATAAAAAAGAAGAAAATATAAAGGGCCTGAAATCTGAAGATGTGAATTCGATAGATTAAAAGAAAAACAGAGTTACAGAATTGTATTATATTGTGTTGCATTGTGTTCTGTCTTAATCTAGTCCATTTTTTTCTCCTCTGAACACTGCTATTTGTGTTCCATTAGGAAATGAACTCGATTAGCTGCCCTTCTCTATGTTGACTGTGTTGGGCAGCAGCTCATATCTCCCCTCAGTCCCCTTTCAGCATGCCCCTTCCTTCCTAGTTCAATCATCAATAAGAGACTTGGGCAGAGTTTATATGCAGAATTTTCAGCTGGTTTTGTGGCATTTCCCTTACGCTCTCTGGAAACAGTGGTTATTCTGGTCTCCTTATTTTCCTAGGAAGGAAAATGACATGCTCAGTCTTGGAGGACGAGCTAGTCTGTCCTCACACTTCTGAGGATCAATTCCCCTCCAGAACCTTCTTGGGTTTGCTAGATTTGTTCAGTCTCTAGAGCCCTGTTGCAGTTGCTTTTGTATTTTGTCCAGAGTCTGTAGCTGTGATGTATAGGAAGTTATATTTCTTAAAGATAATTCCACCCTCCTAGAAGCAACACTTCATTTTGTTTGCTCATTTTGCATGTAGAGGTTGAAGGGAGAACATGGGAATATGACAGTAGATGCAGATTTCTACTAACCTAACTCATGCCAGCTTGTGTGAAGGGATTCTTTAATACTTCTAGAGTCTGCAGGCACACAATTTCCCTTTTCAGGTCCAAGGTACTGAACTCACTACTGATGGTCCATCAGCAAATACCGGCCTCTTCTCCCATGGAGCATGTTCAGAAACAGCCAGGTGGAGAAAGCTGTGTGAACATTTTCTCAAAATAAATACTTGAATACTGCCAACTGGTGTAAGACCCAGCAGAGGTTCTGCACCTTTTTTATTCTTTCCTAATTTCTATACTCTTAAATAGTTAAAATGCATCAGATAACATGAAATGCCATACGTGAGTACTTCTGTATGCACCTTGAGTAAACATTTCCTTCACAAACAAAAAGTTTTTCACGTGTAACAAAATTAATACCACAACCTTAATAAAATATAATAGCCAATTCACACTCAGATTTTTGCGGTTGTCCCCAAAATGACCTTTATTGTGTCATTGCCTAAACATGATCCTAGTGGAGACAGCACAACTTTACCAGGACTAGTAGCTTTTTGTGTTTTTGTAGGTAGCCCTCCTAAGTGGGGTCAGATGATATCTCATTCTGCTTTTCATTTGCATTTCCTTAATGGCTAACGATATTGACCATTTTTTCACACCTTTGCTGGTCACTTGCATTTCTTCTTTTGAGGAAGGTCTATTCAGATAATTTTCCCGTTTTTGAAATAAGATTACTTGGATTTTTTGGTTAGATTTTTTAGTTCCCTATAAAGGTATCAATCCCTTATCAGATGAATTGTTTCCAAATACTTGTTTTCATCTTCCTCATATTATTTTTTATTACACTTTCTAACACAGTAACATGCAAAGAACATGGTGCAGTGTTCCATAGCACAGTGGAATGACTATGATTTACAGTAAACTATTATATGTTGTTAGAAGAACTAGAAGAGAGATTCAATAAATGTAAAGGATTGATAAGAAGATGAAAATGTTATAATAATTTGATTGGTACACACTACATAAAAGTCTTAAAACATCTCATGGGCCTCATAAATATATACAATTATTACATGATAATACAAATATGCAAAACACTGTGGAATGCAAAATACTAAAATTATAAAAAACCACATTTTGAATTTATTTATTACCTTTCTGTTTTTCTTCTGTATTAGCCTTTTACGTTTGCCATAACAAATACCAGACTATGTAACTTAAACAATAGTAATTTTTTCTCTTATACAGGTTCAGAATCCAAGATCAAGGTGCAGGCAAAATTGGCTTCTGGGGAGGCCTATGCTATACATAGATCATGCTACATAGTTTTCCCATGGCCACTGCCTCATGCTATATATACGTCATGCTACGTATTCTTCACATGGCTCCTGACTGCTTCTAAGGACTGTCTTCTAAGGACCCTGCTCCTATTAAATTAGGACTCCACACTTATGACTACATTTAACCATAATTACCTTCCTAAAGTCTCTAACTTTTAGTCACACTAGGGGATGGGGCTTCATAATATGCATTTGGAGGGACACAATACATTAAATTTCATCTTGAAAACAAGAAGTTAGGACTAAAGCTTTGATGTGGTTAATGATTAATTTACCTGCTATTAAATAATAGGCAATATCCTGCTGACTTCTGGGATGAAAGATCACATACATGAGGATTCATCAAAAAGTTCATAGAAATGGAAAAAATATTTATTTCAGTTTAAAAGTTTTTGAAATCCATGTATAATGTTTTCAGAATCTGTATTTTCCATGAACTTTTTTGAAGACCCCTTCATATAGACGCATCCATGCAGTTTTGAGAATGTCTGTTAAGTCAGGTATAGGTGTTTGATTCCATCAAATGTTTTCAGAGATGTTTACGTGATTGTCTTCCTTAGATTTATTGGTCCTTAATGTTGGAACTTTCTTGTATTCCAAAAATAAGTCCCATCAGACTGTAATGCATTTTTCTTTTAATGTATACTATAGGATATCATTAGCTAATGTTTCATTTAAAATTTTTACATCATAAGTGTATTACCCTGTAGATTCTTGTGTTGTATTATTATTAATTTTAAAAATCATTGTTGTTCTTATTTCATAAATAAATATAGAAATCTTTATTATGTTTCTGAGCTGAAACTAAATATTATTATAATTTTGTTGAGGTTATTGACATTTTGTAAGCTTTGGCTTAGGTGCATCATATAGATTCTGATATATAATATTTTAATTATAATTTTACTAAAATTTTAATTCTTAAAAGTATTTTGAGAAGTAGACAGAAATCTCTCATCTACTGGTTAATTCCTTAAATTCCCTTAGGGAGGCTGGGTGAAGCCAATTCCAGGAGCCAGAACTCCAGCCAGGTCTCCTGAGTGGGCAGCAGAAATCCAATTTCTTGAGCTACTATTTCTATCTCTGAGTCTGTACTGGTAGGAAGTTGGAGACATGGCCGGATCTGGGCATCAAACTCAGGCACAGTGATATGGAATGCAGGCTTTCTAACCATTACACTAAATGCTTGCTAAATGGATTCTGCAAGAACAATGAAAATATTTTGTCTTCATTGTGAATTCAATTTTTAGCAATATATTTCCTTTTTTATCTTGTTAATTGCTTTTTTAGATTGTATTACGTATACTCTAAATCTTCTATTCCCTTTCAGTTTTTCCATAGTGTGATCAGTATCTGAAGTTGTCTTATTCATTATTAATTTAATAATTTCTTGGTTGTTCTCTTCTAGACCATAAGCTCTTCTCTTTGTTCCTCTCTCCCTCTCTCTCTCTCCCTCTCTTTCTGTGTTTGTGTGTGTGTGTATGTGTGTTCTGTCTGTCTCTCTTTCTCAATATTACTATATACCAGGCACCACTCTAAGCTGAACACATTATTTAACTTATTTAATTCCCTCATTTACCCTATGATAGGTACAATTACTATTTCCCCATTTAACGATAAGAAAACTGGATCACAGCATGGTTAAGTAACTTTCCTAACATCGCAGAGCTAGTAGATTTTTTGATATTAAGTTAGAATGTATGAAGTCTATAATCATATTTAAGATGAAAAACATGTATAAATAATATCATGTTAAAAGTAAATTAATATAAAATTAACATTTTATTCTTTTTCCTTATTGTGTCTTATGCATTTCTTATATTTTCAGGTTTTTTTTAAGCAAGACATTGTTATGTCCCCACAGTGTATAGAAAGATACTAAATTTATAGCAGCAATAGGAGTTGTTTATATCCATATGGCACTTACTATGTCCCAAATGTTGTTCTTGGTGCTTCAAGTACATCAACCATTTTATTCTTATGATAATAATACTACTATTGTTCCTTCTTTATACCCAAGAAATTAAAGTACAAAAAAAGCAGTAACTTTCTTAAGGCCAGGTAAGCTTGAAAATGGCAAAAGCAGAATTTAGATAGTTAATGTTTTTAACCATGTTGCTCTGTTACATACTGAGTACTTGTGATTGTTTAAAAGCTCTAATAAGATATACATGCATTTATATATATGTACATATATTTCATTGAAGGGTAATATTATTGACTCTAACAGCATTTCTCCATATGCTTATCTCTCCAAGTCTCAGGTTTATCCTTTGGAATAAACCAAATAAGGACAAAGTCTAGGTATTAGTGAGTCATACTGGATACATTAGGAAGCACATTTGTAGAAACATACAATTCTCAAAGACTATAATTTCTCTTTAGATAACATGATTATTTAACTAAAGTCAAGTTTTAAAAGACTTTTGGGAATCATGACAATGTTTTGCATTTATTCAGTATTGGCTTTTAACCATTCTCATCATGAAATAATGTACATGTGTACTGGATATCAGCAAAACTAACTCTGTATTTAGAAGTTTTAACATTTTTAAAGCACAGTTGTCAAAATAAACTTTCCAAGCCAGAAATAACTATTGGATCAGAAAAGGTTAAATTCCTCTTCAGACGTGCAATTTTTCAATCAGTATACTTTTGGGGGGTTTTCTACAGGGTAATAATCCCATATTTCAAATGAAAAGGAAAGAAGCAATGATTACGGGCAAATATCATCAATAAAAATCTTTAAATTTGGCCCATATTCTTGAATACAACTACAGTATGAAACAAAAATAGTATTTCCTGGAGGGGGGGAAACAATAAGTATTTAGACACAATAACTTCACATTTAAACCAAGTACCACTAAAAGCTATTTTTGGACCCCTTTTTCAGAGAAATTTATTCATAATTAGAAAAAAAATTACATAACAGCCACAAAAATACATACTGCATTGTTTATAACTGAGTGAATCACAACAAACAGATCTATTAATAAGGTACTAGAGTTACAAAAGGAAATAAATGAATACTTCTTTAAACTAAATAAGGAGATTAGCTTCCTATCCAACTATACATAGAGAGAGCAATATATATACTATGTATATATATTTAGTGTTATACATAATATTTTATATATAGTTTCTTGCACATCATATTTTATGTATAGCTCCTGCACAGAAATATATAACAAAGTATAAAAAGGGGATATAAAATTATTACTAAAGAAAAATAAAGATATGTTTTAATGACAAAAAAGGGTTGAAAAGAGTTAAAACCTTGAAGGAATTTAAGCATTTACATGTTTGAAAGCTTTGAATATAGAAGGACTCTTTCCTCTACTTAAGTGTTTCTAGTATTTCCAAATTTTCTAGCATCAGTTGGTACTACTTCTAAACCATTACAAAGTCTTATAAAATTATGGCACATCAAAGGAGGGCTAATCACTTATGTGAAAGAAGTAGCAATTTGAAATAGTAAACACATCTTCCAAAAAATCTGAAAATTATAAACCTTATATTTTTAAGCTTAGGAGTCAGTATAGCATTAAGTCTGTTTCAGCCCCTCTGTAACATGAGTAGTAAATTCAAAGTACCTCTACTAAAATGTTTCTGTAAGAGTCAAACAATTATGTCAAATAAGGTTCTCCAATGTCCCACAAAAGAATCACCAAAATATTTACCATTTCTTCAATTAGACATAACAATAACAAACAGCAGCATGTTAGCAAAACTGTCCTAACATATGTAAGCAATGCATACATCCTTGTTTATAATAACTAGCCCAAATAACATAACTTACGGATGTCCCAATGAGAGCAGAAGAATAAGTATTAGAGAATCCTACCTTCTCAAAGACTAAAACCCAACAGTATTTTCCATGATTAATTTAATTCTTTTGATAGATAGCAGATCTTCCCTACTAGGTATAAATCCCATCACAGTTCTTCAGACCAGCAATTAACAATATTCTGATGTCTTCATTCAAGGACAGTTCAGAAAGGTATGTGGAGTGCCACAAAATATGAAAGAATGAAAGTCAATGTGTAGATGTGAAAATCGTTCCCATGTTTGTGAGGTCCTGGATTAGATAAGAGAACTTTCTTCTGGGTCGTTCGCCTTCACCAGTTCTCCAGCTTAACCTCGCAAGAAGTCAGGGCTTAAAGAACTTTGGCTTTTAAATAAACGTGTATCTTCACATGTGGCAATCAGGCCCAGCTAATAAATTGAAATCATTTCCTTAAAATTCTCCAAAGTTCCACTTTGACCTTCTCCATTAGCTAGAAAATGGCAAATCCTCACTCAACAAATCCCTTTTTCAAGCAGTTCTTTGAGAGGAAAAATATGAGGCAGGGGAGGAATAAAAAGAAACTATAGGCTGAATCAACATCTGGACAAGGAAAAGAGATCATTGAAGTTAAATAGAACATTCCCAGGTACAAGAGCACCAGCACACTTTCTCATCCTCTTCTGGCTCTTGGATCTGATAAGGAAATCCAGATGAGACTTCTGTCCAATTAGTTGACTTTAGCCATGGGCTTCTGTCTTCTGAATAAGGGTATGGTCTCCTCTGCATATGCAGGTGATCTTCTCTTTTCATTGTGAGTGCCTCCATAGCATGGAATAGGATACATTTTATATTCTTGATTATATCTGATTTGGGGACCAGGGAATTGAGATACATGATTTTACATCGCTAAAGAAACACAGAATAGCCTGAAAAGAATTTCATCTTCATTGGGGACTTTTTTGGACTCCCTACAAACTCCTCCTAAAATAGCTGATGCTGATTCACTTGCTCTGGGGACACATTTATTGTGGCTAAATTTTTGTGGCACTTGATTGTGAGATCTTAGATTAGCAATGTTGCTTGGCAACACAATGGCATCCTAGACTTTTTCATTTTGACTTACCTATATTCCAATTTCAAACTTTTAGAAAGAGCACAGATGGTCTCAAGATTTAGCATTTTATATTTGTAAAGAAAATATATTCAATTCAAATTTATTCTCCTAGCACAAGAAATTCTAAGGTTTTCTGCTAAGCAATTCCATTTATATCTATGTTAAATGTCCTTGCTGTTTCCTCTAGTCTCCACCCCAGCTGTTCTCATCACTACTCACACTCAAAAAAAATCTCTTTCCATATGCGATTTTAGTTATAATTTCTGCTCTAGAAAGGAGTGCAGTAATCTAAGTAATGCCCCCTAGTTTAATACCATAACATGATGGTTGGATGAAAGAGAGGAGAGAGGGAAAGAAAAAAGGAAGAAAGGAAGGGAGGGAGGGAGGAAGGAAGGAAAGAAGGAAGGGAGGGAGGGAAGGAGTTAGTTTCATCCAAACTGCCATTCAAGGAATTTCTTTTCTTATATGCTAAACTCTTCAAAAGGACTTTTACAAGGGTACTTCAAAAAGTTAATGGAACCTTATTTTGGTGCAAAAAAATTTCAAAGTCCATGCATATTTTTGCACAGTATGCATTTTTCATTAACTTTATGAAGACCATACATATGCATGAATTTCAATTTTCTGCACCAAAATAAACTTACCTTTTAATTCCATTTTTGCCAAATTTTTAAGCTACCCTTATGCATAGTAAAAGTCTCTAAGTTTCAAACAGAATGTAATGAGTACAGTGAACATTTCTCTAAAATTTAGCATTGCCAATAAATGTAAAGAATCTCCAACAAAGTTAGTTATTTAAATATTATTTATCAATGCAAGTTATATAAAATACTTAAAATTTTCCAAATAAGGTAAAAAAATTAATATCATGCTATCAGTATATCCGTGCAATAATCCTGTGTGGACATTATCATTGATGTTGTATATTATTTAGTAATAAGTAAACATGTTAATAATACATGAAGTTATTAAGTACAACATAAAATGCGTGTAAAGTAAAGCCCCATTTTTTTCAAATATTAACATGTATGTGGGTGTATGAGAGTGACAGTGTGGGATGAGGGCAGTAGAACAACAAAAATGGTGGGATTGTGAGTGAAATTTATTTTATTCTTTTTAAAAACTTTCCTTGAAAACTACACACTGCTCTTCCAATATGAAAATAATCCAGTTTAAGGTGCTTCTATAAATGTTGTGCAATAGAGTAAGTTGATTGTCAATTTCATACACACTGGTTATTAAGCTACTGTGTGTCATCTGCAAACTCATCTTTTTATACAAAGTTGAATGATACTCAGGTCACAACTCTGAAATAATGTGGCTGCTTTCCAGCCAACTCTCTATTAAACTCTACCCGCAGGGCACTGGAGGAAGACCAAAGGCAGGAAAAATAGGGGAAGGAGCAAGCTCTTCCTATTTGCTTCTTGTTTCTTAGGTTTTGACCCAGCAATGGTCCACTACTTGGAAGCAACAATTTCTTTCCCTTGCCGGCTTCCTTCAACAATCCCAGAGCACCTTTGCCATGCTTTCCTGGTAGAGCTTGCACAAAGTGGGCAATATCTTTTCTTCAGATATCTGATATTCAGATGCATGGCATTTGAGTGGGATACAGAGCAAGGGAAGTCTGTGCACCTATCCAGGCTGCACTGCAAGACGCTCTTCCATTTGCAGATGCACAGAAGTCTCTACCCATCCAGTGTCTGTGGTAGAAAGGACACTGCATGGAGACCTTGGAAATCACTGATAGGAGAATCACCTGCAGTATTTAGAAGCAAATTTATGTTCTCTTCTGTTTCTTTGTCTTCTCTCTCTCTGAAAAACTCTTCTTGGAGTATTTGTGATCCACATAAAGACTCAGCTGCTGACTATAGTATATCAAAATAACCCTGCAAGCTAAGCTTCTCCTCAAGAAATGAGTGCTATGTGGCCCGTTAAACCAAAAGGCTGGGCAATCATGAAGTGGCAGCTTTTAAGAGATGTACGTGAGAAGATGGATCAATGCCTTCACGTGTCCAGCAGTGTTCTGTGATGCCTACTTCTACTCTTTTATTTCTGCTCACTCAATTCAAGGAATTTCCTTATGATCAAAGAAAAAAAAATGAGGATAGTGTTCAGATCATTAGCTACCAAGGTAGGGATGTATCTAGATTCCAAATGTCCTATTAAATTGGATTTTAAAACATTATCTGAAACTTGGGGATCCTTATGGTACTGAATCAACACTTGAAAGAGTTTGTTGCATAAACTGTGACAATCGATGTTGATTATCAAAGAGGACTTGAGTAGCCTCTAAATGGTGAGTGGAGCAGAGAGAACCATTAGCTGGAGTCTCTGTGAGTCTGCTCCTACTTTCATGTCCAATAGTAAAAGTTAATAGAAAACTACAGAATCCATAAGGTAGGTTTCTAGAAATTCAGATCCTTCAGAAACAAAAGCTTAGTTAAGCCCTGTTGTAAAGAAATGAGTCATTTGAGGACAAATGGAACTGGAGTGGATGTAGAAAGAGAAAGGCCTAAGTATTAACCATGACTTCATGCTTAGTTTCAGAAATGAGGACTGTAACAGCTATGCATGCTTCCTCTGCTTTACCCCACCCCTCCACCCCTTTCTTTATGTTTTACAGTCAGTCTTTTTTTTTTTTTTTTTTTTTTTTTGACAGGCAGAATGGACAGTGGGAGAGAGAGAGACAGAGAGAAAGGTCTTCCTTTACCATTGGTTCACCCACCAATGGCCGCCGCGGCCGGCGCACTGCACTGATCCGAAGCCAGGAGCCAGGTCCTTCTCCTGGTCTCCCATATGGGTGCAGGGCCCAAGCACTTGGGCCATCCTCCACTACACTCCCGGGCCACAGCAGAGAGCTGGACTGGAAGAGGGGCAACCGGGACAGAATCCGGCGCCCCGACCGGGACTAGAACCCGGTGTGCCGGCGCCGCAAGGCAGAGGATTAGCCTATTGAGCCGCGGCGCCGGCCTACAGTCAGTCTTTTTTAATCTGTGAGGTTCACATCTGCAGAGTAAACCTATATGGGATAAAAATTGTACCTGAACTGAGCAGGTACTGACATTTTAAACTGTCATTATTCTCTAAACAATAGAGTATAACAATTATTTACACAGCATATACATTGTTTAAGGTATTGTAAGTAATCTAGAGGCAATTTTAAGCATATGGAAGATGTGTGTAGATTATATGCAGATATTATGTCTTTTTATAAAATGGAGTTGAGCTTTCACAGATATTGATAATCACAGGGGATCCTGGAAAAAAATCTTGCTGGTACAAATGGAAAGCTGTATTTGCATGAATACATAATAGCCAATTTTTAAGATTTACTTATTGATTTTAAAGAGCTACAGAAAGAAGGAGAGGGAGAGACAGAGACAGAGACAGACAGAAAGAAAGGTTTGCCATCTGCTAGTTCATTCCCTAAATGGGTCAATGGCCACAGCTGAGCCAGGCAAAAGCCAGGTCTCCCACATGGGTATCAGGAACCCAAATACTTGGGCCATCCTCTGCTGCTTTTCCCAGGTGCATTAACGGGGAGCTGAATAAGAAGTGGAGCAGCTGGGACAAGAATTGGTGCCCATATGGAATGCCAGTGTCACAGATGGCAGCTTTACCTGCTACACCACAGTGATGGGCCCCTATTTTTATCTATTTCTCTTTGCTTTTTATTAGTTTATGTAGTTTAACAAACTGGATGCTAGTGCTGGCCCCTGTAAAATTTGGGCTTCATACTGCCATTCCCCAAGGAGGGATTGTGAAAGAATTTGAGAGGTAATTGGCATTCCCAGAAATGGATATCATGAGGCTACTACGGTCAGAAGCCAGAGCTAGGAATTCAGCTCAGGCCCACGTGGAATGCACGTGTCTTCCCTGTGAGGCCATCAGTCTTCTGCAGAAGGAAATACTGTGGGACTTTGTGTCTTCCTCTTTACAGAGAGAGGGGAGGGCAAAGGAAAATTGTATCATCTTTTCAGACAAAGTTCAAAAATATGCAGAGGGATGTTTAAACATGCAGACTAAACTACGTGTTCCCAACTCTGAATTCTTCATTCTAAACTCCAGACAGCAATCTGCATTTTCCCTCTGCCACATTGTGCCTTTCTAAATTCTGTCAGTAGGAGGCGGTAGATGGAGAATAGAAGGCAATGGGAAGAAGGAAGAATGGCTCCATTCTATTTGCTTACAGTCACTTCAGAGTTTCCCTAGCAACAGTCCTTTCCCCGGGCAGCAACAGCAGCAGTCCCTTAAGAATCCAGTGTCAGAGAGGCAGGATCCTCTGAGGGTCATCTGGATTTCTGCTCTGTGGGCCCCGCCTCCTAGCTTCCCGCTCAGATAATCCATTCCAACTCTTCCTGTTTTTCTCCCAGCGGATGTGGCTGCTTCCTGTGTGGTTAATATTCTGTTCCCTTAATGTTCTCTTCTTTCTCTCTCTCTCTCTCTTCTTAAATCTTTGGTCAATCGCCATTGTATATTCTTTTTGTTATGATAATTAGGGTGGGTTCTGATTCCCTGACTGGATTCTGACTGATACAAGTACTCTTCACAGGTCAGATACTGTGCTATACACATATTGTTTCCCTTACTCCTCACAACAGCCCTATGAAATCTATGGTATATATATATATATATATATATATATATATATATATCCATATCTATCTATCTATCCATCTATCCCACTGCCTTCATAATATAGTATCCAATATTATATTATATATAGTCTTGTGCCACATATGTTTTAGTCTACCACAGATATATACCCTGATGGTCTCATAAGATTATAATAGAGCTGAAAATTTCCAGTCATCAGGTGATGCCATAGCTGTCATAGACTCATTACTCACATTTGTGATGATGCTATTTACAAGTCTACTGCATTGCTGGTTGTACAAAAGTATAAGACGCAAAATCATGTGCAGTACACAGTATTTGATAATAAAATGAGAATTGCTGATTTATGTAGTACTTTTTTTTTTTATTTTTGAGTTCATGCCTACTTATAAAAGTGTTTGCTATGAAACAGTATGCTGTGTTATGCCAGCAGCAACCTCATTGATACCAGGGTTAGAGCATCTCTTAAATGTGTAAGAGGTATTGGTGACTGACCTATACCATCCGGGTCTGTCTAAGACAATCTGTGCTGTTTACACAACAACCAAATTATCTAACAATGCATTTCTTAAAACTATCCCTGTCATCAGGCTACATGTGATTATATCAGCCAGTGTATTGGGATTGAGGAAACAATTTAAGCTTTGTTTCTCTTAGCTTGTCCATAGTCACAAAGTTACTAAACGTCAAAACTGGATTTGAACCCAGGTTAGATTTATCCAAAATCCCTCAGCTGATGAATGGATAAACAAATGTGGTATATCCATACAATGAAATGAAACATTTATACATGCTGCAACATGAATGGGTCTCCTAATTATTATACAAGAGAATCCAGAGACAAAAATCCGCATATTGTTTGATCTCATTTATTTGAACTATTCAGAATAGGCAAATCTGGGGCCAATGCTGTTTAAACCACTGCCTGCAGTGCCCGCATCCCAAATGGGTACCAGTGCAAGTCCCTGCTTTTCCACTAGCTCCTTGCTAATGAGCTGGGGAAAGTAACAGAAGATGACTCAAGCACAGGGCCCCCACTACCCACTTGGGAGACCTGGACGAAGCTCCTGGCTCCTGCCTTCATCCTGCGCCCAGCCCCATCTGATGTAGCTATCTGAGGAGTAAATTAGTGGATGGAAGCACTCTCTCTCTCTCTCTCTCTCTCTCTCTCTCTCTCTCTCTCTGCTTCTCCCTCTCCCTCTGTAGCTCTGCCTTTCAAATAAAAAAATAAATCTTTAAAAAAAAAAGAATAGGCAAATCTATAGAGCCAGAAATTAGACTAGTTTTTGCCAGGGACTTGAAAGGGGAGAGACCACTAATAAATATGGGGTTTCTTTTTGGAAGGATGAAAATCTTCTTACATTAGAAGTGGTAAGGGTGGCAGAATTCAGTATGAATGTACTGAAAACTACTGAATTTTACATTTTAAATGGATGAATTTTATGGTATGTAAATTTTATTTCAAGAAATATTTCCTAAAAGTGTAATGAAAGCCAAATATTGAAATATGGAGATGAATAACTCCTTAGGTCTTATTCCAGGAAGCTGGTTCTTTTATCTTTGCTAATCAACCTGAATTGATAAGACGATCGGATTTTTCTGAGAAACCACTGGATGTGCATGTGTGCTTGTACTTTCCCTCAAAAGGCTGTTGCTCAGGAAGCACTTTTTTTTTTCTTTTTGACAGGGAGTTAAAGGATTTCCAACAATTAGTGCAGATAGTCTTTTTTTTTTTTTTTTTTTTTGAGGGAGCACTTTTAATCTTAGAGTGGTAATAAAAAGGAAGAGAATTCTGGTATATGAATGGTAGAAGCAAAAATAGCCACAGTCTTTTAGGAAAGCGTTTGGCACCAAATATAAGAACTAATAATGCACATATCCCTGATTCAGTAATTCCTAATATTCTATCCCATATCAATAAGACTTTCAGTTTTACAAGCATAACGAGACAAGGAAACATTTGAAAACTTTGGAAATAAAGTGATTGGCTACCCATCAAGGACTCTTAATATATTGTGACAATGTCTTACATTATTACTTAGCCATTAAAAAGAATGAACTAGATCTCTACATATTCCTAGGGCAAAAATAATATTCAGAAAATACATGTCATGTATTCCATTTATGTTAAATAAAGTGGCAAAGTATGTTTGTAGGTACCATGAATATTTGAGTCAATGTGTAAGTGAATCTATAAGCATGGAAAGTATAGAAACATATAGACCAGGGGGTTGACTTCTAGCTACATAATTGGTGAGTGAGGGCTAACATGGGGAGATAGGGTAGAGCAGAGGAAGTGGCAAGTAGGCAAAAACAACTGCATTTATTGAATATATGTCCTGATATGTATTATGTCACCCAATTATTCATTTTATTCACAAAGTAAAACATCTTTGACATCTTACAGTGATTATGTATATAGGGGAAATAGATAAAATAAGCAATATTTTAAATTTTTATTTTATTTTATTTTTAAGATTATTTATTTATTTGAAAGAGTTACAGAGAGAGAGAAGGAAAGGCAGAGAGAGAGAAAGGTGCTGGTTTACTCCCTAACTGGCCGCAACGGCTGGAGCTGTGCTGATAAGAAGCCAGGACCGCTTCTTCCAGGTCTCCCACATGGGTGCAGGGGCCCAAAGACTTGGACCGTCTTCTACTTTCCCAGACCATAGCAGAGAGCTGGATCAGAAGTGGAGCAGCCAGAACACCAACCAGCACTGCAGGTGGTGGCATAACCTGGTATGCCACAGTGCCGACCCCTTAATTTTTATTTTCTAAAAGCACTAAACTTGCAAAGCCTTTTAAAAATATTTCAGATATATAAATCTTTGCAATATGCCTAGGACTGAAGATTTACTATGCTAAACTGGAAATAAAAGTTTCAAGCTAATGAAGAGTGTAAATCTCACATAAAGAAAAGATGTATTTAACTCAATATTAGACAATGTTTTTCAAAATCCTTTAGTTTTACCAAATCAAGAGAGTGATGTTATAAAAATGGAACTGTTAAGATCCAGTCTGTCATCCTTGCTCTAACATTAATATTTTATGTGGCCTTAACTCTGTTTCTTTTCTGGATCTAGGGTTTCTGAAATGTATGTGAGTGGCTTGGGCTGGATTAGATGTTCTTCAACATAATAGTCAACAGATTCCTGTAGTGTGATGTCAATACCACACTTAACAACTCAGAATTTCTGGAGCTGAATCTCAGAAGTCCAGATTTTTTAAAATGCCTTCTGTCTGGTAGGTCTGAAACACACATGGAACTCCATGTTGTATTCAGACGCAATTATTTTAAGTCTCTGTTGCCTCTGTGGCTGCCACGGCCACACCCTCTCAGTATGGAAAACAAGCTACTACTGCCAAGGATTTCCTGCCACCCCAGTGACTGATGCTCAGGATATGCTCTGATTCTGTTCTGGTTGCTTAGGATCTGGAGAAGAGCAGAGTGATGGCTTTCGCCCAGTGTTATAGGCAGGTAATGTTGCTGAGGCTTAGCAGGCACCATCCGGACACAGGAGAAGTTCTTACCATTTACCGCTTTCTTACCTTAATTCTAAAACTATACACATTGCAAGTTCAGTGCTTAAAAAGTAATACATTGAATTTTCATACTATGTATTATATTAGTTGACCTAACCTTAGTGAGATTGTTAATGAGCTTTTTCAATGTATAAAAAGTACCTGGGTCTACCCATGTGGAAGACCAGATAGTTTTTAGCTCTTGATTTGTGTCTGGCCCAGCCTTGGCTATTATAGATAAGCATTTGAGTGAGCTAGGAGATGCAAGGTCTCTCTCTGTCTCTCTCTCTATATCTGTCACTCTATCTTTCAAGTAAATGAGTAAATATTTAAAAAAATGAAATAAAACTTATAAAACAAAAGGAATGACATTTTATATTTGTGTTAATAAAGCCTAAAACATTGTAAGTTAAACTACCTTTTTAAGGTTTTTAATATTATTTTAAGGATCTAGCACATTGTGTGTCTCAAATAGGAAAAATGCATGCTCTTCATATAGCTCTGTATATTCTAAATACTGTATATATATATATATGTATTTCAGATAAAATGCCTTATAATCTCCAATTTATTTTGATATGCTCATATAATAATGTATCTTTTTTATTTTTTAATTTTCGTAGAGCTAAAAATACAATGTCATCATTTAAATTTCATCACCAACGATAAACCCACTAGATAAATTTACCCCTTCATGCTTCTGATTTCTAATTTGGAATATAAGAAGCTTAGAAGTCATTGCCCCCATCCTAACAATGAATAAAAAGCTGGACAACCCAAAAACCAGAAAACTCTTTTAGATTCATCAGGAAGGCAAGTCACAGGGCAAAAGTCTCTCACTTTAGAGACACGACAAAGAAAAAGAATCCCAATGCACGAGAGCAGATACATCTGTGGAAACTGGCACCAAGGTAGGAAAACCCACTTCATAACAAGCAAATTGCTGGAGGTCCAGTGTGGACAAGTCTGAAAGCTAAAAATTCCAGAAAGACCAAGTCTTGAGGATGGGGTACTTGTTTGTGAATTTTATCTGCAGGAGCTATACCAAGTCTTCTCAGTGAATGTTGTAGAAAAACCCCCTCATGTTTTAGCAGGGGCAGGGAAAAGGGAACTATTTTGAAATACTCAAAGCACTCTGTTCATAGCAAGATCTGTCCTCAGAAGAAACTGTTTTACCACTGCATAACACGTTGAGGTTTTGTCAGTGCCTACTCTACCTGCAAGAAAGGAAACATTCAACTCTAGCCAGTTTTAGCCTTCTACATGGGAAAAGAGAAATACCCAACTCCAACCTTCCTCAAGCAACCTGTACCGCTTAAAGAAAGCAACTAAGAATGATTGGTGATTTTCACAATCTAGAGGCAAGCTCATCAGAAGTTGAGAGGATAAAAGCTTGTCATGGGACCCCAAATCCCCTTAGCTGGGTGGTAAAAATAGCATTTTAAGTGTTAAAGTGATCATACGGATAGGATTAATTGTTAAAAATGATCATATAGATAGAATTAAGTGTTAGAGTGATCAAATAAATAGGATTAAGTGTCTGATGATAATAATAGGCAGAATTAAAAAGGAGTGAATGCTCCAACATGGGAAGCACTCCATTCAGCAGATTCATAGAACGACAATTGCTTTAAGTAGCACTCTGACCTCAGAGTCAGCCATTAAGGCATTCAGATCTGACTGAAAAGCCCATGAGAGTATTTCAGGCATAGAAAACCAAGACACTGTTGTTGCAGTGAATTCGTTCTGAGAGGAGGAGCGTGGTGGGGGCAAGAGGTGCTGAGTCACCACACAGACCCTGGGAGCCGGGTGAAAGCAGGCCAGAGCTGAGCAGCCCACAGACTCATTTATTTCAGTTACTACAGCAGCTTATATAGCCAAGGCAGCCAATCT
The DNA here is from genome assembly GCF_033115175.1 of Lepus europaeus. Classification (NCBI taxonomy): domain Eukaryota; kingdom Metazoa; phylum Chordata; class Mammalia; order Lagomorpha; family Leporidae; genus Lepus; species Lepus europaeus. The sequence continues at coordinate 80,313,601 of NC_084838.1, read as the reverse complement.
GGTCAAGGGGTGGTCTATGCCTTAACCAATCACACCCTGCTGCCAAGCAGTTTCCGAAGCCATCCAATCACAGCCTGTTGCCAGTCAGGCTCTGTTGTCATGTGGTTTCTGAAGCCATCCAATCACGGCCTGTTGCCAGGCAGTTTCTGTTGCCAGCGGCCATCTTGGCATGACTTTCTCATTCCACCACACTGTGGCAAAAAAAAATAATAATAATAATAATAATGTCCTACATGAAGGACCACTGTGGCTGAGACCCCAGTGGAAAGAAGTGGTAATCAAAGAAGGATGTACTTTTCCCTGAAGAGAGGAGAGAACTTCCACCTTGCTTATGGCCTTGTCTACTGATGGAGATTGTGTACTCAAAATGCTTCCATAGCCTTGACAGCTCAGGACAAGAGCCTTGGGGTGATCACTGACATCATATATAAGAGTGTTAATTGTTAAATTAACAACTGGAGTCACTGTGCACTTACTTCCCATGCAGAATTTCTGTCATCAATGAATTGTATTATGAGAATTAACTGTCTAAATTCTGACAGAGTTTGTGGCTTCAAAAGGCTTCCAGCCGGTGCTGCAGCTCACTTGGCTAATCTTCTGCCTGTGGTGCTAGCACACCGGGTTCTAGTCCCGGTCAGGGTGCTGGTTTCTGTCCCGGTTGCTCCTCTTCCAATCTAGCTCTTTGCTGTGGCCCAGGAAGGCAGTGGAGGATGGCCCAAGTGCTTGGGCCCTGCAACTGCATGGGAGACCAGGAGGAAGCACCTGGCTCCTGGCTTTGGATTGGCACAGCGCGCTGGCCGTAGCAGCCATTTGGGGGGTGAACCAAAGGAAGGAAGACCTTTCTCTCTGTCTCTCTCTCTCTCTCTCTCTCTCTCTCTCTCTCACTGTCTAACTCTGCCTGTCAAAAAAAAAAAAAAAAAGGCTTCCATAGCCTAGAAAGCTCAAGGCTCAAGTCAAGAGCCTTAGGCGATCACTGATGTCATACATAACAGTGTTAAAGGTTAAATTAACAAGAATCACTGTGCACTAATTTCCCATGTAGGACCTCTGTCCTCAAAGACTTGTATTATGAGAGTTAACAGTAAAACTTGTTGTCCAAGAAAAAAAAAGAAGCTGAGAGGAAGCCATAGAATTATACAGTGCTTTCTCTTTCCCCACAGTCTACCAGTACATTATTAAAGGTGTATTTATCACAGTTCCTTTCACACAGTACAGCATGTCCAGTTTGAAATAAAAATTATATAGTATACTAAAAAGTGAAAAAGGCAGCTTGGAGAGAGTTAATAAGAGTCAGACATGGCAAGGATGTTGGATCAGACAGAAATTTGAAAATTGTGATTACTATGCTAAGAGTTTTAATGGAAAAGGTAGACAACATTTAAAAATACATGGACATTGTTGGCAAAGTGATAAAAATTCAAATAAACAATAAAAAAAGTATGCCAGAGAGAAAAACATTCTAACAGGAATGAAAAGCACCTTCGAAGGGCTCATAAGTAGGATGAACACAGCGGAGGAAGGAATCTCTGAGCTCAAGGGTATTACTATAAAATCTTCCAAACTGAAAAACAAACAGGAAAAAAAATTGAAAATTAAAACAGAACACAATATCCAAGAATTGTGGGACAACAAAAGGTTTAAAATATACATAGTGGGAAAAGAAAAGAAGACAAAAAGGAGGAATAGAAAAAATACTTAGAATAATAATGACTAAGAATTTCCCCCAAATAAATGTCAGCTACCAAACCAAAAATTTAGGAAACTCAGAGAATATCTAGCAAAAAAATTGCCAAAGAAACTATAGTAGGCACATCATATTTAAACTTCATAAAACAAAAGATAAATAAAAAAAATCTTTACAGAACCTGAGGAAATAAGAAAAATTATTTGCAAGGCAAATAATTACATCTACCTTCTTTTCAGAAACTTTGCAGAACAAGAACAAACTGGTAACTGTCGAGGAAGGGGAAAAAAAACACCAAACCAGAATTGCACACTCTACTAAATAATCCTTCAAAAGAAAATAAATGCTTTCTCAGACAGACAAAAATTAAGGGAACTTGTTGCCAATAGACAATAGAAATTTATAAGTTGTTCCAAGAACAGGTGCTTGGTACAGCAGTCAAAATGTCATTGGAAACACTTGCTTCCCTTATAGGAGTCCCCAATTAGAGTGCCAACTCTTCTTTCAAATCACCTTTCCACTGATGCACACCAGGGAAGTAGCAGACAATGGCTCAAGTAGTTAGGTCACTACCATCAACATGGGAGACCCAGATTAAGTTCTGAGCTCCTGGCTTCAACTGGCCCAGCCCTGGCTGCTGCAGGCATTGGAGGACTGAAACAGTAGGTGGTAGATTCTCTCTCTCTCTCTCTCTCTCTCTCTCTCTCTCTCCCCACCCCCCTTCCACTTACTTCCCCTGTCTCTCTGCCTTTCAAATAAAATTTTAAAAAAAGTTCTTCAGGGAGAGGGAGAATAATACAGGTCAGAAACTCAAGATATTCACAAAATGAAAAAACTCATATTTTAAACGAATTTAATAGCTAACTCTTCAAAGCAACATATTTAATTATATTTGCATATATACATGTGTGCATTTTAGGTTAAGATAGATCACATTCTAGGTCCTGAAAAATAATTTAACAAATTTAAAAGAATAGATATCATATAATGTCTGCTGTCAGGCCACAATGGAGTTAAACTAGAAATCAATAATATAAAAATAGGTGAAAATTCCAGAATACTTACTGAATAAAAAACACATTTCTAAATAATATGAGGATAAAGAACAAGTCTTCAGAGTAGTTTTTAAAGTATTTTGAACCATGAGAAAATGAAAATAAAAGTGCAATATTAAAATTTGCTAAATGTATGGAAAGCAGTGCTTAGAGGGAGTTATTATATCATTGATTGCATATATTAGACAAGAAGAAAGACATAAAATCAAGAATTAACCAATCATCTTATAAAATTAGAAAAAAGAACAAATTAAATACAAAGCAAGCAGAAGAAAATAAAAAAGAATTACAGCAGAAATCAATATAACTGAAAACAGGAAATTAACAGAAAACATCAACAAAAAACAAAACTGGTTCTTAAAAACACAAATAAATTGATAAGCTTTTAATCAGGCTAAGAAAAAAGAAAATGATAAATTACCAATATGAAAAATGAAACATGGGACATCACCAGAGCTCAAGTGAACACTAAAAGGATACTAAAGGAATATTATGAACAACTCTATACTCACAGATTTGATAACTGAGATAAAATGAACTAATTCCTTGAAAGATAATCCACTATAGCTCAGGAAGAAATAAAGCTGAATAAATCTATAACTATTAAAAATTGAATAAATAAATTAATAACCTTCCAAAACAGAAAGCACCAGGTCCACATGGGTGACTAGTAATTCTGCCCAATTTAAGGAAAATGGTGTAATAATTTTCTACATCTCATCCAAAAGATAACAGCAGAGGAAGTATTTCCTAACTCATTTTTGTTGCCACCATTACCACGCGAATGAAGACCAGAGAATTATTTCACAACAATTAAAAAAAGTCTGAAAACTGATATATGATTATAGCAAGTCTGCAGGATATGACGTTATTATGTGAACATCAATGGCTTTCTCATGTACTAGCAAAGAACAAGGAGAATTTGAGATTAAAAGTACATTACTGTTGATATTAACATCCCCCAAAATGAAATACTAAGTATATCTAACAAAATATATACGAGATCTACATAAGGAAACATGCATTACAAAAGATATCAAGAAACATCTAAATAAATAACATGTCATGTTCATAGATAGAAAGACTTAGTCTTGTCAAGATAGAATTCATCGTAGTTGATTTATCTGTTCAAAGTTCCAACAAGCTACTTTGTTTGTGGACACTGACATTTTTAAAAGAGAAGTGAAAAAGCCAGGATATCCAACTCCATGTTGAAGGAGATGACCAAATCAGAGGATCAGCATTGGCCAAGTTCAAGATATATTACAAAACTATAATAATCAAAATATATGTTACTGTAAAAATTATAGACAATGCCCTAATGGAACAGAACGAAGAATCAAGAAACAATCCACACAATTGTAAATTAAAAACAAACAAACAATGAAACACCATTGCAGGTGTATTAGCATGGCCAAAGGGGTCACCATTGTGATGGAAGGGGTTAAGTTACCACTTGCCATGCCAGCATCCCTTATCAGAGTGTTCAAGTTCTGGCTGCTCTGCTTTCAATCCATCTGTCTATTGATGCCCCTGTACCCATGTAGAAGACCAAAATGAGTTACTGGCTCTCTGCTTCAGCCTGGCCTATTCCTGGCTCTTGCAGCCATTTGGGGAGTGAATCATCAGACTTAATCTCTCTCTCTGCCCCTGTCTCTCGTTTTCTCTCTATGACTTGTCACTCTGCTTTTCAAATATACGCTAAAAATCTTTTTAAATGAGAATGCCCAAAATACTGACCAGGGAAATAGAGCAACAGGATTCACATCCCTATCTGTTAGGAAAGAAAATGACACAGACATTTTAGAAGCCAATTTGACAATTTCTTAGAATCCCACTCCTTGTTGTATACCCAAATGAACTGAAAACATCCACACAAAAACCTGCACATTAGTGATTACAGCACCATTATTCAATATTTGAAAGCAACTAAATAATTGTATTAATGTTTAATTGTTTGTATAGCTTTAATTATGAATCTGTTAGGGCCCAAACATTTTGCTAAGTGCTACAGATTCAAAGAGGAGCAAAATACTGTACCTTCTACCTCTAAGTCTTTAGTTCAATTCGAGTAATGGTCATATAAACAAGACTATGATAAAAACTATAGAAATTTTCACCTCATTGATATTTTACATTTTTTTTCAATTCCCCTTAATAAAATCAAGTATAATAATGCATTCAAATGTTTTGATATGCTTGTATGACTTTAGTCACCAAATAAAATATATTGGTTTTTATTTGAACAAAAGGTAGATTACAAAAATGGCAAGAGTTAAACACATTTTCTGTTCCTTTCTGAAAAACAGTCTTAAAAAAGAGAGAATGGATTATGTGTATATATTAACTTTAATAATATAATTAAATTTTTCATATATTATGCTAAATATCATACTTAATAATGTTTAATGGTATAATAAGTGCTTAATTACATTTTTTCTATAAGAAAAGCTTTTCTAAAAATGCTCTGTGGAATTTTCTCCCCTCTCCTCAGTCTTGTTTTATTTCTTTCTCTCCTCAGAGTCAGAGTTACAGCGTCAAAGCTAGTGAGGTATTAAGAGAAAATTTTTAAGAAACAGAAATCATAACAATAATAACAGAAAAGGAGAGAAAAGAAAGTCAGGAACACAACATTAACAAAATGCATATTTAACCAAGTCCAGGAGATCAAGTCAGACAGCACTTGGTAAACACTCTTTGGAGACAGTAATGCTCAAAGGTTGTGTTTGCTGTTGTGCTTGGCGTTTGCTCTACCTGCGATCTAAGACACCAGATGACCAGTAATCTCACTTGCCCTTTCTTTTTCTACTCTCTGTGGGCCCCGCACACATCTCCTTCTCCCTGCAACCTTGCCTGCCCTTGGCCATTGCCCAGCTCACTTGTTCTTCAAAGATGTCTGGGGTGGTTAGGATTCAGCAGGTCACACCTTAGCCTGTCAGGACCTGGCGCCTCCTGTGCCCAGCATTAGTCCATCGCTTCATTTCACCTCCAAAGAGCCCAGCGACAAGTCTGCCTTGTTAGACACAGATCTCAGCAAGCTCAAGGCAGGCAGCAGCTTCCCATTTGGTTTCCTGTCATCTCTCCTTATGTTTTGACAGTCTGAGATATCCACAGTTCTTATTAACCTCAGGGAGGGCCATGCCAAGGAGGAAGAAAGGCTAGCATAGGCGACTTCACTCAAGGGCTTTAAGATTTAGTCTGCACAATGTCAGCATTTACAAATCACACAGAAGTGGGCCCAGATTCACAAGAATCTATTCATTTTTACTTTAGTTTAACTCAAATCCCTAGTCATTTTACTAAAGCTATGTAAGCTACAGGAAACTGTAGATGGCACCTAAGTTTGAATGGTTTATATTAACTCATCACGCATCACCAGTGCTGATCTTAGCAATCCTGAAATACAAATGGATAAATATTTCTCCCATACCATTGAATTCCATTTCTTTGTTACCCATTCAATCATTTAACAAACTTTTTTGAGAGTCTATTTTGCATTCAGTGCTGTTTTTGGAGCAGAATTACAAAGACTAATGTGTTCTGATTCTCCATATACTACAATTTTATGGGAGAAAGATAGAATTAGTGAAATACCGTACACATACACACACACACACACACCAACACACACACATGACAGACATAAGCAAAGAGCCTAGAAGAGTGTACTCAATAAGGTGGGATTAGAGGGGTACGACCTGGATGTTCAGTAGAGGTAAGGCCTAAGTTGTAAACTGAAGAACGATGTTTTGTCAGAACAAAGAACAAAAGACCCTGTTGTGTTTTGTCCCTGTGTAGTAGTTTCAGAAACATTATGAGATCCTCATCCATATCATTGCTGCTTTTCATATGTTTCAATCTAGGCTTAACACAGTTATAGCAACTGAGCCATGAGCAAATACTGGCAGAATTGGACAAAATACTGATTCTATGTGACTCATATTTAGTGCTGTTTTCTTGAAGCAATATTATGTATCTAAATGGAACTAATTCAATTTTGAAGAAAGTATTGAGGGGAGAGAAGAAATAAAGTATAAACCAAGATAGCTCTAACCTAATGAACTACCAGAGAACAAAAATAATATTAAGAAATTTGCCTTAAATAGGCCAATTTTCTAAGACCTCAGTACAAAATAAATGAACAAAATTTTCCATCTGTATTGTAAATTAGGCTTATTTGTAGTGAAGAGTTTGCAATTTTTGTGGAGCACAGGTTACCACTCACATTTTGCTAAGAATAGTGCTTAATTCACAGTTGAATTCCATGCTGAAGAACATTCTTTTTTCAGCAATCATTAGAGAACTTAAAAGCATGCTCCTACTCAGTCAAAGAAAGTATTTTAAAATCATTTTATGGAATAATTGTGGGAAATGAAACAGGTAAAAGAATGAAAATGCATTGCTCTTGTAGACTTTCCTAAAAAATAGCAGGAAGAACTTTACAAAAATCATTACGAAAAGTTATAGAATGGAAATGATGAGACAAAGAATGCCAGCTCTACCAAGAGTTGCTGTGTGGCTCTGGGCCAAGGAGCCCTTCACTCAGGTGAACCCTTCTGCCTTCTTTTGTATAGTGGAGGTACTGGCCATTATTGTATTCCAACTTACAAGGTTTTCAGTAGATAAATTAAATGCTATGTGCAAAATGACTTGAAACTTAAAATACTATGCATAAGAAGGTATCAAAAAGAAGAATGTTCATATTTATATTATAAATTAAATATCTCATATAAATAAAAAAAGAATTTTATTAACATGTATGTGAGGGAAAGCGTTTATACAGACATCTCTAGAAAATTTCTTTTTTTTTAAGATTTATTTATTTATTTAAAAGTCAGAGTTACACAGAGAGAGGAGAGACAAGCAGAGAGAGAGAGAGAGAGAGGTCTTCTATCCGATGGCTCACTCACCAATTGGCCTCAAAGGCCGGATCTGCAGCGGTCCAAAGCCAGGAGTCGAGAGCTTCTTCCTGGTCTCCCACACTGGTGCAGAGGCCCAAGGACTTGGGCCATCTTCCACTGCCTTCCCAGGCAATAGCAGAGAGATGGATTGGAAGTGGAGCAGTGGGTCTCGAACCAGCCCCCACATGGGATGCCGGCACTTCAGGCCAGGGTGTTAACACTCTGCGTCACAGCACCAGCCCCTGGAAAATTTCAAGTATTCCCATGGATAGATTATAATACCTGTTATGCTGCCCACAATTTACTTTAAATACTTTAGCATAGGTAGGATGCTATATGTTTGGATAAATTAACTGTGTTCTCTGTGCTAGAGTAGATTATTAGTGCTTGAAATGTTCTAATTAAGAATTCTCTTCCCAGAGTAGTTAAAGCATTTGAAAAACCCTAAAGTTATGTAAGCATTTGAAAACCCCTAATCAGTATTTTCTAACCTAAAAAAAAGTAGCTATTCCACATGCAAAAAAATTCAAACAATGATTTCTAATAACACTGACTCCATCTGCAATGGGACAAAAATATTTCAAATACCATATCCCACGGCAAAAGGGATATGAAAACCTGATGAACCAGTCTCTTAATGTCCTTCAAAGCCTTGCCCCAGTGCTCGCTCTCCCATTCTTGACTGTGACCCTTGGACACAACAGAGGACTCCCCTAATCATGACTGGGTGTCTAGCTGATCCTTCCTCTCTCCTCACATGAGCCTCCAGGGAACATTTCGTGCAAGATGCTTTCAGTGTCTGGAAGACAGAGTGCTGGAATTTCAGCCTGTTGGGAGAATAAGCTGTATGGATGTCTTTGTACATTTCTGGCAGGGCCTTTCCTGGGGCTGGATTGTCCTTGAAATTTGCACACAGTTATGCCATTTTGTTTTCTGGAGGAGACAGAAAGCCAGGTACTGTGGTAGAGAAGGAACCTGGAACTCAGTGGTGGCGATAGAGGGAGAGAAGGATGGGGACCAGAAAATCAACCAAAAGAGTTTAATATCTTGAATGGACAAATTGCCTTAAGTCATCTCTCAAAAATCCTCTTTTCGGTACTATTGGAAGTATCAATCAAAAATTTCTTTGTGAATGTACCAACTGCTATTGACTGCAGACATTACAGGAATTTTTTTTTACCTAGTTTATGACAACGTCAGTTCTTATTAAAAAAAACTTCAAAGAATCAATTTCATCAAAACATTGCATCCTTTATCACCCTTTTCACTTTGGCTTTCAGAAAATCCTGAGTTAAGTTTGATATTCAATTATATGTCCTCTGGGACGATCCAAAAATCTTTCACTTTAGTTTTTCGTTTGACTTTTTTAATGTTAGTCAAGTTGCTCCATATTGTTATAATTTTGTTGCTATAGGAGTTTTGATTATCTTGTGTTTTTTTACCATGAATCCTTCATATAAACTTAGGGATTAGAAATTCAAACATATACTTACAAACAATCTTATATAGTATGAATTTCAAATTACAGGACTACTGTAAAAGGATTTTGCTACACTAAAGAAGAGTACCTGTTTTTCTATAAGCTTAATTTCATAGTAAATTAGAAATTCAAAGTAGCAAACATTGAAAACAATGTTATAGAAGTTGGAAGCCCATTGTAAAAGTAACATCTGTTAATGAGTTGTAAGTTATGGAAAAATAAAAAGTATGAATTTTTTTTAATTAAACTCTTATTTAATGAATATAAATTTCCAAAGTACAGCTTATGGGTTACAATGGCTTCCCCCTCCCAAAACTTCCCTCCCACCCACAACCCTCCCCTTTCCCGCTCCCTCTCCCCTTCCAGTCACATCATGATTCATTTTCTATTCTCTTTATATACAGAAGATCAGTTTCGTGTATATTAGGTAACGATTTCAACAGTTTGCCCCCATATAGCAACACAAAGTGAAAAAAAAATACTGTTGGAGTACTAGTTATAGCATTAAATAAGAGTGTACAGCACATTAAAGACAGAGATCCTACATAAATTTTTTTTAAATTAATTCATTTTCTATGCCATTTCCAATTTTAAAAAAAATGTGAACTTTTTAACAACAGATTTCACTAATGCACATTTATTATTTAAAAATTGCTTTCTCAAATAAGAAAATTAAAGAAAAATTGCATCTTTCACATAATACATTTAACAATCTGCCTAAACTTTCTATACGTATAAAATTTGATGAGCACAGATTTTTAGAATCAGTAAATTATTTGCCTATTTCTACTACCAACCAGTCTCTCTCATCTCCAAGCTAAAGATGAATGTTGAGTCAACAGCTAGAAAAAGCTTAACGCCATCAAGTCGCTTGGGCTGCTTTCCCTTAGGTGCTGAAATTCTTCCTGTAGATGGAGTCAGGAACGTTCACTCAAGTGGGTTAAAACCACTGATTGGTTAGTGCTGCTTTCAACATCTATGAAGCAGTGGCCCATTGTGTCCTTTTAACATTTATTTCCTTTGTACTCAACATCTTTGAGGTTTAAAATCGGAATTTTCTTAATCTTCACGTTGTAGTACTTATCATCTCTCTCATTAGTCTAATTTGAGTTAATTAGAATCTGTAGTTCTCAACCTATGTTATAGTGGAACAATTGAAAAGAGAGGCACAGACACAATTATGCCATTTTATTGTCTGGACGAGACAGAAAGCCAGTGGGGCTTCCCTTATTAGGTTAACACCTACCTGACTTCAAAATGTTCCAGTGATTGAAACAGCAATGGGAGCCATTGAGAATTCCAAACTCCATCCTTCTTTCCCTTATCCAGCTGCTTGCAATCCGATTAATTCAAAGGTGCTGGAAGAAGAGAAATGTTGTACATGTCAAAATGACAATGTCCATTACATGATTTATAGAATGAATAGTATGTGTGATGGTTGTGAGTGGATTCATGTTTTGACTTTTAAAATAAATTCCCTTTTTGTCATGTTTTATTTAAAATTCTCCTTCCAATGAATCTCTTTGGATGATCACAGTGGTTTGATGAACATGAGAATGAAGTACAAAAACTTCATGTATCCAGTGTAACCAAAAGCTGGACAATCTGGCAACTGTGGTATGGTTTAATACACCAAAAGGAAACTTTGCTTTTCAGTAAATATTTGTGAAGCCAAATTTTATTTTAGAGGTAAAACATTATATTCTTTAAAATGTACGTGGTTTAGGCCTGATCTGAATTTCAATTCATAAATAAACTACTTTTAAGAATATCAAAAGAGGCATAATATTTGGTGTAATTAATTATATGTGCCATTTATTGTATTCAAGTGAGCTAGAAGCTTACAATTTAAAGGTCAAAAATTAGTAACAGTTGAGAATATAATCAGTGTGAATAAATTATTAATGTCTGGCAAATAGAGTTTTGTAAGAGATGTAAATAACAACAATGCTCAATGTATATGAAGAAATATCTTAAAACTCACTACTTGAGAAAATTCTAACTTAAAATAACCAAGAGCCATTAGACCATGAATAAATGCAAAACAAATGGAAAACAGATTTTAAGGTACTAAGATCAGGTGGTAGGAAACAAAATAAATGTCAGCTACTTAAGAAATCTACATTGAATAAGGAACTACTAATACTCTTCTGAAAGGGATAGTAAGGAATTATCTGAAAGATACTGTCTTTAGAGAATTCTAGATTCATAAAAGTTCTCACTAAGCTATTTTTCTTTATTTTTAAATAAAATACATAGCATGAAAGCATTGCTTATTTCTAATCAAAAATAGATTTTAACTGACTATAATGCAAAGTTGCTTCTCAAATGTAACTTATTTTCATAGTTTCACTTAGATAAATTGTATAGAAATGGCAATTATAAATTGTGCAAGGACACTACATTGTCATTAATTGTTTGGCTCTATCAAAACATATAAATCAAATCATAAAACATGGTTTAATGCTATTTTATTGGAAACCAAAATTCAGTGAGGCACATGGTTGGGTCTATTCTTAGCATATATATATATATATATATATATATATATATATATGTTATATTCATTTTTAGTTGCAATGTCTATGTCTATGGGACTGACCCACAAGTTATAAGTTTTAGTTTTATTTGCAAGAAACTAATGTGATAGTTCTATATTCTATACTAACATAAAGAAGAAATCCCATTCCAGTTTCTTGCCTGCAAAACAGAGATAATACCTGTTTCACTTATCTTCTAGTATTACTGTGAGAACACCAAAAAATGGAAGTGAAAGTTCGGAGAATAATAAAACCTTTGACAAATGTAAAGTGACTCCAGAATTCTCACTACGTATCACTTCAAAAGGTTAAACACTCGACCTGAGACCTGGATGATTTGAGCAGTTAGCAATATTCTAAGAATTTCTTTTATGATATTGCTTGTTGCACTGTTGTATAATGAAGGAGCTATGTGCAGTGAGGTAGCCTGTACACTCTGTCAACTGCAAACAGAAACTTTTCCCAGACCAATCCAGCCCCTCTCCAGGATCAGGGCTTAGTGAGTCAAATATGAGCTGGGTCTTTGAGTCAGGAGATCTGGTATAGTTAGCAACCTTTACAACTGTACTCTGTGGCTTTTGCAAAGATGCTTGATTATGAACTCAGAGTTCATAATATGAACTTATTGTGGGTTCTGAACACTTTACCAACAATTGAAATGGTTTCAAATGCAAGAAGAAATATATATCCTGTGGGTTAGATTAGTTGTGGCTGTATAAAAAGGTGATTTGGGGTCCATTTCAACAGATATCCTCAATAAGACATACAATGATACTTGGTCACAGAGTTCATACATTACACATTTAGGTGTGTTTTAGTTGCTATTTACAATGCAGATCTGTTTTTCAAATTGTAAGCATTATATGTAATTTTAAATTTCTAGTAGCCAATAAAAATTGGGATGATATTTTTAAATTTTAGTAATATATTTTGTTTAACATCATATGGCCAATGTTTTATTAACCCAATGTGTAAATAATATTTAAAACAACACAATCATTACTCTTTTCCTTTTTTTATAAATAAGTTTTGAAATCCAGTGTTTACATTATACGTAAAAGTAAATCTCAACCCAAAAGCTAAATTTTCTTCAGAAATACTTCATTTGCATTTAGATACCATGAAAATTACAGCTGAGAAAGTTGCTTCAAGCAGACTTAACATTTTTAAGTAAAAATTTTTAAATCAGTTGTGCAGTCACACTTTGCATTTTTTTTTTTCATCGTACTCAGTAGCTCCATATTTCCCATGGCTGTTCTGTTAGACAACAGGGCTATACGAAGATAGCCTTAGTAAAATTTCTCAAACTTTTACTAATCATCAAATGTGTTTTGGTTGTTTGAAGATATGACATCTAAAAATATAATAACATTGAAACAAATCAAATCTTGGCAAAGAAGTTATTGATCAATACAAAAAGTAATATTTTAAAAAATGTTCATATAAAAGATTTTAAAGCATATTGGAGGTTAACCTTGTTGAAATATAACTTCCCTGTATTTGCTTATTACCTATTTCTACTGATTATCATCTTTTGTCATAAAATGACTTTAGTATCTATAACAGCCACATTCATATATTTGTTTGATATGAATAACTCAAGTGTTGTCTCGATAAAAATAAACAGTATTTCTTATGCATCTTCTAATTTGATTTCATTTTATGTGTTTTACCTTTATGGAAGGCAGAGTAAAGTTCAATTCATTCATTTAATAAGAATGGATTTTTGATGCAGAGAAAAGATTTAAAAAAGGGAAGTTGGACACAATTTTTTGGCTGCAAACTGGAAAAATGAAATTATGAACACAATTCTGATAATTCACACTCCACTATTGACTTCCCTAGGCCCTGCAACGAAAGTACTGGAAAAGATATATCAAGCATTATAAGTGAAACACAGAACAAAATAAAAAATGTTTATTGCAAGTTATACTGCACTATTTTTCTGCTTTTATTCCTTCCCATATATTCTGGCTAATGTTCACCCTTTAGAGATAAGCTTTATTATCTTGATAGGGGAAAACACCAGGATGCTTGTTATTTTATTTTATACTACCTCAGTTATCATTAAATAACAAGCAACATTGAATGTAATAACCTTCCCTTCTCCAAGTAAATAAATACAAATCATTCAAATCCTTATGTGCTTTCACTTAATTGACCTTAAGGTTTGCATTAATGTCACATGTGAAGTGGTATGTTAAATCTGTATAAATGTTTTAGAAATCAAAGATTTCCATTTTTCGCCGAAATTATCTATACCTTAATTTGTCTAAAAATATCTTGAAATAATTTTCTTGTGTTCGATAGTTTGAAGAGATAAAAAAGACTGACTTTTTATAGCAGCAAATAATGGAAAGTTCTTTTCCTGAAAAATTATTTTGTTTTAAAATTATTTACTGAAGAAAATCAGATTACAAGCTTCCATTTCCTGGATATTTTACATAAATTTCCATTCCTAAGACTAATCGGTAAAAAAGTGTCAGAAGTACTGAGAACCTATTAATCATTAAAATTGCCAGTCTTCATTTACTGAATCCTTTCAGTTTGCAAACTTTGTTCAGCTGTGCGGAAAACTTGGTGTCTGGACTTGCCTCGGTGGGAAATGCGATCACTTTGATGAATAAATGTCATGAAATGGTTCTAGATTTGCAAACCGCTCTCCCTCCTGTTAACAATTACACGGAGCGTTCACACAATTTCCCTCGGAGAAAGCAGATGCATGATTTTGTTCCAGTTCGTGATGTCCTTCGAATGGGGGGCATTGACATATTTATTTCAGCAGTGTAATTCATGCCACTGTAAATGTGCTGAGCTGTCTGTAACTCCAAGAAGAGGCAGTAAATTGCTGTGACAAAGGGGTGTCCTACCCAGAAAGCAAAATGCTAATAAGAAAAGCATTCAGGATAATCTCGTTAAAATAAAATAACTTTTATAAGACAAATCACAGTGCAGGAAGTCTGCTAAGTCACCTGACAATTTCCATGCTGCCTTTTTATTGAAGACAATGCTGCTTATAATAAGCAATGACATTATGAAGTTTCATATATTTTGATGTAATGTCAATAGTCCCTGTGAGATTTGTGCTTCTTCCACAATATGAAAAGGAAGCTCCATTTTGATATTGCTTACAAGTTTATGAGCTAACTAAATCTTTTTCACATTTTGGTGTTCCTAGTAGAAAATGTTTTTCTTAGCTATATAAGGCCATATTTTGTTATATAAATGCAAATATTTATTCATTGCATCAGAAAGAATACATCCACTCATGTTTAAATGTAAACACAATCTAGTTGAAGCACAATAAATCTTCATACTCTTTATCTATTTAAAAAACACCACCAGGCTTGTTCTCTGAAAATAAAGCTGAAGAGTTGTACTTTGTATTGAAGGAAATACCTTCATGTTCCTACCGGCAAAACAACTATAGGTCAGTTTTACTCCTATACATTTATGTATGCATCTAAATTTTTGACTTTTAGTGCATGGTATGGACTAGGACAGAGATGGAGAGCTAGGGAATGTGCTTGGTGTTTTCTATCACATTATTCAGTCTTCCTTAGAGTACTCTGGGTTTTTTCATAGGGAGCAATTCATTTCTCAACTTCTTTATGTGGATATAAACAGAGAATGTTGGTGTTGTGTACAAAAGCGTGCCTCTTCCTCCTTCTGTTCCTGACTCTGTTTCCATAAAAGCTCACTACTCCCACATTGTCACTTAAGGCCATTATATATGTGCCATGCACATTCCATTGTAAGCCTATGCACCCCTGTTAGTCAAGAGAATGCTGGGAGATATGCGTCCTATAACAGAAGCATTGGCAATGTCTGGGAACTTGGTAGAAAATGCAAATCTTAGACTTTACTCCAGTATTCCAAATAGAAACTCTGGGTGATCTGGGTGTGGTTTATTAATTTCAGCAGATAGATTATACTAACATGAGATATTATTAATAGAGGAAGTGTTTTACAGATGATGACAAATAAATCATACTGATATAAGATATCAACAGTATGAGAAGGTGGGTGTGAGGTAGATATGAGAACTCTGCACTACATGATTTTTGTTTCTAAATTTAAAACTAATCTGAAATACAAAGTGTTTTTTTTTTTAAAGGAAACTGAGTGTGGGAAGCAGCAATTTGTATTTTATTTAATTGCTCATGTAATTCTGAGTCTGAGAGCCACTGTTATAGTGAAGGGTGATACAGACTTTCCCAAAGTCACACAGTTGGAGGTAGAACCAGCCTAGAATGCATGTTCCCCAACTCACAACTCAGATCCAATTGTCCAAGGCCTCAAATTTTGATCAACAACAAGCTCCCTTTTTGCATTCATATTTCAGATTTAGATGAGTTAATATTTGAAACAGAAATTCTTCAGGATTTTACTTAAATTGAAGAAATTAAGGACAACAAATATAATCAGGTTTTAATAAGGCAAACAATAAATGGGACTATAATGAATAATTTTTATTAAATGTTTTAAGCTCTGAAATAGTTCTCTGGTTACAGCCAGTAATTTCCATTTCTAGGAACAAGCTCCTAGAAATGGGAACAACTGAACATCTACAAGTGCTCCACAAAATCTTTTTGAAGTCAGCTTGTGAGTTTCTATTAAAGAAGTAAGAAATCTCTGGAAAGACATCGATGTGCTAACCCACACTGACAGACCCAAATGCCAGTCCTGCTTATCTTCATCCTGCTATCAGCACATTCATCTAAAGCACAGTAGTGGAACGGTGTTCAGTTTCTCTTCATACTTTAAGACATTCTAATGCATTAATAATAATGCATTAAGTGGTGTTCACATAAGTAACATGGGCATCATCACAATCATTTTTTGTTTACAGCCAACATTTAGCCTGCATCCCTCTACTCATTGAATAGCTTCTTTCTCCATTTACTCCTGATATTTTTGATTTATTTTCACTAGATACATTATAAAGTTAACTTGGTAGTCTATCTTATCTTTTAAAATATTTCGAGCTCTTACAAGTTTCATGATGTTGCAAAAACAGAAATGTTTTGAACCACCTTTCCTCTCAAAGTCCATATTTCACAAATGATCACAATCTCATAGTTTGGCACGAGTACGACATTTTCAAAGGGTTAGCCCTGGAACTGTTTTACTGCACTGGTTAAGTGTTAAATATCTTGGATGTATGAGAATGCATTTCTAGTCACAAGTCATTGAAAGAAGATGAATTATCAAAGGTGATTGTGTTTAACAGGCTTGATTTCCCTAAACCTCAGAAAAGCCCTCCCCACCTTCTCTAGAGAATTGAGTACAATGAAGTTATCATCACTTGGGGGTTTGCATTGCCAGACATAATCCAGGTAAAACACAGTTGTATAAAGCAGCCAAACGTATGACTTACTGCACTCAGGATGGGATTCCATCCTGCAGTCCGTAATTGATAGGCACCATCAGAGGGATTATGTAAATAATTAAGGGAATGAAATGCAATGCAGAGGGTGTAACTCTATCCCAGACTGCAAAGCAAGAGACAGCATGTACCTGGCACCAAGCTGGACTGAAGGGAGGTGCCTAAAAATGGAAGCACAGTTGCTTTTTATAGTCATACTACTTGTGGGGACTTACTCTTTATAGTTACATTAAATAGTCTCCTCATACTTTGAATGCTATTGCCAGAAAGTTTCGAAATCATCCTGTGTTTTACTGCCTACAACTCTCTTGGAACAAATCTTAGGCTTTGGAGTCATGGAGAGTAGCCATTCAGTGTGCACTGTTTTCATAACAAATTCCTCTAAAACTCTGGCATGAAACTGACACACACACATAAAAAAAGATTTCTTGTATCACCTCCTAGGACCATGATACATGTTATTCATACATTTATCAATTATTTATTGAACACACCCACTTTAATCCATATTCTATATTGGTTTCTGGAGGTACAATGCTAGCCAGACATAGTCCTGCAGTATCTGGATGTGGCAGATGCATAGACACCATAGTGTGCTAAATGTCATGTCTGGAGTTCATTACATGCTGTAAGAGCCCGAACAAAGCATATAGACCCCAGACTTATGGGGTCTGGGAAGGTTTCTCAGAAAAAAAGTCTATCAAGACTGAAGACCTGACGTGGAGATTAGCCAGGTAAACAGAAAGAATAAACAGATTAGAGAGAGAGAGAAAACTTCAAAAATATATAAAATACTACATTCTAATTTACCGATCAAGAAAAGGAGTTCAGCACAGAAAAATGAAGTGAGATGATGAAATTCAGCATTTATCTGGGGGGAAGTAAAAATGCCAGGCTGAGAGATAATCAAGACATAATAGTGTGAGACAACCTGAACAGAGCTTGCTAAGAAGTTTGACTTTTAGCATCCTGAAAACAATGAGGGAACCAATGAACAGCCTTTGATATTGGTGGTGAGGTAAGAACTAGATCTATGTTTCTGACTTAATAATCTATTTTTAAAAGATTTATTTACTTATTTGAAAGTCAGAATTACAGAGAGAAGAGAGGCAGAGAGATTGGTCTTCCATCCATTTGGTTCATTCCCCAGTTGGCCGCAACAATTGGAGCTACGCCGATCTGAAGCCAGGAGCCAGGAACTTCTTCTGGGTCTCCCACATGGGTGCAGGGGCCTAAGGACTTGGACAATCTTCTACTGCTTTCCCAGGCCATAGTAGAGAGCTGGATCGGAAGTGAAGCAGCTGGGACGCGAAGCAGCACCCATATAGGACGACGGCACTGCAGACCAGGGCTTTAACCCGCTGCCCTACAGTGCCGGCCCCATCTGACTTAATAATCTATTACTATCTTGGTGATCTATTCCAGCATTTTCTTGCCCTTAAAAATAATTCTAAAACATAGTTCCTGGAACATTGTAGATAGCTAATAATGCATGAAAAAGAATTATTTAAAATAATTTCTTCTTATATAGTTTAGTGGAGTAGAGAAAAAGAATAAGATCTTTAATTTTTGGACATCTCTTTATCTTTCATCAGGAAAACTCAGATATATCAGTAATATCCCATTGCCAAGCATTCCAGTGAGGCAGGGAAGATAGTCCTTTAAAGCATATCTTACACATTAACTATGAACTTTAGCATCAAGCCAATTTAAGCCCAGTAGTAATGCAATGACATAGCACTTTAGATGTGGCCTTCCTCAATGATATGTAGGAGAAAGGTTTTCAAGTGTTCTTTTTCAGTTAAGTTCATTACTAATGTATAAAATTCCTGCTGATCTTTGTGCTTGATTTTGTATCTTGCAAATTTACTGAATTAATTTCTGACTTAGTAATTTTTTCAGCGGCAGATATCTATAAGTTTTTCTGTACATAAAATTGTGTCATCTGCAAACATTGACAATTTGACTTCCTCTCAGCCTATCTAGATGAACTTTATATCCTTCTCTTGTCTTTTTGCTCTAAGACTTCCAGTGTGTACTCTAGTGGATAGTAATCAATAATAGTGGAAGTGGGCCTCCTTGTCTTGCTCCCAGTCTTAGAGAAAATGATTTCCACTTTTCCCCATTCAGTACAATGTTGGCCATGGGTTTAAGTGCAAATTTCATTGTGTTGAGGTAAATTCTTTGTATACCAAAGTAGTGGGGATTTTATCATGAAGGGTATTGAACAGTATTGACTGCTTTTTTCTACATCTATTGAGATGATCATATTTCATCCTGTTGATGTGATATATTACTTTTCACTTAATTAATTGCGTGTGTTGAATCATCCTTGCAAGTGATTTTTTTCACTTGTTGAACTAAACTTGCAAGTGATTATTTCAATAATCTATAAATTGCTCTAATTTGGAAAACACTAATATAAAATTAAGATGCTGGATCAGAGAGATTATTAATTTGGAGCAGGAGTCAAGATCCCAGTTCATCCCTCCAAACTCAGCATTTTGAGTCTGGACTTGGGCTTTCATGCTGTGTTTCAAACTGTGAAGCAAGGCTTTGAGATGGGTCAGGCTGCCTTTCCAGCTTTGCAATGCATTTTATACTCTTAACCTGCTCCTTAGGTACTTATTTGCCATGGAAGTTAATAAATTTATGATTAAAGGGCCCAGTGCTGTGGTACAGTAGGTTAATCCTCTGCCTGCAGCGGCAGCATCCCATATGGACGCTGGTTCTAGTCCGGCTGCTCCTCCCCATCCAGCTCTCTGCTATGGCCTGGGAAAGCAGTGTATGATGGCCCAAGTCCTTGGGCACCTGCACCCACGTAGGAGACCCAGAAGAAGCTCCGGGCTCCTGGCTTCGGATCAGCGTTGCTCCAGCCGTTGCAGCCATTTGGAGAGTGAGCCAACGGAAGGAAGACCTTTCTCTCTTTCTCTCTTTCTCTCCCTCTCACTGTCTGTAACTCTACCTCTCAAATACATAAATAAAATCTTTAAAAAAATAAAAAATATGATTAAAATTATTTATCTAAGGAAAGAAAATGAAATGTTGACATGGATCTTTCCTATTTTAAATGACTAAATTATTCTGCTCAGTTTAGAAATAACTAATTGAAGTTTTCTATTAAATATAATATGAATAGACAAATAGGTCCAATATCCCCATACCAGACTGCAAATACAGTGGCTAATGATAACATTGTGTTGTTAAAAGCAATCAGTGGTAAGTAGCATTCAGCTTTCCTTATAGCAATCTTTGATTTGAAGTTAAGACTCAACGGCCTTTTGCTTTTTACATGTTTGATATGTGGGTGGGAAATCTGTAGATATGCATTTTTTTAAGTTAGGCATCACATTAATGACACTGCATTTTGAGCAAGGTAGGGAAAATGATTACATAAATAAAGTAATGTAAGATAACAAGGTAAAAACCTTTCTCCTATATATCATTGAGAAAGACCTTGTCCAAATTGCTTTGTCATTGTATAATGATTGGCTTAAGTCAGTTTGATTCTAAAGTTCATAGTTAAGGTAAAAGTTATTCTTTAAAAGAATCCTGCCCTTCCTCACCTGAATGTCTGGTGATAGGATACTATTGATATGACTGTTTCCTAATGAAATCTTAGTCTTACAAGAAAGCGAAAGAAATGCAGAGAAATTTGATAAAATGATCCTATTGTTTATATTTATATAAATGTGTGTATGTAATCTCATTCATTACATCTATGAATTATAAAATATTTAGCAATAAATTTAATTTGGATCACCTATTGATCCCTATAGGGGAGATTTTGACTTATTGTACCTTCTTTTCTTGCCAAACTCAGTATTTAGCCAAAATTTTACAAATGAATGTGAATTTTTTTTTTTTTAATTTTTGACAGGCAGAGTGGACAGTGAGAGAGAGAGACAGAGAGAAAGGTCTTCCTTTTGCCGTTGGTTCACCCTCCAATGGCCGCCGCGGTAGCGCGCTGCGGCCGGCGCACCGCGCTGTTCCGGTGGCAGGAGCCAGGTGCTTCTCCTGGTCTCCCATGGGGTGCAGGGCCCAAGCACTTGGGCCATCCTCCACTGCACTCCCTGGCCACAGCAGAGAGCTGGCCTGGAAGAGGGGCAACCGGGACAGGATCGGTGCCCCGACCGGGACTAGAACCCGGTGTGCCGGCGCCGCAAGGCGGAGGATTAGCCTGTTGAGCCACGGCACCGGCCAAATGAATGTGAATTTTAAACATACTTCTGCTTTGCCTAGAAAGTACATAAGCTCAAATTAGCACTTTCTGTTTCTAGAAAAGTTTAGTGGATAATTCTTCTTTTTTGACAGGCAGAGTTAGACAGTGAGAGAGAGAGAGACAGAGAGAAAGGTCTTCCTTTTCCGTTGGTTCACCCCCCAAGTGTCTGTTACGGCCGGTGTGTTGCAGCAGGCGCACTGCGCGATCCGAAGCCAGGAGCCAGGTGCTTCTCCTGGTCTCCCATGCGGGTGCAGGGCCCAAGGACTTGGGCCATCCTCCACTGCACTCCCGGGCCACAGCAGAGAGCTGGACTGGAAGAGGAGCAACCAGGACAGAATCTGGCGTCCCAACCAGGACTAGAACCCCGGGGTGCCGGCGCCACAAGCAGAGGATTAGCCTAGTGAGCCACGGCACCAACTGAGGATAATTCTTAAAGTAACCATTGACTGCATGTAATAGTTAATGCATTGCTGGATTAGTTGGTAACTCCTGTGATATATTAGCTGAAGTTGTCTATTAAGTCATTTTCTAAGCCCCGGAAGAGATCTAAATTTTTTCCTATCAAAGACTCCCCTCCCCCCACCTTTTTTTTTTTTTATTAAATTGGCTGATGTGGTTCACAATACTGAGGAAATTAATCTAACATTTCAAAGTCTGCTATAATTTACAGGAAATGTAGATCTTCTAACACGACAGAGGAGTCTGGGGAAAAGCTCTATACAGGTAGGTCCTCTATGACATCGTTATGAAGTGAGTAGGAATAAAGAATTGAAAAAGGCTTGTAAATCTGAACCCGTGACAATTCCTGAGAAATCACAATGGTGATGAGTATTCATTTCAATGAGTCCTCTCACTTTAATACTGGTGGGCCCAAGGGATCATTACCCAACCATGGACACGACAGCCAAATTGGAAAGATTCCTGGGCAGAGTGCCTGCTAGTAGAGCTTTGGCATTGCTCCCTAAAAGTTTGTTCATTTTCATGAGTCATGCTTCTCTTTCAAAAATCTACTTTTGGGATGCCTATCCCCTTGAAATTATTTCTCAGGAATAATTATTTTCAGTAGCTTTTACTATTTCCTGCTAATATTACTGAACTAATGTATGATGTGATGTATTTATCATGTCATATTAAAATGGTATATACTTATAATGCCATATATAACATAATATGCTAATATAAAATCAACAAAAATCATGAAATATTAACTTTTGCTACACATAGTACATGTTAATGTGCTATGTTTTACTGCATTTTATTTTCAAAATTCTAGGCTCTGCTCACCAAATTTGTATCATTACACTTGCTTTGATAATTATTTGTCACTTGAAAATATTGCTTTAAGCCATCTAAAACATTTTTTAATTTAAAAAATTTGCAAGCCTTGTTAAGTATTTTGAAGCCTCATCCTACAAGTGACAGGAAGCTATTGGAAAGTTTTAAGCACCAAAGTGGCATATTCCTTAGGGTGTATAAAAAGAACACCCTACCAGCAGCATGGAGCCCGTCTTGGGGGAAGTGGAGACATCATTGGTGTCAGCCACCTGGTCAAGAGCCTGAATTCTCACAGGCAGCAGAGTGCAACTGCTGCACATTGCTGAGCCAATTGGAGGACAAGGGTCTCCTCTCTGTCAGAAGTTGAACCTAAGAAATAAGATTGAGAAGCAAGAGAGATATAAAATTACCCCTGCCTTTTGAGGCTGGAATTTAGAAATTGCAAAAAGAAAAAAAAAAAACTACATGTGCATTAGCTGTATTTTGTTGTCCAAGTGACTCTGGGTTTCATTACCCACTTAATCATTCAGGAAGCAATTACTATGTGTCAAGACTGTGTTAGAGATTTAGAGAAATAGGTCTAAATCCTGGCACTGGAGGATGCGCACGTCATTCCCTGAAATATTGTGAGCTGTCTGTATTTATTTCCTTTTTTCTCTTCCTGTGCAAAAGTCCCTGGAAATCTAGTTTGGCTTAATTGTACTAAGAGGAGTTTCTAGTGTCAGGAAAAACCAGATGAAACTTCCTCACCACCATAAGCATCATCGCAAACTTGAAAAAGCACCTGCGCTCAGTGGTCTAAAGTGGACTTCTTATGAGACTCTCTTGCCAGGGATAAAGCCTTTGCAGTTCTGGATTTTATTTTGATGAGGTGGCAATGCCTTAATAATCTTTCACTGCTATCCTTCTATATGTCTATATGTTAAGGTGGTGGGGCACTGGCTGCGCTGGTTAAGATGCCTCTTAGGACAGCTACTCCCCATGTTGGGTTCGAGTCCCAACTCAATTTCTGATTCCAGTCTTCTGTTAATGTACATCTTGGAATGGAGATCCAGATAGAGTTGTGGGCTCCTAACTTTGCCCTGGCTTACCCCTGATAGTTGTGGATATTTGAAAAGTGAAACAAAGATGAGCTTCTTCCTCTTTCTCTTCCTCTGTCTCTCTCTCTCTCTCTCTCTCTCTCTCTCTGATTTTTAAATGAAAATGTGGAAATAAATATATAGAAATTAAAAAGGAAATTAGGTTTTAATTATTAAGAAAACCAATTATTTATCATAAAGAGCCAAAGATGATTGAAAGATTCTCTACATTACTCAGAAATGCATCCTCCTTGATATACAGAAGTCCTTGGTGAACAAGGCTGTTAACAGTTGAAATTGTTTGCAAAATACTAAGGAACAATAAAATAAAGATCTGAGCACTACATAGAACAGAAGTAGAGTTATTCAAAGCATACTTTCCTCCAAACCTCAGAACACACAATAACTCCCTCTGTGAATAGAAGGATTCGATAGACGATCAAAGAACTAACACTTGAGGCTGTATCAAGACATCTAGTTGTTCAAGAGCCAAAAATGTAGATCAGAATCTTCTTTCAGATTAACTCAGGATATGAAGTAGAAGAAAATGAGCAAAATGCCTTGCCAGTGAAGTGAATAAGAGAAAAGAAAAAGAAAGCAATGATCTACAGTTCAAAGAGGACCTCTGAAATGTAGTTCACTAAAATAGTGTGTCTATTTGGATATTTGTAGAGTGGTTTTTCATTAGACCTTGGCCACCACCAAATTTCCAGTTTTCTGTCCCACATTTCTGAAAATTATAAAGCCACTATAGAAAAGTTAAGGTGTTAAAAGAGAAATAAGGGATTTCTGAAAACTATTCAATAATCCTGGTAAATTATTAATGCAAGGGGATGGGATTCAATGGCAAACCACCAGTGGGTTCCCACTTGGCCCACATAATAGATATTTCACATTTCCATAGGTCCTCTGTAATATCAATTATTTCTTTACATCTTTTTTTTTAACTTGCAAAATGAGACAGTAAAATTATATGATCTCTAAGGCACTTCCCAGCTTTAAGAACTTATATACTCAAATGTTGAAGAAGGATAAATTTACTTGATGCATATATATATATATTTCTGTCAGCAGAAAGAACACACCTGAAAAGTAATATTTCTAATATATGGCACCACCCAGTGAGTTTCATAAGACTCTGAAGCTATTACCATCTTGTTGGATAATTTAACATGTAAAATAAAAGCTACAAACAGCTGTGTGATTATCTATAACATCTGTTGACAAAGACCATGTCTTAAACCTGAGGAAAATGCAAGTTTTCCTTGGATTTAAACTGTCCATTAGGGTTTGGCCTTTAATTTCTTGCATGGTGAGTCAGCATTATTTAGTGTTGATAAAGAATATAAGCTGATTGCCACACTTTCTGTTATATAACTCATAAAAATAAAATCCACAGCTTTATCATTTCCCATGGCATTCTCATAACCTTGTACCTCACTGTAATTCAAACGGCCCTTATACGTTCTTTTGCAACAGGCATACACCTTAGGTATACACATGAAGTCTTGTTTATATTTCGTTGCTGTGGTTGTACCCACAAGAGCATTTTTGTGGTAGGTTTGCTATTTGCACCAAAACTGTGATCAAGTTCAACTGACAGACACCGAAACCGAGTAAACACATGTGAATTCCATGTGACTGCATTGTTTTGTATGTCAATAGTGTGATATAGAATTCTGGGACCCCCGTGTCCTAGTGTTAGTGAAAATAATAAGGTCTTTGGCAAGGGTTGACTGGGTCCGGGGCCGAGGGGCCTACTCTGAGGAAGAAACCACACAGTAAAACCTCTCCGGATGTGCTGGATTGTTTCAGTTTTATGAAAATACTTGTCTTCTGTTCTCTAATAACCATTCTGTGGATTTCCATCAGAGAGGAACACCATGAAAGCGATTGGAATGTTGTTTCAAACATATCATTTCATGAACATATAATACCCTAGTTTATCTAAAATGTGTGAGTCTTAAAGCAACTGTTCACATATAAGTAGATAGAAATGTAGAGTCCTGGATGGATGCCAGGGGATCCAAGTCCCAGAAGGAAATACTTTTAATATACTGTATTATTCAGCCCTCTAATCTCTTGGATTGTTATATAACATTTCACTTCACTATTTGAAAATGCTTCCAAACCACAGAATGTCTTCAGCATTGAAAATAAATTATTGTGCCAACATGTTTCTGCCACCCTGTTGAGCCACATTATTAGGCAAAATCTCTTTGCACAAAAAAAATTTTTTTGGGGGGAGCTCAACTCATTTGGTTGGAAACATCGTAATTTCAATAACCTTTTAACCCAGATACCTGGGATCTTATTTTGTACATTCATTCAATCAACAACATGTGTTTGTTCAGGTGTTAGATAACAGTTCCAGTACATAGTGGAGGCAGTAAAGACAATCAGGAAACTGTGCCTGCTGTCAATTTGTCCAAAGTCTAGGATAGGAAACAGATACATAATTGTACTTGTTGAATAGTATGACGAAGACTGTAAGCAAGTTTACCAGGACAATGTTGAAGTAAGTAGAGCTGAAAGTGAAGAATAAGAGAAAGAGCCAGAGAGAGAGAGTACCGATAGTATTATTTTTTAATTATTATTATTTATTATTATATATTATATTATTATTATATTATTTATTATTATTTTTTAATTTTTTTTTATTTATTTGAAAGAGTTACACAGAGAGAGGAGAGGCAGAGAGAGAGAGAGAGAGAGAGAGAGAGAAAGTCTTCCATCCGATGGTACACTCCCCAATTGGCTGCAATGGCTGGAGCCAGGAGCCAGATCTTTCTCCAGGTCTTCCCACACAGGTGCAGGGGCCCAAGGACTTGGGCCATCCACCACTGCTTTTCCAGGCCACAGCAGAGAGCTGGATCAGAAGTAGAGCAGCCAGGACTTGAATTGGTGCCCATTCGGGATGCCGGCACTGCAGGCAGCGGCTTTACCCCACTAAGCCACAGCACCAGCCCCCCGACAGTATTATTTGAGCTGTGGTATTCTACTGTGTTTGATGCCAATTCTCTTATTATTCTTTGATTCAATAGATTCAGTAATTTTTTAAAATTTTATTTTAGTTTGTTACTACAGTTTGAACTGAGTTTCTGAATTTGTAGTTGAAATCGTTCCTCTAAAGCAGAGAGTAAAAATCAGATAAGAATGGGAGCGAAAAGTGGACTAAGAGGAATTAAAGTAATCATGATGGGTGATGAAAATAAAGCTGAAGAAAGGATATATTCAAAATGTACGAATCTGGAACGAGCAAGACTCAATGACTTATTAAATGTGTGAGGAAGGGGGCAAGGAAAACAGTCATGGACGGTCTCTGTAATATGCAAAACATTTTGAAATCCACACACAGATCTTTGATGCCACATACTTTTCCTCAACTCTTTGAAGACCCCTTATATGCATGGATTTCAAAATTACTTGGATCAAAATAAACTTATAGTTTAACTCCATTTTCCACTAACTTTTTAAAATGCCATTGTGCTTTATACCATAATAACTACACAAGGCTAGGGGCACACTCTTCACTGTAATGAGTGAATGAGGAAGCAGGATATCCTTTAGTTGTCCCTGGGATCCTCTCCAAAGAAATCTTTATGGTTTAGTGCACCCGATGATTAGACAATGTGAGGAAAAAGAGACCTGCGCGCATCTCCTGCAGGGTCTTCCAGGAGTCAGGCTCCATCTTGGTGCAGTTAGCTAACATAGTGCTTGCTTTTCCTGCATCTAAAAGCCTAGCACTGTCAGATGTGAAGTGGCAGCAAAGCTGAGGGCCCACCACAGGGTGAGGATGACCCATAGTGCTTTGCTTCCATTCCCACCACTGCTGCAAAAGGGGGTAGAAACCAATTCCCTCATCTTTGAAGTCAATTTTGGGGGGATAACTCCAAGCAGACTTGTAATTCAATCTCCAGTTCCCAGAAGTGTGAATGATAGTGGCTTCAGAGAGACAATGTCACATCTGTGCAAAATACAGTGGAAAGAACTCCACTGCCTCTACTCAAGAGCTCGAGGTAAATCTTGTGTAATTTGTCCTTAATGATGGAATGAAATGAAATGACGACTAAGTAAAGCCTTAAAATAGATGGCAGTTCTTTTTAAAAAATCATATATTATCTAGTACAAATCTGCAGCCTATGACAGGCTATTCAAATCTGCATTTAAACACCAAGACCTCAATATGAAGGAAATGAACATGAGGCCCACTTTTGAAGAGATTTTGCACAGTCAAGAAAACATGCTTAACCTCATAGGCAATCAAATGCATTGAAATTAAAACTAAACTGGAACCAGTGCTGTGGCAAAGCTGGTAAAGCTGCCTCCTGCAGTGCCAGCATCCCATACGGGCACCAGTTCCAGTCCCGGCTGCTCCACTTCCAATCCAGCTCTCTGCTATGGCCTGGGAAAGCAGTGGAAGATGGCCCAAGTCCTTGGGCCCCTGCACCCACATGGGAGACCTGGAAAAAGCTCCTGGATGAGCCTAGGTCTGACCCTTGCTGCAATTTGGGAAGTGAACTAGCAGATGGAAGACCTCTCTCTCTCTCTCTCTCTCTTTCTCTCTAACTCTGCCTTTCAAATAAATAAATAAATTGTTTAAAAAAATAAAATAAAACTTAGCTAATGTATCACTCCATTGCTAATAATTTAGCAGCAGGATATTAAAATGTTGGTGTGAAATAGTCAATTTGGAATTGAGTGTGGCAAAATTTATGCTTTCAAAGCTGACTCATATTCAATAGTTCTATTCCTAAATTATATCCCGAGAGTATTATTTAAAATAAAAATAGTCATGTCCATGAAATGTTCATTATAGCATTCTCTACAATATCAGATATGTCAGGAAAAGTTTAGCTGATGAACAATAGGCAAATGAACAAAAAAAGTTGCAAAAATAAACATAAGGGTAAATATAGTTAAAAACTGTGGAAATATGGAAATTAGTCATAACTTTTGCAATAAAGAAGTGCATAATTATATATTAAGTGAAGTAAATGTATACATTTAATCAAAGACTAAGTTGAATCAAATAAAGAAAACAAAGTGATGCATGTGTTGAATATTTATGACAGTGAAAGAAGGACAAAGTAGGAACTATTCAATAAATACTGTCAGGACAACAAAATCGCAAAATCGATCCCAAGTAAACAAAAAATTTAGATGTCAAAACTAAAGCTGTCAAGTGTTTATAAGACAAACTAGGGATAACATTTTCTTGCTATAGGACAAAAGTAACAT
The DNA here is from genome assembly GCF_033115175.1 of Lepus europaeus. Lineage (NCBI taxonomy): Eukaryota > Metazoa > Chordata > Mammalia > Lagomorpha > Leporidae > Lepus > Lepus europaeus. The sequence continues at coordinate 80,284,735 of NC_084838.1, read as the reverse complement.
CTTTAAAAATACATGAAAAAAGTTTACAATAAAATAAAAATGATACAATTGACCTCATAAAAGTAAGAAATATGTTTCTCAACAGACACCTCAAGAAGAATAAACATACAATTGACAAATTGAGAGGAGGTATTTGAAAAAAATAAAACTGATAAAAGATTCATACGTAAACTATGCAACTATGCAAAGAATTAAAAAAGGAGAAAAAGTCATGAACATAAACTTTACAGATATAGAACAATAGTCATTAAGCAATTGAGTATCAAACTTATTAATCATCAAATTAATTTTAAATTAAAGCCATGCTGAGGTATGTTGCATACTATGACTGCCACGTACAGCAATATGGGTTGTTTACTGCTCAACTCCATGGAGCAGCATTTAAATGCGTCTAATATGAGTGGCATGCCCCTCCCCCAAGCCTCTGCAATGCATTGAATTTGGTTTACAGCCACCAAAATGTCAGAAACTCAAAAGTTTGCAATAGCAAGTATTGGCAATGATGTGATTAGGAAAACGCAAACCAAAATCACAATGATATATCACCTCATGACTAAAAGCCAAAGACAGGTAACAAATACTGACAAGAATATACAGAAAGGGGAACATTTATGTACTGTTGGTGGGAATATAATTTTTTTTTTTGACAGGCAGAGTGGATAGTGAGAGAGAGAGAGACAGAGAGAAAGGTCTTCCTTTTTGCCAGGATAGGCACCTGGCTCCTGCCATCGGATCAGCGCGGTGCGCCGGCCGTAGTGCGCCAGCCGCGGCGGCCATTGGAGGGTGAACCAACGGCAAAGGAAGACCTTTCTCTCTGTCTCTCTCTCTCTCTCACTGTCCACTCTGCCTGTCAAAAAAAAAAAAAAAAAGACCTGGCTGCTTCAACTTCTGATCCAGATCCCTGCTAATGCACCTGGAAAAGCAGCAAAAGATGGCCCAAGTGTTAGGGCCTCTCCACCCACATAGGAGACCCAGAAGATCTAGGCTAATGGCTTTGGCTTGTCACAGCCCCAGTTGATGCAGCCATTTGAGAAGTGAGCCAGCAGTTGGACTCTCTCTCTCTCTCTCTCATCTCCCTCTCTCTCAGTAAATCTTTCTTTCAAATAAATTTTAAAAAATCTTTAAGAAAAAGACTCAAAATGCTATTGTCTTCCTAGCCCTTCCAACTCAAATAAATTTACTCCCCAGATACTTTGATGTGTTACCCCTTATAGAAATGTGTGAATTCTATCTTGATATCTCTCTTCAGCTAGTTCCCACACAAAACACACTTCCTTGCTCATCCTAGTAGCCCACCGAATTAAGGAAATGGGCTATCTCACTCAGCTTTGCACCAAATGTGGTGCAGAGAGACATGCTTCACATTTGACAGAATCTTCCAAAAAAACATTTTTTTTTTTTTGACAGGCAGAGTGGACAGTGTGAGAGAGAGACAGAGAGAAAGGTCTTCCTTTTTTGCCATTGGTTCACCCTCCAATGGCTGCCGCGGCCAGCGCGCTGCGGCTGGCGCACCACGCTGAGCCGAAAGCAGGAGCCAGGTGCTTCTCCTGGTCTCCCATGGGGTGCAGGGCCCAAGCACTTGGGCCATCCTCCACAGCACTCCCTGGCCACAGCAGAGAGCTGGCCTGGAAGAGGGGCAACTGGGACAGAACCGGCACCCCGACCGGGACTAGAACCCGGTGTGCCGGCGCCACAAGGCGGAGGATTAGCCTAGTGAGCCGCGGCGCTGGCCGCAGCCAGGTCTTAAACTAGTGCCCGTATGGGATGCTGGCATTGGAGGTGGTGGCTTAACATGCTACACCACAATGCTGGCCTCTTGAGTCTATTATTACCTCACCAATCTTTAGTCTCGTCATCTGTACAGTGGGGGAACTAGTTATAACTTCCACCAAGATTTATAAAGCACTTAAAACAGAATCATGTTCATAATAACTAGAAATAACTCCATTATCACTGCAGTTCTTTGTGTCTTAGATAATATAATTATTTGAAAATTTGGCTTCAATTCTGGACATAGACCGACTTTCCAACATTTGAGTATGTTGGGGTGTGAGATGGCAGGCAGATAGAATCACCAGCTGCTCCGATACTTCGTTAGTCTGAATCCAGAATGCAGCAGGATTTAGTATGGATTTACTAAGTGAAATGCCTTTCTTAAGCCAGATGCTGAAAGGGTTTTTCTGACATTGGCTCTATATTTAGAAAAAAACTCTTATTTACTCAACTTTATGAATGTGCTATCTTACACTTTGGAGGGAGAACTCCACTGGCTTCTTTGTATATGTTGCCTAAGGTAAAAGAATTTGTCAGTGATAGTCCAGATATAGAGGCACATTTGAAAGAAAGCCTTTCTATAGGGTTAGTTCTCAGATTGACTCAAATGGTAGTTGAAATACGCAAAGAATTATAATGTCAATTTTAATTACCCTTAAGTAGTTTACTTGAGTCAAGTGATGAGAGATGAGTAATTCAGAATTCTATGGAGCTGATATACACAGGTAGATCTTAAAGCAACTATTTTTGGCACTTGCTGAGTGCTTCGTAGATTTTTTTCAGTTTGTAGGGTTTGAATTGGAGATCTAACTTCATATCTGGAAAAGAAAAAAAAAAAAAAAAGGTCTCATGGAAAACTAACCAGTTAATGCTAAATGAACTTTGCAGACCTTCCTGAAAGGACTTTGAACTGCTGAAGTCCATGTTCTCAGATAAATAGTTTGGATTGCCTACAGTTAATTTTGGAGAATAGATGGTGCATGTATTTAAAAAAAAAAGTCCTTCGTGAGGAAATACAAGGGAAAGAAATATGCATTGGTTTTTGGATAGCAAAATTATATCCTAGAAGATCCATATCTCAATGGTTTAGAAAGAGGCCTTGAAATCTAGGCCCTGGATGAACCCTGATACTCTTGCCTGAAGGGAATGATTGCCCATGTTCACACACCGTTTCTTTTTAAAATGTTTGAAGTCCACATTCTAAATTGCTGTTCCGTGCTTTAAACCAAGGTTAGTCTGACTTCAGAGAGAAAGGAGTTTTTGATTCACAGGATGTTGTCCAAACCCCTCACAAAACGAATTAGGACTACTTCCTAAAGGTTGTGTCTTAAAACTTGTTTTAGTCTTTGAAGGAGGAAGGACATGACAGAAATCCTTTTTCATTCTTCATAAGATGATCCAAAACAACAAGAAAAAAATACACAAAATTTACCCTTTAAGAGTATGCTTGCAGTGCTATCCAGTGCAGACCAATCACTACGTGGCCACAAAATCTAAAATTGCAACTGAAACAATAGGACATGGGAGAGAAATACTTCAAATAGTGTGAAATCCATTTGGGGTATCTACTCCTAGATCAGCTTGAAGATAATGAAAACTATGCTTCTATGTTTTTCATAGCCACAGTATTGCAAGACCTCTGGCCTGCAAAAAGCCTCCTCCATTATTTGGGCTAGGTGTTGGATTGTTACACAGGGTCATGAGTGAGCTTCTCCCTGCTTCCCCTGTACATTTTTAAGAGAGTTTGCTGAGGTGAAATTCACATAAAATACAATGAACCATTTTAAAGTGAACAGTTAAAGTGGCAGTTAGTACTTTCACATGTTGATACAGTGACCGCTCTTATCTATTTCCAAAACCTTCTCATCGCCCCACAGTATAGCCCCTTGCCCATTAACCAGTTTCTCTGCTTTCTGCCTTCCCCCTCTCCCCAGGCCCTGGCAAACACCAATCTGCGTTAGTCCCATCTGCTTCCTCTTTCTTGATCCATTCCTTTTAGTGAGAGTTCTTACCAGGGCTTTTGCTCCATAAAGTCATCAGATAGCACCTCACTGCTCCATTTACGACTTAAGAAAGTTGACACCAGAGCCGAAGGCACAATCTCTCTCTTGGTGGTCACAAAGCTGCCAATGTGCCTCTGCTGTCTGACTGCCTTCTTATCTCGCTGGGTACCCCTCTCCCAGGGTGGTTGTGATCCCTACATCTCTGCTGCCTTAAGCCATCTACAGGGGTTTCCACTAGTGCCAGCAATGATGTTCATTCTGGGTTCACAAATGCCCTTGAGCCACTGCAGGGAGACTATGTCTGACCTTCCCCTTCTGCATCTCTTTGTCATGTGGGTAACAGACGTAAATGCAGGGCTCCTGGACTTCTCTGTGTATGTGGGAGAATGACTTTTGATTCAAGAGATTTTCATTAATGAATTTCAGGCTACTTTGTCTTTATGGTTAGAGACCATAATGTTGTCTTTGGGTCATCAAATTCAATCCTCCATTACTCATCAGGCACTGTCTTCACTCAGTGCTATTCTCAAGAAGATTCTTAACATTTCATTTAAAAGCATTCATGATAGCTAATGTATAATTATCTGCAGAGTACATTTAAGATGTCTGGATACTGGTTTATTCAGTGCACTGAATACCATGTCGCGAGACTTCAGGATCAACTTAGAGCTCTAACATCAAAATAGCAAAACAAGGTAATTTTGTAACTTTTTTAAAAAGATTTATTTATTTGAAAGTCAGAGTTACAGAGAGAGGAGAGGCAGAGACAGAGAGAGAAATCTTCCATCCGATGGTTCACTCCCCAATTTGCCGCAATGGCGGGAGTTGCGTGGATCCAAAGCCAGGAGCCAGGAGCCTCTTCCGGGTCCTCCCACGTGGGTGCAGGGGCCTGAGGACTTGAACCATCTTTTAGTGCTTTTCCAGGCCATAGCAGAGAGCTGGATCAGAAGTGGAGCAGCCGAGTCTCAAACCGGCGCCCATATGGGATGCCAGCGCTTCAGGCCAGGGCATTAACCCGCTGCACCACAGTGCCAGCCCCTAATTTTGTAACTTTTAATCTTAACTTGACTAAAAGCATCTGTAAAAATGATAAGCTCAAAGGGAAAGGATCCACAGCAGGAAAGACTTTTCAACATACATGTATCTATGTATGTAAGTAATAAAGAAGCAGAAACAAAACAAAAATCTATAAGGTACAAGTGATAATTAAGCAAAACAAAAAAAAACTTTAAGAAAATACAGACAATTTCTGTTATGGTTTGCTATTCGTAAGAAAAGCCTTCATAGAAATGTATACAAACTAAAAATGATCAAGCCATAAAAATACATCAGCTTGATGAACCAGTTTTCTTTTAATGGTTGTGCTCTTTTTTTTCTGATTAAAAAACTAATTTCCATTTCACCTTGGGCAGCCAGCTAGATATGGGAGAATTCTTCTATAGCACAACTAAAAATAACAAGATAAAAATTTAACAAATAGCTATCAAATACACATTTGGCCCAATTAGAAAGGAATGATAATCTCTAGAAGTCAGAAGAACAACAAGGAAACTAAGAACTGAGAGGTAAGCAAACCTTTCCTTCCCTTGAGAATTTCTAGCCTCCACAGCCAAAGGGTCTCATAGCCAAGAAAGGAAAGCGATCAAGATTGGGTGGGTGAAAAGCAGGTACCAGTGAGACCCTTCCTCCTTAAGTGGATTTTACTCACAAAGAACAGAATCAGAAAACATGTCCTCTGAATGGCTACATGGGAAGGCTACATGCATGGTCACAGCTCCTTAGCCTGGGCTGCGGATTAAAAAAAAAAAAAAAAAAAAACAAAAAACTTCCTTCCTTGAGATTTCATAAACAAAGACTCATACTCACTGTCAGTGTTCCAGCAACTGGACTTGAAACTGTACTCCCTTCCAGAGGCCAATGAAAGGAATATCAGAAAGATAAGAATAAAATGTTCTCTCTTCCTCCACAGGAACAACAGAATGATATAATTTCATGCCTTAAATCCTGATAAAGTGGTAAATTGAGAACATTTACAAAATCATCTCAATATAATTTTTTCTTTCCCATCTGGAGAATTGTATAAGAGTGTGCAATCCCACTCTATTCCCTAAAACATTCTTGGAAGTGTTGTTTAAACAAATGAGCCTTTTAAGACACTCAGACTCTGGAGATTGTTGCTGTGTTATGAGAGTGTGTTCTCCTCCAAATGCCAACTACTGCTGTTCACACTGAGAAATTATTTTCAAATTTCATTACCAGTTCAGAGAAAGGTTCTTCACTGTTTGTGCATAAAGATAGATCCTGTAATGTATCTGTGGTATTCTTTAGTTAAGCAATGAGTGGAGAATCATTGTCTCATTTAAATCAGCATGACAATGCCAAAATGAAAATGATTTTTTTTTAAAAAAAAAAATCAAATAAAGCTCTAGGGAAAAAGTCACTGAAATTAAAAACTCAAAAGATGACCTAGATAGCAAATTTAAAACAGCTGAATAGAGTAAGTAAATAGAATATAGATTTAACAAACTTACCTAGGAAGAAACACAGATAACTCAAAATATGAGAATTTTGAAGTATATTCAAAGAATACAAAGATTAAATAGTTTTTTTTTAAAGATTTATTTATTTATTTATTTATTTATTTGAGAGGTAGAGCTATAGACAGTGAGAAGGAGAGACAGAGAGAAAGGTCTTCAGACCTTTGGATCACTCCCCAGATGGCTGCAACAGCCAGAGCTGCACCTCTCCAAAGCCAGGAGCCAGGAGCTTCTTCTGGGTCTTCCACATGGTGCAGGGAGTCCTTGGGCCATCTTCTACTGCTTTCCCAGGCCACAGCAGAGAGCTGGATGGGAAGAGGAGCAGCCAGGACTAGAACAGGCGGAGGATTAACCTACTGTGCCACAGCCCCAGCCTCCCCCCAACTTTTCATTTTTAAAGATTTTTCATTTAAGAGTTTTAATATATGTCTAATGGAAATAACAGCTAAGAAAAATATTTATATTAAAAAATCACTAAGACATAAAATTGCTAATCAGATAGTGGTGAAGCACTATCAGACCAGATTCTAGGACAGGAAGATCTCAGAAAGGAATCTCAGCAATTGGGGTACCTTTACACTAAGGCATTTCATGATTGCCAAAAGGCTATCTGAACTTCTGAAGACTGTGTCACACATTTAACAAGTACACAGCATTTTGCACAGAGCATAAAGAAAGAGGGTGGGATAATCTTGATAGAAGACTCTAACTTTGATCCCAGAACACTAGGGCCTATCACTATTTTGGGAGAGCTGAAGATATGAAGAGTTGGCATGAGGAAATATACATACTCTTTGGGAAAAGGATGCTATTATATCCTTGATTAATTTTCAAAAGCAAATTTTAATTTTTAAAATTTATTTGTTTTCATTTTTTGAAAGGCAGAGTAACAGAGAGAGAGAGAGACAGATAGAGAAAGAGAGAGAAGAGAGAAAGAGACAGCAAGAGAGACAGTTAGAGAAAGGCAGACAGAGATCCTGTAATCACTGGTTCACTACCCACATGCCCACAAAGCCAGGGCTAGGCCAGGTTGAGGCCAAGATCTCAGAACTCCATCCACGTTTCCATCGTGGGTTATAACGATCCAAGTACCAGAGCCATCACTTGCTGCCTGCCAGGGTGTGCATTAGTAGGAAGCTAGATCAGAAGCAGCAGTTAAGCCTAAACCCCATTACTCAGATATGGGATGTGGGCATCCCAAGTGGTGGTTTACCATCTATACCATAATGCCTGCCATTAATCAAACTTTTCAGTTCATATAATATCTAGCAGAGTTAGAAGAAAGCGCGAACATAAACCTGAAGAGACAACGGACAATATAGAGAAATGGAGGGGCTCAGGAAATTGGAATGAACAGGCACAGACTTTAAAAACATGTATGTTTAAAAGTCAGAATTGAAAATTTCAGAAGAGACTTGAAAACTGAAAAAGAAGAAGGAAATTATTCCTGAGTTAAAAAATGACCTAGGCTAAGAATTCTCTGGATACTTAACAGGAATTTGATGCAGATAAAGAAAAAATAAATTAAAAGAAAGCTTCCATAATAGAGCATGGAGAGACAAAATGATAAAAGTGGATGAGAGGATGAATAACTAAAGGGTACAACGACACGATAGGCTAAAATATAGATGGAATCCCACAAAAAAGGAGAGGAAAACAGGACAGGAGTCATATCTGAGAACTTTCACCAACTTATGAGTGGTATAAAGATTCAGATTTTGAAGACCTATGAGCATAATATAGGCTAAATAAAAAAAAAAAATCTAACCATAGGGACATCTTGGTAAAGCAGAGGAATAAAAAGAAGAAAACAATTCTGGTAACAACAGCAACAACCAAAAAAGTACAACATATTTCAAAGAAGCAATCATTAGATTGACAGTTGGTGGCATGACAGAAGTGATGGGAACAAGATGGTCCTAGAATTGTCCAGTTGTATGTCCAAAGAGCTAAAATAAACTGCCAACCAAGAATTCTTGACCCAGCCAAAATATACTACAATACTTAGGGTTAAAAAGACATCTTTAGACTGAATACACACACACACACACACCCTGATATAATTTATCACCAGCAAACTCTTGCTGAAATAAATAAATCATAAAAGGTTATGGCTTTAAAAAAGCAAAAAAAAAAAAAAAAGAAATCAAAAAACTAACGACACCCATGTCTATGAATATTCATATTAGGGCACAATCTACTCTGCTTACCTATATTCAAATCTCTATTTTCGAGAATCTTGGTATTCATTTGAACTTGTTACTTTAATTATGTACTTAAATTGTTATCTAGATTACTGATTTATTAAAGGAAATAGGAGACTTATTACAAAGAAAACTGAACTGAATGCATTGTAGTCACTCAATATTATCAAGTTGTTGAATATATTGTTGGGTAATCAGTACCTAAAGACAGTAATGAAAAGGTGGGGAAAAGCAGTCTACATTCAGGCTGCCTTACTGATGTTGCAGTGCCTTTAATTTCTCTCTCCATCTTATGGAAATATACTGGAAACTGTAGACAACACACTGAGTGCAATTATTTCAAATTCGAAGAAGCAGACCCACTTACAAAAGAAATGGCCTTGGCCTATAAGGCTTAGCAAAAAAAATCATTAAACTAAAATTATTATCTTCTAGTGGCTTTAATCTATTGTTTATCTTAGTGATGTCCCTAAATAAGTTGTGTCCTGATTGCATCAGCCAAGAAGGGCATCTACCATCTCTGGGTAATAAACGAGAAAGAAGAAAACAATGATAGGGTATGTGAGGGGCAAGAGAGATCAGAGGGGAGGAATTCTTGCTAATTGCTGAAGACTGGCTAATGAACAGAAAGTAGCCCACAAGCACATTTGCTCACATGCTCAAGTTCTGCCTTCCACTTTCATTTTTATCACTTACTTCCCCATGAAGCACAGATTCTCTGTCTCTACACATATAAGGTCCACTTTTGCCAAGTTATTAAAGCCCAGATAAGGGCACTAATCCCATTATTGAGGTCTCCATCACCACAGCCTAATCACCTCCCTAACTCCCCTCCTCCTAATGCCATCACATTGGGATTCTGGATTTCAGCATACGTATATCGAGGGGACATAAACATTCAGCCCATCACACAGGCTCTTTTTATTTCGCCATAAAATTAAGTTTTGTGAAAATGATATTTTTAAAGATTTATTTTATTTATTTGAAATACAGAGTTATAGAGAGAGGTAGAGGCAGGGGGTGGGGGGGAGGGCGGATCTTCCATCTGCTGGTTCATCCCCTAAATGACCATAATGGCCAGAGCTGAGATGATCCGAAGCCAGGAGCCAGGAGCTTCTTCCAGGTCTCCCACGTGGGTGCAGGGGCCCAAGGACTTGGGCCATCTTCTGCTACTTTCCCAGGCCATAGCAGAGAGCTGGATCAGAAGTGGAGCAGCCGGGACTCGAACTGGTGCCCATATGGGATGCTGGCACTGCAGACCGGGGCTTTAACCCACTGCACCACAGCACCAGCCCCAAATGCTTGATTTTTTTTTTTTAAATTTCATTTACTCATGTAAATAATCTTTTGTGTTTTTACTGATTAAGGCTTGAATGGAATTTCGGAGAAGTTTGTTTAAGACAAGAGAATAGTTTCAGTAATGATTGAAGTCATGGTTAGTAGGTTTTTTGGTATTATGACAGCTGTCACAAAGGGCTGGAAGCAGTCACACTCAAGAGCTGAATACATTATTCTGTTATATTTCTTATCACTCTCCCTCCCTCAAGTATGTGTGTGTGCAATCTAGCTTGTCCCTAGGAAAGAAATGATTAAACACTTTTGGCTACTTCCCCCAAGTTAAAGCACCAGCCACTCCCCCACTGCATACTCCTAATATAAAGGGAGTTTTCAAAAAATTCATGGAAAATAAATAAAATGAAAAACAGCATGGATTTCAAAAAGTTTTGCACCAAAATAAATTTCTTTTCTAATTTTTCATTAATTCCTTGAAGTCACCTCATATAAGAAAAATACACAATGCTGGGTCCAACATTGTCATGGACCTCAGTGGTCTTACTGGCCTGGTGTTCTCACTAAAGCCATTTTCCTCTCTGTGAGGGAGGAAAGTGGTCTCATTAAGCCTTTGACCCCGGTAACCATCCCCAGGAATATGTGATTCTACAAGGAAAACTCTCAGGTGAGGGCAATGCTTACCTCAAAAATATAGATGCAGCCCCTGTAGTTTCCAGAAAGAAAAGATTGGTCCTGCAAGTGAAGTTCAGATTTGAAAATCACTGATGCATAACTGATGCTTAGTAAATATTTGTTGGACTTAATCGGCAGGTGTTGCAATCTGTCTCCAAGTCTGTTCCTTTGCCTCTGTTTGGTAATACCTGACATAAAGGGACTGATCTTATATAATTGGTCAATACAAAGCAGTCAAGGATGTGCTCATCCAAGGAATGATACAACACGCCAAGTATGCTATGAACCCTTGAGCTTTCACTAACCGGACATCAAATAAACCAGTGTTTGTGTCCACAAACAACTGCGAAGCTAGGAGAAGACAGTAGCAAAACACAGCTGTTTGGGCATGGCTGAAGCACTGCTTTGCAAGTTATGTAACAGCTGTTGTGTAATTGTGCATTTAACTCAAAACACATTTTTGAAAGAAAAAAAACAATTAGATTTTCCCAAAAAGAATGGAACTGGGAGAGAGAGGGAAATCTTGAAAGAGCATAGCACTTTCTATCTTGTTCTCAATGAGGAGGCACAGAGGAGTGGAGCACCTGGTGAATGGCAGGGCTTAGCACACAGGGGACTTGACCCATAGGCCAGATCTGTCCAGCCTCCTGTTTTTGTAAATAAAATTTGATTGCAAAACAGACACCCATTAATCTATGTATTGTCTGAAGTTTCTCATAAGCAAAGTCAAGTGAGTTGTATCAAAAACCATCTGGTCCAGAAAACAGAACATAATTGTTTTCTGTACCTTTACAGAAAAAGCTTGCAAAACCCTGCTTTAGATTAAAAAAAAAGTCTTAAGGGCCAGTGATGGTGACTATTTACCATTGTAGTGGCTTCTTGAGCCCATCTGGGAACCCTATCGAGAAGACTGGGAGAATACATGGGAAGAGCTGAAGTTTTAGATTCAGACTGGCCTGCAAGGAAACTCTGTTCTGTACTTGTTAGATTTGAGACCAGCTGGGAGCAAGCTACTCACTCTCACAATGTCCAGAAAGTGGGGATATGGAGAAGGGCAGAAAGACGGACAGATGTTGGCACCTGACATGGAAAAGCTATTCAGTGGTTCTTAGTTTCTCGACCTAAATGCCATTGGCAGGGGAGCTGGCAATCTTCAATGGAAAAAAAAAATGTTGTTAATTCTTAATAATCAAAGCATTCAAAGTATGTTATCTTGTTCCTGCTATAACTTTTGCTCGAGCTTCAATACAATAACATATTGTCCTTAAACTGGGAGTACTACAGTTAAAAATTGTCCTTTTTGAATGTTCCCAGCTTAAAACATTAAGACTTTGAATTATTTGGGAGTCTTGCTTAAATTCTTTCTTTGTACAACTGCCTACAGCAGTGACTGATACAGACAACTGCCAAAGCCAGAGGTTACTTTCATTTTAAATGAGTTTTAACAGACGACATCGCCGTGTTACTAATCATGGTGGCTGTGTATGACAGTGTACTCAGAGTTGCCTAAAAGTCTTGCTGACTTTTCTGTTCCCATATAGCAAATAAAGAACGCTTAGGGCTTCTGAAATCACAGTAGGTCTCCTTACCTCACACTGAAAATACCCTTGATTGATATGATGTTTTACAGCTGACTTAGGGTAGCGTCTAGGGCCCTTTCTTGCTGTAGAACCCAGATTTTCAGAGACTGATTTTCTAACAGCCTGGTCCTGAAAACACCTGGCAAGGGTTCTCTCTTCAGCAGCTTCTTTTGAGATCATATGCCCTTTTAGACCATTTTTCACTCCTCAAATTCTCTGATACCAGGTCTGCCAGAGAACAGAAAGTTACATTGCAGCAGCAGAAAAAGCCTGAAAAGTCAAAAGAAATAATAACTGGCCTTAGTGGCCAGAGCAGCTGTTCTGCATACCCTTATCACAGGTTTCAGCTTTGTAAATTAATTCATCTGCAAATAGTGCACTGTCTCCAGATGCAACTTCCATGCTGGAAAGCTGGTTTCTTAAGGATTTAAGTTTAAAGTCAAAGGCTTCCTGCCCTAGGTGTTACAAATAAGTAGTGTCGTTTTCTTTTTTTTTTTTTTGCTCCGAGTTTATTCATCCAATCATATCCCAGTATGCAAATAAACCTTAGCCCGTGCAGATAAAAAGGAACAAATAAAGCCAAGTGCTCTATCAGAACCAAATTGCTGAGCCTGTCACCTGTGTTCTGGGAGCCGAACCAGAAAAATCGTCCTCAGGCATGGCAGACTTACCTACCCCACTCACCAACTTGAAGATTCAATACACCAAGGTTAGTACTACTTGTATTTGCTGCTTTACTTCGGGTTTGTAAAAACTACATCCTCTTAAAGCATAAAAGGTCAATTTAAGCAAACTAGTGCATAGAGCCCTTTGCAAATACTCGTACAAAAACAAAAGACTTGCAAAATGCACGTCTGGGTTTACCCCTGATCAAGTACTGCATTCTAAATCATATCAAGCAACTTTTCCTGAATTTTCTGCTTAAAATATTTTCAAGTAAAAGAAATTCTCTCCTGTGTAAAAGATTCTCTGGACATTATTCAGGGGTCTTTACTAAACAGTTCTATTAACTTTAGTATAAATAGTATATTTGATATGAGAAGTAAATACTCATTAGAGGAACTTACTGCAAAAAGGCAAACAAATCAGAAACTTTTTTTAAAGTAGAAATGGAATATACTGAAATCACCTAACTTCTTAAAGATGTTTATTACATGTTAAAATCAAAGCTAAATCTGATAATTAGATGGAAGTTGTTGTAGAAGGCTTCAAATGGGCATGCGTTATTCTGCATGTTTAGGGAGAGAAGGCATGCTTATTTATTTCTTCAGCCAAATTTGTTGCCCTGGGAGCTGATGTGTAATTGTTAACTGATAAATATTTAGAGAAGTCGGAGCAGGAGCCAGATCCAGGATTCGCAATCCTCAGGAGAACTAGGAAGTGGATGCTGCTCGAGTAGTTCTGAGAATCTTTCTGAACTTGGCTTGTTTCATTGTTACATGCCTGCTTCTCTGTCAGAGCCCAGAACTGCAAAACAGAACCATGAGACAAACATACTAAAGCAGTCTAACCAAAACTCACTTAAAATTAGCTTTATGGTGTGATGCAGAAAGTAAGGTAGGAAATGATCTATTGCAACTCAGGGGAGAGCCATTTTGCTTCTTGAATTAACCAATGAGAAAATAAGAACGCTGTACTTTCATGATAAAGTGAAGTCCCTGTTATTGTATATCCATTTCCCTACTCTTACCCTGGGGGATGGTTTCTGAAATTCTAAGATCTGTTGCATTTTCATTTTCACAAGCACAGTGAATGAGGAAGTGGCTCAGCTGATTGGCTCCTTCCTTTAGGACACTGTCTGCAGGTCAGATTGTGGCTGTAATATGATTGACCAGCAGTTATAAAGTGTACTATGGTATTATTTTCAGAGTTTTACCATGGGGAAAAATTTTTCCTATTTAATTTTATTACAAACAGGAACACAAAAAGTGTGGTGAGCCCATGCTCTCAAACAATGTACATATGGCAAAAGGATGCTCAAAATATCACAAGACTCCAGCCAGTCTTTCTCATTTTGTTGCTCTAAGTTTGTCATTCGCAAGAAATTCCAGTTCAAAGTACATACATTTAAAAATATTTCATGGAGATATAAAATGCTTGACCATGTTTACATTATTCCACTACTATCATTATGAGCTTTTTTTCTCTAATAACCAAATATCTTCTCCTTAGAAGATATTTTGGTAGTTTGGATGCCCACCTCCCACACTTTTTAAACTTGGCTTTACATAACATTGGAAAAATCTTCCTTGCACGTGAATCTTGAAGAAGCTCTAATGTGAAATAAGCTTTGTGCTGAATTAAGCTTCATTTAGTACTTATGAATTCAGCATGTGAGTAATCACACTAGAAAACGAGATGTTCCTTAAAAGCTAACAGGCACAGTACTCGTCATCCCTTAACACAGAGAGATGCTTCCAAGATTGAAATCTCCTGTTCATTGTAAAGTCATTGCATAAGAACACTCTTCCAGGGTAAAAGGACTGACTTCAGTGTTTAAAAGAAGCCAAAATTCAAAGAGCAGACACTTGCTCTGTGTTTAAGTACTTTCCTGAATATAAATACCCAAATGGAGGTTTGTGAATGTTGTTTTCTTGTGCATCTTCTATACAGATCTGTTCTACTCAGATAGCATTTTACTATTTGTCTTACTGGTCACAACATTTTTACACTTGGGAGGACACCAGTTATGTATGTAATTAAATCTAAATGGGTGAGCTTTCTCAAATGCCTCTGCATTTTCTTTTTACTGTGTTCCACTGAAGAATGGTATTGGATTTGCACTTGCAAAAGGAGTTGGAAAAAAAAAAAGTGATGGCTCTTAGCTAAGTTTCCTGCTTGCAGAACAAGTAAGCAAGGGTTTTTAGTGTCTGAGGTATTAGCTTCTGTGATCAGTCCCTAAACTCCTGTGTTATTCTGTTACTATTTCAATGTCTTTCTTTATAATTGCTAGAAGTATATTGGCTGTTGGGGCAAGATGGAGGGAAAAGGCAATCAGGGTTGAATAACAAAAGCTTTATTATTACAACTATAGTAAAAGAGCCAAACCGGGAAAAAAATGAATAAAACATCACCCAAAACAAAAGAATTCATTGCTGTGTAACCTTTAATGTCTTATTTTCTAACACTGTTTGATTATTTCTTTGTTGGGGTAGATAAAGGAGATCAGAGTTTAAGGAAAACTTTCTAAAATTTTATAAGAGCTTTTGTAATTTAACGCCTCAATAACATCATTATAAATCCACGTGAACTGATATAACTGATATCCGATCCCTTTCCTTATTGCTCCCCTTTCCCATTCTGAATTAATCCAAAATCTGCCAACCTCTCACCTCCATTTTACCACGCTATAAATGAAGAGCTTTTTTCCAAGTATTATGATCATTTGGGAAACTAGATCACCGCTCTCTGCCTCAGTTTCCTTATGTGTAAACTGGAGATTATAAAAGTACCTATCACCTTTGTTGGATGAAATTGTTAAGTGGACATAATCATAGAAAACACTTGAAATAAGCCTAACAAATGGGATTTGATCAACATTAGTTTTCCTAGTCCTACTTATTTTTCTGAATTCCTTTCAGTTTTCCAGAATTTTCTTTTACCCAACTTTTTCTCCTAGACCTGTTTCCCACAAGTATTCCTCTCATTTCATTTTCTTCTCCTAGTTTCTCTGTCAGTGTCTTGCACAGTCATGTCCCATCTGACAAAGACCGCTTTGGAGCGAAGTTCTGAAGGTTTATCCAGGATTTCAGGGATCAAGAATTTTCTCTTACAGGATTTGGTAACTTTGTTTTCCATTCTCCTTTCACAACACTCGTTTCTACTTTTAACAACAACATAAAGACAAATGGGAAATTCTAGAAGACAAGTTTTCTCAGAGTTCATATCCAAAAATATTAACTTACTTATTAAACTTAACTCATTAAACACCAGTTTGTTCATGCTAGAAAAGATCTTCGTCAGCTGATGCCATTTCACACATAACCACACGCACACAGGGAATAATTACAACTCAAATTCATTCTGTTTGCCTTGCCACTGACTGTTTACATTTTTCACAATGATTTTCTTTAATCCTTCACAATAGCCCTATGAGGTTGCTATTTCCATCGTACTGATGAGGAATAGAGTGGCTTTGCAGCTTGCTTAAAGTTAGACAGCCAGGAAGTGACACAGCTGGACTTTGAATGTGACAGTCTGAGCCCTCACACTAACAAGTGTCTTGTTAGTACCACCACTTGGGGACATGGACTTTGCTGGAATCCTGGTTAGCCCGTCTTTATTCTTTAATTTGCCCATCCTGATCCCTTGGGGAACATGACCAGGAGAGCTAGCTGCTGCTTAAGTTCCCTGGCCAGAAGGAGGACGTTTTCCACCAACTTAGAGTGAGAGGAGGATTAGACAGAAACAGGCTTTGAGTTTTGATGAAAAATTTGGGATTGAGTTGGGAGAGGCTGTGAGGGCAGAGGTGTGTGCAATTCCAATGTGAGCTACCATTCTTTAACTCTGATAGAATACAGTTTGGTTCAAGTAGGAGATTACTTTCCTACATTTCTGGTGTGTTTTATCCTACTGGGTTAAAGATTTGATAGAAAAGTCACAAGTCATTGAACACTACGTGCTAGGCATATTCTGAGGCATTTGGTTTTTCCTCACAATTATCTTCTTATAAAATCCTTACAGCACACAAATTCAGGTCACATGCATTTCCAAACACCTCCTCGCCTCCTGCCACACACATACTTCTTCCTATTTGTTTTTCCTTCTTTTCTCTGATTTTTTACTAGTCTGATTCTTGGCTCATGGAGCTCATATTCCCGGATGGGGTTATGTGGGGCAGAAAACAAGCAAGAGAATACATTAATCACAAATTAGGATAGAAGTTTAAAGGGAGAAAAGAGAAAACTCCGAGCAAGTAGGGAAGGACTTATTTTGTGTGAGGTTGTTGGAAATGATTCCTGTCAGGGAGCGGCATTTAAGGTAAGCCTGAGGGAGGCAAAGAACCAAGTGGCCACAGAGAGTGGGAAGGAGCCAAGATCTAGCCGTATTAGCACGTGCAAACGCAGTGTGGACAAGAGTGTGTTCGGTTCACAAAACTACCAGAAGACCAACATGGCTGGCATGGAGGAAGGGTGAGCATGGGTGAGATTGGCAACAGGAGAGGGGGCCAGATTGACGAATTGTGTTTGAGGAAATCAAGAAGGAGTACTTAAAATAGTTCAAGACTTGGGTTCAAGGAAAATCTGGTTTTATTGTGGCACTGTTTCAGTCAGAAGAACGTCACTCTGACTGAAGCAATATTTTGTTTGCTTTGGGTTTGGAAATTATCATATAGCTTAATGGCTATAAGGTGCAGTTGTTTGAAAGATAAACATGGCTTTAATTTCCAGTTTTTCTACTGATTTAATTGATATGACCTTGGCCAACCTGCTAATGTTCTTGGAGCTTCAGTTCCCCTATCTGTGAATTTGGAATAATAATGACCACCTTGGAATGTGACTGTAAAATTTTAATGAGGTGGTTTGGGTAAAGGGCCTGGCACTTATTAACTATTTTAGTCCCTTCTCTTTAACACTCTCTTCCCAAATGACTCCATGTTCTAAGATTATTCAGGTCCCGCAGCAGGTATTTTGCCCAGCAGTTGGATCACCATTTGGGAGGCCCTCATATCCTGTCAGAGTGAGAGAGTTTGGCTGTAGCTTTGCTCTTCATTCTGGCTTTCCTGCTACAATAAGGCAGCAGTGCTGGCTCAAGTATTTGATTCCCTACCACCCACTTGGGAGTCCCAGATTGAGTTCTAGGCTCCCGATTTCCACCTAGTCCAACCCTGGTTGTTGCAAGCATTTGGGAAATGAATCAGCAAATGAAAGATTTTCCCCTTCTCTCCCTCTCCCATAAGCAAATAAAATTTTTAAAGGACACATTATTCAGTTCCTCATGTAAGTGAAATTTTTACTTGTACTGCCTCTCACAGTTCAAAGATGATTTCATCTATTTATCTTGTCTGGGGGTTATAATTAACTACAAGGAAGGAGCTAAAGATATTACTAGAGTTCCGTTCTAAAGCTCAGGAACCTGAGTTCAGAGACTATAACTGATTTGTTGAAGGTCACACAGCTTTTAAGACAAAACACAATGCAATGGCTTTGGAATATTATCATTTTAGTCTGATACTTTTCCACATAATAGCATTTTTCCCTAGATCTTAAAACTAGTAGCACTTCAATCTCAAGAAAACCTAATCAACAAAAAGTCCCAAGTCAGTAGCTCATATCCTATGGGAAGGTATTATCCTCTATTTCATATTTGTCTCTAACAACTGCTTTTATACTGATTCCTGCATTCACCTTACTCTAATTGCAAGAATTAGGTCTGGGCTGGCTCTGAGATTCTGCATTTCTAAGTCTTCAGATTTTGCTGACACTACTCAAAATGTGGAGTGCAGCAATGGTCTAAAAGTTTGAGGCAGCCTTATAATTGTGCTTGGAGCAACCACCATAAGGTTTCTTCGGAATCTGCCTTTCTGTTTCTCTCAGAAACTCACTCTGATCCAAGCAAGTCGGAATCATTTATCTTCTCCTTCAGGAAGGGCTAGAGTCCAGGAGAAACCAACTAGATCATGGCCACAGACCAGAGGGGGAGCTCATTGTTGATTTTCCTCATAGAAGATGACCATTCACTTAAAAGGCTATATCTTAGCTCATCTCTGAGGACTGCTCTATTGTGTTTTATCCTTTGGCTCCTAATCAGCAAAAATCTTAAAATAAATACTGCATACACTAAGAGAAGACATTATCCCCATTTCAAAAGGACTCTCAATCCTGAAAGTGTTCCCATGACTTCTAATATATTGACAATCTATTAAATTTGGCACTATTTTCCATAATGTGATGACTAGGCAAGACACTCTTAAAGAATTTGAAAAACAACTCATTAGACAAGAAATCCAAAGGTAATATTTCTGAAAAGACATGGATGGTATAGACCAGATCAGCAAAAGGAAACCTCATGGGAATTCAGACATTGTAAAATGGATATGCATTTGTCTTCAAAGAGAAATTATCTGGTTTGAGGTGGTGATGGTAGTGGTTCAGATTCTCTTGATGCTATTATCATTATGGCCAAGAGATATATTACATATTTACCACATGCAAGAGACAACATGGAACATTGTACAGAAGGACTTGAGTAATGATTACTTCACAGTTACTTAATTAAAAAATAAATAAATCGGGAAAATAAATATAGCAGTCTCCTCTTATCCATGAGTTTGGTGTCTGCAGTTTCACTTATCAATAGTCAACCACAGTCAGAACATATTAACTGAAAAGTCGTTCTGGTAGTATGATGAAATCTTGCAACATCTTGCTCCATCCCACCTAGGAGATAAATCATCCATTTGTCCAGCATACCCAATAGTGTGTGTCCTACCTGTCTATTTGTCACTTAGTAACCACTTATGTTATCAGACAGACTATTGCAGTATCCAACTGCTTGTGTATAGGTAACCTTTATTTTATTTAATAATGACCCTAAAGATCAATAGTTGTCATCAAAAGCCATAACGTGCTTCCTTTAAGTGAAAAGGTGAAAGTACAGTAAATTGTTGGGAGGAGGAAGAGTGAGAGATCATATTCGTGCAACTTTTATCACAGTATAATTGTTCTATCTTACTGGTAATCTATTATTGTGCCTAATCTATAAATTAAACTTTAGGTATGTATGTGGTATGGGGAATGTAGGTTCAGTACTAACCATGGCTTCAGATATCCAGTGGGGGTCTTGTGACATATCCCCCACTGGATTTGGGGGTACCACTGTATTTGCATACACTTGAATGTCATGAACTTCTAATGTTTTGAGTGTGTTTGTGTGTGCATGTGTATGTGTCAAAAGTCTCCACAAACTTAGAAGCATTGCTTGGAAGTCATGTTAAGTATTCTGAATATTTGGTTTTGTAATATTATAGTATCTCTAACCAATTTATTGGAATATTGGAATTGTTGATGAAAATTTGGGAATTTAAACAAATATCACAGCTCATAAAACTTTGCCTGACCCACTACCTCCTCTACCTTGGCCCTGTTATCTGACTATTTCAGCTGCTGTCCAATGCCTTTTTAGAAGTTACAGGAATACAAATAACAAACAATGGAATTATGTTCCACATTCGGTAATTTCCTTAGGAGGACGAGTACTTATTAAGTACAAGCAATCATGTTATTGGACCTTGATACTGTTAAATATTAAATATGAAAGGAGCTTTCCAAGGCTTCTATATCATAATCCTTTGACAGAGGACATATGGGACACGCAGAAGTTGCTGACAAACATCTTTTTCATCTGAATGACACAGTGACAGTGTGGCTCAAATCAAGTGCTCTAGTATCTTTTCTTTGTCCCCGACTGCATTTAAAGACTGAAGGGGTTTTTCAAAAGGGAGAAAAAGAGCTTCCGAAGAGTCTTCAAAATGTTCATTAAAAAAGCATCTTTTTAAAAAAAAAAAGATTTTATTTATTTGAGAGGTAGAGTTACAGACAGTGAGAGGGAGAGACAGAGAGAAAGGTCTTCCTTCCGTTGGTTCACTCCCCAAATGGCCGCGACGGCTGGAGGTGCACCCATCCGAAGCCAGGAGCCAGGAGCTTCTTCCAGGTCTCCCATACCGGTGCAGGGGCCCAAGCACTTGGGCCATCCTCCACTGCTTTCCTAGGCCATAGCAGAGAGTTGGATCAGAAGAGGAGCAGCCGGGACTAGAACCAGCGTCCATATGGGATGCTGGCGCCTCAGGCGGAGAATTAACCTGCTGGCCCCCAAAAAGGCATCTTTTTTTTTTTTCCCTCATAAAAATAAAATATGCCGGCGCCGTGGCTTAACAGGCTAATCCTCTGCCTTGCGGCACCAGCACACCAGGTTCTAGTCCCGGTTGGGGCACCGGATTCTATCCCGGTTGCCCCTCTTCCAGGCCAGCTCTCTGCTATGGCCCAGGAAGGCAGTGGAGGATGGCCCAGGTCCTTGGGCCCTGCACCTGCATGGGAGACCAGGAGAAGTACCTGGCTCCTGGCTTCAGATCAGCGCGATGCGCCCGCCGCAGTGGCCATTGGAGGGTGAACCAACGGCAAAAAAAGGAAGACCTTTCTCTCTGTCTCTCTCTCTCTCACTATCCACTCTGCCTGTAAAAAATAAAAATAAAAATAAAAAATAAAATACGTTTTATTTTTATATTCATGGAATCTGGGGTGGATTGGGGGGAGTCTGGAAAGCCAGGGCAATGTTGACTTCTTTCTCTGTCCCATACTTCTTTATCGTTTTAATAGTTTGGTTTTTTTCAACTTTTATTTAATAAATATAAATTTTGATAATACAACTTTTGGATCATAGTGGCTTTTTCCCCCATGACCTCCCTCCCACCTGCAACCATCCCATCTCCCCTCTCCCATCCCATTCTTCATCAAGATTCATTTTCAATTAGCATCTTTAAATCCCATTTGTCCTCGAACTTCTTAAAGTACCTCTATATCATCATGATACTGAAGTCAGACCATTTATATATATATATATATATATATATATATATATATATATATATATATATATATAAAATGAAAGTAAGATTTTATTTTGCCTGTTTTTGTTTTGGCCACTCTTATTTTGTTTTCATTCCTTTGTGTGCTGTAAAACATTCCCTTCTCATCTGTTATTCCTCTTTCATTTCCTTTTATATTTTCTACTTCAGGTCTTTTTTTGTTCAAAATATTTTAATTTTCCTTTATTTTATTTAAGCTATACACATTTCATGTATTTTATATAATCAGATTTAGAAGCAAGTGGCACTTCTCCCCTTTCTTCCCTCCCGCCCACGCGACAACCCTTCCTCTTCCTCCCTCTCACATTCCCACTCTTAATTTTTACAAAGATCAATTTTCAGTTTACTTAAAGATCATATAGTTAACCCTACACTAAGTAGATGAGCTCAACAAATAGTATGAAGGAAAAAAAACAACACCGCTCCTCAACAGAAGACACAGGGTTGTAAACAATCTCTACTTTGGATCTTAACAGTTTGCTTCACTGGCTTCACTTGGAGTTGAAAGTACTTGCCAGAGAGGCCAGTGCTGGGGTATAATATATGGGTACCACTTTGTTGGCTGCTCCTCTTCTAATCCAGCTCTCTGCTATGGCCTGGAAAAGCAGTAGAAGATGGCCCAAGTGCCTGGGCCCCTGCACCCAAGTGGGAGACCCAGATGAAGCTTCAAATCAGCCCAGCTCCAGCCATTGCAGCCGTTTGGGGGGGAGTGAACCAACAGAAGGAAGACTTTTCTCTGTCTCTCCCTCTCTGTAACTCTACCTCTCAAATCAATAAATAAAATTTTTAATGTAAATAAGTAAATAAAAAAGCAGTTGCCAGAAATCTAGCTTCGATTCTTTTAAATGTTTCACACACACCTGACTTTGGTTCCGTGTCTCATACTCTTCCCTGTCTTTCATTTCTGTCTTCCCCCATTCCCCATGGCCTTTGAAACTGTTTTGGCACTAGGACTGAGAAAAGGTTGCTCCTCTATGACAGACATTACTCCCTCCACATGTACAGCTCCATTATTTGTAGTGCCATGACTCAGGCATTCAAGTTGCATTGAAAAAGTGCTCTTTTAAAATCTCTCTGCCACCAGGAAATTACTGGCTTCCCTTACCATAACTAAAGTCACTGGCCCAGTTGCTGCTCTGCCAAGTAATGTGAATTAGGGAACCTGTTAGAGTGAGTAAGGGGCTCTCTGCTTTAGGAAATTGGTTCCAAAACTTTATATCCATATACGGGCTAGTAGGTCTTTATTTTGCCCATTAGCCAAATTCAGTTTGATCCAAATCAGAAATATTTTGAGTAAATGGCATATATATTATATATAAATATATTACTTATATTTATATATAAATATATATATAATGTCGTGCTATTTAAAAAATCTAAGACACAATAACTTTTACTCTGGAAAGGCATTTTTTTTTCAAAATTATGACTTAGTCTTACACACTGAACTGCATCCAGGAAACAGCAGTTATTTATTAAAAGTAATATGATATTTCCCTTAAAGTCTCACATATCTAAAAGAGTAGAAATCAATTTTCGGTTGCCTTCACTTTCCAATTGATTGTTTCTCCAAATAAAAAAGCACTTAAAGTTCGAGCGCATACATCATTAACTATTATGTCCAATCAATATTGTAACCTTCATGCTGATGCTTACTATACACATATATTATTCAAAAGCATCCTGAGTCCCAAATTCATAATTAGAATATAGTTAACATGATAGTTAAACAAGGCTCAAGAATAGTTTGCTTCTATAACAATCCTTTTCCCTTCATCTTGCTAAAGGCAAACAGCAAGTGGAAAATGAAATTGTTGCCATGATAGATTATTTCAACCACGTAAAATAGTTTTCAGAACTATTACAATGCACATATATTAGCCTAGACTTCTCCCTATAACCATTTAAGATAACTACAGGAAGGCTGACTATTCAAAAACATTTAATCACACAGTTAGCTGGAAGGCAAATGCCAAAAGCAAAGCTAATAGAATTAAGATAGAAGAAAAGAGACTTAAGGTAGTTCCTGCACATAAATTTCCCATAGCTAAAGGGAAGAAAGGGGAACCCTTAGACCAGCCCTGATCATTACATTATCTAAGCTTCATTCAGTTTTTGTGTAGAAAGCCCTGTCTGTGGCAATATGTTCACGTTCACACTTCCCAGGCTATGCTGTTATCTCACTCTATTCTAGACCCTTCGGACCCATGCTTGGATTATGAAAGTCATATCTAGGCTAATCTCCTGGATTCTGATTGGACTACTTCAAACTAATTTGGGTACCTTAAAATCGGTATTCCTAGAACATCCATGAGCTCCAGAATAATCCACACCTCTCACTCCACAAACTGACTTCATTTTCATTGTCAGACTTTATCTATGGCTTGTTTGCACTGGAACTATTGTCCAGGATTGATCTCTTTACTGCATTGCAAATATCTCAAGACTGTTCTTTTCTTTGATCCTTATTTTCCTTCTTTCCACTTACCCATCCCATCCTTCAAGGCTTCACTCCTCCAGCAGATAGCCCTCTCTCCCATGAGTCTCGCCAGGCAATTTAATGACTAAAGCATTGCTTTGGCTGTTTTGCTTTACAACCAGGGTTGGGGAACATCTGGCCCACAGGCTGTGTAAGGCCCACAAAATCATTTGGCCTGGCCTTGCCAGACAACCACAGGTGGGACTCAAAATTCAATAAACCTACAACAGGCTAAATTTTAAGTTGATAATTTTGTATGGCCTGTGAATGATGTTATAAATATCCATATGGCTCTTGGCAAAAAGAAGGTTCCCCATCCCTGCTTACAACCTTTAATTCTTTACTTGCTGATCTTGATATAAATATCCTCTTCTTAGATTATAAGTCCCTTGAGAGCAGAGACCATGGCTAACTCATCCCACATTTTCCCACAGTACCTTTCAGAGCATTTACTTATTATTTGAACCACACTTCTGCTAAAATAAAAGTGATAATTCATGATAATATAAATACAATCACAAGTTCAAAAGCTAGTAAGGTTCACAGTGCTCTCTGATATTAAAAGTCAAAAACAAATAAAACAGAGCAGTTGTTGATAACTTAGGATCATCTACTGATACTCTCTTCCGTTGCCTGCAGACTACCAGATAAAAATGTGTTATTACTTTGGTCAGTTCTTGTTTACAGAACATTCAGTGACTTTGATCTGAAGGGAGAGTTTTAGGAACAACGTAAATGCAAAATTCTGACAGTGAAACTAGATGACATTTACATATTGAAATTTTCGTTGGCCAAAAGACATTATGAAAGTAGTAAAATAAGATATAGTGTATCGGAGTATTTTATTGAGTACTTAGAAACACAAATCGGCACAGCCTAAGGTATTGCCTAAGCAACAAGGGGACTCAGTCAGAAGCTGGAAAATTTGATAATAACCCTAACAAGCTGCAATTAATTTCTATGTTCTTTTACCTTGATACTTTTACTGAAATTGTACTATAGAAGAGAAGGATTCTGAAAGTATCTGGCAGGGTGAGACTGTGCTCTCTCAGTTTACAGATAGAAAATCTGAGGAGGCAATGCAATCTTCAGGACACAAGGAAGGAAGAATTAGCAAGTGTGAGAGAATCTGAGCCAAGTTTCAAAAGACTAAATTAAAAATCCTGGTATGGTACCATGTTGTGTATTGTTTGGAACTTGAAGGCCCAATATTTGTAGATTTCCAGCTGTAACAGGGCAAAAAATGATGATTTAATAATAGGATATTACACTGTTATGTTGGAAAGGAGGCTAAATTCAAATGGAACAACCAGTGAAATTTTCATGAAGAGATGACAAGCAGAAATACTCTAAAACATTCACAGAAAACGGATAAAAAAATACACATTGGCCACCATTTTCCCAAAGTATCCTTGCACTAAACTCATGATTGAAGTGGAGGTAGAAGAAAATAGTGAAATTCAAGTCTGAAGAACAATGTAAATAAAGTTGTGGGAAAAAACAAGGACATAGTGTTTGAAGCAGAAAAATGAGGTGAAAACAAAGGATGAACTGAGGGCATCATTGGACAAAAGACTGGAGAAACTGAGGCCAGATCATAAACCACCTCAAGTGTCATGTGATGGAGTTCCTTGACACACAACCACAAAAGGGTTCTGAGTAAGGTGTAGACAACAATTGAGCTGAGTTGGTGGAGGAGTATTTTAACAGGTTAACCTATATTATGTTTTAGTTAGGTAGAGGTGGGGCCTGGGAGAGCAGGGAGATATTTTCTACAACAGTACAAAACAAAGGGACACAAAAGGATGACTAAGGAGTGCATGTAGAATTAACAGAAGAAAGAAAGACTATGTGAGAAAGAAAGGAAGAAAGAATGGAACAATCATGCTTAGAACTTGAGCTTGGACTGAGAGCAGCAGAAATCTAGAGAGGACAGTGAGGTGAGCTTGGACACACTGATTGAAGTGTTTCCCTGCCATCCCTAGGGAAGAAAAAGACTAAGCAGTAAGAGCTAGGGGTTCAGAAAAGAAGATGCTCTCTAAGAGTCATTATGGGACTCTAGAAAATGTGTTTCTGATAGCTGGAATGCTGACTCACTCTGAGACGTTGGACAAGTCGGCACTTTAATCTGAATTTATCTTCAAGCTGAACTAAGATGCCAACACTTTTCTTGAGGGATATTATGAAAAAGTCTATGGTCTTCACCTGGATTTGATTACTGGATCAGAGAAACAAGGATTTTTCTCAGTATTTCCCTCTTTTTAATACCGCCGTAGGTGTATATTTGCATGACTAGTCTCTTCACTTGAAGTGCTTTGGACCCCTTCCTCTGCTACTTATTCATTGTCACATCTTCCTGTCAGTTCCAGGCTTGCACTACAACTCTTTTGAACTCCTGAACATAGATAGCTTGATATGTTTTACTACAGGAATAATTGTGTTGGTCTGAACAGGCCAACAGGAAAGCTAATCCTCCACCACATTTTGTAGAAATGGTAAATATCATACTATTCTCATGTTCAGAATATAATTTTATCCATGAGTAGCTGATGGGTTTTAGATTCTTTTATTTAATCAAAAATTGTCTACTAAGGCTGCTGAGACTATGTTTTGGATACATCAAATCTGCCACTCTTTCCTCAAATCCATAGTTTTTTCATGTAAAAGCATCATTTTTCTATGTTCCTTCCTCCGGTCTGTATTTCTAAATGTTGAAATGACTGTATAATACCTTCATGAATCTTAAAAGCATTACTTTATTTTAGTATGCAGATATGTGTATATACTCTGCATGTTTCTATAAAATGTCAGAAACAACTGAAAACCATTCAAAGGAGGAAGGGATATACATCTTTTAAATTCATGTCATGCTTCAGCTTAAGCCTATAAAAATTTCCAAAATTTGCTGCATTTTTTTTAACCTACTTTCTCTCTGTCCCTACAGATCTTCATAAACAATGAATGGCATGATTCAGTGAGCGGCAAGAAATTCCCTGTCCTTAATCCTGCCACTGAGGAGCAAATATGCCTGGTTGAAGAAGGAGATAAGGTGAGTTTCCAAATATGAGCTTCATTTTAAGCCAAGTGTCTTTGTTTTTTACCATGTTGTGCAAGTTCTACTAAAAGTTCAAGAAGGCAGACCATGAAAAATGGCTTCTAAGGCAGCCTGAGAAATTCCCTAAGAGGTCCTTGGCACATAAAGCACACCCAGTAGTGACATAATAATGGTGAACCTACGCGCTGGTTATTGTGGTGCTGTCTGTCATGCTATTTCTCCTTCTTTTTCAATTGGAATAGTGTTTAGGTTTGCGATACAGGTTGCACAAGAAGGAGCTGATCACAAATTTGAAAAGGAAACAAATTCTTCATTCATATAAAATTGTTTTTAAAAAGTTGCTGGATGAAACTAAAATAGTTAATATAGTACTTCTAGAACATTACTGAATTATTTTATTAAAATCATCAAAGTAAGTCATCAATACCATAAAAATGAATTTTAGGTGATTTAACTTAAAAAACAAATTAAAATTGTGTTATTCTCTAGCTCATATTATTAAAAACAAACTCGATTTTACTTAGAAACTTTTAGAAAATTCTAAAGTCTGTTTTAATTTAATACCTAAAATCATCCCATACGGAAGGTACTGTTTCAGTCTCTTTTTGCAAATGATGATGAAATGACAGAAGAGCTGAGTAATCTACTCAAGGTGACATTGCTAATAAACAATAAAATCTGCATTCTAGTGCTGCCCTTCTGACCCCATAACCTGTGGCTGGCAGAACTACCGTTCTACCCTCTGATTACTATAAAAGTATGATACAATTATATTAAATAGCCTGGGGTGTGAAAAGAATAAAAGCCTTCAGAATGGTTATCTGAACCCACGCATTAAGTATATGTATTTCTGGGGTGGCAATTTGGCCTAGCAGTTAAGATGCCAGTTAGGATGCACACATCACGCCTCAGAGTGCCTGGGTCCAAGTCCTAGCTTCACTCCTGACACTGGCTTCACACTAATGGGGATGCTGAGAGGCAGAAAGTGATAGCTCAAGTCATTAGCTCCCAACCACCCACATGAGAGGACTGGAATGGAGTTCTCGGCTCCTGCTTTCATGTTGTCCATCCCACCTCTTGAAGTATTTGAGGAATGAACCAGCAGATGTAAAATCCCTTTCTCTGTCTATATCTTTCTCTCTTTGCCTCTCTAATTAATTAATTTGTGTCCTGTGTCCTGTGAGCCATACCCAGAAGTGAAAGATATTTGTTCACATCCAACAAAATTGAGCGATTACTTTCCAAGAGACTTCTAGAGGACCACACATTACCTCCAATGTCCCTCTAATTGCTTGAGTGGGGGAAATCTTTTTTCTGCCAAAGGCCATTGGGATATTTATAACCTCATTCATGAACCATAAAAAAAATCATCTTAAAAATTAGCCTACTGTAGGTTTATTGAATGTCAAGTCCTACCTGTGGCTGCCTTGGCAGGAACAGAACAAATGATTTTGTGGGCCTTATACAAGCCATGGGCAGGATATTCCCCACCTCTGCTAGCAAGCTTGATGAGATCAGAAAAATAATAAAGGGCAAGAAGAGGGCAGAGTTAACTCCTAAGATCCTCCTCCACTCTCCCTCCATAGGTATAAATTCTGCTAAGGAGTCAAACTGAAAATTGTTTGCAGTTTACAATTAATAAGAGGTAAAATAGTTTATTTTTTATTTATATGACAGAGTTATAGACAGTGAGAGAGACAGAAAGGTCTTCCTTCCGTTGGTTCACTCCCCAAATGGCTGATATGGCCGGCGCTGTGCCAATCCGAAGCTAGGAACCAAGAGTTTCTTCCTGGTCTCCCAAGCAGGTGCAGGAGCCCAAGCACTTGGTCCATCCTTCACTGCCTTCCCGGGCCACAGCAGAAAGCTGGACTGGAAGAGGAGCAACCAGGACTAGAACCCAGCTCCCACAGGGGATGCTGGTGCTGCAGGCAGAGGATTAACCAAGTGAGCCATAGCGCCGACCCCAGGCTCTGGAGCCTGGAACTTAGCTTTGCCATTGGCTTCCCAGTTGAACACACCTTGCTCTCTCCCTGGGATTAGTTCCTCACATCAGTGAAACACAGCTCCATACCTGGCGTTCCAGATACAACTTTGTCAACTGTTCTAAGGATTTTTCTTGACATATTTTGCGGAATTTACCTTCCTAATGCATAGTAAGGGAAAGCAGTTAGTTATATCAGAAGCTTCAGAAATTGATTTGTGCTGTGCTTATTGACAATGGCTCTTGCTCAGCCAAGAGATCAAAGACACTCATTAACATCCAGCAAAGCGCTAATCAAGTTGGCTGGACATTTGATCACTCAGACTAAATTGTTAATGATACAAACTGTGGTATGCAATTCTTTGATTCATATCCTACATTCTTATATTGTATTTTTTATTTATTCAGACACTTTGATTTTTAAATTATTCTGTTCTCACAATTTTCCCTTCAAATGTATAGCAAACTCTAACAACCTTGCTTTGGGAAAGGTACAAACCTAGTAAATTACACAGGCATAGGAAACCTAATATTCTGGAACTGACTCTGAGATAATGAGCCAAGAGGTTTTAGGGATTTAATTTATGAGTAGAATGGAGCTAACAATGGACTATGTACTGCCTCTCAGTGGCATTATAAAAAAGGAGGCAAGAACAAATGGAGGTTACAAAGCAAAGCGCAGATGTGGGTGGGAACTGTTTTCTTTTCACTTCAGTGGCTCTCTTAGGCTATATTGACTAATCCTGAAAACTGCTCTTAATGCTACAGCATGACCCAACAAATAATTGGTGGGGATAAAAGTAAACGTCCATTAACGTAAGTGCCTATGACAGGTGTAAAAGCAAAACTTGCCTGATAACTATTTCCTCCACCTCTGAATGGATTTAATATGGAAATATACCATCTGGGAGTGACTAAAGTGTTCAGTCCTTCCTTAAATATGCTTAGGAAGCATTTGAAAGCTCAGCGTCACTGGAAATGTCTTTATATTTTCAGCTTGCAGGCTCCTACCTCAAAGGGAACATTTTCAATATGATGGGGTGCAGCATTATGAATGGAGGCATATCGTTTCCTAGATAATTAAAAAATGAAATCCCTGAAATGCCAGTCCTGGAATTAAAAATCCAAGAAATGGTAGTCCTGCAATTTAAAATAAGCACAAAAGCCATTAGGCCTAATAGTTTTGAATAATGTAAAAGCTTTTTTATATAGTAGCATTGGTTAATTTATGATTTTAATATAAACGGCAATATCAGTAAGTTGATTATATAAAGTGTACCGTTATGCAAACTTAGTGTAACATGATAAGTTTGTAAGCTAGATGACAAAATTATTAAATGCTTATTGGTTACATATTATAGGCCCAGAAGAATAAGAAATATTTTTGCTTATAATACAGATAACAGTAAACACTCATTGCAGAGGAGATTATTATTAGGGCAGCCTTGTAAACCAATAAAAACTAGATATTACAGTCCTGTTTGCTCAAATTTTGGTTTTACTATCCACTGCATTTCATGTCCATGAGCCAAGTCTACTCATCTGTACAACAAGGGTCAAGATAAATAAATATAGTACAGATTGGACATCTCTAATCTCAAAGTCCAAAATCCAAAATGCTCTAAATCCAAAACTGAGCACCAAGATGACATCATAAGTAGAAAGTTCTACAACTGACCTCATGAGATGAATCTCGGTCAAAACACAGGCACATCAAACATATTATGTAAAATTAACATGGAGCTATGTGCCTAAGGAATAAATGAAACATAAATGAATTTCATGTTTAGACTTGGGTCCCAAGCCCAAGATATCTTGTTGTGAACTATATATGCAAAAATTCCCAAATACAGAGTATCCAAAAGTTCAAAACATGTCCGGGCCTACATATTTTGGATAAGGGATACTTGACCTGTGATAACTATGGGACTGTAAGGAACTTATGCTTGTGTCTGGATCTCAGTAGACTCTTAGCAAGTAACTATTATTAGGCTTGATTGGTTTGGTTATGGTTTAGGTAGATTATGATACTTGAGCTGAGTCTTAAAAATGCATATGAGGGCACTTCAAAAAATGTGTTGAAGCAGAGTTGTCTTTTGGACCGAAGAACTTTTGAAATCCATGCATACATTCTTCAAAAAAGTCATGAAAATGCATAATAAGAAAAAATGCATGACTTGAGAAACTTTTCATCAAAATAAATATCTTTCAATTGTGTCTTACTATGAACAATTTGAAGCACTTTATAGGATTTGAAGTAAAGTGGAACTGTGGTGAAACATTCGAGGATGGAAGGAGTAAGTAGCAAAAGTGAGAAGGCGTTGGGTCAGATAGAATAGAAAAAATATTGAACACTAAGTTTGGATGGGTAAGGTGGGGCCCAAGAATATTGGGACTTCAAAACCAAGCAGAGGAATTTGGTCTTGGGTCTGTAGATAAGAGAGAACAGTTACAAACTTGTGAAAGGGAAAATGATAAGACAAAATTATTTGAGAAAAATTAACCTGGTGACAATAAGCAAGAGAACTTGGGGTGGGAGAGAATGATCTTGGGAAGACTATTAAGCATTTGAAATACAAGGGCCTAAAATAGTAGAAGGAAGCAAAAACTGGAGAGAAATATTGAAGTATTCTCAAATTACTGAGAGTTATCTTAAGTTCTGACTTCTAGGACTACAGTAACATTACCACCATTTAATGAACACTTAGTAGCCAACACATAGAAAACATGGTTCAAATGTAACATTATTTAGTTTTCAACACAACCCTGTAAGGTAACTTACTTTGATTCTTTAAAAATTATTTATTTGAGAGGGAGACAGGGATAAAGACAGACAGAGCTCCCAACCTCTGGTTCACTCCCCAAATGCTCCCAATGGCAGGGGCTGGGCTAGGCCAAAGACAGGAGCCAGGAATGGGATCCAATGAGGGTCTCAGGGACCCAATTACTTGAGTCATCATTTGCTACCTTTCAGGGTAGACATTAGCAGGAAGCTAGAGTCAAGATCTAGAGCTACGTATCAAACCCAAGCTCTCTGATGTGGAATGGGGGCATCTTAACCACTAGGCTAAATATTAGCCCCACCTCAATTTTAAAGGCAAGAAAATCAAACCTTAAAGAAGTTGTAGTACAGTATATTTCACCTTAGGACAGTCAGCCCTTAGAATGCTTGGTTCTGCATCTGTGGATTCAATCACAAATTAAAACTGGTGTATTGTTGCTGACCTGTACTATGTAGTTGGATCTATGAAGGTTGCATCTGTACTGTCAGTGATCAGACTTCTTACTCCTCCCTAAAAATTACATATAATATCTATAAATGTTTTAAAGTTTATAGAATGATATATGTAAGTTATATGCAAATACCACATCACTATATATAAGATTCTGGTGTCTGAAGGGGGTTCTGGAACAACCTCCCTCAGATATCAAGGTGTGACTGCATTTATTACAGCATATAATAATATATTATTATATATTGGTTTTCTTGTATGTCTCTCCCTTTTGATTATATTTCAAAAGGACCATCTCCTCACTTAACTATTCTTTTGATAAGAGTTCCACAGAGAGGGATGTTTAACACACCTTTAGATGGATGGACAATTGGGTGATGGGGAGCTTTAAAGCTTATGTAGCTAAATAAGGATTCAAAACACAAATAAGAGCTGTTTGGTTCAGAACTCTATATTAACTACTGCTACTCTATTGCTACTCCTATAATATTAAATATAAGATGTAAAAAAAGAACTAGGCCAACATTGTGGTATAGCAAGTTAAGCCTCTGCTTGTGATGCCGGCATCCCTTTTGGGTGCCACTTTGAGACCCAGCTGCTCTGCTTCTGATCCAGCATCCTGCCAATGCTTCTGGAAAAGTAGCAGAAGATGGCCCAAATGCTTGGGCCTCTGCACCCACGTGCAGACCTAGAAGAAGTTCCTGGCACCTGGCTTTAGCCTGACCCAGCCCCAACCATTGCAGATATTTTGGGAATAAACCAGAGGTTGGAAGATTCTCTCTCTCTCTCTCTCTCTCTCTCTCTCTGTGTGTGTGTGTGTGTGTGTGTCTCCTCTGTAACTCTGCCTTTCAAATAAATAATAAATCTTTAAAAAAAAAGAAAAAGGAGCTGAGACATCACAAGAATGTCTCTGTTTAAAGCAGTATTGTCTTTTGGATATGTTTCCCTATGGTGGAATTATTTGTCTCAAAGTCAGTTTCTCCATATCTCATCAGGAGACCAGAATGCCTGTTTTTCTAAGCCCAATGGCACAACACTGAGCAGAAGGATCCAAATAGAAGCATAGATCTGTTTAAACCTAGAGCAGCATGTAGTTTATAAGCCATATTATCCACAATCTCAGATTCTTGTGGTTTACTTTTTATTTTCATCTAAAACAATGCCTACATGTAAGCAATCAATTTGATTAACTGAATTTCTTTTTTTTAACTTTTATTTAAAAAATATAAATTTTAATAATACAACTTTTGGATTACAGTGGCTTTTCCCCACCATAATTTTTCTCCCACCTGCAACCCTCCCATCTCCCGCTCCCTCTCCCATCTCATTCACATCAAGATTCATTTTCAATTATCTTTATATACAGAAGATCAATTTAGTATATGTTAAGTAAAGATTTCAACAGTTTGTACCCACACAGAAACACAAACTGTAAAGTACTGTTTGAGTACTAGTTATAGCATTGATTCACATTGGACAACACATTAAGGACAGAGATTCTACATGGGGAGTAAGTGCACAGGGACTCCTGTTGTTGATTTAACAATTGACACTCTTGTTTATGGAGTCAGTAATCACCCAAGGCTCTTGTCATGAGTTGCCAAGGCTATGGAAGCCTTTTGAGTTTGCCAACTCCGATCTTATTCCGACAGGGTCATAGTCAAAGTGGAAGTTCTCTCCTCCCTTCAGAGAAAGGTACCTCCTTCTTTGATGGCCTGTTCTTTCCACTGGGATCTCACTCGCAGAGATCTCTCATTTTAGGGTTTGTTTGTTTTTTTTTTCCAGAGTGTCTTGGCTTTCCATGCCTAAAATACTCTCATGGGCTCTTCAGCCAGATCTGAATGCCTTAAGAGCTGATTCTGAGGCCAGAGTGCTATTTAGGGCATCTGCCATTCTATGTGTCTGCTGTATATCCCACTTCCCATGTTAGATCATTCTCTCCTTTTTAATTCTATCAGTTAGTATTAGCAGACACTAGTCTCATTTATGTGATCCCTTTGACTCTTAATCCTATCATTATGAACAATTGAGAACTGAAAATGATCACTTGGACTAGTGAGATGGCATTGGTACATGCCACCTTGATGGGATTGAATTGGAATCCCCTGGCATGTTTCTAACTACCGTTTGGGGCAAGTCTGATTGAGCATGTCCCAAACTGTACATCTCCTCCCTCTCTTATTTCCACTCCTATATTTAACAGGGATCACTTTTCAGTTAAATTTAAACACCTAAGAATAATTGTGTGTTAATTACAGAGTTCAACCAATAGTTTTAAGTAGAACAAAAAAAAAATACTAAAAGGGATAAAGTATTAAGTTGTTCATCAACAGTCAGGTCAAGGGCTGATTAAGTCGCTGTTTCTCATAGTGTCCATTTCACTTCAACAGGTTTCCTTTTTGGTACTCGGTTAGTTGTCACCGATCAGGGAGAACATATGATATTTGTCCCTTTGGGACTGGCTTATTTCATTCAGCATGATGTTTTCCAGATTCCTCCATTTTGTTGCAAATGACCGGATTTCATTGTTTTTTACTGCTGTATAGTATTCTATAGAGTACATATCCCATAATTTCTTTATCCAGTCTACTGTTGATGGGCATTTAGGTTGATTCCAGGTCTTAGCTATTGTGAATTGAGCTGCAATAAACATTAAGGTGCAGACAGCTTTTTTGTTTGCCAATTTAATTTCCTTTAGGTAAATTCCAAGGAGTGGGATGGCTGGGTTGTATGGTAGGGTTATATTCAGGTTTCTGAGGAATCTCCGGACTGACTTCCATAGCGGTTTAACCAGTTTGCATTCCCACCAACAGTGGGTTAGTGTCCCTTTTCCCCCACATCCTCTCCAGCATCTGTTGTTGGTAGATTTCTGTATGTGAGCCATTCTAACCCAGAATTCTAGCCCAGAATTCATGTCATCCAGTCACCACAGAATACAATGTATTGTGAAGAGCAAAGGTTCTACAGTTGGATGGGTACCATTTACAGCTTAGTTCAGCTACTTTTATTATTGATCTGAGGCAAAGCTCCTCTTTGTTTTTGCTTTAATGTGTCCATCAGTAAAATGGGGAAAATATCTGTTCCATAAAATTATTGAGAATTAAATGAGCTAATATGCGTGAATTATTAGAAAATATGGAAAGTTCTCAAATGGTACCAGCTATTAAGATATTATGACATATCCCTTTTAGGAAATCAAGCTTATACAAGTACATGGAGCTCATCATTCTAAAGATTATTCGGCAAGTGTGCACAATGTGCTATATTTTGGGGTAATAGAGACACAACGCCTGTTTATAAGGAGATTCAGTCTGTGGCTGGGTTTTTTTGCCACTGAGTTCGCTTATCCGATATATTACCCCACTAACTTACGTTCCTCTGGACCTTCAGGCAGACGTTGACAAGGCTGTGAAAGCAGCAAGACAGGCTTTTCAGATTGGCTCTCCATGGCGTACTATGGATGCTTCCGAGAGGGGACGACTACTCTTAAAGTTGGCTGACTTAATTGAAAGGGATCGCCTGCTGCTGGCAGTGAGTATTAACCACACTGGATAGAGAGCAAGAGGTCTCCAAAACATGCATTGTTTGAATGGGCAGGTCGTTTGATCTAATCTAGTGATCCTTACATCCTCTATACAAACAAATTAGAAAACTGCATCTCAGCTCTTGAATGAGACCTATCCAGTGAACCTCATCTCAACTAGTGCTCTGTACTTCGTTACTGCATGATGTTACTTCCTGTTTCCATGAGATCCCACAATCTAAACTTGGGCAAATCCTGAGTTAACCTACATTAAAGAAATGTCTTCACTCTAGAACTTTGCCTTCAACAAGATTGCATGCCAGTGTTGAATCTCCTAGAACAATCTGCTGTTTCTCAAACTTACTTGACCAATGCACTCTTTTAGTAGAAAATACTATCAAGTTTGCGAAAGGCACCCAAAATATTTCCCCAAGATAAATATTTTTCCTAATGAAAAATATTTATCAAATAGCTCCTTTTCCCTTCCTAAAAGTATCCATTTATCCTGGGCATAACTAAATGCTATTCTTCTTAAAGATTAAAAAAGGCAAAGAAAAATGAAATCAATAATATTTGTATAAAATTATATTTTATGTATGTTGATTAGTTTGGGTTTTTCTTTTAAATTCAAACAGTTAAATGAGTCAACCCACGTTATAGGTGGAGGAGGGCATGTCCTTGCTTTTGTGTTTTAAGCTGAACATTATAGTGAAGTCAATTTAATATAAACTAATATCAAGACCAGGCTTTGAAAGTAAATATTATTACCTTTGAAATCTTTAAGTGTCAGTAACAAAAAGGGCTACATTTTAAAAACATCTGCATTAATAATTAAGGGACCACGTACTACTCAAAGATTCAGTATAATTCAAAATATGCAAAAATGTAGAACCGGAAACTGTGTACAATATAACAATATAAACCAAAATGTTCTGTAGGAAGGAAACAGGTTAGCCAAGTTAAAACTTGGCTTCTTTCTTTATCTGATCTGTGGATCGTACATGGATTGCCACTGTAGGAAAGGAAAAGATAGGCCATCCTGTAATAGTTAGGGTGCTGAACTTTACAGCCTGACCAGTCAAATCATTATAAGCAGCAAAAGTGGGAGTGTCACAATTGAAAATTTTGCTGAAGAAAATTCATGGATGAAAGAGTCGTGTGTTGCTCAAGTTTGTTTGAATAGATTAGCTATA
Source organism: Lepus europaeus (assembly GCF_033115175.1). Taxonomy (NCBI): domain Eukaryota; kingdom Metazoa; phylum Chordata; class Mammalia; order Lagomorpha; family Leporidae; genus Lepus; species Lepus europaeus. The sequence goes on along the minus strand of NC_084838.1, from coordinate 80,247,626 downwards.
TCCATATAAAATGTAAGAATTAAAAATCATTATTGAAGAATTACAGTGGTCACTAACACTGAATTTTCACCACAGTTGGAGATAAGTAAAATCTTGTTGGAACTCTGATCTATGGAGAGCAGGGACCATCCGTACAAGGTTTGTTATATATCAAATTGGGACCAGTTCCTAGAATGTCAGCTAGATGAAGGATACTCAGAATGCAGGCAGGAGCAGAGAAACTTACTATACTTTCTACTTGGATCCTGCTATGACCATAGCAAGTTATTTTAGGTCTTCTTTTAGTCTCTTTTGAAAAAGAGGAGGTTAGACATGATGACTTGTATTTCCAAAATTCTCCAGCATATGATTACTCTAAAATGCTGGTTATATGTATTTTTTAATCTAAAATTTTTATAGAATTTTAGATTTGGGATATGATCTATTTTTCAGACTATGGAGTCACTGAATGCTGGAAAACTGTTTCCCAATGCATATCTGATGGATTTAGGAGGTTGCATAAAAACCCTACGCTACTGTGCAGGTTGGGCTGACAAGATCCAGGGCCGCACAATGCCGATGGGTAAGTAGCTCAGGGGAGAGGGTGAGGAGATTACTATAAAGCTGAAAAATTTCAAACTCTTCCTTTTAAAGATGTCAACCAAATAAGGCAAAATTATTTTCCCCTTGAATTTGAGACAATGCAGTTCTGAACTTGGAAGTTCTGTTAAGATTTGTCAAATGGCTTTTAAAGTAGCTTTAGCATAATTGCACATTACACAGAATATGACACTCTGGATATTTTAGAAAATATTGAAATAAGAACATACTTATGGACAAAATAACTGATTTGAGACAACTTTCTCTCTAGGGGCCCAAACTTTTCAAAGTTGGCTCTGTGAAATTATTTATTTAGGTTGTATTTCCATAGTGGCATTTATACCCTTTTATAATGTAATTATTTAAGCCTCTTTGCATGTCTTGTATGAGTCAGTTATGGTCATCTGTGCCTGGTCAAACTCAGAATAGTTAGAACAGACTAATTAAACAAACGAATTCACATTGATTTGTTTCAACTAGCTTCAAAGCAACTTGGGACTATATTTATACCCTGAACTAGAAATTCACGTGTGTGAATGTGTATGTATATAAAGGTGCTATAAAGCATTCATGGAAAAAAGGAATTAAAAGATAAATTCACTTTAGAGAAAAAAATTGACATCCAAGTGTAGTGTGTCGTTTTTTCATAATACACATTTTCCATGAGAGTTTTTAAGACCACTCATGTGGATGGAGTCCCAAGTATTTTGCATTCAAATCAACACAGCTTTTACTTCTATTTTCCATGAACTTTTTGAAGTACCATTGCACACATTGAGTGGGGTATATACATGAAAATTACCTCCTGTGAAAAAATGTCTATTTGGGGAAAGATGGGTAGAGTTTAACCCACATAAATGTATTGACTTTAGGAGCACAGCACTCTCCACAACTGGCCCTGGTGTGCATTTCCAATCTAACTGGAGCTTATAGTGGGTTAGCGGTGATAGCCAGGGGGCCGGCATTGTGCATAGTAGGCCAGGTTTATAGTCCAAGGTGCTGCTCCTCCTCCCATCCAGCTCTCTGCTTATGGCCTGGCATAGCAGTAGAAGATGGCCTAAGTGCTAAGGCCCCTGAACCTGCGTGGGAGACCCGGAGGCAGCTCCTGGCTCCTGGCTTTGGATCAGCTCAGCTCTGGCCATTGCAGCAATTTGAGGAGTAAACTAGCGGATGGAAGATCTTCCTCTCTGTCTCTCCCTCTGTCTGTCTGTAACTCTACCTCTCAAATAAACAAATAAAATCTAAAAAAAAAAAAAAGTGACAGCCAGGAAATCCAAAGAGAAATGAACTTGATGGTATCATGAAATGTGGCTATTTTAGAAGCTGTCTCACTTTATTCTGGAACAAGATGAGAAAAACTACTTAAAGTACAAATAGATCTTGATATGAAGAGTTCTTTCTGTGACAGCCAGGAGGCTTCTGTGGGAAGTGGAACTGAACAGATGTGAGGCACAGTGAAGCCTTCAGAATGACCATGCCTACCTCTGATGCACCAGAAATCAATCAAATTTGATTCAATTATACTGTATACTTGTGTAATATTTTAGGATTAAGGGAGTTTGATTTATTCTTTGGTAAGCAAAATAAAAACATTTTAGAATAAGGAAGTAGAAAATGCTTATTACTCATAGGAAGACTTTTTAAAATTTTTCTGTTTTTAAATTATATGAGGATACTTTATTTTTTTTAACTTTTATTTAATAAATGTAAATTTCCAAAGTACAGCTTTTGGATTACAGTGGCTTTTTCCCCCCCATAACTTCCCTCCCACCCGCAACTCTCCCCTCTCCCACACCCTCTCCCATATGTTAAGTAAAGATTTCAACAGTTTGTACCCACACAGAAACACAAACTGTAAAGTACTGTTTGAGTACTAGTTATAGCATTAATTCACATTGGACAACACATTAAGGACAGAGATCCTACATGAGGAGTAAGTGCACTGGGACTCCTGTTGTTGATTTAACAATTGATACTCTTGTTTATGGAGTCAGTAATCACCCAAGGCTCTTGTCATGAGTTGCCAAGGCTATGGAAGCCTTTTGAGTTTGCCAACTCCGATCTTATTTAGACAAGGTCATAGTCAAAGTGGAAGTTCTCTCCTCCCATCAGAGAAAGGTACCTCCTTCTTTGATGGCCTGTTCTTTCCACTGGGATCTCACTCACAGAGATCTCTCATTTTAGGGTTTTTTTTGTTTTGTTTTGTTTTGTTTTTTTCCCAGAGTGTCTTGGCTTTCCATGCCTAAAATACTCTCATGGGCTCTTCAGCCAGATCTGAATGCCTTAAGAGCTGATTCTGAGGCCAGAGTGCTGTTTAGGACATCTGCCATTCTATGAGTCAGCTGTGTACCTGCTTCCCATGTTAGATCATTCTCTCCTTTTTAATTCTATCAGTTAGTATTAGACACTAGTCTCGTGTATGTGATCTCTTTGACTCTTAATCCTATCATTATGATCAATTGTGATACTTTAAACAGTTTGCAGAAGTAAAGTATAAGTTTATTTTGATTCAAAACTTTTTGCAATCAATGCAGTTTTTTAATAACTCATTTCCTACAACATTTTCAAGATTCCTCATATCACATTTAAGTTTTTAAAGAATTCTACCTGCAGTAGGACTTAAGACTGTCAAAAACTGTCAAAAAATACATTTTTCCTACTTAAATACAATTTTTATTTTAGCCAGACACCTCCAACCTCATTTTTCATCCCTTTTCTATTTGAAACTTTGAGTAAAAAATTATTTAGAGATTAGATGTCCTAGATGTTGAGAGAATTCATTGTCATTCAGATTTTATCCAGTTTTGCATTCTTACTTTTTCCTAGCTCAGTTCTATGGTACTTATCAATCCAAATTATTATTTAAGACCTTAATTTTGGGCTAGTGCTATGCATAGTAGGTTAAGCCTCTGCCTGTGGAGCTAGCATCCCATATACATGACAGTTCAATTCCTGGCTGCTCCACTTCCGATCCAGACCCTTGCTGATGGCCTGGGAAGGCAGTGGAGGATGTTCCATGCGCTTGGGCCCCTACACCCATGTGGGAGGCCCAGAGGAGGCACCTGGCTTCAGATTCACTCAGCTCCGGCCACTGCTGCCATCTGGGAAGTGAACCAGCGGATGGAAGACATCTCTCTCTGTCCCTCCTTCTCTCTGTAACTATGCATCTCGAATAAATCTAAAAAATAAAAAAGCCTTAATTTTTCATTTTATAAAATAATTTCCAGGCCACCTTAATGAATGTCAAAAGCACTTGTCAATATATTGCTCTGTATTTTCTTTCCCAGATGGAGACTTTTTTTGTTACACAAGACATGAACCTGTTGGTGTATGTGGCCAAATCATTCCTGTAAGTTGGTCTTTATACAATTAACATTTTTTTAAAAAAAAAGAGTTCAAATTATATTTGACTTGAGAGTGAAGCTTCATCCAACATAAGTGGATGCTTAGATATTTGTTTAATATGGAGTAAAGGTAGGACTTGTTGAACTTGATTAAGCTGCCACCTGCAGCACCAGCATCCCATATGGACAGCAGTTCCAATCCTGGCTGCACCACTTCTAGTCCAGCTCCCTGTTAATGCATCTGGGAAAGCATCTGAAGATGCCCCAAGTACTTGGGCCCCTGCACCCACATGGGAGACTCAAAAGAAGCTCCTGGCTCCTGGCTTCAGATGGACTCAGCTTCGGCCGTTGCAGCCATTTGGGGACTGAACCAGCAGATAGAAGAGCTCGTTCTGTCTCTCTCTCTCTCTAATAATCAATCAGATCAATAAATGAATCTTTTTAAAAAAAAGTTGTTTCACTCTAGGAGCCAAGTTGTGTGCGTATGTGGTAAAGTGTGGGTCATAAGCACATCAGCTGCAGGAAATCATTCTAGTGAAATGTGGTATGTCTTACTCTCCAGCACTCTTATCTCCTTGAGACTTCTCATTGTGGGGAAGAGTAGCAAATGGAGTGTTATGTGACCAAATCTTAAATATTTTCAAGTTAGGATGGAAGAAATTGGGCTGGAATTATGGATGGTTAAGCTACTGCCTGTGACCCTAGCATCCCATATGATCATTGGTTCAAGTTCTGGCTGCTCCACTTCCAATCCAGCTCCCTGCTAATGTGCCTGGGAAAGTAGCAGAATACAGGTCAAGTACTTGGGCCTCTGCCATCCTCATGGGAGACCCAGGCTCCTGACTTCTGCCTAACTCAGCCCTGGCCATGGTGGCTGTTCGGGGAGTGAATGCAGATGGAAGATCTCTCCCTCTCTCTGTAACTCTGCCTTTCAAAAAAAGAAAGAAAAAGAATGGCAGAAATTATACCAGAGGCATTTGGAACATGGTTTGAAATATAATGTATCTTTTGATTACAGAATCAAATACTCTAAATTCATTGTAGTAGAGAAGGTAATATTCTTGAGAGTCATAAAGATTTCTTTTTAAGCCCAACAGACAGGAGATTATCTAAATGATTTTTCTTGAATTGACATACCTACAAAGGTCAAATAAAAGACTACTGCAGTTTCCTGGAGTTCTTAGATAAGAAGTGGCATTGACTTATGTTTTGCTCTAATGAAATTGAAATGTAAACATTTCAACATTTTTTAAAGAAATTTCTCATTAGTTCAAAAATTGCAAAAATGGAATGTATGAAAATCGCAAATCCTGAATAGTAAAATATATCTAAATTCTTGGCCCACATTCTTGATTAATCCTCAGGACAAACTTCTGAGGCACTTACGGGTAATGAAATCATACTCAGAGAGCAAGGAATTTAAGTTCACATGGCTGATTTGTGACTGAGCTCAGATTTGAGTCACCTTCAGCCTCTGACCCTAAACATATTTGTTGTTAACAAAATATTTGTCCTGAATATAAGTGCGACTAAATAATGTTATTCAGTAAATAGTTACAATAAATGGTGCTTGGGGAGAGAGGAATAATCATACTTTTGAAACACAGCTAAGTTATGTTGTGCTTACTAGTAAACCAAATCATGAAGTGATTATTTTTTCCTGGTAGAAAATGAACTAAAAATAATAGCAGTTGATTAAATGTTGTGTCATTCTCATGCTCCCGTTCCGTATATGGTTTTTTAGGGCTTTTCAGCCCTACTAGTTTCTTTTCGCAATGAACTTAACGAGAATACACAAAGATGATTACACACAACTGTTGTAATTATTATTTAACATCTACAGAGTGCATAATGTGAAAGTTAGATTGGCAAATGTGCCTTTCATTAATACAAAGAACCTATTGTTATATATTGCTTTCTAGTGGAATTTCCCGTTGGTTATGCTCATTTGGAAGATAGGGCCTGCCCTGAGCTGTGGAAACACGGTGATCGTGAAACCTGCAGAGCAAACGCCCCTCACTGCTCTTCATGTGGCGTCTTTAATAAAAGAGGTACGTTCCCTAAGCTAAAGTACATACAAGAACTCAAGAGGAAGACTTGCTTTGCCCTGGCCAATAGACTGTGGTATTTACAACTGACCCCCATCCACTGGTGGGGATATATTTAGCATGGCTGCTGGCTGAGATTTCTGGCAGTCAGTTCAAATGAGTTTCTGCCCAAGTACAAACAGGAAGTCAGACTCAAAGGCTTGGTGTGTCACCTGTGATCAGTTTTCATTTCGTTTGTCCAACTCTTGTGACCATAAATTCATGTTGCAAGTAACATAGATAGCATTATTTTCCATGTTGAAATGTTGCATTAGTTTGTTAACTGCCATGAATGGCCTGGTGGTTTCTGCAAATTAGTTTAAACTTAAACAAATTTTAACTTTTAGTCTGTCTATCTGAAGTTTGAAGGCCATTGTTTACCAATCTGCTGGTTTTCAATACTGTGCCCCATTATCCCTTAGCATTTCTACCCATGAGTGGACTCACCTTTCTATGTTGGTTGCCTCTTCCTGTTCTAAAGTGATGGAAAAACACATGAAACTTACTTTAACTATCCAGATTGTGTTAAAATATTTTTTCTTACAAAACATTTGTTGTTCTTTGGCATTCATATCTTATCAAAGCTTTAAAAGAAAAAGTCTCTGGAAAATTCAGATTAGAAAATCTAAACCTATATCTTCAAAATATTCTTCACTTCAAATGAAAAATAAGCAAAAGAGATGTCAACATGAGGTATTTGATGAAAATAACATGAACTGTTGATGTGTCCCCGCTCAGTTGTCTGAGTACTCTCCTCCTGAGTCTTTCCATGGGGCGGAACTCATCTGTGCTTCATCATGAATGGCATGATCATACTTCTGTTCTTCCTGATGAAATAATGCTAATGGGAATTTGCAACTGACCTGTTATACTCTGACAGATATACAGATAGAAAACTAAACCTTTGAGATTCCTTTGCTGATGGTGTTAATAAACATAAGTGAATTTTTCTTGGTAGAGAAACTCACAAGGTCAATTTAAAACAGCAGCCTTGATCCCATACTCTCTCCTTTTTTGAATTACATTCTTGTTCCTCTTGTAACTATTTTATTTTGTTTTTCACCTCTTAGGCTGGGTTTCCCCCTGGCGTGGTGAACATTGTCCCTGGTTATGGGCCGACTGCAGGGGCAGCCATTTCTTCCCACATGGACATAGACAAAGTTGCCTTCACAGGATCAACAGAGGTAATATCACTTACTCAGGCCAGGAGTTCAGGGTGTGTGCGTGTCCAGCCATCAGAAGCATGTTTTATGTAACTAGTTTTGAGCCGACACTTCCTTAAAACAAAAGTTCTTTTTAATGATTTGTTCCTTATTCAAGCCTTCAAATATGTTTATAGAACATAAGCAGATATAGTTTGGATGAAATGGAATACCTATTACAAACTCAGAAGGACTAGAGTAAACTGTTCATAATGTGCTCACTACCTTTGCTGATGAGAAATATGACCATGGAGACCCTGCTATGATTAGTAAGGCAGTGATAGAAGATATAAATTAGGCCATAGTGCTCTTAGGAATTAATGTAATTTTTATCCCTTAGATTGTGTGAATCAACTTGCAGAGCCTCACCCTTAGCTCCTTATTTGGGGCTCTCTCTTCTCCGGGTCTTCTGAAAGGCAGCCAGAGACTGAGCTGATCTAAATTTCCTGCCTCTCTGGTTCCTGTCTGGTCATCCTAAAGGTTTAAGGACAGGACCTCAGCCGTGTACACTGTAATAAGAGGGAAGGTAGACTTTGGAAGAATGGAGTCCTGTTTATTGAGATAATTTCTGTCCTAAGCAAAAGAAAGAGGTGAAATCGCGTGGTATTAGGCAAAAATAATTCTTGAGTCATCCTGTTAAATGATGTGACTTTATTAGATACTTTATGCAAAAATATAATGCATTCCTCTCATTGTTATGTGGGATAGAGGGGGAAGAATAAGCTAAGCCCATCTGAAAAGTCATTGATACAAGTAAGAAATTGAGCAGGATATGAAAATGTACCAAGATATATCAAGGGGATTCACAGAAAGGGATGGTGATGCCTAAATCAGTGCTAGAACTTGCTCTGAATTTTGAAAACTGGTTCCTTTCTTAACTCCCTGGAGACTCAGAAGCAAAAAGAACATTGTAGATAGTGACATGAGAGTAATTTGACAATTTTATGATTATTTTATAATCCTAGTCAGCAATCCAAGGTAAAGAAACATTTACATAGGAACTGAAATGGTAGAAAATCAAAATTTATTTTTCTTGATCTTTTAAAAATTAGATATACAAATATATACTTTCTAAATATAGTAGAAAAGATTTGCATTTCACTAAGCCCTAACTGAGGGAGCGAAAAGGCAGCTTCATATTTAGAATTTACTGTAGACAAAACAATTGAGATTTTTCAAGACATGGTAAGGAATTTTAAAATGATCACAGGTTAAAATCATAACAGAGGATGCAAATGAAGCAACCTCCAAGTTCATTAGCCTGCATTCTAGATCTTACCCAATAGGGATTCCATATAGAACTGGCATTGTTATCATGTGTGTCCTGTACTCGCTTCTGTTTTCCCCACTCATTGAATTTCTCACACTAGTTTTAAAAGTGGAGGGGAAGAGCTTCCTTACCACATAATTTGTCTCCATCATTGCCACTCTGCCCTGTTACTCCTGAGTATTCCATATGTCTTTTCATTCCTCAAGGCTTTTGCTCATGTGTAGACATATCCTGCTCTAGCTTGGCTCCCTCGATGGCTTTCTCCTAATCTCTGCACCCTGAGGAGCATTCTGAATGTATTCCCATTGTCCATGATACATAATCATAAGGGTACACACCCATTGCCTTGTTGTGTATCTTTCTTGCTTGACTGTCTTCAAAGACTGTCTTTGTTCATTGTTATCTCCATAAGCCTGAACATGTACACTAACTACTTCTGAATTAGAACTATGGAATTAACTTTGAATAACATCAAATCTATATATATACTAAACTGATTTTCTATATATAAAGAGAATTGAAAATGAATCTTGATGGGAATGGAAGGGGAGAGCAAGTGGGAAAGGGGAGGGTTGCGGGGGGGGGGGGGGAAGCCTTTGTAATCCATAAGCTGTACTTTGGAAATTTATATTCATTAAATAAAAAAAAAAAGACATACACACACATAATATACACACACACAAATTAGTGGGAGTACCAGCTCAAGAGCTCCCAGAAACATCTTTCTCAGTTCCCTTCAGGTGTGTTGCTTGGCTTCTATTAAGGAACTTGCCAAATCTCACCAAAGATGCTAACAGTAGATTGCATCCTTTATCACCATCAAAGCAATGAAAACCATTCTAACAAAACTTTCGGCAAGGTAAGAATTTTAATGTCCCATTAGATTCATGTAAAACAGACCTCTTATCTCCACTACACAAGAGGTAATATATTAGCACATTTTCATGAGCACTTGTTATTTCTGCCCCACACAGCATTGCCCCAATATCATGGAATATACTGAGATATATACATTTATATGTAATATATTATATATATCTTTAGATATAAAGATGCCAAATCTTGAAAAAGACCATTGAATGTTTCTCTCAAATGAAGTTTGAATACAGCACCAATATATAAATTCATGAGCACAGCACAAGCCACCTCCTTTGTAATGCTCCCTTTCAGGTTGGCAAATTGATCAAAGAAGCTGCTGGGAAGAGCAACCTGAAGAGGGTGACCCTGGAGCTCGGGGGGAAGAGCCCCTGCATTGTGTTTGCTGATGCTGACTGTGAGTAGAAGCCACTTGGCAACTTTTCACTCTTCAGCCTTTTTGGTGCCTGATCATGCTAGACTATGAACTTGAATTCTACAAAAGGGTCTGCTTCTAACATCAAAGTCCAGAAATACTCCTGACAATCTCCTCCATTGTCCTGAGATCAAATGCATAGACAAGTTTAACAGACACCGTTTCATCCTGATTTGAAATAGACAGCTGTTTCTTCAGCTGAGCCTCAGATGGCAGAAATGTTTTGTGTTTAGAGGCCGTGATGTACTTTTTACATTTAATTATTAGTGTTACGTTAAGTGTAATGAGATACCCCAAACACTTTGGACTGAGACCAACTGAGGAGAAGGCAGTTATGTCCTCCACCTCCCATATGTATGAGTCATCCATTCATTAAATGAAATGGCCAAAAGAAAATTAAACCTATTTAGACATATGTTTTCCTTACAAATGTGGTTGAATTTACATATACTAAATCTACAATTATGATGCGGCTTTGCTATATAATATCATAAGTGCATGCTGATCATATTAGCAAATAAAATCCAAAATTAATAGAAATTAATTTGAGGAAATACATGATCAAACATTCCTAAAACTTTTTAAGTGCTATATTATTGGCGTGAATCTATAAACACAAATTTTCTTGGGCTTATGTTAATATGGTGATCTTAACTGGAGGATTTTTAGAATATCCAATGTTATTATACAGTCTGCAGACATGACTATGTTGCCAAACACTGCTTTTGCTACAACTTCAACAGGTGTGATTAGTTCACCAGTTAGTAAAAACGACACCTGGATTACTATCATGTTTCCATTTTCAGCCTTTAAAAATTAAAATGTAAATTATTTTATTGTTTAGTATCTACTAAGGAAGCAACTTATTTCTTCCTTTTAAAACATATTCTACCATATAAAACAAATGGATAGGAAGATTTTATAGGCACATATGAAATAATACAGTGTATGTTAGGTTGCTTTTTGAAAATATATTTCTTTTTTTTTTTTTTTGACAGGCATAGTGGACAGTGAGAGAGAGAGAGAGAGAGAGAGAGACAGAAAGGTCTTCCTTTGCCGTTGGTTCACCCTCCAATGGCCACTGCGGCCGGTGCGCTGCGGCCTGAGCACCACGCTGATCCGATGACAGGAGCCAGGTGCTTCTCCTGGTCTCCCATGTGGGTGCAGGGCCCAAGAACTTGGGCCATCCTCCACTGCACTCCCGGGCCACAGCAGAGAGCTGGCCTGGAAGAGGGGCAACCAGGACAGTATCCGGTGCCCCGACCGGGACTAGAACCTGGGGTGCCGGCGCCGCAGGCAGAGGATTAGCCTATTGAGCCACGGCACCAGCCGAAACTATTTCTTAATATAAGGTTATGGAAGGTAGGAGGGTGACTGTATATTAGTTTAGTTGCCATATTTTGGGTTTTTGTTTTTGTTTGTTTTTAAAGTTTATTTATTTATTTGAAAGAATTAGAAGCAGAGGCAGAGAGAGAGAGAAAGAGAGAGAAAAAGAGCTCTTCCATCCACTGGTTCACTCCCCAGATGGCCACAATGAAGCTCCAGGTCTCCCACATGGGTGCAAGGGGCCCAAAGACGTGAGCCATCTTCTACTGCTTTCCCAGGCCATAGCAGAGAGCTGGATCAGAAGTGGAGCAGCCAGGACTCGAACCAGTGCCCAATGCTGGCCCCTAGTTGTTATATTTTGTTCACAGAAAGATCACTTTTCTCTGAATCAGGGTATCTAGGAATGTTTTACAAATTACTTAATACCATACACATATCAAATTTTCTTTGTAATCTAGTTAAAATGTGAATTCTGAAAGAAATATTCACAGTACAGTTATAAATGAAGATATTTATAAAAATCATAAAACACATCAAATGTACTTGGTAATGCCATTCATCTTATTATAATTACAATTATTTTATTCATTTTGTACTATTTGCTGCTGCTATTCTTATGGAAAAGGACTGAAAAGATGTCTATGTCTGACTATACAACACATGATTATTCTGCATCACCACAGTGCTCACTGCCTCTGAGATTATATATCAAACCTTTAGAAAATGTCTGTGTAAGGTGAATGTCTTCTTTCTTTGCAGTGGACAATGCTGTTGAGTTTGCACACCAAGGGTTGTTCTACCATCAGGGCCAGTGTTGTATAGCTGCATCCAGGCTTTTTGTGGAGGAATCAATTTACGATGAGTTTGTTCGGAGGAGTGTTGAGCGGGCTAAGAAGTATGTTCTTGGAAATCCTCTGGCCCCAGAAGTAAACCAAGGCCCTCAGGTGAGTATACAACAAAAGGGATACCATTTGCAAGGGTAATAGTGTATCCTTACTTTTATTAAGATTACTTCCCATCAATGTAGTTTCCTAGGTGAAAATACTATACCACTTGGGTGATTGACAAAAAGACCTAACTCCCAATGGAAAAGATATCATCCTGGTTTTGTATTACTCATTGCTCCTGCCTAAAAAAAAGCTATAGCTATGCTAGGAATTAAAGATATGAGGAAAATTGACAAATGCTATATATCTGTTGCTTTACTCAATCTGTTGGTTTTTAAATATGAGATTATTTTTAAAAGTTCTTAAAAATCAAAATAAAAGATAAACTTCTTTGCAGCAAAATAAAATTGAAATCCACACATAGCTTTTCATAATGTACATTGTCCGTGATAATTTAGATGACCCATCGAATCATTTGTATGGATCTAATTTTTTGCACAATAACAAATTTATCTTTTGACACCACTTTTATAAATGTTTGTTTTAAAAATTATTTATTTATTTGAAAAAAAATTACAGAGAGAGAAAGAAAGAAAGATCTTCCCTTCTGGTGGTTCACTCCCCAAGTGGCCGCTATGGCCAGGGTTGGGCCAGGCTGAAGCCAGGAGCCAGGAGCTTCATCTAGGTCTCCAATGTGGGTAGCAGGGCCCCAAGCACTTGGGCCGTCTTCCACTGCTTTCTCCAGGCCATTAGAGAGTGTTGGAAGTAGAGCAGCCAAGACAGAAATTGACTGCCATAGGGGAGACTAAAAACACAAGTTATGGCTTTACCTGCTATGCCACAATGTTGGTCCCTTTCATACACTTTATTTAGCGTATTTTTATGTTTAATTAGTTAAATATAGTTTGTATACAAAACCCTAAAAATATAATGATATTCCTGGCCTCCCTCCTGCTCTCTCCTTCCCACCCTCCCTCCCCTTTACTTTCTTTCTTCTTTCTTTTTCTTCTTTTTCTATTTCTCTTTGTTTCTCTTTCATTCATTTTGAAATAACATTTTAAATTTATATTACTGTAAAAAGCTTATTATATCAACAAATAAGAAGTTTAAGAAGTTCTCCCACATAGGAAATAGGAACCTAATTACTTGAGCCATCCCAACTGACTCCCATGTTTTACACTGGTGGTAAGCTGGAGTCAGGAGTCTGAGCCCTAACTGAAACCATACACTCTTATGTTGGACTTAGGTGTCTTAACTGCCAGGCTAAAGCTCACTCCAGGAGAATGACCTCCCCTCCACTTCTCTCCCCACCCCTTTGTCCCCTCTCCTTCCCTCTCCTTTCCTCTCCTTCCCTCCTCTCCCCTCCCCTCCCTCCCTTTCCCTTCTCTTCTCTTCCCTTCTCTTCCCTTCCCTTCCCCTCCTTCCTTCCTTCTTTATTTTTTGTTTGGTTTTGTTTCATTTTATTTGAAAGAGAGATGTTATATCAGCTTATTCATTCTCCAGATGCCCAAAGCAACCAGGGATAGACCAGGCCAAAGCCAGGAGTTCAGAACTCAATTTAGGTTTCATACGTGGGTGGTAAGTTTATAGCTCAAGTACCATAACCAGCTGCCTCCCAAGATGCACATTAGCAGGAGTTGGACTGGAAATGTAGGAGCTGGGACTCCAGTCAGGTGCTCTGACATGGAAGTAGCATCTGCGCCAAAAGCCTGCATCACTTTTTTAGTAGATAAGAGACCAATTAAAGTGGCACTGCTATCTTACTTCTTGTCTATCCTTTAATCTTCAACTCTGACACACCCAAGACAGGCAGCCTTCATCAGTAATGTGCAATCTAACAAAAATATTCACTTAACATCCCAAAGTAGGAAGTGAGATCATGGATACCTCCCTGCCCCCACTCCCCCACATTCTGGGAAATGGGAAGAGGTATGTGCTGCTGGTGTTCCCAACCAGAATTCCTTACTCTTTTTTTTCTTATAAATCTATTGTTTAAAATAAAATAAAAAATCTGTTATGCTTGTCATGTACAATGTGGTCCATTTGATGAAGCAGGTTGCTGACACTTAGGCCAGAAATTGAAATCAAATCTACTCACCATCCCATCTGAGAGGGCTGCCGTAACTATGGTAGAAGGTGGTGCCCAACGGCATGGACCGGGCCAGAAGGGTGCTTCAGGGATGGTGAAATCCAAACAGGTGCAGGAATCTTCTTTAAACAAAGTGGCGGCTTTCCAACTGCCAGATCGATTTAAGCACAGCATCAGAGCTGGCTTTTTCTTTCTTTTGCTCCCTAAGATGACAGTTTCAGCTAAGATGACAGTTTCCGGTGAATGTGTTAGATTATTAACAGACATGTTTTTAGTGTGAATAAATGATGGTGGTTTGAAAGGTTTATATATCTGCAGTGCAAAACTGTGGGTTTTTTCCCCCATAAATATCATACAAATCTTAGTCATCAAGGTTTCTTTCCTAAAAACTTGTGAGAAGTAGATATACTCAAAGAATGAACCTGAACCTCCGCTGCTTTGTTTCAGTATTTAACAGCACTATCCAGCATTGGGAAGACCTGGTTAGCAGGCTCAGCAATGTGTTACCTTTATATGTTGCTAATTTTGCTTCTTCTCTTTCCATGTGGTATTTTTTTAATAGATTGACAAAGAACAATATAGTAAAATACTTGACCTCATTGAGAGTGGGAAGAAAGAAGGGGCCAAACTGGAATGTGGTGGAGGCCCATGGGGGAATAAAGGCTACTTTATCCAGCCCACAGTTTTCTCCAATGTGACAGATGAGATGCGCATTGCCAAAGAGGAGGTAAATGGTTCTGTTCTGCTCCTTTTACTGCTGTGCTTTGTCTCCGTGGGTGAACACAGTGTCCCTTTCAATTTCAAACATCTCTCCTTCAATGTTATTCTTCATTTGTATTACTGATAAAGGTTTGTTATTTGTGATCCAGACTAAAAATGGTAAGAATCTGTTGGGTTATTCAAGAATTTCCAGCCAAATTTTTAGGGGCTTCCTTTATAGCTTTTAATTAATGGCAAAGAATCTCATCATTTCCAACAACATGGATAAACGGAGGAGGCTGTGTTAAGTGAAATTTCCCTGGCACAGAAAGACAAATAATGACTTCATTTTTATGTGAAATCCAAAACTTTGGAAATAATAAAAGCAGAGTGAAATGATGGTTACCAGGGTCAGAGGCCTTGGAGTGGGGTAGGTGGTGAGGACTGGGGAGACATTAGTCAAAGGATCCAAAATTTCTATAGATGGGAGAAAAACTTTCTATTTTATTTATTTCTATTTTATAATATGGTAGAAATATTTAATAACAATATATGTATTCTTGAAAGCTACTGGGTGAGTAGATTTTAAGTGTTTCTACACACTTAAAATAAGTTCTTATGTTTACTTGCTGGTCCCATATTTGCCTGATGATATTTCTGCCCAAGAGTCATCCATGTATTTGAAAATGATATTCATCACTTCTTTCCCTCCCAATCCTCTGTGTACTCTTGGCCTTATATTTTTTAGCTGTTATACTCCCTAAATGTATGTATATATAATTGGTGAGCATCTTTGTATGTTATACATAAATATGTACATTATGAATATATTTTGCATGATATATATGCTTACCAAATACTTATAACTAAAAATTACAATTACAAAATTATGTGTGAGTATATATGTACATTTGTATATAGTATATATATGCTTACCAAATATTTAATTGTAATATACAAAATTAAAAAGTCTAACAGCTGAAAAATATAGGGAGGCAAGATGATGATTGCTTACAATATGCACGCAATGCAAATATTTATTTTTACTATTATATAATATACATAATTATGTGATAGATTACATATTATACTTAAATATTTGGTGAGCATGAACTAATTAACATCAGTAAAAATGTTATCTTGGATATATGACAAATAACTAAGAAAACCTAGTTTCTATTTAATAATTATAAATAATCTACTCATAGACAGTGAGGATTTTAATAAACACAGAGATAGATACAGTGGCTTTGGGCTACAATAGTGTTAGATAGTATGCTATAATATAAAACATTGACTAATCAAAGTTATGGAATTAAAATTCTTTGATTCAACAACTGTGTATTTCACATCCACGATATGAAAGAATCTGAGAAAGTTATTTTCTTTATCCCCCAAAATATCAAATCAGGGGAAAAGTACATAATCAGATTGCAAACAGTAAATACTTTTTTACAAGATGCATGTGTACAATCAAATATAGTTTTGTCCACATTAATTCTGGCCTCAATTGAATTATAATCATAACTTTGCAGTAGCTGGCAAAAGCTTTTCTAATCAGAGCTGTTGTTTTTGTATGTCTTCAATTATATCAGATAGAAAGGATTAGGAGGAAAAGTCTTCAATCAAGAAAACATTTATTGTATTCCTGCAATATCTGTAGAACAGCCAGTTTGCTACTTCAAAGTGGGATCCTGGAGCCAGAAATTATGTTCAGCTAAAATGTAAAATATGGATGATTCATTGCAATAGCTGCTATCTAGCTCCTCAGTTACAATATCAGGAGTAGATTTATAGCCTTAAGATTTGCACTCAGCCTGTATTGAATGGTAACCTCCAGCTCTCAAACTCTTAAATCAATGCTGAACATCAGAAAACATTTATCATTTCTGATTTTTGCTTTCCTTCTTCACGTTTCCCAGAAAACTCTGGTAACACAGGAGCTCCTATTTTATTTAATTTTAATAAACATTTTATTGAAAACAAGAGCTTAATTTTTAAGAGAGGATCTACAGCGTGATGCGCCGGCCGCAGTGGCCATTGGAGGGTGAACCAACGGCATAAAGGAAGACCTTTCTCTCTGTCTCTCCCTCTCACTATCCACTCTGCCTGTCAAAAAAAAAAAAAAAAAAAAAAGAGAGAGGATCTAGTTGTTTTTCTCTTACTTGGAGCTGAGAGACAGGAAGAGTTGTGTTTGGGTTGCACTGTCTAAAGAGCCTACTGAGAGGGCTCTGAGTGGTTTAGGCTGGAATAAGCAAATTGTGGCTTTTGTTCCCTGTCCTGTGATTATAGCCACTGCAAGTGAACTCATGCTTCCGTTAGTACAGGATGGTTTGGGATTTATGCTCATGCTGTAAGGAACCATTGTGTTTGGTGTATGTAAGTTTATATGATTTGGCTGCAGTAGAATCCAAATAGAAATTCATGCTGTTTTCTCTAACTTGGCTATGTCTGGAAAGAGCCAGATATAGTAGCATAGCTGGTATTTCAATCACTGGTGTACTGGTATTTATAATTTTTATCAATCATTGTCTTTCCATTTATCCAGGAATGCAAGGGTTGCTTTCTTGGGCTTGCTATTATTTGTAGTAACTTGAAAAATGAAGAAAACTAGTCAGAATTTAAAATGTTTGCAAATGGAAAAGAAATTCTGAAGTTAATGATTTGATGTACAATCACAAATTCTTGAATTCCAGTGTCAAGAAAGTAAATACTAGTTCGTTGTAGCCTATCTTGTTGGAAAGAGATATAACACATGATTAAGACTCACCTGTGGCCGGTGCCTCGGCTCACTAGGCTAATCCTCCACCTTGCAGGGCCGGCACACCGGGTTCTAGTCTCAGCCGGGGCGCCGGATTCTGTCCCATTTGCCCCTCTTCCAGGCCAGCTCTCTGCTGTGGCCAGGGAGTGCAGTGGAGGATGGCCCAAGTGCTTGGGCCCTGCACCCCATGGGAGACCAGGAGAAGCACCTGGCTCCTGCCATCGGATCAGCGCGGTGCGCCGGCCGCAGCGCGCCAGCCGCGGTGGCCATTGAAGGGTGAACCAATGGAAAGGAAGACCTTTCTCTCTGTCTCTCTCTCTCACTGTCCACTCTATCTGTCAAAACAAAAACAAAAAACCTCACCTGTTTTCACCTTCCATTTCTGCAGCTACCTATTTTGGTTCTTGCAAAATCTTAAGATAATTTGTAGAAAAATCTACAATATCATTTAAAATCTTGAACTTTAACCTATTATTTGGGTTTATGTCATTCATTTCTTGTGATACAGATATTTGGACCAGTTCAGCAAATCATGAAGTTTAAATCTCTAGATGATGTGATCAAGAGAGCAAATAACACTACATATGGCTTATCAGCCGGAATCTTTACCAAAGACCTCGATAAAGCCATAACAGTGTCCTCCGCTCTGCAGGCGGGAACAGTGTGGTAAGTCAAAGCGAAGAAATGTAGCCTTCCACCACATTAGCAGGTTACCTCGAACCTTTCTAGAACTGAATATTTCATTTGAAATCACATGACCTGCTAGAAAAGCAGTTGCTGTCATTAAATAAAAATGTAACTGCTATTTTGAAAGAACTTTAGAAGACTTTTATTTTATTCTATCTAGCTTCCTGATATCACTTCTCCAGATATTTAATTGTTGTTAGGTTAATACAATATGTGTTGCGAAGTCATTTCTAGGCACTTGACATTATGATGCAAACAAAGGCAGTAGAAGGAAAGTTCTCTTTTAATCAAGTTTGATTAGAAAAGACCACATTTATTCAATACCCTAAGTGTGCAAACATTTAACTCTTATCAGCTCCCTGCTTGGAGGTTATTACAGCTGTCTGCAGTTCTTACATTGGAAGAACATATTGAGTCTCAAGGAACTCTCTCACCTTTGCCCTAGTTTGTGTGGCTGATTTTTATACTTGATAGGATAAAACCTCTGACTATGCTTCTCAAATGTTTGCATCTTCTGTTCCTGGTCCCTGGACTATTATTTCTCAATAATAAGTCATGCCTACTTTCCTTAGCTTATCCTAGAGCATAATATATTCTACAGTTGTTCTAGGCATAAAAGCTGCTTGGTGTTTTTAGGACAACTATTGAATCTCAAAGCTGCTGTAATTTTACTTATGATTTCAAAGTAGGTATTTGATTGTTCAATTTAAGCAGCAGCTAAACAAAGAGGAGATGATCTACTTTTCAAAAGTGCAAATTTGGGGCCACCTTTGTGGCATAGCAAATTAAGCCACTGCCTGCAGCACTGGAATTCTGTATGGGCACAAATTCGAGTCCTGGCTGCTCCATTTCCAATCTAGCTCCCTGCTAATGTGCCTAGGAAAGCAGCAGAAGATGGCCCAAGTCTTTGGGCCCCTGCACCCACGTGGAAGACTGCAGAGGAAGCTCCTGACTCCTGGCTTCAAGCCTGGCCCAGTCTCTGACATTGCAGCCATTTAGGAGTGTAACAGCAGATGGAAGACCTCTCTCTGTTTTCCCCTGTCTCTCTCTATAACTCTGCCTTTCAAATAAATAAAAAATAAATCTTAAAGAGCAAGTTTGTTTAAGGAACTATCCCTCCAATATGGAAGACATGGTTAAGATCTCTGTGGTCAGTGAGAATATTGAACTCTGGGATCTGGGACAGCAAGTTTTTTTTAACTGAGAAAATATCTGAATGTTATCTCAAGATCAAAAGACGACTCAACTCTTCCAAGTACAGTGTAGTTTGTCTGGAAGTACATTCTTGCCCACCTATTATTAGGACTTTATGATGTGAAAGTTATATATAAAAAAGGAAAATTGTTTTCCTTTACAAAAAATTGTTTTCCTGTTGTGTGAGGTAAAAACCATGTAGATAATTAAATTTTACTGTTAACTTTGGCCAGCAGGAAATTTAAGCTTGTATAACTGCATTCTAATTTTCACTTCATGTCTTGGTCTTCTATCATATTTCTTCCACTTATTCACGTTTTGTACTTATGTTTGCTGACATAAGTATGTTAAACCCTTTATGAGATATGCTAGAAACCAAATTGATAATTAAATCCAACTCCTGCCAAACCTCTGTATAAGTAATTAATTGAGTCAATTAATGAAAAAATGAACTTAACAACATGACAGACATTGCAATTGCAGGAGAAAATTGATTCTAGCCTATTAAGTGCATAAATTTCAAGAACTTCACAAAGTTTATTGAAAACAAGTAATCATTTATTTTTTCTAAAGATCCACCTGTCTTTGAAAGGTGGAGTCAGAAAGAGAGAGAGAGAGAGATCTACCATCTATTGTTTCGCTCCTGAAATGGCCACAACAACTGGAGCTAGGCCAATCTGAAGTCTGAAGCTAGGAGGCAAGAACTTCCTCTGTGGTCTCTCTCATGGGTTCAGGGGTCCAAGGAATTGGACTATCTTCTGCTGCTTTTCCAGGCACATTAGGGAGCTGGTCTGAAAGTGGAGCAGCCAGGACCCAATGTGGCACCCGTAATAGTTGCCGGCATCACAGACAGCGGCTTTATGCTCTACACCACAGCACTGGCCCTGGATTCTTATTTTTTTATTTTTACTTTTATATTGCTACCATCTGATATTTTATGTTACCATCTGATAGTAATGTGATATTAGTACCAAGAGAACAGATTCAATATAGTTCATAGATGCGCTTCTAGGAATATAGTATAAATTTATTTCTTAATTCCAAGTTTCCAATTACCAGTTTGAAGTACCTTCATATACATCCATATACTTCTGCATTCTAACCTGTAGTGCTGCTTTTTCTTTAATCTCAGTGAGTATGTTATATTGAAATGAATGCAGGTCTTAAGAAACTTACTGAATTTTTCCAATTCCAACTTTAAAACTTATTGCACAGATTAACTATTTTCTATAATGCACTATGTTTCTTTCTTTTCAGGGTGAATTGCTACAGCGTGTTATCTGCCCAGGTCCCCTTTGGTGGATTCAAGATGTCTGGAAATGGACGAGAACTGTAAGAATTTTATTAAGTTAGATGCTAATCTTGAAAATGGTTGTCATGACTGAGGAATGAACCCAGAGAGACCACCTTAAATGAAAATCTGCATTTGTTCTTTCCTGGAGATTCATAACACCAAATAGCTGGATGTACCCCATAAGTACAACAAGGTGGTGGCAGAAAGGAAATATAATTTTTTAAGTTCCTCCTAGTCACAAGGAACCATAATTAGATATTATATTGCTAATTGAACTATTGCCTACTCTTAGTGCTGCTTGCTATATGTGTGCATATTATCGATTTGGAAATCATTTCCAGAAGGGAGATGAGAATCCTAATTTGGTTATTGTAAGAAGTATGGAAATATAACATTGTAGTTATTCAAATATGCTTCTTAAATAAGTAAATTAGATGACTTATCTCAAAAACCTTCAGGGTATGTGGATTGATTCTCACTTGCTGAAATGTTGATGATTAAGCCTTTGAATTTTAACTCACCTGAATGGGTTATTTGGGGCACTAAAAGATAAATATAAAAGGAACAATGATGAAAGAGAACATTTTATAGTCTTGACTAGATTGAGAGCTTTTAGTTGCTTTTGAAATTGGGATACAATCTTTTTTCTTTTCCAAAATACACATACATATGTATACACAAAAATTAGTGCCAGTATGGTTAATTTTGCTCAAACAATTGTAACCATTTTATTTCTCAAAATTTTATTATATTAAAAATCTTAACAAAGGAAAAAGTTACAACATATACAAACCCAATGGCATCATGCATAAAAATTTCTCCTTTTATGTAACTGCATTCATTTTCACTTAATACTGATCACTTGAGATTTTTGCTAATACCAGTTGAGTATCCCTAATACAAAAATATGAGACCTGAAATACCACAAAATTTGAAAGGTTTTGAATGATAATTCAACTCCTGCCAAGGCCACTGTTTAAGCCATTAATTGAACCAGTTAATGAAAAAAAATGAACTTAATAACATGATAGGCTTTGCAATTGCAAGAGAAAATTGGTTCTAGCCTAATAAGTGCATAAATTTCAAGAGATTTACAAAGTTTATTGAAAATAGGCAATCATTTAAGTATTAGTATTAAGTATTCAAGTCATAACCTTGATGGTACAAGGTAAACACAATTGTTTTTATGCACAAATTATTTAAAATATTATTTAAAATTACCTTCAGGGTGTATTTATAAGGATATCTGGATCATAAATAAATTTCACATTTTGGGTCCTATCCCCAAAATATCTTATTACATATATGCAAACATTCTACAAGCTTAAAAAATACCTGAGACACTTCTAGACCTGTGTATTTTGGAGAAGGGATAGTCATTCTGTACACCACTTCAAATTCAGTTGTCTCTTAGCTCCTCACAGGGTATTTCTTTCCTCTTTCAGAAAAGAGGAGCAAGGCAATGTTTTAAACTGCTGGCTTTAAAGCAAAACTCAAATTAATATTTGGGACTGGCTTACATTTTCTAAGTCAGTTTAGCAAACATTTCCTCAGTGCCTGCTGACTCAGTGAGGCTCATTTCTGGTCACCTATTACTTGTATATTTTACATGTAGTATGGACCCTGGATGAGAAATCTGGGTGTTACATGGAAGTATACCAGAAAGAGTCTCAGATACTCCGGACCTTCGGAATCAGAATCAGTATTTGAATAAGCTCTCAGCTAATTTGTCCACTGAAGACTTGAGACACACAGAACTGGTAACTCACAGACTTCGTGAGATACAAAGAAATGCAAGCAGATGTCTTTGTGTCATATTACAAATTAAATATATGCCCTGTAAACTAGAAGAATATGACCATTTTCAGCCTGCACGTGACCATAACCACTTAGTCCTCGCAGGAATTTCAAGTGCCCATGTAACCCAAAACACAATGGAAAGCCTATTGGTGAAAATCATGGGTTAATTTAAGTACCTCTGTGAGATAAAATACTTATTAAAATATTATCTCTTAATGGGTTTCAGACAACTTAGGCTAAACCCTTTAATTACTTTGAAGAACATGCTCACTGAAGCTTTTAAATGGTATTTTCAGAAGCTTAATTGCCCAAGAAAATAATCAGTGTAAGGAGATTAGGTTACCCAGGAGAAAAAGGTGTCTGCCACCTACCTGTCTCCCTCACAAGAAGGGATCCAGATCTTATTTCTCTATAAGCATCCATGTGTATGGAGCTATGTCTTTATGAATACTCTTATAAACATGGAATTTTGTCCCCTCATCAAAACAATACAGAGAATAATTGAACCCACTGCTTTCAGCTTCGTCTTCCAAAAGGATAAATAGGTAAGCTTCCAAAACTGATGAGGTCCCCATAAATCTGACAAGATACCAGGGTACCAATTGATTGAGTTGGGGATAATTCCTGATTATTTGGGGTGAACCTAAGAATTACATAGGCAAATAGCAGGGAATAGAGGAAGTTGTATAGAAGCAGATGCTACAAAAAGCCCCAAATCTGAATTTAGGACTACCTACCATCTCTGCCTCTTAAAAAGAAAGCAAACAACAATGAAAATGGAAAGAAAACTCTAGTAGTAAGGTCAGGTTTTTGTTTTGCCAAGAGCTAGAAGATACTGTTAGAAACATAGCAGCAAAATGTGGGAGCACCTTAGAAGGAGAATGGAAAGATGATCCTTCTCCACTCCACACACATTTCTATGCCAGTCATACTTGGTGAATGCCAGCTATACTTCAGTTCCCAGTTTTACTGTACTCTTCTCAGGTGACTATTTAATACTTCTCCTCTTATACTACATCCATCTTAATTTCTTTAATTTACACACCAGAAGTGATAAAATCCTTTTTGGGGTGAGTCAACTTTTGAGTAATTTAGAACTTTAGAGTCAAGTAGAATACTGTCCAAAATGGACAATTTTTATGAAATTCAACTAAGAGTACATGGCTATTTAAAAGAAAATTTTTAAAAAGTTTCCTACAAAAGGATTTATATAAAAACAATAATATTATGGTAAGCTATTATGAAATGCTCCATACACATAAAATACTTTTCCATCAACCTTAGCCAAATAAGCAAAAAGAAACTTGCACCAAATCATGAACTATAGCACATTTACACTGCTAAGCTAAATGGTGTCTGGATTTCTCTCTCTCTTTCTAGGGGAGAATATGGTCTCCAACAATATACAGAGGTCAAGACGGTCACAGTGAAAATCTCACAGAAGAACTCATAAAGGAATTTCTCAGAGAGACGACTCTGCAATGGCTACACATCAGCAGCAGTCACAAATAGAATGTGTTTTAGACCTTCAATTGTTCTGTTCCTGATTTTCTTTAACATAAACTAATCACATTAGTGTTAATGCTGCACAATAAAGTCTTGATAGGCAGCTTATTGGAAGAATCATTTGCTTTCTGCTATGTGACCCCCGGGTCCTAGGCTAAATAGAAAGCACAGATTTAGATACAAGCTCTCTGTAGCTCTGTCATAGTCATGTGCTTTTTTTTTTTTTTTTTTGGTAGCTACTTATTCAGGAAAATCACTTTATAGAAGAGAACCAGTAGTCATTTAGCCTCTTTCCCTTAATGACTCCTTCAAGAGCTTAACATAGACAATAACTGCAGAGCAAGTTGCTCTGTTCCCAATAGTTATGAAGACCTCAGTGTTCTGAGATAGTTCCTAGAATGCCCTGTCTGCTTGTCGAATGAGTAATGCCTGCAGTATTCAGCTGTAATCTGAATAGAAAGCTTAATAAAAACAACCTAGCATGATTCTTGTTCGGTCTGAATTTTTTTTTTCAAATAGAAGTATTGGTTATAGTGATTTAGTGTTCTTGTCCCTCTAAAACACTGATAAACTGAGCACAAATACATGTTTAAAAAAGTCCTAAAGGTGGGATTTGGCCTAGCAGTTAAGTTTTTGTCTCTCTGTCTCTCTCTCTCTCTCTGTCTCTCTCTCTCTCTCTGCCTTTCAAATAAATAAAAATAAATTCTTAAAAAAGGTGGTGAGGTCGGCCAGAGGTGGAGTGGAGATGTTACTGTGTGGCCGGTTAAGCTTTGGATACCCCACATTCTTTATTCGTGTGCCTGAGACTGAATCCCATATCCACTTGCAATTCCAGCATCCTGCTTATTTAGACTTTGATAATCAGCAGATGATGGCTCAAATACTTGGGCCCCTGCCACCTACATGGGAGACACAGATGGAGTTTCTGGCTCCTGACTTTGACTTAGCCCACCATGAGCTGTTGTGAGCATTTGGCAAGTGCATCAGCAAATAGAAGATCTCCGTATCTCTCTATTACTAGGCCTTTCATATACATAAAAATAAACTAAAAAAAAAAGGACACCCATATCCCACACTGGAGTTTCAGTTTAATTCCTTGTTCCTGACTTCAGCTGCCTGCTAAGGTAGCAGTGATGGCTCAAATGGTTGTGTTCTTGCCAACCATGTAGAAGGCATGGACTGTGTGTTATCCTGGCACCAGTCCTGGACCAGTCTCCAATGTTAGGGGAGTTTGGGGAGTGAAAAAATGGATGGGTGCTCTCGTTCTCTCCCTCTCTGTACCGGGCAAATAAAAAAGTATCAATCATTTTCAAAGGGTACAGAAACATTTTCTGCAAGAATTTTGAAATCAGCACACATTTGAGATAAATGGCATCAGTTCTTCAATAAGCATTTATTCAGTTCCTACAAAGTTCTGGGCACCATGATGGTTATTACAGAAGGCAGATGAATAGCGAATGTTCCATTATCTCAAAATGCTTTAATTTAAAGGTGAACGAAGACTCAATCCCACCCACCTAAAAAAGGAAATCATGCTGTGTGGTGATGTGAAACAGCGATGAGGATTGTAAAAACCCTGACAGTGCAGTGATGTGCCAAAGGAGGAGAACTGGCAAGTCTAATGTGAACTGGGACTGATCCCACAAAGGGAAGTTGACGGGACTGGAACCTTAATGATGAGATTTGCAAAAAATAAAGGGTAAAATGGTGCAAGGCAGGAAGAGGGCGATTGAGCAAGATAAAGAGGGTGGGAAGAAATATGGTTATCTTCCAAGAATTGTACCTATAAAACACATGTAATCAATTCTCTTCATATTAACAAAAATTTTAAAAATGATAGAAGTTCTACAACAATCTCTCAGGCAATATTCCATTAAAAATTTTGGAGACAGTCTATACAATATATTCCCCTCTTGGACTTTCAAATTGCATATTAGGATATTTTAGGGTCTGAAAATCCATGCAACCTGTTTATAGTTTTAAAGCTTTTTTTTTTTTTTTTGCTTTCCAAATTAATTTTAGCAGACGCCTGGCATTCCCACTACCCTCATTTATTGTCAATTAACATCCAGAAAACTCATGTTGGGAGCTGCTGTTTTATGCAGCAAGAGAGCACTTCTTGATCCTTTTAAGGAGAGATCTGAGGATCAAAAGGGAGCCACTGCAGACACGTCCTCCGTAACTGCACCATGCTGACACACCTCTGTCCTCACAACAGCACTGCTAATGGTGCTTTCACTCTGTCATGCTCTCCTGTTGAACTGACATGGACCCAAGTAAAATCAAGTGGACACAGTTTCCAAAATGTTCTCAATACACCCACCTAAAATGGAAACCTAATGATTTCAAGGACAATAATTTTACATGAGTATAAATAAGTCCATCAATTCATGTTAACAGATACCTCAGTGACACTATTGTTAGGACACCATGGTAGCTGCCACAGTCAAGTGCAATGATGTAATCATGAGTGAATTTCATTAGCTGCTTAGATCTGAAATAAATTTCAATCCCTATTTCAAAGGTTTCTCAGACGTGTGTGGGCCTATAAGATCTGCAATTTGGACTACCTTGTGAGATTTGAGGCATAATTACCATTTTGAACACTGGAATTACCAAAGTCTTAAGAAGTGAAAGCTTTTTGGACACTGGGAAAGGAAACTATCTAAATACAGAGGAGAATTTCCTTTTCCTGAAAGCAGACAGTGCCTACATTTTTAAAAGATGTATATAAACCATGCATAAATAAATTAATAGGTAGACAAGTTAATGTTGTAATGGCATCTCACCATCCCACCAGAACATTTTTAATGTATAACAAAAAGTACTGAACACAAAACAAGACAAAAGCCAGAAGCAAGCTTAAATATTTGAAAATTAAATCTTCACTGTTTAAATAAGACATTAAAGGATTAAACAGAAAATATCTGCTTTATATTGGCTTGTCCTGAATCTTCAGACATTATTTGTATTTCATTATTTGCACGAAAACCATACATATAATAATTCTTAAAACCTTGAAAAGTTAACAGTGTCTTATCCCCCGTGTGCTGAGGAAAGCCCAGGAGGAATTTTATCATGAAGAATTCTATTTTACAGGCATCGATGCAATCTCATTGGCCTCAGCATCCACACAGCACAAAGTATTTTCTGCTCTAGAAGTTTGGATTCATCATTCCCAGAGAGAGCATGTCAAATCTCCACTTCTGACTTTACTTTGAAATAACCAAAGACGAATAGGGGATTTTTTTAAAAAAATTTTTGAGATGAACGCAAAATAAAGCCACCTCAAGGTAGAGAAGTTTAGCTATTTCCACACATAATTCAGATGGGAGTGTGAACTCCAAAGACTCTTTCCTTTGGCAGTTTATGTACTTTTAATTTCACTTGACCCTTGGAATGTCACTAATTTCACTTGACCTTTGGAAGTGACGTCGTACACGTGTGCCATCTACAAAACACCCATCTCCTGATGACTATCTCAGAATACACTGTATTGTACTCTGTATTGTATTGTAACCCAGGTTACAATTTCACATGGAACACAAGTTCTCCATTAGACTTTCACTAGCTGATTTACTCTGGAATTTTTTATGTCCTCTGAAGACGTGTTTGAGCCTTCCTATTTTGATGAGTGAAAGGGTATTTAAGAGAGAGAATTAGAGATGATAGCTAAATTCCTTGGATATCCAAATTCAGTGACTTTCAGGGTGGTTGAAAGCTTTCTGTTGTAGCACACTAGCATTCTGGAAAATAAAAACCTGAGGCAAGACACAAGTTTGGGAGAAAGCTCAACTGTCACTTTAACATCACTTTAACACACAGTAAAGGAGACATAGTGTCTCTATGAAGAAAAGACCACAAAATTCTCCCTGGGGGCTTGAAACACTCTAGGCCATGGTTCTGAACTAGCCCTTAGCTTCTGGGCAGTGGGTTCATTCCAGAAAAAAAAAATCATATACATAAATATTTAGGTTAGTTACAAAATCACTAGAAAGGTAACTTGATCACTTAATAGATATTTATACCAAGAGAATGGCAATGCTTTTAAATACATGATTCAATGCTGAGCAATTTAACAAGAATTTAGTATTTTTTAAAAATGGACATATATGGGGCCAGTGTTGTGATGTAGTGGGTAAAGCTGCCACCTGCAGTGCTGGCATCACGTATGGGTACCAATTCGAGTCCCAACTACTCCACTTCCAATCCAGCTCTCTGCTATGGCCTGGGAAAGCAGTAGAAGATGGCCCAAGTCTTTGGGCCCCTGCACCCATGTGGGAGCCTCAGAAGAAGCTCCTGGCTCCTGGCTTTGGATCAGCACAGCTCCGGCCATTGTGGCCAACTGGGGAGTGAATCAGCGGATGGAAGACCTCTCTCTCTCTCTGCCTCTCCTTCTCTCTCTGTGTAACCCTGACTTTCAAATAAAATAAATAAAATCTTAAAAAAATGGACATTTCTGACCTATAGAAATGCTCACGAGAAATTGATATGTTGCTATCCTGATGTGGTTTCACTGGAGTTTTAGCATTGTTGTTTGCTTGGTTTTTATCAAGTCACTTTTTACAGATTGATCAGGCCTGGGGAAAAATGTAGCAAATAGTAAATATAAAACTGATTTAGGCTGGCAACTGATTTTTAATTTTTTATTGTAAAATTATTTCAAATTTCTAAATTGCTAGATCAGTACACAGAACCCCTTTGTACATTTATTTCTCCATTTGCAATAGTCTCCATATTATTATCACTCCCATTCTCTATATAGACACATTTTCCTCATGAGACAAATGAGAGTAATCTGCAGATGGCATGTCCTTTAACCCTTTTATATAAGAGTGATAGAAATGTGGTTGTGTTCTTAGAGTTTTTTCTATGAAATATATATGAACTCTATTCTTGGTAGATTAACAAAAATTTTAAAAATCAAAAAGATCAAAAAAATTAGGAATAAAATCTTTCACAACACCAAAGTACAATTTTTTAACTCCAGAAACTAAACATTGACAGAACACTAGAACCTAATATACAGTTTATTGACACATCCAGTTTTCTCTAATCATCCCTATAATTCCCTTTATGACATTTCCCTTGTGATCTAAATATTAATCTGGAATCATGCATCGTATTTAGTTATCATGGATTCCTTTTGTTTCGCTACTCCTTAACGCAAGGACACAATTTGTAAGCACCCTTAATATTCAGTAAAGCTGGTTAGCACTGTCTCAGCCTGGAAGAGAAACCCTAAAAAACACATCAAACTCAGAGAGTCACTGAAATAACAAGAATCAGCCAAAAGAGGCTGGTGGTGGCAGGCACCGCGGCTCACTAGGCTAATCCTCCGCCTGCGGCGCCGGCACACCGGGTTCCAGTCCCGGTCGGGGCGCCGGATTCTGTCCCGGTTGCCCCTCTTCTAGGCCAGCTCTCTGCTGTGGCCCGGGAGTGCAGTGGAGGATGGCCCAAGTGCTTGGGCCCTGCACCCGCATGGGAGACCAGGAGAAGCACCTGGCTCCTGGCTCCTGGCTCCTGGCTCCTGGCTTCAGATCAGCTCAGCGCGGCGCGCCGGCCGCGAGGCGCCAGCCACTGCGGCCATTGGAGGGTGAACCAACGGCAAAGGAAGACCTTTCTCTCTGTCTCTCTCTCTCACTGTCCACTCTGCCTGTCAAAAAAAAAAAAAAAAAAAGAGGCTGGTGGTTTTAACAACAACAACAACAACAAAACCCTTCATTTCAGTATTTGGTTAATTGGCACGTGCTGTGATAAACTAGATGAGAATATTTCAGGACTGAATAGAACATGACTTCTCCTCTGGACAACTGTGAAGAAAAGTTCTGTGTTCCCTTGAGGATATTAGTAAATGATCCGTGTGTGCATAATTGGAGTATTACCGTGTCATTTCATTTCCTGGCTTACTCATTTGAATATTTTTCCTTAATGACATCTGGAGAAGTACCTTAATATCAATTAGTCGCAAATCCCTTAGTCACATGGAAATTATGCTTTTCTTTCAAAGTACAATAGTACTAGAAAGATCTTGACCTTTGGAGTCAAATAGATGCTAAATTCTGGTTCTGCCACTCACTAGTGGCACGATCTCAGGTCAATTATTAAACAATTCTCATATAGTAATCATTCAGATGATAATGTGGCTTTTGATATTTGAGAAGCAATAATTGTTCTGCATAATAACCTGGCCCCTTGGAGCCCAACAATCTGGTTTCAGATCTCTGTTCTGTACTCACTGTTCGTGAAATTTGGGACCAATTATTCAATCTTTCTAAGTTCCTGTTAGTGTATCTATAAAATGGAATTAATAATGCCATGTATCTAATTGGATTTTCTATTAAGCAATATTAAGTGCTTCTAAAATCCTTAGCAGAGTTCCTTGGATATAACTGATGCCCTATGTATGCTATTCATCTACTCAATGAATATTGTGACACTAGTTATTTCAACAAAAATAATGTCTAAGTGGCTAAAGTTTTCCTCTTGACGTTGACCTTGTGTGTACTTTCTTCATGCCCTTTCTCTCAGTCTTCCTTTGTACTGGCTCTTAGACTAACTTCAGTTAGGACCCTATTACTGTGAACTGAAAAATGCAATGCCATAGTTATACACACAAGAGGCATCCCTTCCATCTTCTTCTCTCTCTCTCTCTCTCTTTTTTTTTTTTTTTTTTAGTCTTTGCCTTCAGGTAAAACTTAAAATTCACCATCAAAGAAAGAAAAAGGTGGGAATGTAAGCCAAAAGCTGGGCTTGGAGTTGAGCTTCGAAATTTAAATGCATCTAATATCAAAGTCTGAACTCAACTGACTTTCACCCTAGAGTTACCAGTCATCATGATTAATCTTTAAGCTAATAGTCAGGGACAGCAGAACTAAGTGAACAACAAACAGAAGAGGCTGGTTTCAAATGCGGCATAGGAGCCCACAATGATGTTGGTCACCCGATGATTGATTCAGAGACTCAACCCACATGAATTCAATGGGAAGGATTAATGGACTGAAAGGCACATGGCTTAACATTTGTGCCCAATGCTCAGTCATCCCACATTCATAAAACCACAAAATGTCAGAGCTAGAAAAGAACCTGGTGTTCTTCTGGCCCAATAACTTCAGTTCACAGAGGCATAGAGAAATCAAGTGACACTTGAAAGATTTCTAAATTATCAGCAGCAGAATCTAGTTAATACTGTTTGTGTTATAACTCCTACTTCTCTGCTACTACCCTTGTCTCATTTGGAGACATTTGACTGATGTATGGTTAAATATGTAATAGCCATTATTGCATTTTATATGTATGTATTTTATGCTTTTTACCTGAAAAAGGCCAAGTTATGTAATATCCATTGTTACATTTCATTTGTATGCGTTTATTTATTGGAATTTATTCCTGTTGTTTAAGAAAGTTCTAAATGGTAGATTTTATTAGCCCTAAAATAATGCAAATTAATTTCAAACATTTGCAAATAGAGTATCTTGATCATTTAGTTGCAAAATTAAAATTGAAAATTTAAGTCCAAAAAGTACCACATTTATTTATAAGTCACTTTTTAAAATTTTTAAAAACTTTTAATTATTTATTTGAAAGAATGAGTTATGGACAGAGAGAGGGAGAGGCAGAGAGAAAGGTTTTCCCTCTGCTGGTTCACTCCCCAAATGGCCTCAGCAGCAGGAGCTGCACCGATCTGAAGCCAGGAGCCAGGAGCTTCATCTGGGTCTCCCACATGGGTGCTGGGGCACAAGCACTTGGGCCATCTTTCACTGCTTTCCCAGGCCGTAGCAGAGAGCTGGATCAGAAGAGAGGTAGCCGGGACATGAACTGGTGCCCATGTGGGATGCCAGTGCCTCAGGCAGAGACTTACCCCACTCTGCAGCAGCATCTGCCCCTGTTTAAGAGTCACTAAGGAGTCAAAATACTGTGGACAAAATATCTAGGACTGCAATAGAAATTATGGGTATGATTTTCTTGTTCTGTGCAAATGCAGTTCCGAATGCCATGCAGAAATTAATTGCTTCATATAAAAAGAAAAGTTCCTATCCTCATGATGTTTAAATCTAATAAAAGAGAGGAGAAATGGACACAACATCATGCAAATGAAAGGTAGAATATAGAGTATCATAATATTTTTAGCAACAAAAATCTGCAATTGTTTGGAAGCAGGAAAATGGCTTCTCCCTGAAGTGACTGTCATGGAATAGTCAGTATTTGGCCTGGCCTCTAATGCTGAGTAGAACATGAACATGTACAGATGAAGCAGGAAGGATTTTCTGTTTTAGAAGTGAGCAGTAAATGTGGGAAAGCCCTAAGTTCATACAGCAAGATCCTGTTTGGTTAATAGGTAAAACTAGACCGTTTGGGCTAAGGTCATGGAAATCTGAATTCTAAGTCAGGGCATGAAAACTTAATCAGACAAGGAAGAAACTCAAAATGAATGGTAAATTCACTGTGGCTGAATTGTTTATTAAATTTTTACTTTAAATAGTTGTAGATTTACACGTGGATGTTAAAAATAGTAGGAGCGGGTCCCATGTACCCTTTACCCAGTTTCCCTCAGTGGTAACATCATGCAAAACTTTAATGGAAGGCCGGCGCCGCGGCTCACTAGGCAAATCCTCCGCCTGCGGCGCTGGTACTCCGAGTTCTAGTCCCGGTTGGGGCACCAGATTCTGTCCCGGTTGCCCCTCTTCCAGTCCAGCTCTCTGCTGTGGCCCAGGAGGACAGTGGAGGATGGCCCAGGTCTCTGCGTCCTGCACCCATGTGGGAGACCAGGAGGAAGCACCTGGCTCCTGGCTTCGGATTGGTGCAGCACGCTGGCCACAACGTGCCAGCCATAGCGGCCACTTGTGGGATGAACCAACGGAAAAAGGAAGATCTTTCTGTCTCTCTCACTGTCCACTCTGCCTGTCAAAAAAAAAAAAAAAAAAAAAACTCTAATGGAAAATCACATTCAGGATGCTGGTGTCATTACAGCTGAATTCAAGAACATTTCCATGATCACGTGGATCCCTCATGTTGCCATTTGATTGTCACTTCATGTCCCTTCCATTCGCTTCCTAACTCCTACCAATCTGTCCTCTGTTTCCGGAATTTTGTCATTTTAAGAATTACATAAAAGGTAATTTTGGGGAATGGGCATTTTATTTTTCACCCAGCATAATCCTCTGGAGATTCATCCAGATTCTTTGGTGCATTGAATCATACAGAACTACGGATGATTGCATTTTACCACCTTAATGGGAATTATCTTTGACACTTATCTTTAGAGAAAGGCTCATTTAAAAAAAAAAAAAAGTTTGAATACAGTTGACCTGTATTACCACAGCCCAGATACACATGAGTATAGCATGGCAATGGGGAGGTAGGCTAGCAGGAGGAGAATCTGTTGACAGAAGTGGGGAATGTTCTAGCTACCGGTTTCTGGAGCTATAACTGAATCTCTCCTGACATTGTAGGTTACATTTGAGAAAAACAGCAGGAGCATCCATGTTAGACACTAAAGAAAGCCCAGGAGTATGGCTGAGGGCCCTCTATGTGAGAGTGTACCTTGTGTTTTTACACAAACAATGACAGCTCTGGAGATTTTTGACCCCTTGTGTTTCCATTCACGAGTCATCCTTGGAAGGCAGAAAGCAGGTGGCTTTTCTGATGGGGCCTTTTGTCAAACCGGTGCTCACCCTGCCAGACAGAATGATCCTCTCCACACTTCCTAGCCCAAAGGAAGTTAGGTTGTCAACACATGAACCTGGCTCTGTCTCCCTGGGCCCAGCTGCTGAGTTGGGCTAAGACCACCCAGCACGCCAACACTTCATGCGTCTCCACGCAGAGTGGAAGGGGCAGCTGCCATGGAACAAGCCAGAACACAGCACCTTCTCCGGCACACCAGCTTACATCAGACACTATTCTGTGGGCAGTCAGTGTTAATATCTCATTTTCCCCTCTCAACAGCCATGCGAGACTGCTTCTGTTTTCTCCATTTTGCAGAAAAAATAAAAACTGAGAAACTGAGTACAGAAACTGAGGCTCAGATAATCCAACCAAGTGGATGAAGTACACAGCTGGTAGGTATCAGCTCAGAGATGGAAACGATCTAACTACAGAATCCCTCTCATTCCTGAACATCAAATCATAATAACTTTAAACAACAACAGAAAGAGAGTCTCCCAAAATAATGAGATTATCTGAATAAACAAAAGGATTATAATCTGGGATTTGTGCCATGGTGGACCAAGGGCATATCCAGGGAGGTTGATACAAGGGGAAACTACTAAAGTCTAAAGAGAGCGGCACATAAATATTGGCTCCAGGATCTCATCACAGGGATTGAAGTCAGTTCATTAGAAAGTGTGTCAGCCATCTCTTGTGCACCCAGCTAACTGTGCTTGAGACACTTGTAGCAAACTATAGTTTGGAAAGTCCTTGATAAAAGTTCTTGTTACAATGTATGTGTGTAGGAGCCCTTCAGGAAGTCTTCCTAATAGTTTTTATCATAGGCATGTGTGCATGAGGGTTCTCACTCACTACTTTCCAGCTTTGTTTTTTTGTTGGTATTAGGGTTTTGATACAAGCGACTTGATTTTAATTCCAACTGGGCCAAGCAAGCAACCCTAGACTACAGCATATCACTAGCAAAATTAACTTTCTGTTTTGCATGAACTTTTCATGAAAAGTCATTAATGTTTTTCTTTTTAAAAAAGATTCATTTATTTTATTTGAAAGTCCGAGTTACACAGAGAGAGGAGGAGAGGTAAAGAGAGAGAGAGAGAGAGAAAGAGAGGTCTTCCATCTGCTGGTTCACTCCCCAGTTGGCCATAATGGCCAGAGCTGTGCCAATCTGAAGTCAGGAGCCTGGAGCTTCTTCTGGGTCTCCCATGCAAGTGCAGAGGCCCAAGAACTTGGGCCATCTTATATTGCTTTCCCAGGTCATAGCAGAGAGCTGGATCAGAAGTGAAGCAGTCAAGACTTGAACCATCACCCATATGGGATGCTGGCACTGCAGGCAGTAGCTTTACTCGCTATGCCACAGTGCCAGCCCCATTAATGTTCCTCTGATTTCAAATATATTTTATTTTTCCCTCTTGTTAGTATTTGAGTCTAGGTGTCTCGGATAAGTCAGTTATATTCTTATGGACCCCTGCTAGCACAAAAAGTTCATGGCCAGTGGAAGGTAAACCCCTGAAAGCAAAACCATGGGAGGTGTTCTTTCATGTCTCTTTTGTACACATTTGTAGAAAGAGAGAGAGAAAAAGAAAGAGAGAGAGAGAGAGAGAGAGAGAGAATGAATACTGGCTTATAGGCTAACATCACGGCTCAGTGGATGAAGCCACCCACTTACACTGGCATCCAATATCGGAGTGCTGGTTCGAGTCCTATCTGCTCCACTTCCAACCCTGCTTCCTAATAGGTTTGGCAAGGCAGCAGATGACAGCCCAAGTGCTTGGGCCCTTGCCTCCCACATAGAAGACCTGAATGGAGTTTCTAGCTCCTGACTTCAGCCTGGCCCAGTCCTGGCTGTTGTTCACATTTAGCACACAGCAGATTTCTCTCTCTCTCTTTCTCAAATAAATACATCTTTTTTTTTAACTTTTATTTAACAAATATAAATTTCCAAAGTACAGCTTATGGATTACAGAGGCTCCCCCCTCCATAACTTCCCTCCCACCCGCAACCCTCCCATCTCCTGCTCCCTCTCCCATTCCATTCACATCAAGATTCATTTTCAACCAGTTTTTACATCTTCTTTTGTTCTATTATTTATTTTTTCCACTCTAATCTGTGATAGTCCCTTGGTCTTTCCTTGTCTTTTATGGGCTTAACAGGTTCTTTTTTTTTTTTTTTTAACAGAGTTCAACCAGTGGTCTTATGTAGAGCAAACAGAGCAACAACAACAACAACAACAACAAAAATACTAAAAGGAATAAAATAGTAAGTTGTTCCTCAACTATGAGAGACAATGACATGATCAGCCCTTGTCTTGACTGTTGAGGAACAACTTACTATTTTATTTCTTTTAGTATTTTTGTTGTTGTTGTTGTTATTGCTAAGTGAAATGGACACTATGAGAGACAATGACAGGATCAGCCCTTGTCTAGACTGTTGAGAAAATAAATACATCTTAAAAAACAAAACAAAAACAAGAATACTGGTGGGTCGGGCACTGTGGCATAGCAGGTGGAGTCGCCACCTGCAGTGCCAGCATTCCATGTGGGTGCCAGTTTGAGTCCCGGCTGCTCCACTTCTGATCCAGCTCTCTGCTATGGGCTGGGAAAACAGTAGAGGATGGTCCAAGTCCTTGGGCTCCTACATCCACATGGGGGACCTGGAGGAAGCTCCTGGCTCCTGGCTTCTGATCTGTGCAGCTCCTGCTGTTGCAGCCATTTGGGGAGTGAACCAGCAAATGGAAGATCTCTCTGCCTCTGCCTTTCTGTGGCTCTGCCTTTCAAATGGATAGATAAATCTTAAAAAAAAAAAAAAAAAGAGAGAGAGAGAGAGAGAGAGAGAATAATGGTTTCCGCAATTCTGGTGCCCAAGATCTCCTTAGGCCAAGTTAAATGATTTTGATGACTCTATAACATTTCAAGGCTTTTAAGCTATTCTCAGCTGATTTCCAAAAGTAAAAGGGTTTAATTTGGGTTCATTTCCTCCAACAAACAAGAAGGGTGACACCAGTTTTTAAGCAAATCATATCTTAAGTTAAAGAGTGGAAGGGAAATCTTAGGTTTAAGACTTTCTATGCCTTTTTCTAAAAAAAAAAAATTTATTTATTTAGAGTCAGAGTTATGTAGAGAGAGAGAGAGAGAGAGAGAGAGAGAGAGAAAATGTGCACACAAGTTAGCTGCCATTGCTTGTTCACTCTCTGAATGGCTGCAATGACCAGGATCGGGCCAGTTCGAAGCCAGGAACCAGGAGTTTCTTCTGGGTCTCCCACATGGATGCAGAGGCTCAAGTACTTGGGTCATCCCCTGCTGCTTTCCCAGGCACATTAGCAGGGAGCTGGATCAGAAGTGGAACAGCCGGGACTTAAAGGATGTAGGCCATGGCTTTAACCTATGTTTAAATTGTGACTAAGGAAAAAATCAGGATAGAGTGTAGGAAAATAAGGAATGAAGCCACAAAGAGATTGTAGATACTAAATACTCCATGGGGGAGGAAGAACCGTCTTTCATTGTGGGAGTAATGTTTGTGCTGCTTCTTTAAGACTCAAACCAACAGTGACCTTGATCCAGAAATCCGACCTCTTTTCTCTACCCTTCTTCTAGGTGGCTGGCTCTCTTACATGCCCCAAAGCACACTCAGTTAATCTTTTACCTGGAATTTATTGTGCTCAGCTACAACACTGTTTATTCGCCAGCCTCACATGCTGGAGTAGAAAATGACAACTTTACACTGAGGCTATACTTTTCTTTTTTCACTTTTTAAATTTATATAAATGAAACAAATTTTATGTATTTCATATATATAGTTTTAAGCACATAATGATATGTCCCCTCAAAAAAATGATACTTCCCTCCTTACCCTCCCTCCTTCACTCACTCCCACACTTTTATTCTATATTCTAGTACAGAGTCTAGCATTTAGGAGCTCAAATAAAATTAACATAATACGCTCATATTCTGATGCCCTAACTTTCTTTGCAAGTTCTTGGTTACACTTTGGAAAACATATTATATATAAAGTGTCTGTATTGGCCGGCGCCGTGACTCAATAGGCTAATCCTCCGCCTGCAGCACCGGCACCCAGGGTTCTAGTCCCAGTCAGGGTGCCAGATTCTGTCCCAGTTGCTCCTCTTCCAGTCCAGCTCTCTGCTGTGGCCCGGGAGTGCAGAGGAGGATGGCCCAAGTCCTTGGGCCCTGCACCAGCATGGGAGACCTGGAGAAGAACCTGGCTCCTGGGTTTGGATCAGCGCGGTGCGCTGGCCGCGGCGGCCATTAGAGGGTGAACCAACGGCAAAGGAAGACCTTTCTCTCTGTCTCTCTCTCTCACTGTCCACTCTGCCTGTCAAAAAATAAAAAGTGTCTGTATTGCATTTTCTGTGATTTTTGTTTTCACCATTTGCTGTTCCCAACCCTCCAAATCTTGGGATAATGGAAAAATATAGACACCAATAATGAAAGAAGAAAGGTTAAGACAGAGTCTGACTAATTGGGTATCTTGTCTTCGTTTACCCAATCACTGCACGGGCTGCAAATGGACAAGAGTAATCTCAGCAGATCAGAAGAATGACTTCTTAACGCAGGTGGGCACATTGATCATTAAACAAAATGTCATATCATGAAGATGTTGCATGGGAAGAGCTAACTGAAGCAGCACACACTTGTTTCAAAGAGCCAGTTCCCACCTGGAATTTATGTGAATAACTGTGCCACTTTGAGTACAATAACAATTCTAATTTTCTTCATTTCATCAATGAGATAGGGATACAATAGTGAAAATGCACTCCAGAGTTTGAGAGAATGAATCAATTTAAGTATTTAATTAATGTAATAACATAAAACTAACTGAACCCATAGAGCATGAGTATCAAGTTAGCTGATCTGGCATTCACTGTACTAACATTGCTACATTTTGTGTGGCACATTCAAAACTTGATTGGGTTTGGTTCTTGTAAAATCTTGTGAGCTGATCTGGGATGTTCTTGTTATCCCACTGAACATCTGAGAAATCTTAACTTGCAAGAGCAATACTGACGTCCAAATCCACACAGCAAAGTAAGTAGTGATGTGCTAAGATTGTGTCTTCTGATTTTATTCCTAAATCTGTAGTCAAGGCCAGCATATTTCTCCTTGTACCTTTTTTTTTTTAAAGATTTGCTTATTTATTTGAAAGGCTGCATTACAGAGAGGCAGAGAGAGGTCTTCCACCTGCTGATTCACTCCCCAGATGGCTGTAACTGCAAGAGCTGCGCTGATCCGAAGCCAGGAGCCAGGAGCTTCTTCCGGGTCTCCCACGTGGGTGCAGGGGCCCAAGGCCTTGGGTAATCTTCTGCTGCTTTCTCAGGCCATAGCAGGGAGCTAGATTGGAAGTGGAGCACCCAGGACTTGGATGCTGGCACTGCAGGTGGCGGCTTTACCTGCTACGCCACAGTGCCGGCCTCCTCCTTGTACTTTTAAAACCAGAGTATTCCAGAACTGCCGTCATGGCAAAAAGAGTCCAATGCTGCAGAAGGGGAAGAAGAGAGGCTGCAGGAAGGAGGGAAAGTGGAGCTTAAGGACAGGGGAAGGGTGACCCCTGCACTGCACATTGCCTGTGGATTTCAAAGGAGGGCTGTACAGAGAAGGGATATGGCGCCCCCTGATACCAGAATGAAGATCATGAACTGTCACTCCCCAAGGAATGTTCTGTTTTCCTGTGTCCTGTTTTTCAACTAAACATCTATGGTTTGACCTCTTAAGGCTTATTTGTTCTCTTGCCATTTTTAATACTAAGCAGAGTGTGCAGCAGGGTGGGCGTAGACACACAGTAACAGAAGGAGCACTGGGGAGTACAGCTTATTCGTCACTCGTGCTCCCTGTGTAGGGCCCAAGAATCCCATCCCAAATCCATTTCTAACAGATGAACAAAGGCTTCAAAGGAACACCTGAATGGTAAAGGAGGAGAGACATAACAGAAATTGCTGGATCTTGTGTTCAAATAAATAATGAAAGTAAAGTGATCATTAATTAACAGCCAAAAACACACACAAGATTTTCGGCATGCAGCATTCTCAAAAATAAAAGCTCTGAACCTCACAAGTCTCGGGACCTTTGCTCTTAGCTGAAATTTAGAAATCTGTCCTGTCCTGCCACACCCCCACACTCCGGGGAAGAAAGGTCTAGGGACAGATGAGAAAGTTTAGCTACAACCTGCCTTGGGAATAATTGCAAGTTCCAAACAGCGTTAAACAAAAGACAATATTGACTTTATTGGCATGAAGTGTTATTAGGTTGTCAAGAAGCTTGTGATCTCAAAGTGTAAGAATAGGCAGAAAATGCCCAGAGATATTAAGGGACCGCGAGTTATTGTCTCCATAGTTGCATTATCACTTTTTTTCCCTCTAATCATTTTGGGTCACATCCAGGCGTGGAGAGAAAAGCTCAGTACGATTCTCCCAAGAGGCAGATGGTAGAATTTTAAAGAAAGAGTCTTGTTTTGTTGGGCTTTTTGAAGTCTCATCTGATCCTCTCCTGTTCTATATTTGCTTTTTTAGAAGCAAAGAAATGTAGGCAGCTCTGACATGATTATACTCAGCAGGTAAAAGGGAAACACTGACATTACATTTCTATAACTCATCTTCATTTCAATTAAGTTTCCAGGGCATTTTGGTTGTGACAGGTTGCTTGCCATAAACTGAAGAAAGAAATCAGAACAAAGTAACCATGGAGTCAAACTCCTCCCTCTAGAAACAATAGGTCATTAATGGAAAGGGATCTTGTATAGAATTAACTCAGGCCTATTGTTATACTGACACGGAGGCTCCAGGAGGTTTAGTGGGAGGCCTGTTGTCACACACTGTAGCATCATGACAGGGATCCAGAATTGCTCCTTTGTAGACGAGGACTTCTCCCAGTATCACACTTTGTCACTTTTCAAAACATGAAATATTTGCAGCTCTGGTTGTCAGTGACCGGAAAGTCTTGGGTACCCATGCTATGCATGTAGTTGTTTGGCTTTGTCAGCTTAGCATGTATTGGGAGAACCAACTCTCCTCCACTCTCACGCCATAAGTTCTGAGGACATTAGAACCCTGCTCTAACTTCAGGGAGGGGTATATAATCCAGATCTGGTCACTCAGAATTCTTATCTTCCTGGGCTTGAAGACTGGTGTCAAGTTGGGCACGTGATCCCAACTCAGAGCATTCTCCACGACTGTTGCAGAAACCATAGGCAATGGCTGCTAAAACACCTGCCATGTAGACATGTAGGAGTCGAATTAGAATACAGCTTTGTTGTTATCTCCTGTTGCCCTCTGCAAATACAGTCAGCCCTTCATATCCACAGATGTCATCTGTGTATTCAATTCACTGTAGAGAAAAACAAAAAATGCTTTAAAAATGTGTCTTTATTGAACATATACAAAGTTGTGTTTTTGTCATAATTCACTGAACGATACCATATACCAACTATTTACATTGCATTAAATATTATAAAGATTCTAGAGAAGATTTAAATTATATAAGATCACCATAAAGGAATGATAATTATTTGAACAGATAAGTGTAGTTATCCTTATTGAATATGGCACAATGTGTACATGTGCTGAAATACCATAGAGAACTCCAGATATATGTTCAACTTTTACAGTAAAGTGTATGTGTGAGTTATATGCAAATATTACACCATTTTATATAAGGAACTTCAGCATCCATAGATTTTGATGGGCAACAACTGTGTTTAGTGAGAGAAGTTCTTCCTTCATGAAAACTCCCAAAGATCTATGGATTTCTTTTAATTCTCTGGGAAATCAAATTTTCTTTATACCCTTAAGATCTATTTCAGTGTTCAGAACATCAGGTCCCCGTTATTTGCCTAAGGCCCACTTTATTAGCCAGAATTCATTACTCCAAATACCTAATATAGGCTACTTACATAGGAAGAAGGCTAATTTTGCTTCGTGTTTTGGATGTTCACAGTCCAGGATCAGGCAGCATCACTCTATTGCCAGCTGGGGAGGCTGAGAGATGTCAGTGGCAGTGGCTGTGTGGAGAAATAATCATATGGAAAGTCAGGAGGGAGAGGCAGAGCAGCTGGACCTAACCCGGACTTACACAACCAACCCTTTCAAGGGAATTACCTTCCAAGAGCATTCCCCCCCATGACCCATGAAGCTCTCCTAGGCCCACCTCCTAAACACCACAATTGCATCAAGCCTCCACCTTCTTTAGCACTACTAACCTATGATTTGGGATTTAAAAGTCTGCAGGAGTTGTGGAATCAAATCATGTTCCAACTGTAGCACTCACCTTTCATCAAAGGTACAGTTATTTTTTCCCCTCAACATTTGCTTATAGCAACAAAAATAGCATAAACTAGAAAAGAATGAAAAATTACTGTTTTCTTTTTTGTTTTTTTTTATTTAAATATTTATTTATTTGAAAGTCAGAGTTACACACAGAGAGAAGGAGAGGCACTGGTTCACTCCCCAGTTGGCCACAATGACCACAGCTATACCATTCCAAATTCAGGAGCCTGGAGCTTCTTCTGGGTCTTCCACGCGGGTGCAGGGCCCCAAGGACTTGGACCATCTTCCACTGCTTTCCCAGGCCATAGCAGAGAGCTGGATTGAAATTAGAGAAGCTGGGACTCGAACCGGCGCCCATATGGGATGCTGGCACTGCAGGGGGCAGCTTTACCTGCTATGCCAAAGCACTGGCCCCAACTTACTGTTTTCTTACTAATTTTTTTCTCAACTTGCACCTTTACTTCATTTTTCCTAACTAGACAAGCAGACATCTCATCCTTTAGGGTCAAATATGAGGGGGAGGTAGAGTTGGATAGACAGGGAGGAGAATGGGGGCTGGCACAGTGGCTTAGTGGGTTAAGCTGCTGCTTGCAGTGCTGGCATCCTATGTGGGATCTAGTTTGTGTCCCGGATGCTCGTCTTCCTATCCAGCTCCCTGCTAATGTACCTAGGGAAGCAGTAGAAGATGGCCCAAGTGCTTGGACCCCTGCACCCACATGGGAGACCTGGAAGAAGCTCCAGGCTCCTGGCTTTGGAACTGCCTAGCTCCAGCTGTTGTGGTCTTTTGGAGAGTGAACCAGTGGATGGAAGACCTTTGTCTCCCTCTCTGCCTCTATATCTCTGCCTTCCAAATAAACAAATAAATCTCAAAAAAAAGAAGAAGAAGAAGAAGAAGAAGAAGAAGAAGAAGAAGAAGAAGAAGAAGAAGAGGAAGAAGAAGGGGAGGAAGAAGTATGGTGGTTAGAAAGTTAGGGTTCTCAAATCACCCATGCACTTGATCAGAAAAAAATTTAATTTATATGCCTGGAAACTTGATGCCACAGAAATAAACATACATAATTTTATCTTTCCATTTGACAGGAACTACCTTGATGGTTCACTCCTCTGGATTTCCTGGTCAGCCTATTACGGGCTGAACTGTGTCCCCCAAGCAAGGTTCCCATTTTGAGGAATTGAGTACCTCAGAATGTAATTGACTTTGGAAATAAGACCTTTAAAGAGATAATTAAGATAAAATGAGGTCATATGGGTGATCCCTCATCCAATACAACCAACACCTTCTGAAAAAGAGGAGACTAGGATACACATACATACATACACAGAGGAAAGACTATATGAAACACTGCAAGAAGGTGGCCATTTTAAAGCCAACGGCAAAGGTCTTTGAAGTCATCAAAACCTGACAGGACCTTGCATCATTTACTTTCACCCTCCAGAACTGTGAGAAAACACACTGTACTGCTTAAGCCACTCAGTCTGTGGCATTTTAATATGGCAGTCATGAAACACTAGTGCAGAGTCCAAGTCCAAGGGGAGCTCGTATGCAAGACTCTTACTGTCAGACTTTGGATGTGCAAGCTTAAAACAGCAGCACACTGCTTAATTCTACTTCTAGGGCAGTGAGTCAACTTTTATGTCCATCCTCTTGGTTCCTCAGGGAGAGTCAGATAAGGGCCAAGTGCAGAGGGAACTGACTGCAGGGGGCACTTACGAAGTTCTCAGAGAGATTCCTTTTAAAACCTTCCCACTCATCCTTTCTCAATAACAGTTTCCTTGAAAGAAATCCTTTTCCCAATTCCTCCCTTATATTATCTAGACTTGTGGGGAAATTAGTTACATGAAGCAATTCAAAGATGGTGCCCAAAGGAAGTAAGGTGGGTGGAATCCAAAGTTGTTTACCACGAAAACTAATTGGCTATGCAACATCAGGGGAGGTAACAAAACTAGTAACAAGTGTATAGACATATGGCTAGTCCTATAGAAATCCCCCCATAAAATGACCATTTAAGTGATTGGTTGGTCCTTAGCCCCACCCCAATGACTCTGCAGTTTTGTGCTATAAAAGGCTCTGTTATGTGTGAAATAAATGAGTCCTTGCTACTAGACTTGGCTCCCTGCTGCGTCTGATTGTCTCCGGCATCGGGAGGCTGGGGAACAGGCGAGTGGTGCACTTACCTTTCCTCAGATCCAGTCCATCCTGCACGGGT
Organism: Lepus europaeus; assembly: GCF_033115175.1. Taxonomy (NCBI): domain Eukaryota; kingdom Metazoa; phylum Chordata; class Mammalia; order Lagomorpha; family Leporidae; genus Lepus; species Lepus europaeus. The sequence continues at coordinate 80,203,468 of NC_084838.1, read as the reverse complement.
GGACTAAGACCCAGCATAGACTCACCTTTTTTATAAAGGTAAAAGTTTTCCAGTATTGAATAATTTTCTTGGGTTTACTGTTTGTAAACTCCACATATGGTTTAGCACTTTCTTTGTAATGCATTTAATACCAAACCTCAGTGACTCAGTTGAGACATTTATTTATGAACCATCCCTGAAAAGACTCTACCTTGGCACATTTCAATCAAGTGAGCTAACTTTAGAGCTAACATTCTCATTGCTTGCTTCCTCATTTCCAAAGTTTCTATTGGAATGAAATAAATCTCTTGGCAATAGGCTTCCTTTCAAGTGATTTATTATTGACTGGCTTATTCCCACCATCCTGTCATTACACCACCAGTAATGGTCACATGAGCTTGGAAACTGTATGTCATGGTGGTAGAGACCAAGAGTCCTTCTTTCTCAGTGGATCAAGCCCAAATATGCCTGAGAGCTCAGAATCCTTCTGGACGTGGGGTTTTCATTAAAGCAGAGGATATAGACTCTGAAAGAGTATGAGTAGGTCAAATGACCATAGCCAAAAGTTTTGAACTTTGACATCACAGATTTCCCATATTTCTGAGTGCTTTGAATCCTTGGTGCCTCACAATCACTTGATCAGTCTTCATTTCCTGACATCACTTCCACTGGAATAGCTTTCATTTCTAAATTTGGTTCTCCATAACCATTATATGTTATGCCTGTGAGCCTCTCAATAAGTCTTCCCTGGGATTCTCTATATTTAGATAAATGTATATCTCTTTATCCATGCAATTTTGCACAACATTTCATGAGATTCACCCATCTGTAAATCTGTCTGTGGCTCTTACAAGGTAAGAACTTATCTTTTGTATGCTGCTTGAACTGGCTTTAACTGATGTCCTGAGCAAAGCAAGATGAGTTGTATTATTTCATATTTTACATGTAAGATGTTATCAAATATTTTATTAAGTACTTATCATGTGCCAAGATTTATGCAAAACACTTATATTTTGGGTGAATTATCTCATTCTTTTTTAAATTTTTATTCCTTTTATTCGAGGGGCAGAGTTACAGACAGAAAGAGGGAGAGAGAGTGAGAGAAAGATCTTCCATCTGCTGATTCACTCCTCAAATGGCCACAATGGCCGGAGCTTAGCTGATCCAAAGCCAGGAGCCAGGAGCTTCATTCTGGGTCTCTCTCGCAGTGCAGGTGCCCAAGCACTTGAACCATCTTCCACTGCCTTCCTAGGCATGAGCAGAGAGCTTGATCTGCAGAGGAGCAGCTGGGACACTAACTGACACCCACATGGGATGCTAGCACCACAGATAGAGGCTTAGCCTGGAACCCCACCCCCATTTATTCTTGCCACAGCTTTCTGAAGTCAATACTATTTTTATTCTCACTTTACAGGTGGAAAAATGGGTACAGTGGTGTTATATAGAGTCAGCTTCTATGGCAGACCATGAACTGAAACTCAGGCCAGTATCTTAAGGAGATTGCTTTCTCTCTTTTTGTATCCTTTCTTCTCCTGGGGGCTTCATCCCATGAGCCTTTTCCTAGTCTCCCTGAATTAGTCAGAGTAGTCTAAGTGAGTGCTGTACTGTATTCACAGGTAAACCTCCAAATTCCAGGGTTTTGCATAATAACAGTCTACTACTCTGTAACATTAAATCTCATGGGGATACTACAGCCTTCCTGAATCTAATAGCTGTGCATTCTGGAATGTATGACCTTCAAGGTAGTATTTTCAAGGGGAAAGAGAGATGAAAGAGGCAGACCAGCTTGTAACTGCTTCATCCCAGAAGAAATGCTGTAGACATACAATCTGGATTACAGAATTTAAGAAATCTGATGGGCTTTATAACCCTTGGCACCATCACAGGGATTTTACATTTTAAAACTTTTTCAAAGGAGCACATTTTCCTATATATTGTATAAGCTTAGCCATTGTTTTTGTATACTATTTTGTAATCCTTTCATCACTACACCAACCACATCCCATAAACACACAGATAGCAGGATGGGTGTTTTTTTAAGATTTATCTATTTATTTGAAAGGCAAAGTTACAGAGAGGCAGAGGCAGAGAGAAGGAAAGAGAGATCTTCCTTCTGCTGGTTCACTCCCCAAATGACTGCAAGAGACAAACTGGGCCAATCCAAAGCCAGGAGCCTCCTCTAGGTCTCCCACATTAGTGCAGGGACCCAAGGACTCAGACCATCAGCTGCTGTTTTCTCAAGCACATTAGCAGGGAGCTAGACCAGAAGTAGAGCAGCCAGGACTTGAACCGGTGCCCATATGGGATGCTGGCACTGCAGGAGGCAACTTTAACCACTATGCCACAGCGACAGCCCCAAGAGATAGGCATTTGATACAGCAACAAGAGTTCCCTTAGGATGCCTGTATTCCATATCAGAGTGTCTGGATCCAAGTCCCAGCTCTTCTCTCAATCCCCGTTCCCTGTTAATGTGTTCCCTGGGAGGTAGCAATGATGGCTCAAGGAACTGGGTCTCTAACACCCACATGGGAGACCTGATTGGCTTTCCTGGCTCCTGGGCTTGTGGAGAGTGAATCAGTAGACGACCGTTCTCTGTGTCTTTCTGTGTCCCTCTCTATAGCTCTGCTTGTCAAATAAAAGTACCTAAATAATGTTAAATCAGACAAAAAAAAACATACAAATAAAATTGTGATCAAAAAGGGCTAGAAGAGGACAGCTTCTGATGTTTCTATTCAGGGTTCATTGGGTATTCATTCTTCTTTTAGTTCTTGGCTTCTTGCAATGCATAACGTGTGCAGTTAACCCAAGAGATATTTGCTTCCACCAGCTCCATACCAAATATGACACCTAAACCTGTGAATTACAGTCCCTTTGTTCATCATTTACACAGCAACATAATGAGACTCTAATAAGCCTACCAAGCCATTTGGGGGAAAAGTTAAGAATCTATAACAATCTAACTGGGCAGTAACCACAAAAAGACACCAAATGCCTGAAAGATATAACCAAGTTAGCAAATGGCTTTATCTTCCAGTAAGAAAATACAAGAAGTTGGAAAGCTGCCTTACCAGGATAGATGAGGAACAGGAAACCAAGCTGCTGTTCTGGGAATTGTTTGCCTGTATTATTCATGACAAGTCTATCCTCCTACCATTTCTTTCTTCCTTTCTCATAGCAGGTGACAGTCATGTTTATTTTTTCAGATTTATTTGAAAGGCAGACAAACAAATAGTAAAGGAGAGATAGAGATATCTTTTGTATGATGCTTCACTCCCTAAATGCCCAAAATAGCCAGGATTGGGCCAAGCTGAAACCTGCAGCCAGGATCTCCAAGTGTCCCACGTGGGTGACAGGATCTCAGTGCTTGGGCCATTTCTGCTTCCCAACAGCATTAGCAGAAAGCTTTATCAGAATCAGAGGAACTGGGACTCAAGCAGACCACTCCAATACAGGAAGTGGGCATCACAAGCAGTAGTTTAACTCACTGTGCTGCAATGCTGGCCCCAAGAACTATACTAATTGAGCAAAAGACTTTGCACTAGTGTGTGTGTGTGTGTGTGTGTGTTTAGATATGCATCCTATACCATTTCTAATCATCCTGGCAACATCTCAAGAGAGTGACAAAATCTCCTTTAAATCATGAAGGAAATTGAATCCCAAGCAGGGTATTTCTTCAAGTTCACAAGCCTAGTGCATTGTGAAGCCATCACTCAAATTCTGGTTGAGATGGCTTCAAAGGCAGCCTTCATTACCAGATTTCAAAGGAGGCATACAGGACCTCCTCCAGCACTTTAAAGATATTCCTATAGAAACATCTGATTCTGCCGCATCTGGAACAGCCTGTGTGTGGTGGAACCAAGCAAAGAGAATGGGGGGACAGAAGCTTAAGGCTTTTCTCTCCTTTCATCAGAGCCCGAAACAAAACCCGGCCAGATTACTAAGGATGACGCAATGTACTCTCTCTGCTCTTGAAAGCGTTCACTTCAACTAATTCATTCCTTTATTCATTCTCAGATTTGTTTACACATTCACTTATTAACTCCACCTTTTTTTCTTTCTTACTGTTTGTCCTACTTCTGAATGTTCTTCTGTTTACTCCCTCCTTAGTCAAACCACCACACCTAGAGGGACTGTCCTCAAAGGAGTATTCCTGCCCAGCCCTCTGAGTAATGAACACTCCAGTTCCACACCAACACACCCAACTCCCCAGTTACTGTGGCTTCTACCAGCTTTATAACAGGACAAAGGGACAAAGCCAACTGGCAATCAAAGACTTTGAAAAAAAAATCTGCTCATCAAGAAATTGGTTTTGCTTCAGTTGAAATCTTGCAGATGGGAAATAGGCTGGAAAGCCTGAAGCCTTGAGAGTCCTGTGTTCAAATTCTGGTTTCACCAGTTCTCATGGTGCCACCTTGATCGAGCTGTTTCAATCTGTGATTGTCACTTGAATCGTGGGAATAAGGAAGGCGCTCAGTCCATAAGTGTAGAGAGTTCTACAACAGGGTATACAAACACTTAGGACACATGGCGAGGTACATCCCAGTCACCGTTCTAGGTGCTGAATACGTGACCAATAAGAAAGCCGAGAAATTCCGTGCTTCTGTGGAGCATGAGGGGGATGGAAGCACAAGTGCACAGCTTTGTGACAGGTGAAAAGCACTAAGAAGAAATACAAGCAAGATGTCTAAGTGTAACTATGGAGAAACTGGGTTATTCTTGAAGGGATACAGGGGAGGAAATGGATCTCTTCCTTCTCTCTATTTTAGGTTCATTGATGGGGACCCTGTAACAAAGGTCAGATCAGCAAGAGAAAAACGTATGAAGTTATCTGAGTTTTAGGTGACTCAGGAGCCTTCATCAGGAACCCAGTATTTGCTTTTACAGTAACCTTGATAAGGATTGAAGAGTTGTGGGCAAAGGTGATGAGCGGCAGTAATAGAGGAAGAGCTAAGGGCAACAAACAAACAGCACGATCTGCTTGTGCAGAGTTCGGTTGGTGCCCTCATCCTGGGGATGAGGACTTTCCTCCCCTCCAGATTATGAAAGGGCACATTCTAGATGAGGGTCTCCTGCCCTTCCTCAGGAGAAGTCAGGTAGGGACAGTCAGAGAGGTGTGGAGGTACCTGCTGTTTCTCCGATTCCTCCAGCTTTAAATATTGAATCTGTGAGTGCCAAACTTGAAGGTAGCAGGTCCTGAACCTCATCAAAGACATGGAGTGAAAAACATAACGTTTCTGCTAATGTGCTCCTGATGTGTGCCACTCCATGGCAGGCACCTGGAGTAGCAGTTAAGACTCCACTTAGCATGCATATATCCCATATTGGGGTGCCCAGGTTCAACTCCTCACTCCACTTTTTTTTTAGATTTTATTTGTTTATTTGAGAGGTAGAGACCAAGAGAAATGTTCTCCTCTGCTAGTTCACTCTCTAAATGCCTCAAATGGTCAGAGCTGGACCAATCAGAAGAGAGGAGCTTCTTCCAGGTCTCCCATGTGGGTACAGGGGCCCAAGCACTTGTACCATCTTCCAGTGCTTTCCCAGGCCATAGCAGAGAGCTGGATCAGAATTGGAGCAGCTGGGACTTGAACTGGCACCCACATGGGATGCTGGCACTGCAGGCAGTGGCTTTACCTGCTATGCCACAACGCCAGCTCCCCAGTATACTTTCATGATGAACAAGCCTTGAGGGTTTCAAGCCTTGCTATCCACGTACTTTATTCTCATTCATAGAAGACAGAGGCCACACATGGTAACAAACCTGATCTGGGATGTTCACAGAACCATCTTCTCATGACACTAGAGAAAGTGTTGTCCCCAGGTTTGTCATCACTGAATCATGACAGCCAATATACTCGCTCATCCTAAAGGGACCTACTCTTGCTGATAAGGCCCTAGAAGCACCTTACAGCCAACACCAATAGCCAGGGTAAAAAGAGGTACTTGGTACCCATTCCCATGAGTTCCTTAGGCTCATCCAATTGTGAGTGTTGACAACTCGTGTAGGTTTCTTTTCTTTTCTTTTTTTTTTTTTTTTTTTTTTTTTGACAGGCAGAGTGGATAGTGAGAGAGAAAGATAGAGAGAAAGGTCTTCCTTTTTGCCTTTGGTTCACCCTCCAATGGCCCGCTGTGGCCGGCGCATCACGCTGATCCGAAGCCAGGAGCCAGGTGCTTCTCCTGGTCTCCCTTGCAGGTGCAGGGCCCAAGAACTTGGGCCATCCTCCACTGCCTTCCCGGGCCATAGCAGATAGCTGGCCTGGAAGAGGGGCAATCGGGATAGAATCCGGCGCCCCAACCGGGACTAGAACCCGGTGTGCCGGTGCCGCAAGGCGGAGGATTAGCCTGTTAAGCTACGGCGCCGGCCGTAGGTTTCTAATCCAATAAGAGTCCCCAGAATCTCTTCCCTCACTTCCTTCTTCTACGGGGGGTACCCTGCCAGAGGTTTTCAGCCTTCAATTTTCCCTGAATGAGTCCTGAGACCCCAGGAATCCCTAACACTTCTGTGCACTATATTCTGCCCTAGCCTTTCTGAGGGAATCCTTAGCCCACGCAAGTCCCTACCACTGGGATCTCCTATTCCAATAACGTGCTTCATCTGGGTCCCTCATGGAGACAACTACCCCATATGGGTCCAAACTTTCTCCTTTTATTCGATAACTCTTTCAGTTCGATGATGTGCTAGCTCCTAAGCAATGAACAATCTCTAACTTGACAGGATAGAGGCCTACATGTTTAAAGTAACAAGCTCCTATTCAGTGCACCGGTTCTGGTTTACACCAGCTGCCCGACACAACCCTCTGGATGGAGTGAGGCACGGGATGTTTGGGAGGAAAGGCCTGGGGAGCAACCCCTCTCCCTCCCTCCAGATCTGACCATTCTATATCTGCATACTGTGCTTCCACAGCAGCTTTTTACTTGAAAAAGGGGTTATTAAAATGATTGACTGCTTCTGGCCTGGACTGACTTCCCCATTAAAAAGGCCTGGAGCTCTATGGTATTCTTTGCATATCAAACTTGTATCTCAAATTGGAATCTATGAATTTTGCTTCATTCTGTCTTTCTTTATTAGATAAATGTTTTTGAAGAACATACTCTTGCAGGAGAGTCTGCATGATAAGACATCTACAAATCTTTCCCTTGCAAGACAGAGTAATGGAAAACTTGATCTCTCTGGTGTGAATATTCCCATCCATGATTCCATATTCAGGCCCTGGGATTCTCTCAAAAGTATCTTCCCAAAGGATTTTTGGTTCTCTGTCTTCCCTAGCATCTGAGTCCCAGGGAAATATTCTACATGTTAAACTGAAAAACACTCAAGTCATTACAAGTGACTTGGTGACATTATTCAGTATATGTAACACTAGGCAGGTGTCCTCATATCCACCAATAGATTACGGTGTTCTAAATTTTCCTTTTCTTTCAAAAAAGCACAGGCCCCATAGAAAGAGAGAATAATCTCTGTGTCATATACTGCTACAACTAGAAAAGACAAAGAGAAGAGAGAGAGAGAGGGAGAGCACACTCACAGAGTGACAATTTAGCAGAGCTAACAAGGTACCAAGAATCAACTAGACTTCCTGATTTCTGTCCATTCCCTCAACAGATGTAAATGCAAGTGACATTGAACAGCACTCAGTGTACCTCCTCTAGTCTCAGATCACCACTCTTGAAGCAAGATTTACAACTATCCAAGGAGACAATCAACAATATGTGGAGACATTTTTAGTTGTCACAACTGGAATGGGAAAGCTATTGGCATCAATTGGGTCAAGGCCAGAATGTTGCAAAACACACATCCTCAAGTGTGAAAGACAGGCCCAACAACAAAGAATTATCTGACCTAAAATATTAGTAGTGTGAAGATTGAGAAATCTTGCTTTAAAGAAAAGAGTTAGGAAAGATAGTTTTGATGTCCACATGCTTTTCTTGTAAAATATCACTAGATCCTTCATTAGAGACTTTTTCCTGTAATTGCCATTTCCAGAAATTGCCAATATTTTTTCATGTCAGTCTTGTCCTTCAAGATCAAAGTTAGATGTTAGCTGAAGTTATTTTCTCCTCTGATTCTTAAAAAATGTTGGCATGGGGGCCAGCGTTTTGGTACAGCGGGTTAAGCCACTGCCTGAGACCCCAGCACCCTTATGGGTGCCAGTTCAAGTCCCAGCTGCTCCACTTTTGACCTACTTCTCTGCTAATGTGCCTGGGAAACCAGCAGAAGATGGCTCAGGTCCCTGGGCCCTTTCACCCACATGGGAGAACCAGATGAAGCCTCTGGCTCCTGGCTTCAGCCTGGCCCAGTCCAGGCTGTTGTGGCCATTTGGGGAGTGAACCAGCAGATGGAAGAACTCTCTCTCTACCTGTCTCTCTCTCTTTCTGTAACTCTTTCAAATAAAATAAATAAAGCTTAAAAATATGTTGTCATGAACCTCAATTTTTCTCTCTATTATGAGATAAGGAAATCTTGGTCAGTTTCAAGTATTAGTACTACCTCTACTAAATTCTTGTTGTCAGTCATCTTACCATGCCTTTGCTGTCTTGTTCTCTCTATTCTAGGCTAACTCTAATACAGAACTTTGGGGTGGGGTATGACACGTTGAGGAGGGAGGGATTATTTTATCTTCAAAAAAGCAATCACTCAGATGTGTGTAAAAGATTTCATTTAATTTTGAGATGATGGCAACAATTCAAAATTAAATATAAATCACTCCTGTAATCAGAGTCCTATGAAAATGGCTATAACCACCTACAGAAGTACATTTATGGATAACAATTGTTGCTAACTTATGCACCAGAGACATGTTTATCTCTTAGAGATTGGCAATGAAAAGTGATTTTAGAAGACTTTTACTTTCTATTTATGAATATATAGACTTTAAATTTCATATGGTTTGTAAATCAGAAAAAAAAGAAAATGTGACCAATTTATTGTTCTTTGGTCACCCATCCATCAGGAATATCTTACTTGTTATTTCTTTGCATTGGTATCATGTTTCTGCCATGTGTTTTTTGAGCACTGGCCTGTCCCAAGGTTCTAATCTTGCCAAATTTGCTTATTTATTTGGTCTTTTCTCCTTTTACTTTATCTACCCAAACACAAACCCTCAAAGAGTATTTACAATGCAATTCACCTCCTGTTCCTACTCTGACCTTGGACCTGTCTAGGCAGATCCTGTCTTAGAGCATCATTAACACGCTCCTATGAACAAAGAACTCTCCAGCTTCTAACTAATAGTGCAGGAATTTCAAGACCTTTACAATTCTCTGCTCTGTGTGTTTCTCTCTCTCTCTCCCTCTCTTTATCTTGCCTCTTCCTTTCTCTCCAGTCTCTGTGTATATTCAACAACAGTATAGAGATTGAATGTTTTACTGATATGAATTATGGTACCTCCTTAATTTTCAGAAATGATTTCAGTCCATTTTGATTTTATTGACCCAGCTTTTCACCCTCTACATAAGTTTGAACTTTCTCATGAAGGCTTTTTTAGTGAATCCCAGCCAGATTATGACCATTATCTTCTCCACTGAATACAAAACATTTTACAAGCTCATTTACTCTAAAACTTCTTAATAAGTACCCACTGTGTGTAAGAAAAATGATGTGGTGGTATGCTGATGACTTTAACCTGAGGGTACTTGGAGAAGAATGGAGGCAGGCAGAGCTTTCTCTGAAAGCCCCTCACTACCTACAGAAAACTTTCCAAACTCTCTTACCATGAATCTCCTTCACGGGAATCTTATAAAACAGAGAAGATTATCTCTTGGGTCACAGGAGAGGGGATTGGAAGTTGACACTACAAGCCAGATAATTAACTATTTTTCTGGGAGCTGCTCCAATACAACTTCCTTTCATTACTTGAGGCTTTTTTTTTTTTAAGATTTATTTGAAGGGAGTTGGAGACAGGCAAAGAGAGAGAGAGAGGGAGAGAGAGAGAGACTGATTTTTCTATCCACTGGTTCACTCCCCAAATGGTTGCAATAGCCAGGCCTGGACCAGACTGAACCAGGAGCCTGGAGCCTGGAGCTCCATCCAGGTCTCCATCCAGGGTTCCATCAAGCAGGGGCCCAAGTATTTGGGCCATCTGCTGCTGCTTTCCCAGGCACATAAGCAGGAAGTTATATGTGAAGTGGAGCAGGCAGGACTGGACTTAGACAAGCATTTTGATATAAGATGCCAGCATTGCAATTGGCAGCTGAGCTCACTGCACCATGATAGCAGATCCTAAAACTTTTTTTTTTGTCTGTATAGAAAGCCAACATTTATTCACCGTCATTTTATTGCCATAACCTGTGTCACAGTTTGTCAAGCCCCTGTCCTTTGTGTAGATCAGTGTGCAATGAAATCTTCAATTGTCTGACCCTTCTTCAAATCTCACATTTTGTCAGTCTCCTGTGCCTAGACAGGTATGTAATTAAATAAAGATGGATTTCAAAACATTCATGGAAAATGCATTTTATAAAAAAACAATGCATGGAATTCAAAAGTTTTTGAACTAAAATGAACTTATTCCACTTCGTCCATGAACACTTTGAAGCCCCTGCGTACATTTTTTTTTCTCCTCTTAATCTGTTGTATGTCAGTTTAATTTGTGGCCCAGCCAAAGAGACTGAGATGGTGGAGAAAAACCATTTTTTCATGTCCCTAGAGAAGTAACTACGAAGACCCAGAAGATAAGTTCTCTGCTGTTAGGAACCTGAGGCCTCAGGGCAGATAGGTGGTGTGCCAGTGTGTTAGGGTAGCAGGAACAAAGGACTACACACTGGGTGACGCAAACAACAGACAGTACTGTCTCACAGTTATGCGGGCTGGAAGCCCAGGGTCTAGGAGGTGACAGAATCAGTTCCTTCTGAGGACTGCACAGAAGCATCTGTTCCAGGCCTCTCTCCCTGTTACAGGTGGTTTATGCATAAGATTTTGTTTTCCTTGACTTAAAGAAGTGTTACTTCAATCTCCATCTTCAATTTAGGACACAAATATCTTGAATTAGGGACCACCCTGATGACCTCATCTTAACAATATCTGCAATGACCCTGTTTCCAAGTAAGGTCACATCCCGAGGCACTGAGTACTGGGACTTCAACATACAAATTTTGGAAGAAGCCACAATTCAACCCACAACAGGTAGATAAACTGAAAACTGTAGTTCTGTAATTATGACATAGAGCAATAAATGGGGAGAGACACCCAGGAAAGACATCACAGGAAAGATGGTACTTGAGTTAAGCTTATAATTCTCGCTGGCTGGCAAATAGACACCTCATACTAGATGTCTCACCCATACCACTTCCCTGAACCCTAGATTCTTCCTCAATATGTCTACCAGACTAAGCCACAATTCCAATAGACATCTGAAGCTTAGCATAGCCAAACTGAATTCCTGATTTCCACCAGCGACCCCAAGTATGTTTGGCCTACAACATTCCTCATCACCTCCTTTTCTCTTATATTTCACATTTCTATCAGAAAGCTTGATTTGACTTACTTCCAAGTTCTTTGCATAATCTAATCACTTCCTACAGGCTCTGTTGATACTAGTTGAGCCTAAATTTCCCTCACCTCTGACTGAGATAATTGTTGTAGCCTCCTGACTGGAATTACCACTCCACCCTTCCTCCCCACCTCAAGGGATCCTTAATTCAGCAACCTGAGTGATCCTGCTGAAATGTAACTTTGATTGTCACTCCTTTCCACCACACCCACTGAAGGTTTCTCATCTCACTTAGGGTAAAAACCAAGGTTCTCCTTGAACTGCTTTTCCTTTCATTTCCCTGTATTCATTCTACTCCAGCCACAAGGGTCTCCCCCTGCTGTTCCTCAAAAAAAAAAAAAAAAAAAAAAAAAATCTATCCCAGGGCCTTTGTATTAGCTGTTCTCATTTGCTACATTGCGCCTCCCTAGATCTTCATGGTTTATCTTTTCCATCTCCTTCAAGGCTTTGTTCAAATATCATCATCCCAATAAAGCATAGTCTGACCATTCATAGTCTGACCTCAGGTCCTTCTGATATTCTTTACACACAGGTTCCCCATGGGATTTATCACTTTTCAATGTACTCAATTATTTAGTTGTTTCCCAATATTCATTTACTTTTAATGTGTATTGTTTGTTTTGTATAAGCTCCAGAAGGGCAGGGATTTCCAATATTTTCTTTGAGAGTATATTTACAGCATCCACAGCAGTGCCTGTAGGTGCTCAGTAATATTTGTTAAGAGGGAAAGGAAAAGACAGGATAAAGGGAAGAAGGAAAGAGAGATGGAGGAAGGGAGGGAGAAAGGGAGGGAGGGAGGGAGGAGAGGGAGGAAGGAAGGAAGGAAGGAAGGAAGGAAGGAAGGAAGGAAGGAAGGGAGGAAGGAAGGAAGAGAAGAAGGCAAGACAAGGAAGGGAAGGGAAGGACCAAGAGAGGTAAGTGATAAAAAGAAAAGAAAATATAAGAAGGAGAGTGATTTGGGGACCTCTTCTATGGGGGCCTGTAATCAGGGTATTCAAGCTGTTGGACACAGTGGTGAATTCCAGGCTCCTGCCAGGAGAAGAACACTCCAATCCTCCACCCTTCCTCCTCAGTGTCTCCCCCAGATTTGGACATAGGACTCAATGCAGCCCAGACAGAGACCACACTAAAACAAGGTTCAGTGAGTCAATACAATTCAAACTATGTCTCTGACCCTTACAGTGTATATGTGTGTGTGTAGACTCACTCATACACACACACACACATAAGCAAGAAACATGCCCATTTTATCATATCTAACACTAAAGGCTCCATATCTCCCATGCTGCCCCTGCCCTGCTCTATGTTGGATCTGGTACACTCTTCAATATTTATGCAGCTTCATCTACATTTTTAGAAAGGGACAGAGGCAGGAGGTGGCAGTTATCAACATAATTTATTTTTTCTTGTCACATGAAAAGTAGAAAGTATTTGGGGGATAATTCAATACTTTGACGAATGAAGAAACACAAGTAAAAGCTATCAGTGCCTCTTCCAGCCAGTGAGGCTACAAAAACAAGGGTGTCCAGGTCTTCTTTTGAAGAAAGCTTTAAATTCTTCTCACTATTTGGGTATATGAGAAAACCCCTTTAAAACATCTCTCTTTGGCTCCCTTATTTTGTTTCTTTCCTGTGGCTCTCAGGGAGTATGAACGAAGGAGATGGAGTAAGGGAAAAGGACCAGACAGAGAACTATTTATTTTCCTGAGTTTTCTTGCCATTGAAATGGAATGCTTATAATAATAATCACTATTTATTAAGTTCTCCTGAGCATATCATGGTTGGATTTAATCCTTTGAGCATCTCATGAGGAAGTGATAGTTTCCACTTCTCAGAGGACACTGTGAAGAGGGGAGGGGGTGGGGCGGGAATCTGGCTACCCCCTGGCAGGTCCTAGCAACTGGGAGCCATTGTCTAAGCAGGGCATGTCACGGTGAAGTGCCTTGTGCCATCTCCACAGCATCCCGAGAATAAATGCATCATTGTCACATTTTCCTACCTTCACAGTCTACGTGGTAAAATCAGAGCAGAATTCAAACTGAGGACTTTCCTAACTCTAAAACGTGTGCTCTGACTTCTGTAACACACACATTCCCATTCTCCTGTCAGGACTGATGATTCAGAAAACGTGGTCACCGTGCATCGTCCACAACGGCAGCTTCAGCCTTGTCCTGTGGAGTTTCAGTAAGGTGGTTTTAGAACTTACTTCCGTTCACTTCCTTTGCATTCACTGAAGCCTTCCTGAGCCACGGCCTGGCTGGACCCTGAAGGCATGGCCATGATAGAAGGTATCTACATCTTGCTCCCAGAAGGTTCTCAGTCTAGGGCAGTTTGGGGGGGGTGGGGAGCAGAGAGTATATAAGAGAAATTAACACGAAGTCAACTTACAGAACAAATACTCAGTCACAAAGAGGCACACTGAACCCTGGAACAGGTTCCAAGACTGACATTTGGGGCTGAGAAGATCTGTAGGAGCTTGTCTGTGCCTCGTGGGATGCTTAGCAGTGTCTGAGCTCTACTCACTACCTGTTAGAGGCACCTCTCCTCTGAGTATGACAATCAAACATGTCTCCAGACACTGCCAAGTGTCCCCTGGTTTTGAGGTCAAGTTCACCCTCAAGTTGAGAACCACCGCCCCAGAGGTGCACCCTGGCAAAGAGAAGCAATCAAACAAAATCACAGGCCATTAATAATACCATATGACTGTTTGATAGGGATTTATTCACACACCAGGTACTTTAGGAACCTGATCTTATTCCGTTCTCATAATTATCTTAGGTGTGTACAAGCTGGAATGATGCCCATTTTATAGGCTTGGGCACTGAGGCACAAAGAGCTTAACTGACACAGAGCTGCACAATAGCAATCAGTAGAGTTGGCACTTGAATCCTGGCTTGTCCTGTTAATCAGTGCACTGAGACATTAAAACTTCTCAATGTCTTGCTAGGCTCAATCCATCTCTTCACATGTCCATGGGCTGAATCTAAAACTATCAACATAAGAGAATGGATATTCACCATTTGTGTATAGCATTATCCTCTTCTGAATATTCTATCTTATCCTTCCTGGTCCTAATTAATCAAGTTTATTTTGGATGATTTGGTCATGGGAGTATTGCTCATGTATCCAGATAAGATTTTTGTTAACTCTGAAGTATGGAATGTTTATATCTTGATTTATCTTTTGGCAGTCCAACCAGCCACTAACTGTGTGGGAGCCAAGAAAATCCCTAAAGATAATAAAACACCATTGGTTAGGGCCAAAGACAGCCAGTTATTTCTATGGAAATATCTAAACAACAGGCGCAAAGGCACACCTGGGGCCTTGCTTCCCCTTAAATAGAGAGTGGCAAGTGGAGCGAGCATTTGGTGCGGCAGATATGACACCACTCAGGATGCTTGCATCCCATACAGGAGTACTCGAGTTCAAGTCCCAGCTCTGCTCCCAATTCCTGCTTCCTGCTAATGCACATCTTGAAAGGTAGCAGGTGATACTTCTAGTACTTAGGTCCTTGACACTCACCTGGAAAACCCAGATTGAGTTCTGGGCTCCTGGCAGCCCCAGGTATTGCAAGCATTTGGGGGTGAACTTGCAAATAGAAAATTCTCTCTCTCTCTCCTCTCTCTGTCCCTTTCAAATACAATGAAAAATAAATAATTTTAAAAAGTAATAATCATGAAAAAAATGAATAACTGAAAAACTTAAAAAACAAAGCTATGGCCGGCGCCGCGGCTCAGTAGGCTAATCATCCGCCTGTGGCGCCTGCACACCGGGTTCTAGCCCCGGTCGGGGCGCCAGATTCTGTCCCGGTTGCTCCTCTTCCTGCCCAGCTCTCTGCTGTGGCCCGGGAGTGCAGTGGAGGATGGCCCAAGTCCTGGGCTCTGCACCAGCATGGGAGACCCGGAGAAGCACCTGGCTCCTGGCTTCGGATCAGCGCAGCGCACCGGCCACAGCGGCCGTTGAGGGGTGAACCAACGGAAAAAGGAAGACCTTCCTCTCTGTCTCTCTCTCTCACTGTCCACTCTGCCTGTCAAAAAAAAATTTTAAAAAAATAATAAAAAAAAACACAAAGCTATAAGGGATCCTAAGGCCAAGTAGAAGTTTTCTTTTAAATTGTCAATTCTGGGCAAAGGCATTTGGCTCAGTTTTAACACTTTGCTTGGTGTGACTGCATCCCGTATTGTAGTGCCTAGAGTTCCCTCTCCACATCATTTTCCAACTCTCTGCTAATGCACACTCTGAGCCTGCAGGGGATGGCTCAGGAAGTAGTCTTCCTGCCACCCATATGGGAGACCTGTATTGAGTTCCAGGCTCCTGGTTTGGCCTGGCCCAGCCCCAGCTGTTACAGGCATTTAGAAAGCAAACCAGAAGATGAAAAATCTCTGTCTCTGTTTCACTGACTTTCAAATTAACAGAAGTGCTTTTAAAAAAAAAAGTAGGGGCTGGTGCTGCAGCATAGTGGGTAAAGCCGCTGCCTGCAGTGCCGGCATCCCATATGGGTGCTTCTTCTTGTCCTGGCTGCTCCACTTCCCATCAAGCTCCCTGCTATGGCCTGGGAAAGCAGTAAAAGATGGCCCAAGTCCTTGGGCCCCTGCACCTGCATGGGAGACCCTGAAGAAGTTCTTGGCTCCTGACTTTGGATTGGTGCAGCTCCAGTCTCTGGCTTTTGCAGCCAACTGGGGAGTGAACCAGCCAATGGACAATCTCTCTCTCTCTCCCTCTCTCTCACTCTCTCTGCCTCTCCTTCTCTATCTAACTCTTTCAAATAAACAAATAAATCTTTAAAAGAAAGTAAGTTGTCAATTCTATCATTCAAACATTGCAAGTTAACTTGCCATCAAATAAGTTTTCTAGATGCTTCTTAGAAATGCCAAGTGAAATATTTCCTTTATAGGCAGGATTTTTAAATAATGCATTGGCTAGACTTATTTAGAAAAGAATAGTCATTATTTTATATTCATTCTTTTAATCCAATAGACTATTTTTTAAAGACTTTATTTATTTATTTGAGAGGTAGAGTTACAGACAGTGAGAGAGAGAGACAGAGAGAAAGATCTTCTTTCTGTTGGTTCACTCCCCAAATGGCTGCAACGGCTGGAGCTGCGCCAATCCGAAGCCAGGAGCCAGGTGCTTCTTCCTGGTCTCCCATGTGGGTGCAAGGGCCTAAAGACTGGGCCATCTTCTACTGCTTTCGCAGGCCACAGAAGAGAGCTGGATTGGAATCGGCACCCACATGGAATGCCGATGCCGCAGGTGGAGGATTAACCTACTGAGCCACTGCGCCAGTCCCTCCAAGAGACTATTAGAATCTGCTCCTGTGACTCAAAATCTTATATCCATTGTCTATCAGTATATTATCTTAAATCTATTAAGTATATGAACATCAGCGTGTGAATCATGATTGTCATTAAACCTTTATTAAGTCAATAGGTTTGAATGTGGATTGTTCAGAGTGAAATCAGGAACTGGGGGTGATGAGTGTGGAGCAACCTCCAGTAACCTGACATAGAATGGCCATCACATTAATTCATAATTATCCCAGTACATGAGAAGTTGTTAGAATTAAGTACTGTATGTCAGACCTCTGACAATCAAATGGTATAGCAACATGAATGTCAAGTTTGAGTGATGGGCTCAATGATAAGATTTAAAAGAAAATCATTTGCAGGTAAGACATTGCTTATATGCCTGGCTCTAGTGTGCTATTGAGCTGTTTAAATAGAGAAACAGTCATATCTGCTGGTTAACGTAATAAACCTCTCACAAGAATCAGGAGACCTGCCAACTTAAAATGCAAAGCAAGTTATTTTCATGTACTTGTAAATTACATTAGGAAAGTATGTGGGGAAACATTAGGGTGATAACAAATTTTTACAATTTCTACCTTCGATTACATATGAAACGATATAGAATAAAAAAACATTCTGAATGTAATTGAACTGTATACATTCCATGGATTTCCACAATTAAGGATTTTCATTAATTCTGAGAGGACTATTCCATTTCACCACATATATGTATGTTGTTGACCTCATATTAAAAAGTATTTAGGGGCTGGCGCTGTGGCGCAGTGGGTTATCGCCCTGGTCTGAAGCGCCGGCATCCCATATGGTTCAAGACCCAGCTGCTCCACTTCCAATCCAGCTCTCTGCTGTGGCCTGGGAAAGCAGTAGAAGATGGCCCAAGTCCTTGGGCCCCTGCACCCGTGTGGGAGACCAGGAAGAAGCTCCTGGCTCCTGGCTTTGGATCAGCGCAGCTCTGGCCATGGCAGTCAATTGGGGAGTGAACCATCCAATGGAAGACTCTCTCTCTCTCTCTGCCTCTCCTCTCTCTCTCTCTCTCTCTCTCTCTCTGTGTGTGTGTGTGTTTGTGTGTAACTCTGACTTTCAAATAAATAAAATAAATCTTTAAAAAAAAAAGATAAAGTATTTAAATAACTAGCCTTGTGCTTATGTACACATAGGAAATGGCTAACTGCCTTCTGTTCTAACCCTTTATAACTGACCAAACTGCCTGCTCATCTCCCAGTCTGGCTACTCCTACTCATCTTTTTAGATCTATACTTAAAGAACACTTTAAGAAAGTTTATTCTAGGGCAAGTGTTTAGCCCTAGTTAAGACACCTTGTTCTACCTTGGAGTCCCTGGGTTCAGTGAGAATGCACACCCTGGAAGGTGGGATGATTGCCTCAAATAATTGGGTTCCTGCCACTCCTGAGGGAGATCTGGATTGAGCTCCTGGCCTTGGGGCTGTTGTCGGCATTTGGGGAGTGTACTGAGATGGGAGCTGTCTTTTTCTTTCCCTCTCTCATCTCTTCTCCCTCCAGCTCTCTTTCTCCCTCCCTCCTCTCTCTCTCTCTCTCTGCCCCCTCAAATAAAAAAAAAAGTTTTAAAGTTAATTCCTTAACCTCCTTTTAGTTATTACATTCCCATGTTGTAGTCTTTTTTTAAAAAAAGCTCCATATTTTATTCACGGCATTCATAGCAATTTCAATGTGTTGTGTGTGTGCTTCTTGGCCTCTCTTCTCATTTAATGCCTCCTGTCACTGTGTATCCAGGCCCCAGCTTCCCGGTGGAGACCTGGTATCTATTTAATAACTACATGGTGGATAAGTGAGAAACAGAAATAAGAGCAACCGTGTGTTCCTTAGGAACAGCGAAGAGTAGCCTCTACTCCTGCTAAGCTCTGGCTTCATTTCGATTCTCTTCCTGAAATGTCTCTGATATTCCTTGTTGTATGTTTATAATGAAATTCTTTCTTCTTAAGCCAGCTGGAATGAGACTGTTCCTTAACAACAGAGGTGTCCTAAGTCATAGCCAGAGAAAGGGGGCACATAGACATAACAGTCCCAGTGAGCATGATAATAACAAGGTAACATTCCAGCAGGAACTTCTAAAGAAAGAAGAATCCTCCTCAACATTGTTTATCTTCTCTTCATCCTATCTTAAACCAAAACACGAAACCAAATTTGCTTCCAAAGTTTAACCCTTTAATAAACTAGCCTCTGACTCCACCTGGTGGAGATGTCTAAATCTGTGCAAGAAAACCATTCCAAGACGGGCATGGGATCTCTTCCACATGACAAAAGGAAAAGATGCACACGCCAGAATTTAAGTAGGTGACCTTGGGTGCAATTTACCCACTCAGAAGCAATGAAGAAAAATAGTCTGAGACCATCATTACCCTGTTACTCTCACCCCCCATTTCTGCCATCTATTCTAATGGTCCAGAGACTGCATATTCCATTTCTCTAGTTATGTGCCACCTGCACATTATTACTAATTTACAGAAATAAAACAGATGATAAGAGCCCTATTAATAATAGTACATCAACATATTGTATAACCTAGACAAATGGATGAATTTTGGAAGCACACAACCTGCCAAGGTAGAATCATCAAGAAACAGAAAATCTGAATGAACCTATATAGCTAACAAAGAGATTGAATCAGTAGTTAAAAACTTGCCAAAAGCAGAAGTCTAGGGCATAATGGTTTCATTGGTGAATTATACCAAATATTTAAAGAAAAATTAAAACTAACTTTCACCTAATTCTTCCAAAGAACTGAAGCAGAAGGAACATTTTCTAAATCCTGCATATTCCATATCAAAAGCAGAGAGAGATGGGGCCGACACGGTGGCAAGGGGGCAAAGCTGCTGCCTACAGTGCTAGCATCCTATATGGGCGCCTGTTTGAGTCCTGGCTGCTCCTCTTCTGATCCAGCTCTCTGCTATAGTCTGGAAAAGCAGTAGAAGATGGCCCAAGTCTTTGGGCCCCTGCATCCACATGGGAGACCAGGAAGAAGCTCCTGGCTCCTGGCTTCGGATCGGCGCAACTCCAGCAGTTGCAGCTAAGAGGTGAGTGAACTGGTGGGTGGAAGACTCCTCTCTCTCTGCCTCTCTTTCTCTCTGTGTCTAACTCTGACTTTCAAATAAATAATCATAAAATCTTAAAAACAAAACAGCAAAGAGACTACAAGAAAACTATAGACCAGTATTTTTGATGAAATCAAATACAAAAATTCTCAACAAATTCCAGCAAACTGAAGTCAACAGCTTGTTACATGTTATATATCATGTCAAGTGATATTTATTCCTGAGATCCAATGTTGATGCAACATATGGAAATCAGTGTAATACATCGTATTAACAGAATGAAGAACAAAAACTAAATATCTTCTCAACTGATGAAGAAAAAGTAAATAACAAAATTCAATTCCCATCACAATTACAAAAAGGAAAAAAATGCATAACAAACCAGGAACCTAAGGAAACTTCATGATAAAAAGTATGCATGAAAAACCTACAGATAATATCATACTTGATGATAAAGGATTTTCTCTAAGATCTAGAACAAGCCAAAGATGCCTGATTTCACTATTCCTATTGAATTTAGTGCTAGAAGTTCTAGCCAGAGCATTAAGCAAGAAATAGAAATTGAAAGTACCCAAATTGGAAAGAAGTGAAACTCTATCTCTGTTCACAGATGACTTGATCTCATATGTAGAAAACTTTAAATTTCACCCCCAAAATTGTTAGAATAAATGAAATTAACAAAGATTCAGGATACAAAATCAGCACACAAAATCTGCTGCATTTTTAAAAAGATTCATTTATTTAATTGAGAGACAGAGTTACAGAGAGGAGAGACAGAGAGAGAGAGAGAGAGAGAGATATCTTCCATCCACTGGTTTACTCCCTAAATGGTCTCAACGGCCAGAGACCAGAGCTGGGTCTATCCAAAGCCAAGAGCCAGGAGTTTTTCCAGGTCTCCAACGTGAATACAGGGGCCCACACACTTGAGCCATCTTCTACTGCTTTTCCCAGGCCATTAGCAGAGAGCTGGATCAGAATAAGAGCATCTGGGACTTGAACAAGCACCCACATGGGATGCTGGCACCACAGGCAGAGGCTTAACCTACTATGCCACAATGCTGACCCCAATCAGTTGCTTTTCTATGAACATTTCAAAAATTAAATTAAGAAAACAATTCCATTTGTTATAGCATTGAAAAGAATAAAACACTTAGGAACTTACTTAACCAAGGAGATAAAAAAATAATTATACATTGAAAACTACAGAACATTGTTGAAATTAATTCAATTAGGCACAAATAAACAAAAAGACTTCCTATCTCCATGGATTAGAAGATTTAGTATTGCTAAGATGTCAATACTACCAAACACAATTTAGATTTAATGGAATCTTTGTGGAAATCATAGAGACCAATTTTGCAGATATACGGAAATTCATATTAAAATTCATGTAGGATATCAGGATTAACCTAAACAATCTCGAAAAAAAATTTAGTTGGAGGTCTCACACTTCTGATTTTAAAACTGACTACAGGGGCTGGCATTGTGGAGTACTGGGTAAAGATGTCTCCTGTGACACTGACATCCCAGATGGGTGCCAGTTCATGTCCCAGCTGCTCTACTTCCAGTCCAGTTTCCTGCTGGTGGCCTGGGAAAAGCAGTGGAAGATGGCCCACGTGTTTGGGGCCCTGCCATCCATGTGGGAGACCTGAATGAAGTTCCTGGCTCCTGGCTTCAGCCTCGCCCAGTGCTGGCCTTTGTGGCCATCTGGAGAGTGAACTAGGGGATGGGAGTTTCTTTCTCTTCCCCTGCACCCACTCTGTAACTCTAGTTTTCAAAATAAACTCAATACAAAGCTACAGTAACCAAAATGGTATTGTACTGGCATAAAGACAGATGAATAGAACAGTGGAATAGAAATTAAACCTTAGAAATATATCTTCACATATATGGTGAAATGGTTTTCAACAATGGTGCCAGGACAATCTGATAGGGAAAGGATGATCTTTTCTTTCTTTCTTCCTTTCTTTTTTTTTTTTTTTTTTTTTTTTTTTTTTGACAGGCAGAGTTAGACAGTAAGACAGAGAGGGACCGAGAGAAAGGTCTTCCTTCCATTGGTTCATCCCCCAAATGGCTGCTACGGCCAGCACGCTGCGCCAATCCGAAGCCAAGAGCCAGGTGCTTCTCCTGGTCTCTCATGCGGGTGCAGGGCCCAAGCACTTGGGCCATCCTCCACTGCCTTCTCAGGCCACAGCAGAGAGCTGGACTGGAAGAGGAGCAACCGGGACAGAATCTGGCGCCCCAACCGGGTCTAGAACCTGGGGTGCCGGTGCCACAGGTGGGGGATTAGCCTAGTGAGCCGAGGCCCCGGCTAAGGATGATCTTTTCAAACACGTGGTACTGAGAAGACTGGCTATTCACATACAAGAGTGAAATCAGATCCTTATCTATGTCTTGTATAAAAATTAACTCAAAAGAAGGTGGATGCCTGGCCTATTGTTTTAGATGCCACTTGGGACACCTATAGCCTATTTCAGAGTATTTGGGTTCAGTTCCTGGATTGAAGATTTCAATCCCAGCTTCTTGCTAAAGCAAACCCTAGGAGGTACTGGTGATGACTCAAGTAGCTGGGTTCCTGCTACCCACATAAGAGACCCAAATTAAGTTCCAGACCCCAGCTTTGTACCCTAGCCTGGGGCCATTACAGATGTTTAGGGAATGAACCTGCAAATAAGCTATTTCTCTCTCTCTCTCTCTCTCTCTCTCCACTCTTACCCACTCCCTCTCTGTCAAATAAATTAAATAAATCAATTAATTAATTTTAAAAATTGGCTCAAAATGAACCAAGAACATACATAGATCTAAATGAAAGCTAAAACTATAAAAAGTTTCTTTACATAATTATTATAATTTTTTCTTCATTTATTGAAGATTTTATTTATTTACTTATTTAAAAGCCAGAGTAACAGAGACAGAGAGAGATTGTCCATCCACTAGTTCATTCCCAAGATGTGTATAACAGCTGGGCTAGAACGGCCAAAACCAGGAGCCAGAAACTCAATTCTGGTCTCCCATATGGGTGGCAAGGACTCAGTCACTTGAGCCATCACCTGCTGTCTCTCAGAGTAGAGTATCAGCAGAAAGCTAGAATGAGGAGCCAGGATTTAAACCAAGACATTCCATTATGGGATGCAGGTTTCCAAGTGGTGTCCTTTTTTTTTATTTGAAAGTCAGAGTTACACAGAGAGAGGAGAGCAGAGAGAAAGAGAGAGAGAGAAGTCTTGTATCTGTTGGTTCACTCCCCAACTGGCTGCAACGGCTGGAGCTGCACCAATCTGAAGCCAGGAGCTAGGAGCTTCTTCCAGGTCTCACACGGGTGCAGGGGCCCAAGGAATGGGGCCATCTTCTACTGCTCTCCCAGGCCATAGCAGAGAGCTAGATTGGAAGTGGTGCAGCCGGGACTCGAACCGGCTCCCATATGGGATGCCGGCATGGCAGGCGGTGGCTTCAGCGCTGGTCCCCCAAGTGATGTCTTAACTGTTGTGCTAAATGCTTGCCCCTCTAAAACTTTTAGAAGATAATGTGGGGGAGAAATCATGAGATTGGATTTGGCAATGAGTTTTTGGGTATCACACTCCCCAAAATGCTTCAGTTATTTATTACAGTCAATGCTCTAACTTATTTCCTCACACAGTAATGAAAATGCAATTAGGAAATATGCCTAAAAATGATTTTTCTGGGTCACAGGATATATTTTTCTTCAACTCATTAGTACCAAGCTATCCTTCTGAAAAACAGTGATTTTTCTGCTTACTACTTGTTGAGTTCTTTATTTAGTGAAGTTATGCTTGTGAATTTAAATAGAAAGTATATCATTTTTGGGCTTTGCCGTGGCACAGTAGGTTAATCCTCCTCCTGAGGCACCAGTATCCCATATGTGCACCGGTTCTAGTCCCGGCTGCCCCTCTTCCAATCCAGCTCTCTGCTATGGCCTGGGAAAGCAGTAGAAGATGGCCCAAATCCTTGGGCCCCTGCACACACATGGGAGACCAGGAAGAATCTCCTGGCTCCTGGCTTCGGATTGGCGCAGCTCCAGCCATTGTGGCCATTTGGGGAGTGAACCAGCAGAAGGAAGACCTCTCTCTCTTTCTCTTTCTCTCTCTCTCAGTGTCTATAACTCTACCTCTCAAATAAATAAAATCTTTAAAAAAAAAGAAAGTATATCATTTCAAAAATTAAAAGAGAAATAAGAAAAGAAGAGAGGAGGGTGTGAGTAAGGGAGGGCAAGGTAGGAAGCATGATTATGTACTTAAAACTATATATACTATATATTAATACATGAAATTTGTACCTTTTACATAAATTTTTAAAATCTTGTAATAACAGAACAATGAGTTGGTATTATTGTCCATTATAAAACATACGTAATTCATGGAAAGCAGCAAGTTTCACAATGATAACATCTCATAGAACAAATGGATTTAAATTCTCAGGAAACAAAAATTGAGCTTTATTAAAAGGACTCATCCTAAACCAGTGGATCAGTTTTGACTCACTTTGAACTATTTGTGTCTTGAAATTCAACTATGAACCAAATATCCAAGAACACAAACCCTGCACCTTGTGTGGCCAGTCTAAGAATATTTTTTTTACTTTGGGGATTGGAAAGATTTTTTTCTACCTTAAAATGGGTGCAAAAATCTGCATCTGGTAAAATTACTGCAATCGATCAGGTAAAAGCATAAGAGCAAAAATGAGAATGTAGATATGAAATGAAATAGTTAATGTAATTAAATGTGTCATCACTTTACAACCATTTTAATTTTACTATAACATTTACCATTGACCTGACATTTTTTGTTTTAACTGTCTTTAAGATGTTCAATGCATGTTAGAGAAGTTTGTATCTTATAGTTTGATTTTAATTAACTTAGCTAAGTAAAATCCAATAAGCTCATAATCATTTAAATATCTGATAGTATAACTTGAATCCTTATGTTTTGATGTATAAGTCTTGTAAGTATTATACAAATATTTAGAGGGGGATTGTGATTGTTCCATGTCTAAGTGAACGTTAAATAACAAAAGGCTTTAAGCTTAAGAAATTAAGCACAAAATAGTGCAAAAATAAAAATACATACTTTCCAACGTGGTGCTAAAGGATTTATCAACACAGTGAATCTCTGTAAAATGCCACACAGAGATAGAGTGTGTATTATTCAAAGGGTATGGAGGAGGACCTGTCGATAGATCTATCTCTCCTTCATCAAAGCCATAGACAGAGACCAGAGACCTGGCAGGGTAGGACGTCAACTGCAGTTAGTTTCTTAGTATAACCTTACATTTCACTTGCTGTCCTTCACTTATCATTGCCGTATGCCTGAGGCAGATGGGGAATTGTAGACACGATTACTCAGCATCATTTTCACTCAAAATCTCTTGTATGAGACTTATAAAAGTGAACTAGAATTATTTTTAATGTCCATCTTCCCTTATCAATTCACATGCTCTTTTAGATGTAGTTTTTTTGTATGTCCAGGCCCTAACACAGCATATATTCAACAAATATTTTTGAAAGACTTCATGAGAGAGTAACATTTTGTAAATACTAGAGGGAGAACAGAAAATATAAAAAGGTGCATGCCAAAAATCAGTATGTTGAATGAGCACTTTTTGCCACCTACTCGTGAATCCAGTGAAGATGCTCTGTGGTCTATTTGCTGAGAAACGGTGTCTAAACACTTCTCAGAACAATCTCACACTATACACTACACATGGGTCATAAAAATGCTCCCAATTCCAAGCCTTTTCTTTCCCTGAGCTTAGACAACTCACCCAGAGTAGGTCAGACAGCTATTTGATTTCTTCACACATTCCTGACTTGCAGCTGCTTCCCAGTCCATCGAGCAGCATTCCACTGACTTAATGAAGCTCGTCTAGTGACTTACTAAGACTTTGGAAATTTGTGCTAAGGCCATTGACTTTGTGAGACATGCTGGGTCCGCTTTCTGTGAAGTTTGCAATAGTCATGTTGTTTAGCAATATATCAGACATAGCCCCAAGTTTGCAATCATATGATGATTAATCAGGGTTCAAGATAAACTCTCAACTCCATGAGAAGATTCCTTTGGATTCCAGGTTCCACATACACACAGCTGAGAAGAGAAAGGCTGTTAGTTGTCAATCATGCCATCATTTTTTGTGCTCCAGATTGACTTCTGATCTCCTGAACTACTAAACTGATTGATGCTCAACCACTTCAAATAAATATCACCATTGGAACCAATGCTAGTATCCCTTATTGCTGTTTCAGCTTCTCAAACGTTCCTTCTCCTCAACAGCTACTTTTCTGCTCCTATTCTCAGATGTACTTGGATGATACCTGAAATGAAGCAGCACCACTGCTTTTATTTGAATATGACCCCCAAGGTTCACATGTCGGAAACTTAATCCCCATTGCAATCCCCCATGTGAACAGCGTGGAGAGGTAAGGCCTTTAAGAGTGGATTAGGTGGCTGGCGCCACGGCTCACTAGGCTAATCCTCGGCCTGTGGTGCCGGTACCCTGGGTTCTAGTCCCGGTTAGGGTGCTGGATTCTGTCCCAGTTGCTCCTCTTCTAGTCCAGCTCTCTGCTGTGGCCCGGGAGGGCAGTGGAGGATGGCCCAAGTCCTTGGGCCCTGCACCAGCATGGGAGACCAGGAGGAAGCACCGGGCTTCTGGCTTCAGATCGGCGCAGCGCGCGGGCCGTAGCAGCCATTCGGGGGGTGAACCAGCGGAAGGAAGACCTTTCTCTCTGTCTCTCTCTCTCTCACTGTCTAACTCTGCCTGTGGGGGGGGCGGGGGGGGAGTGGATTAGGTCATGAGGGCTTTGTCCTTATGAATGGATCAATGCCTTTATCACAGGAGAATGTTCATTATCTCAAAACTGAGGTCCTCACACAGGATTAGTCTGGCCTCCTCTATCTCTCTCTTCTTATCCACAAGAGGCTCACTATGTTATAATGCAGCAAAGAGGCCTTTTCCAGATGTGGTGCCTCAGTCTTGAACTTGGCAGCCTACAGAACCATGGGCCAAGTAAATTTTTGCTCATGATAAATTACACAATACATGATATTCAGTTACTGTGGCACAACAATGTCTAACACAACCAAAATTATTAGTATCATCTATGTCATCATCATCCTCATCACAGCATTCAAAAATTTGGGGCCTGCATTGTAACACAATAGGTTAAGCTGTTGCCCTTGACACCGGCATCCCATGTGTGTGCAGATTCAAGTCTTGGCTGTTCCACTTCTGATCCAGCTCCCTCTTAATGTGCCTGGGAAATCAGCAGAAGATGGTACAAGTTCTTGGACCCCTGCACCCATGTGGGAGATCTGGATGGAGTTCCTGGCTTCAGCCTGGCCCAGCCCCAAGCATTACAGCCATTTAGAAAGTGAACCAATAGATGGTAGATCTCTCTCTCTGCCTCTCTCTCCCCACCTGTGTGTGTGTGTGTGTGTGTGTCTCTCTCCTGTAGCTCTTTCAAATAGATACAGAAAATCTTTAAAAATTAATTAAATATGTACTAAAATATAGTTTTAAGTGCTATAGATTTTATCTTCACAATCTTATGAAGTGATATGTAATCTCTAATTTACAAGGGAGAAAATTGGATAGCGGCTTTTCCATCTTTATTCCTACTTTTTAAAAATTTTAATTCATTTATTTGCATTTTATTTGAAAGGAATAGAGAGAAAGAGAGATACCTTCCATCTGCTTGTTTACTCCCCTAATGTCCTCAACAGCTATGGCCAAAACCAGGAACACAGCATTCCATCCAGGTCTCCTACATGACTGTCGGAGACTGAACTATTTGAGCGATCACCTTCTTCATCCTAGAGTACCCATTACCAGGAAGCTAGAATTGGAAGTGGGAGCTGACTTGAATGCAAACTCTCTGACATGTGGCGTGGCACCACAAGCAGCAACTTAACCACTGTGCCAAATAATCACACCTCATTCCTACTTCCTGTCCTGCACAGAACGCCTCCTCAAAGGAAATTCCACATGGTTACAGGCTGGGGACATTTGGTTGATTCTTTTCTTAAAAGATAACCAATCTTCTATTTGTTTGCCCAATGCATTATTATAAACTGTATTACACTGTTGACTGCATGTATTGCAAGAAAAGTTCTACTCTTAGAGAAACAAAATATTACAAAAATCTTCAGTCAAGGTATATATATTGAGTATGTTACCACAGTTGTGGTTGGCAGTCTACAAAGATGTTCACCACTCCTCTCTGCCTTTTGCAGTCTATCTTTTCCATTCCTCACATTAGGAAGAGGCATTACTCTTCCCCACTTTAAATTTTGCTTGGTTTGTGGCTTGCATTGACACATTCTGGGCCTGGACTTTAACAGGCCATGAAGCTTCTGCTTTCACTCTCTTTTAACCCTGAGATCACTGTGCTGTGAGCATTGCCAGTCTCAGTTACAAGAGAAGACAGAGGCAAAGCAAGCCACCCTCCAGCCAACAACCAGTTCCAGCTGCTGCACAGAGATGGATTCCATCCTGGGCCTACCCAGCCATCCGCTGAATGCAGCTGCCTAAAGGAACCTTGACAGGACCAGCAGAACCACTCAGAAAATTCACAGGCTCTTCTGGTTAATAAATCATTATTTTAAGCCACCATATTTCAGGATGATTTTTAAACACAGCAATAGGTAACGAATAAAAATATATGCACAGAAACAGGATAACTTTTTAAAAGTACAGATAGACTTCACGTTATAATGATTTGGGAAAGAATTGTATAAGATGATATGAAAGCATAGCCATACAACCATTCTGTTTCTCACTCAGTCCGATGGTCAATAAATTTACATGAGATATGCAACATTTTATTATGAAATAGGCCTTGTGTCAGATGATTTCGCCCAACTGTAAGTCAATGTAAATGTCCTGAGCATGTTTAAGTAAGGTAGGCTAGGCTAAGCTGTGCTCATTGGTAGGTTAATAGCATTAACTGAATTTCGGGCTTAAGATAGTTCACCTTACAATGAGTAAACCAGGAAGTAACTTCATCATATGTCTGGGAGTACTAGTAACCTGTTACTAGAGTTAGAATTTTGTCAGCCTACTTCATAACACAACATAGATTTTGTAATACATGAGCAGATTTTTAAATCAATTTTTATGAATACATCTAAGATTTCTCATGAAATTAGTGAAAATAATGTGGAACACTGGACATACTCTTCTCTTGGTAAAGAAATGTATCGTATGCTGTTTCTCCGCCAGCAAGGCTATACATTTATCTCTGATTTGGGGTCACTGAAGTACTTTTGTTGGTGTTCGGCTTTATTTTCTCTCAGTAGTGAACCTCAATCCACAAAAGCCCTTTTCCATTTTCTCTATCACTAAACTTTGACTTTTTACATAATCAATGTCAGTTACAGACAAAAGTATCCAACTGCTAGGCCGGCCCTGTGGTGTAGCAGGTGCAGTCACTGCCTGCAGCACTCATATCCCATATGGGCACCGGTTCAGGCCCTGGCTGTTCCACTTCTCATCCATCTCCCTGCCAGTGCGCCTGGGAAAGCAGTGAAAGATGGGTCAAGTGCTTGGGACCTTGCACCCACAGAGACCCAGATGGCCCCTGGCTTCAGATCGGTCCAGCTCTAGCCCTTGCGGCCATTTGGGGAGTGAACCAGCAGATGGAAGATTTCCCTCTCTCTTTCTCTTTACAATTTTTTCAGAAAAATAAATAAATCTTCAAAAAAAAAAATTCCAACTCCTACTTCTATTGTAAGAAAATCAGGGGGCCGGTGCTGTGGCTCACTTGGTTAATCTTCCACCTGCAGCGCCGGCATCCCATATGGGCGCTGGGTTCTAGTCCTGGTTGCTCCTCTTCCAGTACAGTTCTCTGCTGTGGTCCAGGAGGGCGGTGGAGGATGGCTACTGGCCCCACATGGGAGACCAGGAGGAAGCACCTGGCTCCTGGCTTCAGCATTTGTAGCGGCCATTTCTCACTATCTATAACTCTACCTGTCAAATAAATAAATTAAAAAAAAAAATCAGAGCTCACAAAATTGATTAGAAGCTTAGGATCAGGCCTCAGGAATGGGGAATTAAAGAGCTCTGTAGAATTCTGTGGAAGAAATCAGTACAAAAATTATGCAGAGGATCAGTCTGGTCCATGGGAACTATTCCCTTGCAATGGATCCCCAGTGAATGTGTGCCACTTGCTTGAGAGTTAAAGACCTAAAGATAGCTTCTGATTCTGATTTGTTGAGTCTAGGTCGTGCACCCATTCCCTGGCTGCTCTGGGTAGTGATGAAGAAGATGTGACCCCATTAGATGCCGTACTAGAAGAAACTATTTCCTGTTGAATCTATAAACAGAAGTCAATCTCTCACTAGGACCACTAGGCAGGAAACTTGGATACCAGACAACCAAAAGGTAGCAAATGTACATTATAATTAATAAAATTTTCTGTCATTTTGAACATCCTCTTAGATGTGTTTTTCTCAGTCTTAACTACACACTTCATTAAATAATTAGGGTCTACATGTTAAGTACATCCAAAGAATTCCATTTTTACCTCAATTGAATTTTGATTAATTTCTTTTCAGTTTACACTTTTTAAAAATAACATAAAACCTAAAATGTTATTTTATTTAATTGTTTGGTTCTCTTTGCATAAGAATTGTGTGAAATTAACATACTGGGTTGCAGGCAATATTACCAATTGGTGGCTCACAATTCTTGTTTGTCAACTGTATGAAATTCCAGTACAAAGGTACTAGAGTCAAGCACTTCTGGTATCACATGTCTTTTCTCAAGAGGGAGTTAATTTGTTCCTCCTTTCTCTATTGAAAACTGCCTCTAGAGACGGGTGGGAGCATGGAGAGAGATTCTTCCTTCTCACTTTCAGTACTTTTACCTGTAAAGTCTTCATTATACATAAAAACAGAACAATAGTGAGGTAGGTAAAACAAAAAGATAGAAGTCTAAGTTGAATATTCTACTAAGCACCTGTTAATTGAAAGAGTCTAGGCCATGAGGAAAGCAGGTGCAAATGGTTAACATAGATAAAACAAGATTTGCTCAATACAGAAAAGTTGTCTCTAATCATATAGCCTGTCATCTCACTATCACAGTATAATGGAATATAGCATTTAATCAGAAAGCACTAGATTAATATATTAAAGCAACTATTGCAGAAAGAATGGTTCATTTTCACATAGATAAAAAGAAGTAAAAACCAAACCCTGCTGATCAAATTACTTACCTCCCAGGGGCAGGCTAAAGGAGCAGCTCAATACAGCACCATTCATGTCTGAAGCAGGTGGGAATATTGGCTCTCCCTCATCCCCAACACTGTAGAAAAGGCCTGTACTTATCTCTTTACTGCAGAATGAAGATTGAAAATGGAAATGCTGAACTTTCATTTCAAGATAAGAGAGAGGACATGAACTTTGCTTCGCACACCAAAACCCTAGCATAACAGAAAATATTTTAAAGGATATTCAGTCATGCTGAAACCCAAAAAAAGAACTCAGATAGGAAATTGTGAGAAATTCTGAAAACACAAACATCAACAGATTAGATTTACAAGGAACCTCATAGCACAAGAAAGTTCCAGCAGAAAAGAAGGGAGCAGCGCCCAGGCATGCACTGTTTATAAATGAACAAGTATCAATCAAAAATAAAAGCAATTTTTATCATAAAATGAAGATCAAGATATTACGTTTTCTGTGTTTTAAATAATGATTTTTGTGTTTAACACTCAATAATGTTTTTGAACATCCAATATATAAAAATACTTACATTTTGGCCAGTGCCACGGCTCAATAGGCTAATCCTCCGCCTAGCGGCGCTGGCACACCAGGTTCTAGTCCGGGTCAGGGCGCCGGATTCTGTCCCGGTTGCCCCTCTTCCAGGCCAGCTCTCTGCTGTGGCCCGGGAGTGCAGTGGAGGATGGCCCAAGTGCTTGGGCCCTGCACCCCATGGGAGACCAGGAGAAGCACCTGGCTCCTGGCTTCGGATCAGCGTGGTGCGCCGGCCGCAGCGCGCCAGCCTCGGCGGCCATTGAGGGTGAACCAACGGCAAAAAGGAAGACCTTTCTCTCTGTCTCTCTCTCTCACTGTCCACTCTGCCTGTCAAAAAAAAAAAAAAAAAACTTACTTTTAAATGATTTTATTTGATATTTGTTTTTATGTTCCCTTTTATAATGTTTTCTATTATACAATGGTGATGTTGGGGCTGGCATTGAGGCACAGTGGGTTAAGCTGCCAGCTGTGACACTAGTATCCCTTATGGGCACCAGTTCGTGTCCGGCAGTTCCACTTCCAATCCAGCCCCCTGCTAATGTGCCTGGGAAAGCAGTGGAAGATGACCAAGTACTTGGGTCCCTTCACACCTGTGGGAGACCTGGAAGAAGATCCTACCTTCTGGCTTTAGCCTGGCCAAGTCCTGAATTTTGTGGCCATTTGGGAAATGAAACAGTGGATGGAAGATTCTCTCTCACTCTCTGGAACTCTGCCTTTTAAATAAATAAATAAATCCTTTGAAAAATGGCAATGTTGAGTAGAGATCATTTTAACATGTCTTTAAATGTATAATTTTGTTCCAATATATTGGTTCATACTAATAAAAAAACCATCAACCTTTAGTAAAATTCTATGGTAAAAATTACTTTTTCTTGCTGTGTTCACTCATTTCTAGTTAAAAATGTTTGAAAGCTTTTTTTTTTAATATAGAATATAGTTTCAGGAAGTCCTGAGAATTCCTGGGAATTCTAACACTTTGTTCTGGAATTGTGAAGGTTAATGCCTGTCGAGAATTTGGAAATCCTATCATCTAAACCCAAAACTAGTGCAAGCCAGGAGGCACAAGGGGAGACTGAGAGAAGAGGTGGGTGAATCACCATCCTCACCTGGGCAGGTGCCACAGCCAGAAGGGGTATGCTGTCATATGGTGGCAGCACCAAGTATGAGTGCTGACGTCTGAGACAGGACAAGGCCAAAAGGAAAAGCTCCGGCTCGGAGCTGCTTTGTTAACTCTCCTTAGTTTCCTGATAAACCATTCAATTGTGTAAACTGTCAGCTGCCTTAATTTACGTATCCTGATTATTCCGCTTTCCATTTGATGGTGAGTGGTTAGGAAGAAAATACAAGTGCTGTGATATGTTTTATTCACAAAATGGAATGTGTGCCAGTAAGAGGAACAGTATTGGGCACATAGTAAGCTCTCCATAAATATGTATCAAGCAATGAATGGATAATACGATTCACAGAGGAATAAAGAATCCTTGGGTCTGGCCACTTTCCTGTAGGTCAAAACTGTGAATCCAATCAAGTGCCCCATAAAGAACACATTACAACTGAGGATGATTCTCTATCATAACCCTGGTATAGAACCTTCTATGAGATAACTGTACACAATTGTCATCCTTTTAACTTCAACTAATTTGAGAATGAAACATCCTTATTAATAGGAAGCCTAAAATTTCTTTAGTGATATTGTGAGGAATCATCTTAGTAGAAGCTAATAGGAAACTTGGAGGTATTTGTTAGATACAAGAAAAACAGATTAAGGCTAATAGTGTTGTTTTGTCATCATAAATTTACCTATCCATCTTCATTTCATATAAAACTGGGATCCCACTACTAATTTCTGTGTTTGTATGTGTGTGTACATGTGTGTGTGTGTGTGTGTGTGAGTCCTGAGTATTTCAGAGTTGGAAGTGTGTTTCACATGTCTAAATCAAGGCCTGTCTTTTCACTGTTAGTTACAAACTAATCATTAAACTTTCAGTAATTGAGGGTAAACTATAACAATTTAGGTAGGCAATATTTTGAAGCTTAAAAAGCTGCCTTGAAAACTGTGAGATGTGTCAGTTTGAATCCCAGTACTATCAGATCAACAGTATTCCTCCGTATCAAATGTCTGCTGTAATAATTCCCAGGATGCCTGGAGTTCCATGGACCACAGCTGGCATTGAGCACTTCACAATCCACCCCTCACAAAACCTCAAAGGGGAAGTTCTGTTATTCTCCATTCTCTATGCTTCCTGAAGATGCTGAAGGCCAAGAGAAGTGCATATTTCCACATGTCACACAGTCAACACATGGCAAAGCTGGGATTCCACCGGATCTTGGCTCCAGAACCTAAGTTTTCCACCATGGAATCATAGCACCTTCCTCCACAATGTGGACTGTCCCAGGGCTGGCACTGCAGAGGTCACACAGTGACAAGACACAGCCTCTGGCCTTCAAGAGCTCAAATCCTGACAGAGTAAATACATACATACGGACCTGCCCTTTGGCATAGCAGGTAAAGTTGCCACCTGCAGTGCCAGCATCCCATATGGGTGCTGGTTCGAGTCCTGGCTGCTCCACCTCCCATCCAGCCCAAGATAGCCCAAGTCCTTGGGCTCCTACACCTGCGTGGGAGACCTGGAAGAAGCTCCTGGCTCCTGGCTTCAGATCAGCGCAGCTCTGGCCATTTCAGCCAACTGGGGAGTGAACCAGCCCATGAAGGTCTCTCTCTCTCCGTCTCTCTCTTTCTCTCTCTCTCTCTCTGCCTCTCCTTCTCTCTCTGTGTAACTCTGATTTTCAAATAAATAAATAAAATAAATCTTTTAAAAAATAGATACATAAGCAGCAATGATGATCTCAGTAATA
This sequence comes from Lepus europaeus, assembly GCF_033115175.1. Taxonomy (NCBI): domain Eukaryota; kingdom Metazoa; phylum Chordata; class Mammalia; order Lagomorpha; family Leporidae; genus Lepus; species Lepus europaeus. The sequence continues at coordinate 80,169,014 of NC_084838.1, read as the reverse complement.
AAAGTGATAAATGCTGAGATAAGGCCACGAAGCATGCTCAGCCACAGTGCACGGAGGCACCAACCCCCAGCAAGTTAAGCTGTGGACTCTCATCTACCCTTCAGTGCCTCATTTGTATAACAAAAGATGCTCTTCACACAAGTTCAGAGACAGGAGTGGGAACTGAATAAAAAAATCCATGCCAGGTGCTCAGAGCAGTACCCATGGCTAATATCTATTTTAGTATTATTATGAGTAGGGAAGAGTAGTTTATTACAGCTTCCTGGGACGTACTGGATAGATTTCCTGGAGCCCTTTAGAATTTCATCTGGGCCTTGAGTTATTTGAAAATAAACAAACAGGAAAAGCAAACAACAACAACAAAAAGCCCTTCCATGGTCTGGATGCAGCCAACAAAGCACATTCCAGAAAACCAAATCAAACAGGACACGAAACAAACCAATCATATCTCAGTGCTGGGCATGGTGTTGGGACTGATGTATTGAGAAGTGAGGTTTTGGAAATTCCATAAATCAAGAGAAATAATGTTCTAAACGTAAGGAAGGTTTGGGCCCTAAGCTGGAGATGGCTCCTTAAGGGACCTTAGCCCCGTACCTAAATGAAAATATATTTAATGTCTCAGACAATGAAGTTTGAGCTTATTTTCTATGTTAAATTTAAAATCTGATTATAAGCCCATGGAATCTCAGTAGCTCCAAACTCTATATTCTTCTTGCTCCTTTATCTCTTCCCGCAGCATATCTCACGTTATTAACATAAAATAAAGATTAGACAGGCATGCTGTCTGGCTGGGTTTTAAGGGTGTGTGTTGTTTGTCTGCCACTCATTTTGATAGTTATTTAGGTGATCCAGAACAAAACCAGGCCATTTAGGCAATCATAGCAGGAGGTAATCTTACATGTCATCCACCAAAGTTTCAGCTGTCACATTAGTGTCAACTTCATGTAAAAGTTAAAAAAAAAAAAAAAAAAGTTTGAGCTCCACCTTGTGGTGGCATGCTCTGAGAGCCATGCGCAAGCCCCAGGTTCTATGCATAGGAAAAGCATGGCATGGTGAGCCAGGAGAGAAGCAACATTTTTAAAAAGAAAGTCAAAGTCTTGACAAATCGTTTCAGAATGTGAAAAGACTTGAGAGACTTCTAATATTAAAAATAGCAGCATGTCCCCTGCTGGCCTTTGGACAGCATTGTGCCGGCAGACTCTGTACGTGTATTAAAATCTACAGTTGCTCAAGTGCCTTATATAAACTTGACAAGGTCTTTGCATATAACCTACCTATATACTCTATGTAAATACCATGGAAGTAGATACTAAATTGTATTGTTTGGTAATAAAGACGAGAGGAAAGTATGTACACATCCAGGAGAAATGCAATTTTTTTAATTTGCATTTTTAATCCTCAAACAGAACCTACAGGTACACAGGACTGACTGTCATTGATGCCCCCTGAAGATAGGAATTATGACCTAGTTACAGAGTGGCCCCTACGAGGCAGTCTCACCTACTGTGCTGCTTTCCTGGCTGTTGTTGGCATCTTGGTTTGTTAGTACAGTTACAGCAGGCAGTGCATATCTATAAGGCTAAAACTTCATTAAAAGATTATTAATTGTGAAAAGAACAGCTCTCTGGGTTCTCATCTTTGTCAGTTCCTGGCTAGGTTGCCTGACTCATCCAATCCTGCTGGACTGTTTACTAGTGTTTCCTAAGTAGGGTAGGTATGGATTATATACAACAATTTTTTCGAATGATGTTTATTTCCCTACAACAAAGCAAATTAGGATTGAGCTCCCAACTACCTGGTCTGTGTTAACTTGATCTTTTCCATGAGTTCCCTCCCACTTCTCATTAGGGTCTTAAGTAATCCTGGTAGGTCAGAGTCCACATCAGCCTGTAAACTCAAACTGGACTCATCTGGATATACCATGACCCTCTGACATGATGAATTTCTGATTTGCTACATTCTGGATTATCCTATGACTCTTGGAATTTAGGGAGTTTCTAATAATTTAGGCACAATGCAAAGTGACCCAGGAGGAATTGGACTAGTACCCTTCCAGCAATGGATAGTATGCAGATGTCACACCTCCATGGCTTTTCTTTTGAGCTGTGACAGAACCCTGACAAATGTAACATTTATGAGCATCAGCAATACAAACACTCCATTTACGATAAAATATCATGGGCAATTCCAGTTTTCTTTGATTTGAAAAATAACTTTGGACCACTTATTTCTTATAACACAGTCACAACAAATGTAACTTTGACCAAAGGTTTCAAAAACTGAATAAAATAAGGGAAAATGTAAATTTCTCAAATAGTACTTTGGATTTGTTCTCAACTGTGGGTAATACTTGATTTGATGTAGCATGAGGGATTTGGCTTCCAAAAAATGATTCTAAATATGTCCTTAAACTTAAAATCACTTAAAAATGAGATAGTTCCTAAAAAGAGCTTTCATATAGCCTCGTATCAAGAGGAATTCAGTGTCTTCTATGAAAAATTTCTATGCAATATCAAACAAAGATGTAAGTAATAGAAAGTAATATAAATTTATCCAGAAATTGACCAAAACTGCCTTCAAATGAGCAATATTGATTTAAAAGTCTAGACTAAAAAGAGCAAAAACATCAGATTAAGTAGCTGTTTAGGATTCCAGAATCCCTGCTAATAGACCTGGGAAGATAGCTGAAGATGGCCCATGTATTTGAGTCTCTGCCACCCATGTAGGAGAGTATGGAGTTCCCGGCTACTGGTTTCAGCCTGACCTAGAAATTGCTATTGTAGTCACTGGAGTGAACCAGTGGATTTTTGACCTTTCTCTGTCTCTCCCTCTCTGTTGCTCCTTCAAACAAATCTTTGTAATAAAATAAATGTCTAGATGAACAATTAATGCTTTTATACAAAAAGGTGTTCTAAAAAGACCCAAATTTAAAGTTAATATTTAGGGACTAGCTCTGTGATGTACTGGGTAAAGCCACTGCCTGCAGTGCCTGCATCCCTTATGGGCGTTGGTTCAGAGCTGTTTCAATTCCAGTCCAGCTCCCTGCTGATGTGCCTGGGAAGGCAGTGGAGGATGGCCTGAGTACTTAGGACCCTGTACCCACCTGGGGGACCCAGAGGAGGCTCCTGGATCCTGGCTTCAAATCAGCTCAGCTCCGGCCATTGTGGTCATTTGGAAAACAGGCCAGTGGATGGAGGATCTCTCTGCCTCTGCCTCTACCACTCTGTAATGCTGCCCTTCAAATAAATAAAAAAATCTTTGAAGAATAATAGTCAATATTTAATCTCTAAATAGTCTAAATATTCAATGTTAGAAAAGTTCAACTAATTATACTATATTAATATTACTGGAAGTTTTATAACCATTAAAAATATCCTGAAGTCATTTTTATGTTAAAAATGTGGGATGATATTGGTTATATTTTATGATCCAAGCTATCTTATGTATCTGTATGTATATGAATGAGAATCTGAAAAGCAAACATATTATCAGAAGTTATTCTGAGTGGTGGAATCATGCGGTTTCTCTTAGCTTTTTATTCTATTAAAAATTTCCAAATTTGTTGTGATAGACATGTACTACTACTACAGATTTGTAAACAATCATGAAGATTTGTATGATAAACTCCTTGACATTATATATGAAGAATATGTGTGCTATATAACATCTAAGTTTCCTGAAGAGGTATTTGATGTACATATTTTTCATCATTCATCAACATTGGTCCTGGAAAAAGGCAACTGGCGCATCCAAGTCCAAGTATGTAAGGTGATCTATTACAAGATAACTTTGAGGGAAAATAGCTCATACAGTAGCTTGAGAACTGCTGACATCATTGTAATGATCACATTTTTTCCTGCTGGAAGTCGATGGAGTGAGGGCTATGACTATCATTTATTCCTTTTTTTTTTAAGCTATGGTTGTTTCAATGTCTCTTTCAAAAATTCCTATGTACATGGGAAGCTGCGAATACCTGCCAATCCAATTCATGAATCTCTTGTCTTACCACCCTGTTTACTTCATCTTTCGATATATATTTTTGGCCTGGGGACTTGTAGGGATACATGATTACTATATGATAAGAAAACAGTCCAGATCAAACTTGTATTATTACATAACCCTTGACATGGCTTAAATTATGTGCACTTCTCAGAAATCTAAGGAAATAATTCAAAGAATGTACAGAAACACAGTTTCTCAGTTTTTCAAAAGAATGGTAAAATTTCCCAGTTAACTAAATTTAGCTTTTGCATGTATTTGTCTTTTTTATTCCCTAAAGAAAGAATAAAAGGTGCTGTCTAGATTTCTGCTTCTTTGCCTTGACTATAAATGTGGAAAGAACGGTACAGATCTATGGCAATCAGATGACACCAGTGCAAGGTTATCTCTGAATAGCTGTAGAACAGTTCTGGAAGTGACATTCACTGTTTCAGATCTTTACCCATGTGGTAGGGAAATACATTCAACAGCTCTGTGGAAACTGCCAGTGTTAACAAAAGTGCTTAAATAAGGTGGGTATTTAGGTGCTTTAAAAAATCCAACTTATTTTTTAATTACAGAAAGATTGGAACTTGATTTGTCATGTCTGAATGTTCATAACATGAACATTTGTTCAAAAAGTGTATTGCTTTTAGGTGGTGGAGATCTTTGGGGAAAAGTTTGTCACCTCTTACCATGTTTATGAAGCAGATCAAGAGCAAGGGAGTTTTGATCACACCATAAATTTGGCAACATAATAAATCAGTTCTCTAATATGATTACCACAGTACAAAAATGATCTGAGTAGAAATCAATTCTACTTTATTTACTCGTCAGCATTCCAATATAATGAGATAATAAACTCGGCCTAACAACAGAAAATCCATGTCTTTCACCACAGTAACATTTTTCAAGCAAATAATAGAGTTTTTATTTCATAATGTAACTGCTGTAAGTTAAATTGATTCAATTTAATTAACAAGCATTTATTTAGTGCCTACCTGTGCACAGCACTATACTAGGCATACAAAAGGGTTAGGGATGTGATTCCTGCTCCTAGGGAGCTTACAATCTATATAGCAAAGATGATTTATGCATATAAGAAACAGTAAAGAACCATTACAAATCACATGAAAATAAGTATAATTAAAGACCTAGGAGTTAAAGGAAGCCTATCAAGAAAGTGATATGACTGGGAATAGAAGCTATCTGAAAAAGATGAGCAGGAACAAAGTTGGCAGGGGAACAGTGTGATCATGCTATGGCCAATATGAGATCAAAAAGGAGAAACCCAAAGACAGGGGAATGAACATCAGCAAGTCAACTGCAGAGAATGGCAGGCAAATTGGCTTAGCTCTGGAGAAGGACACTGAGTTAGGAGTTGCAGCTGAAGCACACTGTAAGGCTAGTGAGGGCAGTGAGTATTACCATTCACATTAATTCTAATTTTAAATGAAAAATAATGCCATAACTCATCTACAAACTAAAGCCTCCAATAAAAGTATGTTTTCTCACCTTAACAAAAATGCAGAAGAGTTGGATCACTGGACATGGACCTGCCCTGGAGTCGAAGGATGCCCAGGTCAGAGCCACAGATCTTATTGGCTCTAAGCTGAAAAGCCCTTCACTCAGACCAACTTCCAAAGTGACCACTGCAGCTGAGGGGACGGCCAAGTAGGGTCAGCAACATTGCAGGCAGAACTGTAAATTTCCTGTTAGAGATGCCACCTGCCTTTACCTGGCCAGCTCTCCTCCCAGGCCAGCCAAATAATGAAAGTCAACAGAGTGCCTTCCCCTAGGAGGTTCACACCTCCCTTAGGATGTACCCCATGTGAAGAGATAGATAGGTCTGGGCCTCTTAACTTACAAGGCCTAAAGCCCAACAGATTATTATCAAGCCCCTTCTATCAGGTTCTATTTGTCTCTCAATCAGAAAACTTAATTGTAGCTTAGACAGCACCTTTCTTAGCTCCTGTAATAATGACTCTGTCCTTTGTTCTAGACCCTGTCTAGCACACTTGGGCCTCATTCCTTTGTAATCATAACCTCTACTCTACCACCAATGGCTCTACTCCCAACCTGTGTGTACTGATGGTCCTCTTCCCCACTTAATGCTGTATAATTGTTTAGACCTGGTTAATGCCACTCTTAGGATCATTGGTTACTATCCTCACCCTGTCTTTTATGACCTTGTCTAAATATGATCAGAGTCAGTGAACTCAAAAGGCTTCCATAGCCTTGGCAACTCATGACGAGAGCCTAGGGTGGTTACTGGCACCATAAGTGTCATTTTGTTGGGTCAACAACAGGAGTCACTGTGCACTTGCTCCTCATGTGGGATCTCTGTCCTTAATGTGCTGTACATTGTGATTTAATGCTATAACTAGTACTCCAACAGTATGTTTCACTTTGTGTTTCTATGTGGGTGCAAACTGTTGAAATTTAGGCCGGCGCCGCGGCTCACTGGGCTAATCCTCCGCCTTGTGGCACCGGCACACCGGGTTCTAGTCCCGGTCGGGGCACCGGATTCTGTCCCGGTTGCCCCTCTTCCAGGCCAGCTCTCTGCTATGGCCCGGGAAGGCCGTGGAGGATGGCCCAGGTGCTTGGGCCCTGCACCCACATGGGAGACCAGGAGAAGCACCGGGCTCCTGCCATCGGATCAGCGCGGTGCGCCGGCCGCAGCGCGCCTACCGCGGCGGCCATTGGAGGGTGAACCAACGGCAAAAGGAAGACCTTTCTCTCTGTCTCTCTCTCACTGTCCACTCTGCCTGTCAAAAATAAATAAAAAAAAAAACTGTTGAAATCTTTACTTAATATATACTAAATTGATCTTCTGTATATAAAGAGAATTGAAAATGAATCTTGATGTGAGTGGAAGGGGAGAGGGAGAGGGAGAGGGGAGGGTTGTGGATGGGAGGGAAGTTATGGGAGGGGGAAGCCATTGTAATCCATAAGCTGTACATTGGAAATTTATATTCATTAAATAAAAGTTTAAAAAAAGGCAGGAAAAATTATAGCATATCAGGCTCTAGGCTCAGGGAATATGATCACTGAAGTTCAAATGAACAGACTGGATGGAACAGCAATCACTTATGGTATCTTCTCTTTTCTTTCTTATTTTGTTTTAACTCATGAAGAGCTGGGTTGTCGAAGAGTCAAAAACCTCTTCAAGGCTAGGGAGCTTCAACCCAGTAGATCAGGCCCCTCACTCACTTAGGAGTTTTCCTCGAGCAATCCTATTGCTTCTCATATCAAATCCAGTTGCAAATAAGGTCTTGGATGTGTATTTGTGGGAATAAGGAGGAAAAAAACAAGGTGTTGGATTTTAAAAATAAGTTAATAACTAATTAACTACAATGATTTTATGCAGCTATTTCTGTGTTTAGAGGGAAAAATAAGAAGGTGAAATGTCTTCCTGCTCCTAGTTCAACAAAACTAAGGCAGAACAAATGGAAATGTATATAAGCAAATGGCTTCTAAAGTTAACCCACAAACCTAATCATAACCTACTTTGCTGGATCACACCCACTTGAAATTCAGTGTGTTAAGAAAAAGGTCAATAGAATAGGGCAGGGCAGAAAGTGGGGGCACAGGCACAAATCCTTAATTTGGAATAGATGGAGACCCTTCTTGCCCAGGTAGGACTGATGATGCTTTTATGGACAAGCATGACCTTGATAATCCATCAGTGGTAGAACAAGGGAAGAGCAACCATAATGCTGAGTCTTCATAGTGCATTGTTTTTTAAACTGAAAGAAACTTCTGAGCCTCTAGGATAGCTGTGAAAGTCACTGGCCACCAGCAGCTGCAGCTGTTTAAAGAGAGAAAAAATGAAGATGAGACAAATGAAAATTTAACTTTGTTCCTGCTTAGGTTGCCTGAAATCTGTATCATCCAAATGTACTCTACTTTGCCATAATACTTAGCATTTTTATACTAAAAATATTTCTATATTTATTTAACAACATCCTCATAAATTCTAAATAAGGGAGAATCAAAGTCCTGCTTTTTGGTAACATTTGCTCATGATTGCATATGTAATTAATATTCAAATATACTCCTTTCAAATATTTCCAATGCAAAAGCTCCTCATTGTCCAGTATTTATTTACTCAGTAGGTATTTACTGCGTGACTGCACACGGTACAGTAAAGTTCAGGTAAGCAGCATGCTATAACATTGCATTTTTGTAATCATTACATATGATAAAGATAACAATAAGCCTTAACTGGAATTCCCATCTTAGAAGCCAGAATTTTCCACTCACCATTTTAAGCACAGATTTGGTGATTTCACACTATACAAAAGCAGGATGCCCCTTCATCTGCAAAGCCTACATAACACTCATTAGTGCCCACTAAGGTAACCCCATCCTAGACTTCATCTCAACAATCAACACTCCTCAGGTAAGGGCTATGGAATGGACACAGTTAAAACAGAGATAAAGCCATTGCTCCTCTTAATGTAGAAGATACGAAGGTTGGCATAAGTTATGAAAGTAAAGACATTGGAATAAACACTTGCCCTCTCCCAAACATGACAGTTAAGGAATTGAAGATGAGGGAGTGGGAATAAACTCATAAGGAAGTGGAACAAGAGAGGAGACCATCAGGGTGAAAAATTTTAGAAGCTATAAATCAGATTGATGAGTGTTAAGTAATTTATAAATCTTAACAGAAATCTTAAGCCAGCAGCTGAGAAGCCACATTGTTTACACAGCAAGACCTCCAAAAGACTCAGGATTCGGTAGCAACAGGCACCTCTGAAAATGAGGAACCAATAAGAAGCAGATGCCGAAGCTTTCTAAGAGGCAGACAGACCTCCAGATCCACTGTCCTCTTCTCTATCCCTGTAGAAAACTGGAAGAGGTTCTTTTCTAAAAGGATTAACAACAGATGTTTGTGAGCTACAGGACTACTAGGAGTGTCTCAGTGAAAATGGGACTTATGGGGGCATTTATGAGCCAACTGCTGAGACCCATGCCCTCTTTCCCACTCAGGTGCTCTGTTGTGCACGGCAAGCCTTTTTTTCTCTAGACAGAAGCTCTGAAGCAATTTTCCTGATGAATCGGGATCATCTCGAGAGGTGAAGACCAAAGATACACAGGGGCCCATCAAACAGTCCTCCAGAGAAGATCTGTGCACAAACCCCACCCACATGCTCAGAGCTTCCAAACCCAGTTTGGACCCTACCATGAAATGTGAGCTGAGCACCAAGGATCACAAAGCACTAGAGAAAAGACTTCAGCTGAGATCAACAGGGGATAAGGAAAAGATAAAATAATTTAGAGAAAACCGAGACCATGAAAGGCAAAGAAACTTACAAAAGAGTCAATATTCTCATAAAGACAAAACAGCCGTGGCAGCCACTAAGCAAGAACAGGATACTGTTTAAAAGAGCAGTTAGAGAACAAAATAGCTTGTGGAAATTAAAACTATAGTGGTGGAGGTAAAAGACCAAGAGAAATATTGAAAATAAAGTTAATGAAATATTCATGGATAAAGCAAAGGGACAAAAACAGGGAGAATAAGAAAGAAAAGGAAGAACATTAAAAAACTAGCCCCTAAGAGACCCAGTATCCAAATAATGGGAACTCCACAAAGAGAGAACAGAGAAAATGTATGGAAAGAGATCACTAATAATCCAAGAAAACAAAACTCCCTTTAACTGAATCACAAGTTTACAGACTGAAAATGTCCACTGATGAGTACACAGGGAATAAAATTAGATCCACTCAAGACACATCATTGTAAAATTCAGAATAATAAAAAGCATATCCTACAACTTTTCAGATAGGTAAAACAAACAAATATATTGAGTCACTTTGGAAATATTAATGGGAAGGGCGATTGGGATGCCCACCTCCCATATAGAGTGACTAGGATTGGGTACCAGTTTTACTCCCAATCCCAGCTGCCTGCTAATGCATAGCCTGGGAGACAAGTGATAGGTCAAATACTGGATTCTGCCACCTCTGTGGAAGATCTGGGTTGCATTCCTGACTCCTGAATTCATCCTGGTCCCTGGCTGTTGCAGGCTTTTGGGAATGGAAGCAGAGGGTAAGATTCTCTCTCTCTCTCCCCCTCTCTCTCTCTCTCTCTCGCTCTGTCTCCTCAAAAACATTTTCAATTGAAAAAATAAAGACTCAGATTGCTTCCTAGTAGCAACTATAGAATCTGGAAGGCAGTGGAAAGTCTCAGAACAAATATTATTCCAAAGAAATATCATTTTTAATCTAACTAGATGGATATGTTCTACACTCAAACTGCTAGTCAAAAAGGAATGTAAAAGAAGATGATTTCAAATATGCAAGGTGTCAGAAAATTAACCTTTCTCATATCCCTTCTTCTTGAAAACATGTGAGCAAACCAAGAAGGAGGAAGTTGGGGAAAAAATGGAAAATTGGATATCTAACAGGGTAGAGTAATAGAAATCCTGCTGGATGAGTGAAGAGAATTCAAAGGATGACAAAACTGTACACCTGACATAAATGCAGAAACAGTTGAAACAGAAGTTTGGAAGATCCTGAAAAAGACTTCTTCAAAGAAAAAAAAATGAATAGAAAAGTCATATGTCTGGGTGTGTTGCAAATATAATTCAATAAGCAACAGAGATTTGGAGATAAAATCATTGATAATACATAGAAAAATTAGAAAAAAAATTTTAAAAGACAATTATGGGTCTTGAGAAAATTAAAAAGCATATGAAAGTAGTCATAGTCTATCTACTACATAGCTCAGCTGTGAAAGCATTACACAGCCATAATAATTTATTGACCTTTCCAAAATAATAATTTAACCAAACGGGCAGAATATGTAGAGAGATTTAAGAGTATAAAAAGAACTAAATCCTTATCTCCATTGTAGCTTATAATTTTCATAGATAAAACTTAAAACTGGCCGGCGCCGTGGCTCAACAGGCTAATCCTCTGCCTAGCGGCGCCAGCACACCGGGTTCTAAGTCCCGGTTGGGGAGCCGGATTCTGTCCTGGTTGCCCCTCTTCCAGGCCAGCTCTCTGCTGTAGCCCAGGAAGGCAGTGGAGGATGGCCCAAGTCCTTGGGCCCTGCACCCCATGGGAGACCAGGAGAAGCACCTGGCTCCTGCCTTCAGATCAGCGCGGTGCACCGGCTGCGGCAGCCATTGGAGGGTGAACCAATAGCAAAAGGAAGACCTTTCTCTCTGTCTCTCTCTCACTGTCCACTCTGCCTGTCAAAAAATTAATTAATTAATTAATTAATTAAATAAAATAAAAAACTTAAAACTAAAAAGTCAAGAAATTGCAACAAAAATCTAATATTTGGAGAAAAATACCTAAAGAATTAACTGAGAGTTTGAAAATGTTTGTCTTGGGGAAGTTAGGTGTGTGAGAGTGGAGAGGGTACAATGGTGTAGGAGAGGGGAAGAGATGATGATTTTTATAAAAAGCTTTACAGAATCATGTAATTTGCACATGTAGCATGAACAATTTATAAACTGTTTTATGGAAAGACTAGTTTGATAACTCTAAGTCACTGTAAATGTTCAATTTAGCACCCAGAGATTAATCTTACATTTCTGCATACTAGGCCCCCCAAAAAAATAGAAAAAAGAAAAAGAAAGGCTAAGCATCAATAAAGCAACAAAACAATGTCTTCAATAAATGTTGTTTTATTCTTTTGCCTTTCATGTAGGTGGATGTATCCTCTCCAATGCATTTCATGTGCTTCAGGGAAACTGATCAACTCCAGCTCCAATGGGTGGTCCTGATTGGCTTCAGCAACTCGTCTTACTCTCGCCCTGACACAAGGTTAGGGTTGGACACAAAATGTGAAAGAAGGAAACACTGGGGACTGCCCAGGAAAGAAGTTCCCATGCTCTTCCTAGAGAGCTATTCAAAACAACATTCTCTTTTCTTCTGGGTGTGATAGTCAAGGGACAGGGCATTGGGTGTAGCTGCATCTATTCCTGCTGCCATAAAGGTTCAGCTAGTTGGAATGAGGTTTGCTTTGAGAGATCCACAATCTAGCTCAGCCCAGACCATGCTCTAAACTTAGGATAAAAAGTGGCCTGAAGCCACTCTTCATTTGTGTAAATTAACTCATTTTCTTTTTAAAATTAAAACAATTTAAATTGAATTTTATTACTTACATTGGCAAGTCTGACTAATAGAAAGAGTTTCAAAGTTAGGAATAAGGAAAAAGTTGAGAAAGATTTTTACTAAAGTTCTTGGGTATCACTTTCCCAGAGGGAACTCGAAACATGATTAATTTTGGCAAACAGGAATCCACTTTATTCTGATACAGTCATCCCTCCGTTACCACAGAGGATTGGTTCCAGGACTCCTTAGATACCAAAATTCACAGATGCTCAAATTCCATATATAAAATGGCATACTATTTGCATATAACCTACACATATACTCCCAGATATGTTAAATCATCTCTATTACTTACAATGCCTAATACAATGTAAATGCTATATAAACAGTTGTCATACAGCATTTTTTTAGGAGATAATGACAAAAAAGTCTGTACATGGTCAGTCCTTAATTTTATAAAATATACTTTTACTTGGCAGTTGATTGCATCTGCAGAATATGCAGATTATGGCTATGGAGGGCCAATTCTATTTTAAAAATTAAGGAGACCTTAAAAAAGAAAGGTTAATGGATTAGAGAAGGCTTCTGGCAGTCACTGGTGATGAGCTCAGAGGAGACCCTCCTGGGATCTTCCCATTGTATCCTTCCAGGTATAAAAATAACCAAAATGAGCAGGCAAGATTCTACATTTGTATCTGCTATTTGTATGTGACTTTGGGGATGTTTTCTTCATTTTCTGTCAGTATTCAAGGTCACTTTTTTATAAAATCACTACTGCTAAATTTACATCCCCAGTTTTTCTTTCTCTTGTTTTATATCCCCTTAGAAAATAACAAAACTCCCCGAATATGGTGCCCGTGGACAGTGAGGATTATAGAATGAAATACTTAGTTCAAGAATGTTGCCTACCATCAAACGTCCCATTTGGAGAAAAACAAAATGGAAGCCCACAAGGTTAGTAGAAAAATAAAAATTGCCACCATAGGCATATTTCTGACCTGCTCGTGCAGCTGCCATTTTCTTGTTTCGCATTTTGTTCTCCAAAGCTTGCTACATAAAAAAAAAAAAAAAAAAAAAAGTAGAAAAGAAGAAAATTAGATTTCCTGGTGTTTTTTACTACTTGACATTAATTAAGACAGCATTCTTATGAAATAAATGGAATCCTACCATTTTCATCTTCTTTTTTAAATCCAGATTTGCTGCCTTCTGGCCCTTGGCAGTAGCATTGAGATAATAGATGGTCAAACTAAATTTAAAACGAAAAAAAAATCATGTTTTTCTTTTCAGCTCTTCAAGATTCTTTTTAAATTTATATTAACTAAATCATAGAATGTAAGTATGGGAGTGTATGAGGAGATACTTTCTGTTCTTTGTTCATTTTGTAGATAATAATTATGGTCTAGAGTTACACTGAGGACTACCTAGTAATAAGGATGAATCTGGGGGCCGGCACCATGGCTCAACAGGCTAATCCTCCACCTAGCGGCACCGGCACACCAGGTTCTAGTCCCGGTCGGGGCGCCGGATTCTCTCCCGGTTGCCCCTCTTCCAAGCCAGCTCTCGGCTGTGGCCCGGGAGTGCAGTGGAGGATGGCCCAAGTGCTTGGGCCCTGCACCCCATGGGAGACCAGGAGAAGCACCTGGCTCCTGCCATCGGATCAGCGCGGTGCGCCGGCCGCAGCACGCCTACCGCGGTGGCCATTGAAGGGTGAACCAACGGCAAAAGGAAGACCTTTCTCTCTGTCTCACTGTCCACTCTGCCTGTCAAAAAAAAAAAAAAAAAAAAAAAAACTGGGAAGTTGAGCTCAAGGCTTCTAATCCACAGCCCACTGCTCTGCCCACTATGCAACACTGCCCAATATTAGCTTCTTCTTGGAAATGTATTGACATCACGTTCAGTTGTAATTAAAAGCAATATTTTAATTTAAGAGCAAAGGCAAACAAGAGAACGGAAAATCTACTGAAGTTTATGGGCCATGTCGAATAAAAAGGAAAATTACTTTCTTCCTTAAATTCCCTCCTTTGACCTTTACAACAAGGAGCACAATCCTCATAGGCATAGTAAATTAATATGGATTGTTCCATAGAATATGTTGTTTCCATTTCTCCTTCCCTCAAAAAAATTTTATAAAGGAATATGTTTCCAGAAAAAGCAAATTCCAGCCAAACAATTCTGCAAAAAGAAATATGCTCATCTTTACTTCAGACAAAATGAACAAAGAAAAAAAATAGCTACAAAAAGAGAAACTAAAATTGTTCTTTGTTGCAAATAACTGGATATTGAACACATTTCCTCTACCCACTGACCTGCCAGATAATATCCTTTATGGGACATCTGGAGCCAGGACCACAATTACTGATACAATTTAACTGAGTTGTTTATCTCTTATGTGAGTGGGGGGCATTTGAGTGAAATGGCACATATGCAAGCAAGCATTTGGGGAATATCTGCCATTAAATAGGTGCTCAATAAATATGTGTGTGTTATTAGAATTTGCTTTGAAAAATTACTTGACTTGGTGGGCAAATTCAAAAACCTCACAAGTCACTTCCATTTCTGAATTCTCTATTTATCCAATCCTATTTTTCTGCTTAGTAATGTCCCTTAAATGAGTTTTCCTCGCAACTCATTTTCTAGTTTCCAAAGGAATCAAATTTCCCACTGAGAACTAACCTGAACTCTCAAATACTACAAAACCATCCAAGCTGATTTAATATGGTCCATTGGGGAAATTCAAAATGCTTGTAACATTCTCTAATTAAAGGTAATAAAAAGCAATGCCAATTGTACGGGCCCCATAAAGGAAAAGATGAGCCCTCGAGGTTTGATAAAAAATAAAATCAGTAATAAACTGAAATTTGGGTTTCAAATCAGAAACTCAGACCTAAAACTCAACCTTGTAGAGCATCAGCTTGACCCTCACATGCTGTCAGCGTCCCCCTAGGCTGTCTCCATCAATGGGCAGCACTTTGGGCCTCCAAGCCAAAGCCGCTCCTAGGCTATTTTGTTTGGTCCATAAATTCAGAATGGTTTTTACTATTTAAAGGTTATATAAAATAAAAGAACTTATATAAAATCCTCAATTATGTCCCTTGGTCTAAAATATCTACTAAGATCATCTCTGACACCAGCTTCCAGCCCTTCCAATGTTCCCACTGATCTAGCACTCTCTTTGACACCGTAAGTATAAGAAGTAAGTGGGAATAAGAAGACATGAATTTGAAGTACATTTATCAGCCATGTGATTTGCAGCATATCTTCCAAGTGCTATTGATAATGTGATTAACGAAGCCAACTTCTTGAAGTTATTGTGTGAATCAAATGAGTCAAGGGACGGAGAGTGTCTGAGACAAAGACAGTGTTAGTTCCTTTTCCACACTTTCTAGACAGATTATTAAATCTTTAGATAGTGGCATCTGAATCATGTTGCTCCTTTGCTTAGATACAAATGTCCCTCAGTAAATTAAGAATATCATTACAAGAACTGACAAATATATTGTGTGTGTATGTGTTCTAAACAAGATCTCACTTTTGGCCTTGACTCTCAAAGGGCCTAGGATACTTATTAACATGCTCTTAAATGCCACTGTGTCGTGAAAACATAAAGAAATCACTTCAGTGGCCATCTGGTAAAACATGTTGCACCTGGTCGGTCATTTCCTAATGCATCCAACCAGAGATTTCATATCAGATTCTTAAGACCACCCCACAACCAACATTCTATAATTTAAAATAGTGATCTGTTTTAATGTTAAATTATCCCTGCAGGCTATTAGTTCTCCGTCATAGAAGGTGCCATGGTGTAAAGAAGCGAGCATGGGATTTCCTGCCAAAGGATCTACTCTAAGTCCTAGTGTTACATTTTACTACCTTTCTCACCCAGGAGGAAAAAAAAAAAAAATCACTTTACTCCTAGAACTCGGCTTCTTAATTTATAAAATTGAAGGTGACTTCTGCCCTCACTACCTTAGGAGACTTGGGACCATGGCAATGGCCGTGATGATGGTAGCAACAACGAGGTCAGAATCCCAGCTTATTTACTTCAAACCATTGGGAGGTTTCTCCCTGAGATTTCCCTCATTTTGCCTTTATCTAAACAAACCCACCCTTTGCATCAGTGTCCCTAGGGGTGGATTAATCCCTGTCCTCCTTGATTGATAGTGACAGCAGCTCCAGTCTTTCTAGAAGGAGGGGCTCTGGGGTTGGAAGGAAGGGCTAAGGCACTTTTCTTGGCTCTTCCAGAGTAAGCACGTGTTTTTATTTAGAGGCAAGTGTATGTGGGATGGCCAAGACTCAGAAGTCAATGAAAGGTATATGAGAACAGAATCTCTTGCCAAGTTCTCCTTTGGAAATCACTCCGAGAGGGATAGATTGAGGGGTCTTTCCAAGAACCCCCTGGTTCTATTAGCAGGGATACACACTTATTGACAGTGCTCTAAGAACACAGACAGGGCGAGTATTAAGACCCCCTTAAGCCCTTAGTTCTAAAATATGGCTTATGGAGCCCCCAAGGGGAATATTAACTTAGAGGCTCATCATTTCTGTATATGCACAGCCATCTGCTTTATGGAATAATAGGCGGGGGTCGGGCTGTTGGGGAAAGCTCAATGTGCTGATTAGATTTAGCATTTATGTTTCCCTTGCTTTAGCTGTTTACTGATAATTATTATGGTTACTTGGGAACAAATCTTATAATCCTGGGAAGGCAAAGACAGATGCAGATGGCTGTGAATTACATCCAATAAGATAAGAATATGGCTCATGAATTTTAGCTCCCACTACCATGTAATCAGCTCTGAATTAGGTTGGGTTACAGCACAACCCTTGGGGAAAGGGAGAGAGATGGAAAAGCTGACACTTAAGAGGAGCCAGGAAGCGTATTAAAAAGGCTCTTTTTCTGCAAAGGGGAAGTACATACGCCATCACCAGAACAACAGCAATGACCAGTCCAGGGTTCGAAAGTTGCCTCAAGATCTTCGCCATCCAGCTTGGAAAATCATGCTCCAGAGTCTCACCAATGACCTCGAACATCCGATTTTTGCCACTGGGGAAAAAAGGAAGAGGAGGGGGGTGGAGAAAAACTTATTTAAAACATATGGGGAAACCATGGTTACTTCAAGACCATTGTAAATCTTTCTGTAATACTGTTCGGCACTCTTGCACATCAGAAATCTTATATTCAGCTACAACTCCTAGACTTTGACCTCACACTGTCAGCACACAGATAAGCCCTAAAAAATGGTATCCCAATATAAACACACAGTCAATGCAATTAGGAAATTAACCACAACATTAGGAGAAGACTTTTAAAAACTGCATTTCTTAGATTTTGATTGAGATGTATTTCACAAACAACTCACATGGCTTACCCCTCAGCCAGCTTTTGGAGAATGCTCTCTTTGGGCTAAGTAAATATTATGCTCAGTTTGTAATTGGCATTGGAAATGAGCACAAGGAATGGCCTAGCAGAATAAAATCCATATAGAATCCAATGTCTCTCCCCATACAAAAGCTTGTATCCCATTTTCCACCACATCTCCTTCCTCAGAGATGGTGATAGGTAACCACACAGAACAACGGGTCCTTTTCTTCTCTGTGTTTCCTCTGCCAGACAGGCCCTAATGGATACCAGGCTGGCTGCACCGCTAAGACCTATTACATTCATGGAGAGTCTGCTGCTATCAACTGAAAAAATGATAGCAGCATGTCCTAACTTAGTATAGACTAGAATCATAATGTCATTTTCATTATGCTGAGTTTTTCATTCATATGCATATTGATTCTACTCTGAAAAGATGATTTTTCAGAAAAGATTTTGGGTATGTTTCACCAAATTGTATGTATCATCAGAGTAGAAATTGATAGAAGATTTAGTATAATGCTTCGTTTTGCTTTTGGTTTTTAATTTTAAACATTTTCAACTATTAAATGAAAATGACCCACAAGTACCAAATCAGATGTTTTTTCCCCTTCATATAGAACTAATACTATATTTCATCAGGCAAAGGGTGTGTCCAGGTATTTTGTCAGGAGTCACTGGACTACACAGGTACACATTTTGCTTCACAAATTATAGACTTGGAATAATTAACAAGACTTAAGATACATAATGGGGGGACAAAGCTTATTGATAATAACTTAAGATTGTATTACCTTGTTCCAATCCAGTTTCATCATCTCTCCATTCTAATTGACCATATCCCTCACCTCCAGCCATCCAGCATACAGGGAAGGAAGTAGGTCAGGAGGACCCCAAAAAAATAAGACAATGCATCCTCCCATCTCCAGCATCTCAGGTTGTAGCTGATGAATATGGTCAGAGTGGGGGGCTAGAACTTTATGAAACCATTTCTACCCTGAAAGGTCTTAATTCTTAACATTGATTGTGACCCAATCTAAAGTCACCAAAATATCTGCAAATTCTTTTTCAGACTGGATATCTTAACAAAGAAATGAGTCCAAATTTCTCAATTATACCCAAATTACAGAGCAACTACAAATTCCTGGATATCCTTTCTTCTTCCAGGTTACCCAAAGTGTGCTATTTTGCAATTTTCTCTAAAGTCCTTTCTAGCTGCCTGACAACACACACCAGTGATGTGCTACTGCACATCATGTGCTATGGCTATCCTGTAGCCATAGCTCCATGGGGAAACTTGTCTCCTCAGTTGGACTGGATACTCTTCAGAATCAGAATCCATGCTGAGGGACCAGCGCTGTTGCGTAGTGGGTAAAGTGGCCACCTGTGGTGCTGGCATCCCAAATGGGTGCTGGTTCCAGTTCTCGCTGCTCCACTTCCCATCCAGCTCTCTGCTATGGCCTGGGAAAGCAGTGGAGGATGATCCAAGTCCCTGGCCTCTGTACCCACATGGAAGACCCAGAAGAAGCTCCTGGCTCCTGGCTCCTGGCTCCTGGCTCTGGATGGGCTCAGCTCTGGTCGTTGCAGCCATTTGGGGAGTGAACCAGTGGATGAAAGACCTCTCTCTCTCTCCTTCTCTCTCCGTGTAACTCTGATGTTCAAATAAATAAATAAATCTTTAAAAAAAATAAGAATCCATGCTGAGTGTATGAATTTACCTCAGCACCATTTCCAGTGAATAGTGCACATGAATTATTCATTCATTAATTGAAATTATCGACCAGCACACTTCTGTGTCCTGGATGTTTAGAAATAAAAACAGTAGGGCCGGCGCCGCGGCTCAATAGGCTAATCCTCCACCTTGCGGCGCCGGCACACCAGGTTCTAGTCCCAGTCGGGGCCCGGATTCTGTCCCGGTTGCCCCTCTTCCAGGCCAGCTCTCTGCTGTGGCCCGGCAGTGCAGTGGAGGATGGCCCAAGTTCTTGGGCCCTGCACCCCATGGGAGACCAGGAGAAGCACCTGGCTCCTGCCATCGGATCAGCGCGGTGCGCCGGCCGCAGTGCGCCAGCCGCGGCGGCCATTGGAGGGTGAACCAATGGCAAAGGAAGACCTTTCTCTCTGTCTCTCTCTCTCACTGTCCACTCTGCCTGTCAAAAAAAAAAAAAAAGAAAAGAAAAGAAAAGAAATAAAAACAGTATGTCCCAAATCTCTAGAAGTCAGTTAGACTATTAAGGAAAATGGGCACATTGAAGTATAAGTGCAGATGAACAATGTAACAGCAAAGTCACAATACAATGTTAAAAGCTACATATAAATTTGAACCTAGTAATTATCTTAGCTATTTAAAAAATCATTATAAAAGGGAAATCAGAATGTAAAATGCCAAAATGTTAAGAGTTGTTATTTTAGCTCTTTGAGGTCATGGGCAGTGTTTTTTCTTTTCAATGTTAAATTTGTACAATTTCTAATTTTTCTAGGATAAACACATATTAGTTTTATAGTATGGTAAAACATATTAAAAGTTAAATTGCCATAAGCAGTTAGATATATGATAAACTGAAGAATTACAAAATGCTCAAAATTATTGGCATAGTTGGAAAAAAACATAAATTGTCAGGAAATGAAATGGAAAAATTAAAGGAACTGTCCATATGGACATTAAAAAATAGCTTTTAAATTTTCCAACTATTAAAAGTGAATTCACTTACTAGTCTACAAGAAAATTTTTTCTGAAGAATTCTCCCAGCTAAACCAGGTTTTAGAAAACCAGAATGAGCTAAATTATCTCATAAAATTGCTTTGCCAAATGGGTAAATGCACTATAGGCATCTGACTTGAAAATTCAGCTGCATCTGAGAGTCGTTGGTCTGTGATTATCATTACATTATCATTATCATTACTGTGATGTCCTCCATAATCCTACCTCAAGTTCATGTTTACTAACTTGTTGCTACCTAGAAGCCAGACAGGTTCAGACAACCTTGGCTGGGCAGGCAGTGCAAACTAGCTCAATGTCAGAGTTCTTAAGGGGGACAGGCCACACGGCTTCCACAAATAGGTGCTTTTTCTCCTCATCAAACTTTCATGTCTAAACAAATAACCATTATTTTGTTCCAAACTGGGGAAACTGATAGGAAAATAAACTAGGTAGTATACATCTACCCTTTTCCCAGTACTTGACAGAATATTTTAATTTTCTTGATCTCAAAAAAATGGCATACATGCAGTAATTTTGACTAAGCTTTCCAATAAGGAAACTCTTGGTTCGAGTCCGATACCATGCCTTAAGGAAACTCGTGTGTTTGCAGTGAAAGCCAGAATAACTCAGTGTGTGACAAAAGGAAAGCCAGAGGAGTTAGAACTTAAGAAGTTAAAACTGCACAATCATTGTGTGCGATATTACTCAATAGTATTTTAAATCTGAATGCAGCTGGATAGCCACCAGGCAGTTCTTTGTTTACACTGATTGGTTTCTATTACAAACAGCCAAAGTCCTTGCTAAATTTTACTAAGCAGGATTAACTTCCAATTAACAAGCTAAAAGCACACCTAAAAGTTATCTTGGATATTAAGCTGTGCAGGTAATTTGCAATTAAAGTCTGAATAGCATATCTCTCAGACTTTATCCTCTGTGATTTATTAAGGATTTATTAAGACAAATGTCTCCTTCAAGACTGTAATTTCTTGTTTAGTCTCCAGATGTCACTGTCTGCATTATTTATTTCAGCCTACTAGGAAATACACACACACACATACACACACACTGAAATGAAGAGAGCTTGTCAAGCTCCAATTCCTGAGTATGACAGAAGTCCCATTTTGCTCTATCAACAGCTGGCTTAACATTTCTTTCTTTCTTTTCCAGTAAAGCAATAACTCTGACTATTAATAGAGTGAAAATGCCTCTCTTACACTTAGTCTGTGGGCAATGAGTCTTTTGATTTTAATTGACCGATGAAGAGGAAATTATATGTAGCCGTTACAGCACCATGCTTGTCCTTCACAGAGCTTCTCACTTCCTCACTTCCTTCACTGTAAAGGAGAAGGAGTAGAACTGCCTGCTGGCTGGTGACTCAGCATACAGACATTCGTGGGGGCACTTGAGTTAGATTCATCTCCAAGCTTCTTTATGGAATGAAATCCCCTTTCCAGATCCCAGGGATTTTGCATTCTGGTATGTGTCATAATGAGAGCTCTGTCCCAGAGAGCTATAGATAAATAAATTTCCAACTTGGATCAAAGAGCCTTCTTTGATTATTCACTTCATTACTCATTTGAGTGACACTTTGGGGGCATATATGTGAGGAACATCTTTACTCTTTTTCCTAGAATATAGCACTTTGGATAACTATACTCATTCTTGCTTAATAATGATTTCATTTCCTAGCTTATGTATGGGGCAAACTCCTTTTCCTTCAAGGTGGTGGTCCACATGAGAAATAGCCTGACTATCGCTGCATATGATGGCCTAGCATCAGCAAAACTCTCACACAAGACCAATGTAATCAAATCTTGTTCTTTGCTACCTCCTAGAATGGAAACAGCTCAGATTTATCATCCATACTTCACTCAGGCAGATCTTAGAGCAGTATAAATTACTTTCCTTTTGATGATTCCCAAATGAGAAAATAGATGGAACTTGCCTAAGAATCTCCATGTCACAATGAGCTGAACATTTCTCTGACCAAAATGCAATTGTGTAAAAAAGAATTATATACTGTGAATGTCTATTTCCAGCTCCACCCCTGCAAAAACAATATGCCCAAGCCAAATTTCAAAGAGACCAAGAGACCTGAAAGGGCCACAATCAAAAGATGGCGGGAGGGACACGATCATGTACAACACAGGCATGGTGGACAGGAAGAGGATGAGCAACAGCATGCCCAGGTAGAAATTATTTGATCTGGAAGCTTTGAAGACTCTGGCCTCAGGAACATTGCAACACATCACAGCCCAGCACTGGAAGTACATGGATGTGTGGAGTCGAAGGATATTGATGCCTGGGAGACTGGGAGCAAAGAAGGAACCCATCCTAGAAAGAAAACAGAGCTCTGCTCATTTTTGAGTTTTTACTCCTTACCAATAGCACACAGAACCTGCATATTTTACATAATGCTGCTCTGCAAAAGACAGGAAATGTACTTTTACTTTCAGCCATATTAGCCTTTTTTTATAAATAAACCATATAGATCCATCTTGCACACAAATTTTTTACCATTTTTCCTATTATTGTAGGTATTATATTCATAATTCTCTCAGAAATCATGCTCTTAGCCAATTATACTCACTATCATTAACAGAGTAAGCAACATATTACAATTGTTTTACTTCTCTCATTTAATTCTAAAATAAATTTCATTTTTCCTAAAATGCATATCACTGATTAGCATACTTACAAACATTATATATAACTTTTTTATTGACCTTTAAACCCGCTCATTCTCATCAAATGGACTGCATATTTGGATTAATTACTTTTGTTATTATAATATTTAATAAAGGAGAAAAATTAAAATTATCTTTTTTGGTCTATCTGCTCTTTGTAGCTGTAGTGCTGTTTTAGAGATCATGGGAAAGATGTACTAATGTCCACTATATTTTTGTTGATTATTTAAAGCTAGCTTTAGGTGTTTTTGAAATGAAAATTTCATATGTACCCTTAAGTTCAGTTCATACATGTAAATTCTTGCTTTAGCTTGTCTTAGGCAGCCACTACTTTTTGCATCTGACTTTTCATAAACTATTTTAAAATACTATTTTTAAACAGAAACCACTTATATGAGGTCACTTTATTTGATGGCCTAATCGTTTATTTCAATAAAATAAATTTTGGTTTTATTTGATAAGAAAACCCATTAGCACCACAAAGCAATATGAGTAGCAATGTATTAGTCCAAAACCAAAAAGAGGAAGCATGTGTACTTGTTTTATAAATATAAGCAGAATTCTGTCTTTTAAACTGTTCCAAGTACATGAAAACTATCAGCATTTCTAGTTAGTATTTTATACTCCCTGGATATGTAGAATTGTTGTTTAATCAATGCAACGTAAATGTAATTCATTATAGGGGAATGTTTGAGCTGAGTGAAGAAATTAGTTTCTACTATAATTGAACTTACGCTAACCCAAATATACATTTTTATGAACAATGGACTCTTGCAATAATTTGGTTTGTCTCATTGACAAAATTTTGAACAACAGATCTGAATGGTATTTTGCCCAGGTAAAATGACCAAAGACTTTGAAGATATTAGACAATTTTTTTAATTAGAGGATAGATTTTAACACAACAGAGTGTACCTTTGCTACAGGGCAGCAAAAGAGAAACTGGAAATCAAAAAAAAAAAACAAGTAGGTTGGTAACGATCCCCGTTGATAGACCAGAGTTGCAAAGCACTAGGTTACATCCCCAAATGCCAATACTGTGATGCAACACACCTGTGGAAGATGATGCTCAGCTGCTCTGAGAGCCAGTCTTGGCTGTATGGCTATTTAAGGCATTAAAAATAAGGATAGAAATGAAGTACCTCGCTACTAAGTGGAAACTTTAAATGTCCTCTACAGCTTTTTGTCCTTTCCTCTCTCTGCTGCTGTCACCAGCAATGTTTTAAATGGACCTTATTCCATCAATCTGGGTCTCTACAGTGAAGGTAAGTTATAAGAGCAGAGCTCTCCCCAACCCACATTGGATATGTTCTTTCTTTAAGCCACTAGGATTTGGGGACTGCGTTTCATTACTGCAGAACCTAACTGATTCTAAGATGTAGGTTTGCACATAATTCAAAAATAGCCTTGACTAAAGCCACATGGACTTAGCTACATATACATGTGCATTGCTTGTCTATAGGCATACATATGTGCACATACATACATGAATGCACATCAATACACAATTTTTAAAATAAAGATCACATAGATATTTTGTACAAATTACTCAAAAGCCATAACCTAGAAAAACAAGCCCTGGCACATTGGTATCTGAGTCTCATGCTCATCCTGTCTTTGTTCACGACTCTCTAATCAGTTCAGCTCTCTAAGTCCCTCACCCAGACTTGATCCCATCATCTGTCAGTTATAAATCATTGTAATACCTTAGCCATATAAAATACTTTTCTTCCAAGAAGATCAAAGCAAATGAAAGCTCCTTTTATTTAACTCTCCTTATTGCTCCAGTGACAGCTATGTGTCAAGTAAATTATTCACATCTGATAACAGAAAACCAGAGAAGAAGGCGACAAGCCTCAGAAGGGAGCCCAGTGAGGCAGCACTGGAGCAATGTCCAGAATGTTGCTTCTACTGCCTCTCTACATCCTGCTTTGATAAAGATAATATGTGCTTTCCTCATTTAGAAATATTATTTTATAAAACTATAATGGCTATCTTAAAAATAAATATGAAGTATAAAGGTTTGTTGATCATTTCATCCAAATAATAACAAAATGGATTTTCCCAATAAATGGTGACTTTTATCATATCTGAAAAAATAATCTCCACTATTCAGTATCTCCTAAAGCATCAATTTTCTATCTCCAGTCACAAAACAATGGGCTTGAGCACAAAAGCTCCATAGGCCATTTGGTTTCTGTAGAAAAATGGCATTAGATCTTTATGCTCCTTAAAATAATGGAATTACCGGTTGTGAGGAACTTGTGCAAAGGGATCCTAATCATTTCGTTGTTCTCTCCTTATACCATTGCATGGTACCCCTTGCCCCAACTCCCTCACCACCTTCCTGGGAGTTACAAGAAGAGTGGCTGGTTTGACCTGAAGATCATCAAACGACAGCTATTTTGCTTCTGCAACTCTGGAAAGTAAGTAAATATCTGTGCTCTCGAGAAAACATCCAATCACTTTCTAAGGTCCTTGTCAGACTAATAAGAAGCAAACCTGGTCATTGTCTGAAGAACGAGTACATAGAAACTGACAATGCAGAAATTTGTATAATGGGTATGCTCATAAGAGGCTGGAAAAGATTTATAGATTTTCTAGGAATTTCAATATGAACAATAGTGGAATAAATTGTTTCAAAACTACGAGTGAAAACAATCAGGACAGCAATGACAATAGCTTTTCTTAGACTAAAAATGAATTTCTAGGCCAATTTGTTTTCCTAATTCTGAAAGAACACAATGGACAATGCAGCATATGTCTGCACAAATGGCATCCATGAAGCCTGAGGGATTCATGAGTCTGTGTGTAAAAGCCACTGATCTATGGTAATGGTTTCTTATTACTCTGAGTGCTGTTTTGCCAAAACTGTCTGCCATGACAGTAAATCCCCCTCCAGGAAAGAGAAGATCTGAAACCTAAGGAGTTGTTCCCTTTTACTCTCTGTCAGTCATAACTCCTTAGGCCACCTTGACTTGTATCCCTGCTTGGAGAATAATGAATTCATTTCACTCCTTAATGGCTCTTTGAACATATAAGCCATATTTGCAAAACTTAGATGCCAATAGAGATATCAGCATCACTTGTTGGAGTCCCTAGATTTGAGTCCTGGTTCAAATCCTGATTCCAGATTCCTGCAAATTCACAACCTGGTAGGTAGCATTTGATGGGTCAGCTACTTGCATCCATATCACTCATATGGGAGACCTGGATTGAGTTCCAGGATCCTGGCTGCGGCCTGGCCCAGCCCGAGCTGTTGCAGGTACTTAGTGACTGAAACAACAGCTGGAAGACTCTTCTTTGTCTCTGTCTTTCTTTGTCTATCTGCCTTTCAAATAAAATGAGTATAGATATACATTTTTAAAAATTAAAAAACTGACATCAGAGGAAATTGTCTTTCTATACTATTTTTCTCACACTGATCCATCTAATGAGCTGCAGTCCCACAGCAAGATAATGGAGCCCTTGAGGGCAGTCTTTATATTACTAAATGAGGATTATTTTCACACTTGCCAGGGAGTTCAGTCTCTATCAGTACATATAGGTTTGATAATTCAGGCCAGCTAGGGTTGAAAGATTTGAGTAATACACAGAGTTTGCCCCAAAACTAAAGCTATGCTGGCACGTGTGACTAGGACAATGGTACGGTTTAGCGCAATACTGTATTAGACACACATCCCCAGGATAAAGCAGCTCAATTATAACTGCTTATGGGTTGGGGTGCTCTTAGTTAAGAGTGACAGATTTCTAAGACACATGGTCCCCAGATGAATTGGATGCTATGATTCAATTTTTAAACTCAGAAAAGATTTCCACTGTATCAACTCATCTTAACCTGTCAGGCTTTATAATGAGAATGCTTTCTTTTCATAAGAGATATGACAGTCTTGTGCACATCACAAGAAATAATTCTGATGGGTAAATGGCCCTATGAAAAAGTTGTGAAATAAAGGTATTTTTAACTTGACCCTCCTAAAACATGTGTTTCATCTTTTTAAGCTATTAGATTTGGTAAGATGTTATTTTTAAGTAGCTATAAATTCTATTTTAAATATATTTAGCCATGACAATAAACTAAATCAATTTCTTAGAAATGACTTATGTTAATTTATATTCTAATTAACAGATGGAAATGCGATCATTAATATTTCACCACTAAAATCTGGTGTCACAAGACATAAAAATATAGGAGCTGGGGCCGGTGCTATGGTGTAGTGAGTAAAGCTGCCACCTCCAGTGCCGGCATCCCATATGGGAGCCAGTTCGAGTCCCAGCTACTCCACTTCCAGTCCAGCTCTCTGCTATGGCCTGGGAAAGCAGTAGAAGATGGCCCAAGTCCTTGGACTCCTGCACCCGCATGGGAAACCTGGAAGAAGCTCCTGGCTCCTGGCTTCGGATCAGCGCAATTCCAGCCATTGCAGCCAGTTGGGGAGTGAACTGGCAGAATGGAAGACCTCTCTCTCTCTCTCTCTCTCTCTCTCTCTCTCTCTTTCTCTACCTCTCCTCTCTCTGTGTAACTCTGACTTACAAATAAATAAGTATTTAAAAAATATATAGGAGCTGGCATTGTGGCATAGCAGGTAAAGCCTCCATCTGCAACGTCAGAATTCCCAGTGCATGCCGATTCATGTCCTGGCTGCTCCACTTCTGATCCAGCTTCCTGCTAATGGCCTGAGAAAAGCAGTAGAAGATGGCCCAAGTGCTTGGGCCCCAGGTACCCACATTGGAGACCTGGAAGATGCTTCTGGCTTTGGCCTAGCCTGGTGCTGCCCACTGTGGCCATCTGGGGAGTGAACCATCAGGTGGAAGATCTCTCTCTGTCTCTCTCTCTCTCTGGAGTTCTTTCAAAAAATATATAATTAATTTTTTAAAAAGTTATGAAAATGTAAATAGTGTTCAAATAAATGTACTAAATAGAAACATAAGTTCCCATCATTTGATGAAGGAATGGTGTGCTGAACAGAAGAAAACTTTGAGGATCAAACTTCATTTGCTAAAGCAAATGTTAACCAAAATGACAGACATTTTGGTCTCCTCTGATACCAGGCACTACAGTGCTCTATACAGTCATGACCTTGGAGGTTCTTCAATGAGTGATAAACTGTCCAGCAGCTGGCTTACCAGATCATGCCTTGGTTGAAGATCAGAGCGAGGACATTGCCACTGATGTCAAATTCGGTGTATGAAGGCTAGAGGAGACACAGATGTTCATTGGGTTAGCAGCTCAAATGGGAAAACTGAGAGCCAAGTGGTTCTGCATAAGCATGACTAGGCCCTCAACTACTTTCCTTCAGCAATAATAGCAAATAATCAGGATAACAATAATCAGAGATAAATAAAATAATAAGAAATAATCCTTCTGACAGAGTAAGACTAATTAAAAATGCTGTCATTCAATGCCGTGAAAGTATAGCAAGACACCCTCCAACATACTGCTGGTGAAAGCAAAAACTATAACAACCTTTCAGAAAAACAATCTCATGATACATATTAAAAACTTTAAAAAATGTCATTCTCTTTGTCTACTTCTAGGATCTTGTGCTAATTAAGTCATTTGTAGTGGTGACAAGTTTTATCAAGAAAGCATGAAATCTTCTAAGTATCCAACATTGTCTTAGGAAAAGCAACATATCTATCCAATGAATATATAGCAGCCAATTATGATCATTTTAGAATATTATACACATGAATGAAAACTATGCTGTAACAATAAACAAAACATAAAATTTTACATTCATTATTCTAATCAACTATATATGATTATATGCATGGAGAAAAGCCTGGAAAGTTCAGCAGAATTGTAGTATGCAGGTGGGTGATAGATTATGGTTTTTAGCTTCTTTCTGTAAGCTTTGTATATTTAAAAAAATTTGTTTCAACAAGAATATGAATTTTACAATAAAAGAAATATAGGAAAAAATAACAAAAGTTTAAGAAGTTATTCAACACAATGCCCAGTCTTCATGTCCCTGAGAATACTACTGTGTTCATGAAAGCAGCTGAAGTCTGTTGTTTGTGCAGAGGCACAAAAGACCCATTGCTCTGAAAAGGGCATCCTTGCTGGGATGGCTTATCCAAGTCTTCTTGGTGACACCTTTTCATCCTAACAGAAAAGCCTCTTATCAAAGAAGTTAATGATAATTAAAAATACAATGAAATAAGCTTCTACTTAATTTGTAATAGAGAATTCAGAGACTGACTGGTAAGAGAGTAAGAGAGCAGCAAATATGAAATGAGAGGATCAAGAAGACCATGAAAGAGAAACCAAGAGTGTGGCAAGTCCTAGCACTGCCCCAGGTCCTTATAACTCAAGGTATGCCTCAGACTCTAAATTGTTATCCCATATTAGCTCCTGCCTCCAACACATGCACACACACACACACACAAGATGATCCAAAAGAGTCCATGTTCTTCCCAAACCTAAGAAACCTAGATAACATTTAATAGGAGATGGAGTAGGTCTCTGATTTGAATCTCCAACAACTCTTTGCATCAAGAGTTTTATGAATTCAGGCCTCAACTTCATCACTTTCCCTCAAGACAGCAGTATTCCCCAATACTGCTAGAACACATGGGCAATCTACCTTGTCACAGACTCAGGGAATAAACAGAAAATATGGCATACCAAGAATTGTTAAGTCTCCAAATAACATTAAATATGAAATAATAAATAGCCTTGTATGTTAATAAGACAAAGATGACTTGGATAATTTCAACATAAATTAATTCCAGATAGTAAAGTACACATACAATGTGTTTCACTAGCTTACAGATTCTCTAGAAGTATAATGTTAACAAGA
Source organism: Lepus europaeus (assembly GCF_033115175.1). NCBI lineage: Eukaryota > Metazoa > Chordata > Mammalia > Lagomorpha > Leporidae > Lepus > Lepus europaeus. The sequence continues at coordinate 80,139,413 of NC_084838.1, read as the reverse complement.
TGCAAAAAGGTTTGGTTGACAGTTTTTGCTCTGAAATAAACCATGAAAAAATGTGTCCTCCAAGGAGAAAAATAAATTACTTCTCATAAGGAGAACATGAACTCTTTCTCCTTCCATGGGAGCAGTGTTCCATGGATCATCGACATGTTTCTTTCCAGAGCCCTATGTTATCACAGAGCACATTTGAACAGTGTTCCATGAGGTGGCCTGTGCCATCTGCGGTCTTAGAACAGCTTTTCTGTGTGAATTCAAGACTCAAAACTTCCATCTTGGCCTCTTTAGAATGGTATCATGCTGTAGCCTAGTAAACTACTGAACATGGCATGCACTCAAACTTTTGAAGTCTATTTACTCTCTCACAAGCAAATAAACCTCTTAAGTGTCATATGAAATGAGATATTTTTGCAACTAGTGGACCTGAAAAGGACACACTGCCAACCCCTGTCTTCAAACTATGTTTGTGGCAGGGACAGTAGAAGAAAGCCCTGATGTCTAGATGGGCCTGATACAGAGAGAAGTTGGAATCCCTACTCTATCAGGTAGTTTGGTGGTCCTGACACTTGAATGAGAATCAAGCCTGAATCTTAGACTTTCATTACCACTTCCTGGTTGGGTGAGTCAGAATCATCACTTATCTAATTAAGTCTTAGTTTCCTCAGAGATCAGGGGGGTCTACAAATTATGTTTCATGAGCTAAATCTGGACTGCCATCGGGTTTTGTAAATAAATGTTCATTGGAATACAGCTACACTCATTCATTTATGTATTGGACAAAAATAATAGAGTTTAGTAACTACAACAGAGACTATATGGCTTGTAAAAATTAAAACTCTCTTAGTGAGCATTGAAGCTAGCAGTTAGGATGCTCACATTCTACATCAGAGTGCCGTGATTCAATTTCAACTTCTTGCCAATGCAGACCCTGGGAGGCAGCAGTGATGACTCAAGTGATTAGGTTTCTGCCACCTATATGGGGCACCTGGATTGAGTTCTTGGCTTCTGGCTCCAATACTGACCCAGTCCAGACTGTTAAGGCATTTGAGAAGTGACCCTAGGGATGGAGATGCTCTCTCTATTTCTGCCTCTCTAATAAATTAAAAAAATTAAATTTTTAAAGTAAAAAGAATAAAACTTAAACAAATAAATAATAATTTTAAAGAAAATAAAATACTAATTATAAGGCCCATGACAGAAAATGTCTGCCAACCCATGAACCAAATAATTTCCAATATTCCTTTTTAATCTGAAAATCTATTATTTGTTGAATATCAGATCCAGCTATTAAAGAAGTGTTTCTCTCCTAACACTAGAATTAAATTCCTTTATGCATTAAAAATAGAAACTTCCATTGTAAAAATTAAATACTGGGGTCAGCATTGTGGCATTGAGGATTAAGCCATTTCTTATGATGATGGCATCCCATATCAGAGTGCCAGTTCAAGTTTTAGCTGCTCTGCTTCCAATCCAGCTAGTGTGCCTGAGAAGGTAGCAGAGGATGGCCCAAGTGCTTGAGCCCCTGCCACTCATGGGAGAGACCAGGATGGAGTTCCTAGATCCTGGTTTTAGCCTAGCCCAGACTTGATTCTTGTGGCCATTTGGAGAGAAGTCTCTCATTGCAATAAGTTACCTGAGTTTCTTCAAACAAATCCCATGTACCACCGGTTGCAAAGGTACTTATAGAGTTGTAGGCTGGTGTGACTGGTGGTTTTGGAGCAGTGGTTCTCAAATGAGGTTCCCAGACATGAGTCAAAAAGCTTCACCTGGAAACTTGTTAGAGGAGCATTCTCAGGTCCTCCTCCCAGATCTACTGAATCTGAAAGCTATATTTTCTGAGGCCCTTCAGGAGACTAGGATATGCATTTAAATTTGAGAACCACAATCGAAGACAAACCCTATATTCATCTCCTAAGATGATTCAGCACATAGGGCTCCACACTTCAACTGGAGTTGAAGGCAGGATCCTGTTAACAGCAGACAGCTCTGTCCACATACTCAAGTGGAACGTCAAACATAGTCTGTTCCTGTTCACATGTTCTCACCCATTATGGAATGTCCATGACTTCTTATTGACTTCTTCATACTATCTTCCTGAGCTGCTACACATTCCCAGCTAGAAAACAACAGTTCATCTGTCAATTCTATGTCCCAGCTCATCTGCCAACTCCATTCCACTGCAAGTAAGCCATATGAGCTGAGAAGTATCTTGAACTGCAAATGCTGTAGGTCTGGCTCATGAATAATGCACACTTGATCAGAGCCCTTTAAATTTCTAGGGTTATGCATTGCAATGAAAGTTCAATATTATGGGAGTCTGATTATTGGCTATGAAGTTAATCGGAAATGGGTTTGAGGACTAACTCTATCAAGGACCAGCTATGCATCTTTGAACAAATTAACATCCCCTAAGTTTCAAATTTTTATAAAATAGGGATAATAATACCTAATTCACAGAATTGCTAGCATAATTATATGAAATAATATATGTAAAGTATTTCATAGTTTCTGATACATAGTAAGCACTACAAAAAATATGATACAAAAGAATTTAATATGGTTGGAAATCCACTCCAATGATCTGTCAATTAATGCCTCTTATTTACAAATCCCTTTATGAATCTTGAATCCCTTTGTCAGATCTCAAGGAAATTCACCATATTTTCCATTTAAACACATTTAACAAAAATCACCTTAAAATGCAATTGTAAACAACATGCTGACTTTAACTTAACATGCCCTTACTCTATGCTCACATTCAATTCTGTATCTTCTTGGATATTTTTACTTTGCCAATAATGGGTAAGAATGATGTCAGTACAAATTAAAGTAAAGACATTCTGTGTTGAAGTATTGGAGAAAACCCAAAGAGCTTAGAAGAGGTCCACCTTGCTGATTCACAGCAGTTGAAATCCCTTCTGGGAGCAAACCATACCACTCCCCATGAGTCAGTGAATTCTTTAGAAAAATTGAGAACTCCCACTCCCATATTCAGAGAAGCCTTGGATATATTGATTTACATTACAAGCTCTGGATAATTTGCCCCATACCAATAATTTTCCCACATCAGTTCATTTTCATAGGTTTGTTGTGATAATACCTTGGATGTAAATTTACAACTGGAAAATGGATCACTTTTTTAAAAAAAGATTCATTTATTTATTTGAAAGGCAGAGTTAGAGAGAGAGAGAGAGAGAGAGAGAGATCTTCCATCTGCTAGTTCACTCCTCAAACGACTTCAATAGTCAGGGCTGGGCCAGGCCAAAGCCAGGAGCCAGGAGCTTCATCTAGGTCTCTAACATGGGTAGCAAGAGCCCAGGCCTTGGGCTATCTTCCACTACTTTCCTAGGCACATTAGCAGGGAGCTGGACTGGAAGTGGCGCAGCTGGGACTTGAACAGGTGCCCATAGGGGATGCCAGGGCTGCAGGCAGTGGCTTAATCTACTGTGCCACAACACCGGCTCTGAAAAATAGCACCACTTTTAACCTAACATCGATAGAACCTATACATAAATCAATATATGGAACATAATACTTTTGTCTAGCAGTATACTTCCCCTGACTACATAAATTAGAAACCTCACTTAAATTCGCAAACTCAATTTTTCATCCATAAAATGGGCATGATAGTTGGTTATGTCAAAATTTTACCCAATTTTTGTGCTGGATCCTACAGCATTTAGTCTTCTAAAGAGGTTATTATAATAAGGTGAATAGCTTTTTAAATAGGTGAGCAAGTAGAGCACATATTTTGCATAACATTTAAGACACCTGCCTCCCTTAGCAGGGTGCCTGGATTTGTGCCTTGGCTCTGCTCCTGATTCCAGCTTTCTGCTAATAATGTGTACTCTGTGATGCAGCAGAGATGCTTCAAATAGCTGGGTTTCTACTGCCCATGTGGGAGACTCAAACTGAGTTCTGGTTCCTGGCTTCAGCCTGGCCAAGTCCTGGCTATTGTGGCATTTGGAGAGTAAACAAGCAGATGGAATCTCTCTCTGTCACATAAATACACATATTTTTTAAAGTATAGTACTAAGTAATCATTAGTAGCATGAGAAACTAGTCACCATTAAGTGAAAAAAGCAAGTATCAGCCTATCTATTTGTATATATGTAGACATACATACACAATATTTGCATATAAATATAAGTGATACGAATACTATTTAATTCAAATCCAAGTAATCTCACTATTGATGGAATTGCCTGTGGTTTTTATTTTCACATTTAGCTTTACTCTGGTTTCCAAATTTTCTAGATAAACTGTGAATTTAGGAAAGAAGTAATATGCTTGTTTTTTGGTTGGTGGTAGAAATGGCCACATTTTTGTTCTTCATTTCTGGAAGAATTCTCAATTATCTCCTTTGCCCGTGTCAGATTTTCCTTCGTTTTATGACAAATATTTTCTGGACACATTCATCAATCAACAAGTCTAGAAGAACAGCAGCAAAATATCTGGAGCAGCCTCTTTGCCCCCAGAACAATCCTATTTTAGATTTCTGCATCTACACCTTTCCTGGCCATACTTTGCAGCTCAGGGGCCTTTCTTAATCTCAGCCCTCCACAAGAAACACCTTCTATTTCTTGAAATCTTGATCCTCCCTCAAGACCAGGCTCAAATGCTTCCCTCCTGCTGCCAATGTCTACATTTTTCAAAGGCCCATACCAGCTGATTCTGCCCATGGCATTTACCTTTTATGCCCTTTACTGTTATTGGAATCTTGCCAATCAAAGACTAGTGAAGAATTTGAGAAACTGGAGAATGAGTATCCCCTCTGCAAAGGATAGCTCTTGCCTTTCTCCCTAGGAGTAATGTTGGGCCTTCCAATATATCAAGAAAAGCAACAAATTCTTATACACTTATGTAAAAGCTCCCAGGTTTGAAATAATATATCTTTAAAGAACACATTGTCTAGACCAAACCAAAAACAAACAAACAAAAAAACCCACTCTATTGATTGAATCTTGCCCTGCATTCCCCTATAACCTAGCTGAGAGGTTTGCTCAGAATGATCTGCGCCTAATATGCACTCAACTGTGGAAGCCACCCACTTGATGGGTCCTTCATAATAGGATTCACATCAAAGATCCAGCATCCAACATTAATGTTTTAGCAGTTGTTTTGATTCTGAGTTTTTTTCCAAAGAGCCTTCCAAAGGTAGTATAGAGAATTTTTTTCTCTATGACCTAAAACAAGGACTTGTTTCCTGTACTTAGTACTAACCCATGAGCACTGTCAGCACTCAATAAATAATAAATTATAGTCATTTAATTACAGCTTTTATGCATCCAGGTCATGTTATATTGACTTCATATTTGTAGTCAAATATTCTACCACTTAAGAGGAAAACAGCAAGGAATACAAGGCAAGCAAAAGTCAAGCAATGGTCTAAGAAAGAAATGGCAATTTTTATGTCTGCCTCAGAAGAGCTGAATCAGGCAAAGAAAATAGAAATGAAACCCAGCCAGCTGAATACCTCATAGCAAGGAATGGGAAAGCAACATTATAGCATCCTGGATCTATAGCATTACCTCACCGTTGTTCACCAAAGAGCATTACCTAACTGCTTTTGGCTCATTTGCGGAGGCACTTTCAGTGAGGGCGATAGAGATGACCTAATATAAGGCATCATCCATAGTTAGATGGTCATAGACTTTAGCTTGAAGTCTTGAAAACATCTTGAAAGCAACACTTGTCTTCAGACAAAAGAACATGGGCTAGAAGGGAAGTCAACTATAATAGATATTCCTACAATGAAGAGAAAAGTACCACTGTTGACTCAAGAACACAGTGCTAGAACTGACTCTCTGTATCACCCCTGGAAGGAGACAGAGTTCTGTCAATAGACAGTGCTGCCTTGATGGTGTTAAAATGTGAAGGTTCAACATTCAATCAACCAGTCAGCATGTCATGTGACTGGCATCAAATAGCAGAGGTCAGAGCCTCTGTTCGCATAGAACTTTCCTTCTAACAGAGTATGAAATAATAAGCACCATTTCTAAAATAAGATGTCAAATAGTTGAACATCTTATGAACAAAACAGAATGTTTAAACAGATAATGCCTTATGGGCTACAAGCATTGGAAGCCTCAGGGAAGAATCAGTCATGCCAAGTTCTAGGCCAGCAGCACCCCTTGGGGGAGAAATGGCTAAGATCATCTTACCTTTGAGTTTAAAACAGAAGCCCAGGTCTATACACTTTACAAAACAACTGCAAAAGTGCTAGTGGATGCTCTCAAAGAGAAAGAAAAGCATCAGACCATATAGAGTATTGGTGGTCCCAGGAAGTGATTCGGAAGCCACTGGAGGATTTTAAGCAAATGAATGCTATCAATCCCCTAGATCATATTCCTTGGGATAGCTGGAGCCAATCTCATTTGCAAAAGAAGGACAGGGCAGTGTGGTGATGTGGTAGAGCTCACAGTAACATGTGCTCTGCTGCTGCTCTCAAACTTTGTGAGAGGTTGTAGGGTGCAGCACAAAGGAACAGTAAGTGATGGGGGCTGGCATTATAACATAGCAGGTAAAAGCTGCTGCCTACAGTGTCAGCAGCCCATATGGGCACCAGTTCATATCCTAGCTGCACCACTTTCAATCCAGCTCCCTGCTGACGGCTGGGAAAGCAGCAGAAGATGGTCCAAGTGCTTGGGCCCCTGCCCACATGGGAGACCTGTAAGAGGCTTCTGGCTCCTGGCTCTTCGCCCAGCCCCACTCATTACAGCCATCTGGGGAGAAATGGAAGATCTCTCTCTCTCTGTAACTCTTTCAAATAAATAAATAAGTCTTTTTTTTACAGATTTATTTGAGAGGAAGAGTTACAGACAGAGAGAGGGAGAGATAGAAAGAAGTCTTCCGTCCGCTGGACTCCCCAAAAGACCGCAACTACCAGAGCTGCACCGATCGGAAGCCAGGAGCCAGGAGCTTCTTCTGGGTCTCCCACATGGGTGCAGGGGCCCCAGCACTTGGGCTATTTTCTACTGCTTTTTACAGGCCATTAGCAGAGAGCTGGATCTGAAGAGGAGCAGCAGAAAACAAACCGGTGTCCACATGGGATGCCGGCACTGCAGGCAGAGATTTAACTTACTACGCCACGGCGCTGGCCCCAATAAGTAAGTCTTTAATAAAAAGAAAAGCAAGTGATTAATTCAGTGCTGGTGGAATTCACAGAAGCCTGAATCATTGTTTGAGGAATAGAAGCCACTCTTGTAAGAATCAGGCTCCACCACTTGCCAGAGCCCTTTCAGTAAACTGGGCCTTCCTTAAAACTTCCACGGTCACTTCCTCATGCCTCTGTCAAGTTCTTGTTAGTGTGAGGGCTTTATAAAGTAATCACCATATTTACCACGTCATTTCATCCCCTAGTCTACTGCACAGTAACTGGCATATGATAGTTTCTCAAGAGTTTGGTGGAATTCAAAGAAATTCAAAGAATACACAATTGATACCTCCCATCCAGCCCTACATCTAGAAATTCCAGCAAGCTCATCGGGTCAGCCTACAATATTGAGATTTACTGAGTCCAACATTTTCAATGACAGGTTGAAATTATCCATCCTGGGCTAATTTTACTAGAATATTTTAAGCTGTGATACTCATGTCTGACCTCTTCTGAATTACTGGTTTTTATTTATTGATATCTAAAACAAAGATCCCACCCACTCAGTTTGAGAGTATCCTTCTTCTTGCAAAGTGAGTATAAACATTGAATCACAGAGGAAAAGTCCAAAAGGAGAAAAATTAATATCATACTTACATATCCATATTCCAAATCCCAGCACCAGCAGTAATTGCAAAATCTCACAAAACATGCCCTGAGAAAGTCCCCGATGAGGATGGTGACGTATGTGGTCAGGACATCAGAAACTGTCAGTCTCACAAATTCCTATTGAGATATTATGTGAATTAAAACATACATTTCTGTTTTCAAATTGTCTTAGTGTTGTCAATAGATCTGTCACGTGTCTAACAACATTTTGGCTTAAAGACTAGAATTACTGGTAGAAGAAAAAAACAAAAAGGCATACCTAGTAAATGAAAAATGTTTAACACCTGTTTTATTATTGTAAAAGTAATTACTAACATTTCCAAACCACTGTATCAAAATCTTCTCACTCAGAAACGTTTACAAGCATGACACAATTTTTTTAAAAGGCAGTATTAACATACAGAAATTACCTAACAGTGAATCGTATATTTTAAATGAGTGAAATGTATGGTGTGTGAGTGACATCTCAGTAAATTGTCCTAACAATTCTAAAATTCAGGGCAGGCCTTTGGCCTAGCAGTTAAGATGCCCTCACCCCAGACCAGGGTCCTTGGGCTCCATACCTGGCTGCTACTTCTGAATCCAGCTTCCTGAAGATTCAGACCTCCGGAGGCACCAGTGATGGTGTCAGTGATTGGTCCCTCCAATGAAAACTCCGTTGTGTTCCAGGCTTCCAGCTTTGGCCTGGTCCACTCATGGACACTTGAGGAGTGAACTAATGCATTGGAGTGCTCTCTCTCTCTCCCTCTCTCTCTCTCAAAAATTTTTACAAAGCGCTAAATTCTACAACTTAATGGGAAAAATAGGTTTTTTAAAAAAAAATTCAAAATGGGGTACAGGGTATGAACTCTTTTGTTAAGAAAACACTCTGTGTATGTGTGTATATATGTGTGTGTGTGCATGCATAATATGTATATGCAGCTGAAAGGTCTAGGAAATTAGAGACTGATTATTTCAGTGATGTGGGCTTGAATTTATGTGCAAAGTGTGTGTGGTTTGAGTTAAAAGTTCGCTATTTCCTCATAGACATATCATAACAATAGTAAATGAATATAAGAATAGACATACAAATGCAATTCAAAAACCTCATGGAAATGAATTTAAAAGATAAATTTATTTTGGTGCAAATGAAACTTTGAAATCCATGCAGAATACTTTCATAACACACATTTTTCATGGATTTTTGAAAACTGCATACATTTTCATCAATATAGTTCAGTTCTCTTTGCTGTTCTCTTACCAATAACTTGAGCCCTAGGACAGACAACACTGAATATCTAGTCAGATATATTTTCCAGAAACATTAGTGTTCTTCTACAATATGAAAAGTCTTCTGGTTTTTATTTCTAGCTCCCTATGAGAAACCTTCAAAATGTTCATGAAAATACTTACTATGAAAAGCTATGTTTGGATTTCAAATATTGTACACCAAAATAACCTGGTCTTTTAATTTCACTTTCCCATTAACTTGCTAAATCCCCTCATGTATACTTGCCCCTCTAATATAGCTGGTGAATTAGCCGAGGACAAAGAATCACTTGTCAAGTAGTGGTTAGGTGAATTTCCAGCTCCTGCTTCAGAGCAGTGCTTCCTAAATGCCAGGCAGTCGGGTACCACTTTCATGATTCTTGCAAAGGCCAAGTACATCTGAAGTATTAATGATATATTTCTTCTAGCTTATTTGAAGAAAATAACTGCTACTATTGTAAAGAGAATGTGTATAACACCTGCCATAAATAGAAGTTAACTGGAATGTAAATATAATAAAACAAATAAAATATTAAAAACTGAAAAATATAAGCTTTTAAAGGTTGCCTTGGGGCTGGTGTTGTGGCGCAGTGGGTTAAAGCCCTGGTCTGAAGCGCCGGCATCCCATGTAGGCGCCGGTTCTGGTCCCAGCTTCTCCTCTTCCGATCCAGCTCTCTGCTATGGCCTGGGAAAGCAGTAGAAGATGGCCCAAGTCCTTGGGCCTCTGCACCCGTATGGGAGACCTGGAAGAGGCTCCTGGCTCCTGGCTTCGGATTGGTGCTGCTCTGGCCGTTGCGGCCATCTGGGGAGTGATCCAGCGGATGGAAGACCTCTCTCTCTCTCTCTCTCTCTCTCTCTGCCTCTCCTCTCTGTGTAACTGACTTTCGAGTAAATAAATAAATCTGTAAAAAAAAAAGTTGCCTTAGCATTAGTTTCCACCAAAAGTGGCACCTGTCCATAGTATATTTTGGAAATGATCTTAAAGAACAGGAATGAGGAGTGGGTATTTAGAGCAGTGGTTAAGATGCTTCCTAGACACCTAGATTGTATATCAGAGTGCCTGGGTTCAGGTCTTGCCTTCACTTCCAATCCAGGTTCCTATTAATGTGCACCCTAGCATGCAACAGATGATGAAATCAAGTACTTGAGTTTCTGCCACCCACACAGGAGACCAAGGCGGAATTCCAGGCTCCTGGCTTTGGCCTGGCTGAACCCTGGCTGTTGTGAGCATTTGGAAAATGAATCAATGGTGGCAGACTTAGATAAAAATATAGGTAGATGGATAGATAGATATAGATATAGATATAGATAGATTATAGATATAGCTATATAGATATAGATAGGTATATATGCATACACTTATATACACAAATATGCATATATACCTTTCAAATAAATAAAAATACATCCACTCATGTTGAAAAATAAAACGAGAATGGGAAATAGGGAGAATAAAAAAGGAAAAAGAAGAAAAGCCTTCCTCCCAGGATGTATTAAGAGTTGTCCCTGCGGGGGCAAGTGAGTCTTGGTCCTTCTGATTCCCCATATTCTTATACTGCTCTTCCCTTTGTCCTCTGTACTTCAGCCCCACTGGCATTCTTTAAAACCCTCAAACTACGTACTCTTTCAGACCATAGGACCTTTGAACGTGGTTTTCACTGTACTCGTTGATTTATACCTCACCTTGATTCAACTGAATATGCGTCACTACAGCATCATTTGGAAGAGTCTCTCTCCCCTCCCTGATAAGGCCATGATCTCTCCAAAAAATTCTCCACATTTCCCCTCCTTTTTATTATTTGACAGATTGAGTTAGACAGTGAGAGAGAGAGACAGAGAGAAAGATCTTCCTTCTGTTGGTTCACCCCCCAAATGGCCGCTACGGCTGGCGCACTGTGCTGATCTGAAGCCAGGAGCCAGGTGCTTTCTTCTGGTCTCCCATGGGGTGCAGGGCCCAAGCACTTGGGCCATCCTCCACTGCCTTCCTGGGCCACAGCAGAGAGCTGGCCTGGAAGAGGAGCAACTGGGACTAGAACCTGGAGCCCATATGGAATGCCCCGCCGCAGGTGGAAGATTAACCAAGTGAGCCACAGCACTGGTCCCCGCATTTTTGCCTTATAGTGCTTTGTTGCCACTGTATATTTGCAATTTTTGTGTATTTATTTAATTAATAGCTCACCCCTAGTCTCCAATAGACTAATTTTCACAAGAACAGGGAACTGGTAAATAGTTGTTTCCCACTGTGTATCTAGCATTTAACACAATACTTGGCACTTAGCGCTCTTTCAATAAACATAGGATTAAGCAGTGTGTGAGAATAGTTTCCTGCAGTTAACTTTGGGATGTAGCTTTTCTCTTCCTTATCCTTTTGCTCCTTTTCATTCCCCAGTCAAGGTTGAGTTCAGATTCTAATAACTAGCACCAATTAGAGGTAGAGCATGGTGGACACCTTTTAGTTTTCACTGCTGGGTCAGAAAGACTTCCTCGTAGGGCCATCATTGTAGTACAGTGGGTTAAACTGTACTACAGTGGCTACTCCATTTCCAATGAAGCTTCCTGATCAGGCACAAGTACTTGGGCCACTACCAACCATGTAAGAGATAAGGATGGAGTTCCTGGCTTCTGGCTTCAGGTTGGCTTAGACCTGGCTCAGACCTGGCAAGCAGTGAACCAGTGGATGGAAGATCTCTTGTTCCTGCACTTTCTCATTGTCCCTGTCATTCTGTCTCTGTCAAACATATCAATATGTCTTTAAGAAAATTTAAAAAAAACAGATTTCCTCAGGTAAGAGAAAATTTCCGAGTGCTTAGGAAGTCATCCATGCCCTCAATCTAATGGTGGAAATTTCATTTTGTCTCAAGCCATCACCTAACTTTCACATAAAATATCTGAAGAGGATTCAAACGTTATACCACAAATTTCAAATACCTATTCAAACTGTAGGAAGAATAACCTGCTTTAGAGAAAAAAAGAATTCCAAAAATGGTGGTCCCACCTATCCTTGGGTACCTTATACAGTTCTGAGTCCTAGAATGGTAGATGAGGTGGGAACCAGGTCTCCTGTTGAACACCCCACTCTACACTAACAACTTGACACTCATGACATTTAGTTAAAATATCCTGAACCTCCTTATCCATAAACTTAAGGGAATCATTAATAAGTAAAGGGAGTCGGCGCCGCGGCTCAATAGGCTAATCCTCTGCCTGCAGCGCTGGCACACCGGGTTCTAGTCCCGGTCGGGGCGCTGGATTCTATCCCAGTTGCCCCTCTCCAGTCCAGCTCTCTGCTGTGGCCCAGGAGTGCAGTGGAGGATGGCCCAGGTCCTTGGGCCCTGCACCCGTATGGGAGACCAGGAGAAGCACCTGGCTCCTGGCTTTGGATCAGCGTGGTGCGCCAGCCACAGCAGCCACTGGGGGGTAAACCAATGGAAAAGGAAGACCTTCCTCTCTGTCTCTCTCTCTCTCTCACTGTCCACTCTGCCTGTCAAAAAAATAAGTAAAGGGAAAGCAACAGTCAAGAGCATCACATAGGTCACCAGCTGCAGATGCCCCAAGGCAGGAGCTTAGAGAGTGTGCTGAAACTATAATTATGTTGCTGTGGGACTATTCAGCATGGGAACAAGGACACAAACTCTGGGACCAGACTGTAGATTAAATCTAGGTTCCTGTCACTGATTTCCTGTGAGTCATGGGCAAATCCCTTTCTCCTCATCCATAAAATGGGAATGATAATATAACATCGCAGAACACAATTTTAAAATTCAAGGAGGCAATGCTTTGCATATCAAAAGAATTCAATAAATGTTAGCACTGCCTTCTCCCCTTCTCCCAACATGTAGATTTTGGTATTCAGCTATGGTAGATGGCCCCCAGCAATGGCTCTGCTGCCTGTCTACCAAATGCCATTGGAGAGAAGACCAAATGACTACTTAGGAACCTCTGCAGAGGCAAAGGAACAGCCCCATTATCTTATATTCAGAACAAAGAGAGCTTTGAGTCCCAAAGCATCCTTGACAAGACACGAAGCAGAGGGCATCCATGGAGAAGAGGAAACATCCAGAATGTTCTCATAGAACAACAGATGAGCCTTTAGGGTACATCCTCAACATTATCCACCAAGCAGCTGCCTTTATTATTTCTTCTGGAGTCATTGTTTTTAACTGACTAAAGGACATAAATGATTCCAGATGCAAGGATATGGATATTGATCTCTTCAAGGCAGCCTTGCCAGCACTAGGAATTGTTATGCTTAGGGTGTTCTCTGGGTTCCCATGGATTCCACCTGCCTCATCAATATTCCACTCAGAACTGCTCTCCTTCCCCAGGGCCAGCTCCTAGACTTTCCACACATGCTTAAGGCTCTTTTGGAAAAAAGAAGGTGGAAGGGAAAGGGGGAAAATCCAGCTACAAATGTCAGGAAGGAAAGATGATGAAGCAAGGAAACTCACCACAGATAGGATTTAGAAAACAAAACAAACAAACAAAACAACATGGCTCAGGGGGCAAGAGAAAGAAAGGAATGGCTTTTCCTTTAAGTCGGGTTATGTCAGACTATCACGGAATCTTCCGAATCACAAACACAACGTCCTAGACTGCATTGCGGTCGTCATTCCTACAGGGTGAATCCATGCCCCTCTCCCAGAAATGGCCAGCTTGGATCTTTTTTTTTTTCTTCTTCTTTTTAGCATGTAATTCTTTGAATCCTGTTCAACATGTGTTCATCTGTCACAGGGTAGGTTTCTTGGCCCTTATGCCAGTCTGAATTCTAGGATGTACAGGAGAGAAAGTCTCAAATTCACTGAACTTACGAAAAATGCACTATTCTTTCAACTTCTCAAAATTTGTGAAGAGTGGGGAAACAACACATATGTGGTAAAAACAGACTCCTAGTAAGGACCATGACCATACTATACTTCAAAGAGCCTGAAATACAGAAATCCATGCACACTGTGTATGCACTTCCTGTTGCTGCTGTTAACCATTGCCACAAATTTAATGGCTTAAAGCAGTACAAATTTATTTCTTATGGTTCCAGAAGTCAGAAGTCTAAAATCAAAGTTTAGACATGGTGGGGGAGGATCTATTTTCTTATCTTTTCCAACTTCTAGAGGCCACCTGTATCCTGCTCTGAACATTCTTCCTCCATCTTCAAAGTACATCACTAAGATCTCTGGCGTCACATTTCAATTTTTGGTTTGTCATTTGTGTCGCCCACTTCTGAATATTCTTGCACTTTCACGAGGCCCTGATAACATAATTGAGGATAAAATATTTCTACCCCAAGGTCAGTAGCTTACTCACATCTGCAAAGTCTATCTTGCCATATAAAGTCACATGACCATAGGTTCCAGCAATTAGGACACAACAACTTACGGGGACCTTATTTTGTCTATCATTCCCTGAATCACACACTTCTCTGTACTATGTGCAGACAACTTTGATTTCATTTAATTTATTATTTCATATATAACATGTACCTGTAAACATGTATAAGTACATGTATGAAAATCAAATATTTAATAACATAGCAAGGGCCGGCACAGAGGCTCAACAGGCTAATCCTCCACCTTGTGGCGCCAGCATACTGGGTTCTAGTCCCGGTCGGGGGGCCGGATTCTGTCCCGGTTGCCCCTCTTCCAGGCCAGCTCTCTGCTGTGGCCTGGGAGTGCAGTGGAAGATAGCCCAAGTGCTTGGGCCCTGCACCCCATGGGAGACCAGGATAAGTACCTGGCTCCTGCCTTCGGATCAGTGCGGTGCACTGGCTGCAGTGCGCCGGCCGCAGCAGCCATTGGAGGGTGAACCAATGGCAAAGGAAGACCTTTCTCTCTGTCTCTCTCTCTCACTGTCCACTCTGCCTGTCAAAAAAAAAAAAAAAAAAAAAAGTAGCAAAATAAGAAAGGGAAAGGTTAATTTGGTCCTTGAAAACTTAAAAAAAAGGAAAATAGAATCTTTAGATATACCATATTTTCTGTACTTACTTTTCAATTATTTAAGTCTAGAATTAAATACACTAAAGTTTTTTCTACCTACAATTGATTGGCTAAGTCTTGTAAGCATCTGATTGAGACTGAGACTGAAGATATCTATTGATATCCTTATGTGCAAAAATTAAATTAATTTTATGATGATAATTTATTTTTCAATTTTCTTTTTATGTAAAAGTACTTAAAAGATTGTACAAATAATTTTATAGATTCTATTACTGCTGAAAATTGAAGTATTAATAAAACAAAACCGATATACTTTAAAATTTCTGTTCTCAGGGCCAGCACTGTGGCACAGTGGGTTAACGCCCTGGCCTGAAGTGCCAGCATCCCATATGGGTGCTGGTTCAAGACCCAGCAGCTTCACTTCCAATCCAGCTCTCTGCTATGGCCTGGGAAAGCAGTAGAAGATGGCCCAAGTCCTTGGGCCCCTGCACCCACGTGGGAGACCCGGAGGAAGCTCCTGGCTCCTGGCTTCAGATTGGCACAGCTCCACCCCGTTGCGACCAATTGGGGAGTGAACCATAGGATGGAAGACCTCTCTCCCTCTCTCTCTCTGCCTCTCCTCTCTCTAGGTAACTCTGACTTTCAAATAAATAAATAAATCCTAAAAAAAAAAAAAAAAAAATTCTGTTCTCCATAGTGGATTAAAGCCCAAAATCAGTGTATGAAATGCACATTAGGAATATCAATTCCAATGAGTTAAAATTATAGGATTTTGTAAATATAATTAGAATCTGCATAGATACAACAGCACTGGGGCAGGCATTGTTGTGTAGCCCAAACCCCATATTGGAGTGTTGGTTTAAGTCCTGGCTACTTCACTTTTGATCCAGCTTCCTGATAATACCTGGGAGGCAGCAGATGATGGCTGGAGTACTTGGGTCCCTGCTACTCATGTGGGAACCCAGAGGAGTTCCTGACTCCTAGTTTCAGCCTGGCCTAGCCCCATGCTTTTGGGTAATGAACCAGTAGATAGAAGATCTCTCCTTTTTTATTTTCTCTCTCTCTCTCTCCTCCTTTTCTCTGTCAGCCTACCTTTCAAATAAATGAGATGATAGACAAATCTTAAAAAAAAGTTACAGTTGCTTAAAAAAAAGAAAAAAGAGAGCTAAAGTAAGTTTTTTGTTGGTTTCGTTTGGTTTATTCTCCCTTATTGGCCAGAAAGTCATAGAAAACATTACTTCTTTTCTGCATTAATAGGTCTTATCTCGGACTGGGGTCATGCACACATTCATCAGGAAAACAATTTAAAATAGTATTTCCTTGTACTATAAGATAAATAATTTGACAAAAATTGATATTAGTATGTGTTCTCAAAATGGTCTATTTTTGTTTTGTTTTGTTTTGTTTTGTAGCAAAGATGGGACATTAAATAGAGTTTAGATACTGCTTGGGCAAAATGTAGGTGCCTTATTAGAACACAAATATATAGTAAACATATCCTTACCCTATTTAAATAATCCATCCTTTACATGTAACTATAAAAGGGTCATACAAATAGCACTTACCTCAAGGAATGGATTGCATGAGATTTTATATATATATATGAACTTCAGAGCCAGCATATAGTAAACATTCAATAAATATTAGCTATGGTTTATTAATAAATAATAAAAAGGCCACTTTAGTGGGAGAAATATTGACACTGTTCTTTGTAAGTCCTCTAGTTGCCATGCACTTCCGTTCGAGGCATTACCTGGCCCACCATCGTTTCCCAGCAGGGTCCTCGAGGTACATCTGCAGGGTGAACAAAAAACGGTGGCCCAGTGCTATTCCCAGAGAGTGATGCATTGTAGGCCTTGATCATGTTGGCTTCCCATAAGGTAATATTGGCCTTTACTAGCTTTTCCTCTTCAATCTAGAAAGCAAACAAATGGAAATGAAAATGAAGTCAAAAATTTTCAAAGGCATTCCAGACAATCTTGAGACTTAAAATTTAAAGATATGCTTATGACAAAGACAATCCAGACACAAAGTTTACCTTGTTATTAATCTCATCCATCAAGGCAAGAATAAATACATACAGGTTGCCCAAAAGAAGAGCAAAAATGCGTCCTAATAGCCACTTCAGGGCAATGAGAGGATGGTAGTCTTCCAGTTCAGCAAATAAGTCAAACAGTGTTGGGCAGAACATCCCCAGGAGGGACATAACCATGTTCATCTACAGAGACATAAGCAATGAACCAGGTTAATAGTGCTTACACATTGCTATTGCTTTACTCCAGAATTTTGGAAGATCCTCAGTTAGGTTCCTTTTATTTTTTCTAAGACTAAAGAAGACTAGTGCATGCACTCTTAGATTTTATCTTAATAAAACAGCAAAGATAGTATCAACTCCAAATTCTCAAGAATACATGTGTATGTGCTTGTGTAGGTACCAGCAATAATTGTTTACTGGTATAGTGAGAGATAAAATTTATATCACTCTACTGAGAGAACACATATTATTCCACATGGTAACTTATTTGGATATTATGATGCACTTCACAGCAAGATCTCCAAAGGAAATGGAAAATGATCTGGTTGAGGATGAGGTACAAATTTAAAAATGCTACTTTGAGTCTTCAGCATATGGGTTAGTTTAATTAATTAAAAAATGATTAATTGCCTAAGGTGGGCCCAGACTTAAATACCAAATCTTGAGGAATCCAAACTTTTACTGACAGAAAGGAATAGAATGGAATTATCTAAAGACAACATAAGATATTAATTGAAATAGATAGAGGATAAATAGCGTAATACTAGGGAAGCCCAGGGAGGAAAATTTCAAAAATGAAATAATGGTCCACAAGGACAATGATAAAGAGAATGATATGGGGCTGGAGGTGGGAATATGAAAATTAAGAAATGTGTCATTCTTGACTCCTGGCTGTATAGCATCCATAAAACATTGCTACCATGTGGAATTAAATCAAAGAATCCAGAACATTCACAACTTTTATAATGGGGAAAAAAGATGTCAGGAAAGTCTGATGACTGTCCCAAATAACTGACTCACCACCAAACATTTGCTACTTACCCTAAGGACCTCATGTTTTGAATGAAACATGATTATACCTACCAGATTATATTTAGAAAATAATTGCAAATATGTTTTTTTTTCATTTTTATTAAGGACATTATATGACTCGCAGGAGCCAAAACTCAGTATTACATAATATAATTACATGATATAATTCCAGACTAATGCAGAAACTTGGCAGATCCTGTGTAATATTATACAAGATATATCTAAATTCTGTTTCATCAAATTTCTAAAATTATTTATGAATACCCATTATTAGCTTCATTGGGCCCCTTAGGACTCAGGAGTCCCCTAGAATAGCTGTTAAACAGGTTCTTACAAAGAATGATCCTTGATGCTAATGAAGAATGCATCCTTTAATACGGTTTATTTATGTAAAATACAATCAATATGGACCATAGATCCCAGGTATATGACAATTTTTCCTATACATTATACCTTTGCAATTATAAAAGAGCATTTTGAAAGTAAATTTAGTAAATGCTTGAGGTGTTCTTTTTTTTTCAATAAAATATCTCTACCTAATGATTCTGTATTACAAGTTTCCAAGAAATGTCTGTGATTTTATGGTCTCTTGAATGGATAGTCTCCTTCTCTATTGTTAACACTTCCTAACTATATCAAACATTTTTATTTGGAGACTTGGTAAGTAAATTATATCATTTGCTAAGATTTTTCTAGAAAATTCTATGCTTATGAAGACTTAATTTTTTTGGGGGGGTCTGCAAGACTCTGTAGAAACTTCAGTGTGTTAAGTCTAAATATGCACATTCTTTGAGAATGCCCAAGTTCAAAATGATGTCTTATTGTATGTATTTATGTAAGAGAACAGGCCTTAGCAACATATCATGCCCAGCAATTTCTTAATTTTTTTTTTTTTTTTTGGACAGGCAGAGTTAGACAGTGAGAGAGAGAGACAGAGAGAAAGGTCTTCCTTTTCCGTTGGTTCACCCCCAAATGGCTGCTATGGCCGGCGCTGCGCCGATCTGAAGCCAAGAGCCAGGTGCTTCCTCCTGGTCTCCCACACAGGTGCAGGACCCAAGCACTTGGGCCATCCTCCACTGCCTTCCCGGGCCACAGTAGAGAGCTGGACTGGAAGAGAAGCAACCAGTAATTTCTTGATTCTAAATGGTTACCTCTAACCACCTTAAAAAAAATGGTGCATTTATTTGAAAGTCAGAGTTAGAGAGAGATGCACAGAGACAGAGAGATTTTTTTTCCATCCACTGATTCACTGCCCAGATGGCCACAACAGCCAGCTCTGGGGCAGGCCATAGCCAAGAGCCAGGAGCTACTTTCAAGTCTCCTACATGGATGGCAGGGGCCCAAGTACTTGGGCCATCTTCCGCTACTTTTCCCAGGCCATCAGTAGGGAGCTGGATCAGAAACGGAGCAGCTGGGACTTGAACTGGTGTTCATACAGGATGCTGGTGATGCAGGCTGCAGCTTTACCCAATACATCACCATGCTGGCCTCTAACCTCCTCTCTCTGATACACTAAATGGACAGATAAACATCTGGAGACAAATAACAGTCTAATAGTTAATTTCTGGAAAACAGCTAGCCTTCCTCATTTGAATAGCCTTTGCAGGGAGAGGAAGAAAGGCGAGGGAATTAAGATGTGAAGCTTGGCTACCAGTGAATAACAGGAAAGGCTACACTTGCCAAAACTTGAGGAAGCAATCTGAATGCTTCCATTTTATGACAGTGGCTTCAAAAGTATACAGGCTGCAATTGGGTCTTTCAATGACAGATGTGAGATTTACAATAGAGCAAGCCTCATGATACCATGGAAAGAGCCTTGGACTTGAAATTAAGACTCTGAGGTTCTCACCCAGAGTCTTCTCCTCACTCTTTGATTATAAATATACCACCCAAGCTCATGAGAAACACCAGTTCCATCTATAAAGTGAATGGTTGGGGCCGGCACCACAGCTCACTTGGCTAATCCTTCACCTGCAGCATCGGCACCCCGGGTTCTAGTCCCAGTTGGGGTGCTGGATTCTGTCCCGGATGCTCCTCTTCCAGTCCAGCTCTCTGCTGTGGCCCAGGAGTGCAGTGGAGGATGGCCCAGATGCTTGGGTCCTACATGGGAGACCAGAAGGAAGCACCTGGCTCCTGGCTTCGGATCGGTGCAGCGTGCCGGCCGTGGTACCCATTTGGAGGGTGAACCAACGGAAAAAGGAAAACGTTTCTCTCTGTCTCTCTCTTTCTCTCTCACTGTCTAACTCCGCCTGTCAAAAATAAATAAATAAAATAAAAAAATAAAGTGAATAGTTGGCATATATATTTTCTAATCGTCTAACTTTCCACCATCTTGTCATAACATGGAAAACAAACCAACAGAACAGATTTGAAATAAGACTGGAATAGAAAGGAAAATGTGTACCAGGGTTGGCTCATTCTAAGGATGGGATGGGGGAGGATAGGCAGAGTGGCCTACGTGATGTTTCACCATAGAAGCACAATAGCAAAGGTCAGGTTCTAAGCACATAAAAATGCAGAGACGAACTTCATTTTTTTCCCACCACCCAAGGGTGTCAGGATCCTGCTGTGCAAATTCTTGGGATCGCTTCACAGCCCAAAAGATGAGGTATCCACTCGCACCAAGTGTTAGGAACACGAAGAAGTTAGCAAGAAATCTCAGGAATCTGATCAAGTGGACGTTTTCTTCTACTTGAGCAGCTCTTTCTTCTATTATAGCTTCCTACACTCGGGCAAACAAAACAAAAGGTAGCTTAGCTACAAAAGGTATCATGAGCTCAGGAAGGTGAGAAATAAAAAGTTACACCAAATCTGGGATTCCACAAACCAGGTATACACTGCCAATTAAGTCACAGCAAATGAGAGAAAGGAAGAAATCTTTCCAGCAAACTCTGACTCATGTAATAACAGCCCGTTGTTCACTACAAAACATATTCTCTTCAAGAACACTGTTTTAAAGCTACAAAATAATCCATTAGAGGCATTTAAAATACTGAGCTAACTTATTCTTCTTAACCATCAGTGAACATTGTTTTATTATTTAAAATATCTGATTCTAATTATTGATGGCCTCTTGTTTCAAACAAGTAGCATTATTTTATTACCAAATTTAGAGAAGAAAAATCCTCAAGGAATAAAATTGCTGTCTTGAGCCATTGGATATTTTCCAGTCATAAACAGAACTGTGCCCCAAATCCCAGTACACAGAAATAATGAGTTAATCTTCTATCACTAGCTAGACCACACATAATGTCTACAATTTTACAAAGAACAGAATTTCAAAGTTTCTGTCTTTACCTTAAAGTTCATTGTGATAGAATTAAATTTGTTGTCTGCTGTCTCAGGGTTGCCAATCAGGTAGTCCCAGCTACAGAACACCTTCCAGCTAAAGTTGAAGGTGTTGTCATCACCACCTCCATCGTCACCAATATTTTTGGTCATCCTATAAAGACAAGATGTTTAACCCAGCAGCTAGAATACATAAGGGAAGGAGGTAGCAAGTGACAAAACAGCATAATTATAGGTAAACTGGAGAAGCAATATCTGAAAGACATATATTTCCCTCTAAGTTTGTTTTAATAACCAACTAGGAGTTGCATTTTTAAATTTCATTTTTGTTAGTTTTTAAACGGTCATTTTTCCAGGCCTTCCTGAGTAAGATTACGAAACACTGATGATTTTGATGAACAAGTATATAAAAATATACAGTTTCATTTGTTTTCTTAAAATGAGACATTAATGTTCTATAATAGGCTCTTAACATTTTGTGGGTTAAAGACACCTTTAAGAATGTGATGAAAACCATTGATTCCCTTTCTAGGGGAAAAAATGTGGAGATTTTTACACTATTCCATACAACTTTAGTTGCTTCTTATACCTCAAAGACTAAGTAACGACTAACCCAGGTCAAGAAACTATCATGCACATTTTAATCCCTCTTAGAAATGCCTCCCTAGAAGCAGTTATATTGAATGCATTAAATTTCACTATATTCTCCAACTCTTGACCAAAAATCAAGATTTTTTTATACAATCTTAACAACAAGTGGTAACATATACTCTAAGAAGTGATTTTTTTTTTTTTTTGGCTAGGATAGTTTAAAATTCATTTAGGCTTATTTTAGTGGTTAGAAATTCATACTCCATTTACTCTTTTTCCTTTTTTTCCCCCATCACTATGAGTAGAAAAATTAAAATTTCTTGTAATACATATAAAAATTTTCCAGTAAGGTTATGATTTTTTAAATATTGTAGTGATGAAACCAAAAGAAAAAAAAAAGGAAGTGGCATAATGACATCAAGATGACATTAAAGGCAGACAGGCATCTCTAAGTTCATATAAATTGTCCCACCATTAGTTCCATTCCTTATGGGACTTATAAAGTCTATTTATTTATTTTTAAATGTATCAACTTTGAAATTTGTGTTTATTTACTTGAAAGGCAGAGAGACAGATGGACAGAGATTTCCCATCCAATGGTTCACAGCTCAAATGCCCACAATAACTGGGGCTGGGCTTGGCCAAAGCTAGGATCCAAAAACTCAATCCAGGTCTCCAACATGGGTGACAGGGATCCAACTACCTGAGACATTGCCTGCTGCCTCCCATGGTGCCCATCAGCAGGAAGCTAGAATCAAGAGTGGAGCAGGAATTCAAACCTGGGCACTACCCATATAGCATGTGAGAATCACAAGAAGTGCCTTTACTTCTGTGTCAAATGTTTACCTTAGACTTTTAAATAGGCTAACATCTTATAAGAACTAACAACAAATATTCCTTTCTATCACTCTACCCTTTGCAAATAACGATTATGTGTATTTCCATATCTGGTCTCTTTTTTTGTTTTGTTTTGTTTTTTGGTGGTTTTTTTTTTTCCCCCCCACAGGCAGAATGGACAGTGAGAGAGAGAGACAGAGAGAAAGGTCTTCCTTTTTGCCGTTGGTTCACCCTCCAATGGCCGCTGCGGCCGGCGCATCTCGCTGATCCGAAGCCAGGAGCCAGGTGCTTCTCCTGGTCTCCCATGCGGGTGCAGGGACCAAGCACTTGGGCCATCCTCCACTGCCTTCCTGGGCCATAGCAGAGAGCTGGCCTGGAAGAGGGGCAACCGGGATAGAATCCAGCGCCCCAACCGGGACTAGAACCCGGTGTGCCGGCGCCGCAAGGCGGAGGATTAGCCTGTTAAGCCACGGCGCCAGTCTATATCTGGTCTCTTAAAACATTTAGCAAGAAGTTAAGTTAGTAACAGTTCTCTTTTTAACAGATGAGAAAGCTGAGGTGCAAAGACATGAAGTAATTTGCTGGACTTCATCTGTAAGCCCCAGACCTAGATCAAGGACTCAAGTTTTCTGACTTCACTCCAGTGCCCAAGCTAGGACAACTTGAGGTATACTGAACAACAGAATGTGATTTTTCTGCAGTTCAAACAGGGTTGAAATCAGACATTCTTTATAATTTAATCTAGAGAGAAAATTATTTACTTGACTGATGGAACAGCATCCAACATTCACACTGTCATTGAGCAAAGGAGGGGCAGGCAGGGCCTTGAGCGAAAATGGACACTTGACAGAGATTTTTTTTGGTTAATTAATTTATTTAAGAGGCAGAAAGACACAAAGAGAGAAACACGGAGAGGCAAACGAAGGCAGTTACACAGAGAGGGAAAGAGAGTACGCTCCTCTTCTGGTTCATTTCCCCAAAGCCTTCAACATCCAAGAGCCAGAAACTCAATCCGTCTCCCAAGTGAGGGCAGAAAATTTGACTTCTTAAACCATCACCACTGCCTCCTGGGATCTGCATTAGCAGGAAGCTGGAGTAAGAAGCCAGAACCGGAAGTCAAACCCGGACATTCCAGTGTAGGATGAGGACATCTTAACCTCTAGGTCAAATGCCCATCCTGGGAGATAAGTTTTTAGTGGAGTTTTATCACTGGCAACTGACCTCAGAAAAGAAAGCCCTAGCTGGGGGAGTAAACCAGGGACATCTAACATATAAGAAATGTGTGAAAATAAATGACAGGCTGAAAGGGATAAATCAGGATATCAAAGACAAACTGCTCCCAACACATTTTTATTGGGATGTGGCCTTGCTAGCTGCAAAACATTTCACATAAGGCTCTACCCATTGTATATAGCACAAAAAATGTACATACCTAAAAACATTTCTTCTTTTTCAAAGGATTGTAGTCTTGAACTATTTTTATCTACGGGAAGATATATATATATAGCAATGGTACCATTTATGCTTTTACCTAAGATTTTTATATGGAATTTTTTTGCCTTGGAACACAAATTTGTAGCTCCATTTTTTTAAAAGATTTATTTATTTAAAAGTCAGAGTTACACAGAAGGGAGAAGCAGAGAGAAAGAGAGAAAGAGGTCTTCCATCCAATGGCCCACTCCCCAATCGGCCACAATGGCAGGAACTATGCTGATCCAAAGCCAGGAGCTAGGAGCTTCCTCCAGGTCCCCCACACGAGTGCAGGGGCCCAAGGACTTGGGCCATCTTCCACTGCTTTCCCAGGCCACAGCAGAGAGCTGGATCGGAAGTGGAGCAGCCGGGTTCCCAACAGGCGCCCATATGGGATGCCAGCACCGCAGGCCAAAGCATTAACCCACTGTGCCACAGCGCTGCCCCCTGTAGCTCCACTTACACACTGAAATTATTTAGGTATTTGATGAGTGCATGCAGAGGATTTTAATAACTCGAATCAATGCCTTCATAAACTTTAAATCAACAGGATCACTATAATACAGCTGCTTGAAAAATAAAACAAAGAACAGGATTGAGAGGGAAATAAAAAACAACTTTCTAAAAGCTCACAGGACAAGACCACTACACACAAAAAGGAACTATTTTACAGGAAAGTCAGCCAGCACGTGCTACATTCTTAAGAAAGAAGAAACTACAGCAAATGTTTGACTACAAAGGATAACACGAAATTACAAATTCATAGTATGTTGGCTACAACCATTGGCCATTTCTTTGTTTAAAATCTGTTCCCTCAAGTGAGCACTGTGAGAGCAAGGGCTTTAAAACCCCAGGTAAATTGGGGCCAGCATTGTGTCATAAAGGGTTAAGCCACAACCTGCCACATGGCATCCTATATGAGTGCCCTTCAAGACTCAGATGCTTGGCCGGCGCCGTAGCTTAACAGGCTAATCCTCCGCCTTGCAGCGCCGGCACACCGGGTTCTAGTCCCGGTTGGGGCGCCAGATTCTATCCCGGTTGCCCCTCTTCCAGGCCAGCTCTCTGCTATGGCCTGGGAAGGCAGTGGAGGATGGCCCAAGTCCTTGGGCCCTGAACCCGCATGGGAGACCAGGAGAAGCACCTGGCTCCTGGCTCCTGGCTTCGGATCAGTGAGATGCGCTGGCCACAGCGGCTATTGGAGGGTGAACCAATGGCAAAAAGGAAGACCTTTCTCTCTGTCTCACTCTCTCACTATCCACTCTGCCTGTCAAATAAAAAAGAAATTAAAAAAAAAAAAAGACTCAGATGCTTCACTTCCCATCCAGCTCCCTTTTAATGCACCTGGGGAAAGCAGTGAGCAATGGCTTTCAAGTCCTTGGGCCCCTGCACCCAAGTGGGAGTCATGGCTCCTGGCTCCTGACTTTGGCCTATTCCAGTCCTGGCTGTTGCAACCATTTGGGAAGTGAACCAGCCAATGGAAGATCTCTCTTTATATCTCTCCCTCTCTTTTTCTATAACTTTGCCTTTCAAAAAAATAAAACAAATCTTTAAATTAATAATAAAAAAACAGGCACTAGAGGGCTTCCTAGATTGCCCAGAGTAAGTACTCCATAAATAGTTACTAAATGAGTGAACAAATACCTGAAATGTCATTCTGGAAGTAAATTTAGCACCAGAAAGAGCCTCACCACATAAATACAAATAGCATAAATCACCTTTGTATGGTACAACACATATCAAATACGCTTATTATGCTACCTGTGTTTAATTCTGTCCTTGTCATTATGATAGGTTTTGACATCATCTCACTTTGTAGTTGTTGCCATTTGGCCTGGACCATTACTGACCCTAGTCCATGGAAAATTTTTCATGTTGAATTTTATAATCATAGATGCAGTTCATAAAGCAGTAATATAGGATAGAACATTGTGACTATAAGTCCTCCATTCCTCACTGCTTTTCTGCTCTAAACATTTTTTGAAAGAAGGCCAACTATAGTTTGAGGAAAAGGCGGCAATGATATGCTATGTAGGATTTGTGCTGGGTAAGACAGCCCAAATTCCCTTTCCTAGCCTACTATAGTATCTAAACTCCATCATCAGAGACATCAGACTCAGTCATCTTCAATACAAATATCTCTGAGAAATAGTTTTAGGCTAGGGTCTACCCTGGGCTCTGATTGCTCTTCTCTAATTGGACCAGAAAGATTCCTTCAACAAAGTTTAATTAGTGGTGAGAATTGGGCAAAGGCAGGATGAACCATTTTGATGCTAAGATCCCACGGACAGATGTCAAGAGACAAAGAAGACATTTGGGCAGTATATCATGTAGGTCACTGCTGTCTGAATAAGCAGGTAGCAATGCAGGAAAAGGAAAGTGGACAGGGACACTGACAATCTGTGTAGAAGGGAAAAAATAACTTCATATTCCTAGAACTGGTATGCAAAGTTGGTCATGATTCTAATGGAATGTTGAAATATTCAAGTGTCTTGTAAGACAGACTTGATAGCTTTAATTTTTCAGAACATTTTGGCAATATAAGTCAAATCAAGGCCATTATAACTCCATTAGACAAGAGAAAATTTTAATGTAGAATAAAAAAATTAAAAAGGCTACCCAGGACAAACTAGAGACAGGTCCTTACCATCATTAACACAGATGAATCTTTGTCATACATTAGGAACAATAAGTGTTGGAATAAGAAGATGATGCTCAAAGATCAGTTCTGCAATTTACTGGCTATTTAAACTTAGTCAAATCATCAGCCTTTGCTAAACATTAATTTCTCCATCCATCCAATAAGAATAATTAATCCCTATTCAACCCAGTATACAAAATTGATGGGAGGAACAAATTGATCTATGTAAGGAGATGTACAATACGGAGGCGATGATAAGTATAAGATACCTTTCAAACTAGAAAAACCTAGGATCATGTAGGTGCTATTGTCAAATGAGCATGTCATATAGTATAGTAATATTTAATTGCTAAAGATAATATAATTTAGGCCAGCGCCACGGCTCAATAGGCTAATCCTCCGCCTGCAGTGTCAGCATCCTGGGTTCTAGTCCCAGTTGGGGCGCCAGATTCTGTCCCGGTTGCTCTTCTTCCAGGCCAGCTCTCTGCTGTGGCCCCGGGGAAGGCAGTGGAGGATGGCCCAGGTGCTTGGGCCCTGCACCCGTGTGGGAGACCAGGAGGAGGCACCTGGCTCCTGGCTTCAGATCAGTGCAGTGCGCCGGCCATAGCGGCCATTTGGGGGGTGAACCAACGGAAGGAAGACCTTTCTCTCTGTCTCTCTCTCTCACTATCTAACTCTGCCTGTCAAAAAAATTAATTAATTAATTTTTAAAAAGATAATATAATTTAAACAACATGATAGATGCTTAGTGAATGCTATTTACCATCATTAACAATAAATTTATTTATTTATTTAACATAAAGTTAGATTCATTTCTGTTTTTGCCAAGAATAAAAATATTTATATGCATGTGTTAGAGGTGGCTTATGGTACATGGTACATTTAAGTTATAATATATAAATGTGTATATATATATATATATGATAGCTTATGTAGACAATATTTTTGACACCAGTTGAGAGTTATATATGGCACATCATTTATGTATTCAAAAATATTATTAGGCTATTATTACCATGACCAGGATCATAAATAAAAAATAATATCTAATCCCAGGGAACCATGCAACAGGGAAAAGTCTTAGAAAGGCCTACTGGGATAAGATAAACGGCAAGGGGTTTCTCTATAAAGCATGCATCCCATGAATAATTACTATGTATAGTAGTTTAGCTGTAATATACATTAGTGAAACCCAAAATGTTTAAGTAGAGAATTGTTTTTAGTGGGAACAGCTGGGTGTCGAAATAAAACCACCTTTACTTTGGGATATTAAAGTTCAAACTGACTAGGACAACATATGAAGGAACTGTCATGTGACTTTCTAACACTATATTATGTTAATGTGTTTTTAATACTCACATAACTGTTTACTATCAATTTCTAAGCATCTGATATGGTTAGGAATATACTGACCTGGAAAGAAAAAGAAAGAAGGAAAGGAAAGGAGGGGAGGAGCAGAGCAGGGCAGGACAGGACAAGAAAGGAAAGGGAAAGGAAGGGGAGGGAAGGAAGGTATTAAAACAAGGACAAATTTTCCTGTCTTTCCAGGAACTAAGCAGATTCCCAGGGCAGAAGACTTCCTGCACCAAACTGAAATAGCACTAAAACCAACTAAGTCAGTCGTCCTATCTTAAAACCTTGAAGTGTTTGTGTTTCTATCTCATTTGACCTCCTAACTTCCCTATTAGACAATTAAAAGTAGACATTTGCCCCTATCTTGTGAATGTGGATGCTGAGGCTAGCAGTATTGGCAAGATATCAAAGGCCTCATGGAGCTTAGTTGACTTTTGATTTTAGAACTCCAGTTCCTATCTATTCAATTTGAGGGATGGATGCCATAAATCCACTCATATTTATTCTAAGAGCATATTTCACTGGAGTAGGGGGGGAGGGGTGAGAACAGATGATCAATAATCTGTACAATCATTTATATCCTACCAATTCTTATTATTAGCAAGTATTGGCCCCAGGGTTGGGAGTGGGATGGGAGTCATGAATAGCTTTTGAATTTCTGTGCTTTGTGGGCCAATAAGCTTAAACCACCTGCTAATCAGGTGATGTGTCACCAAAGGCCTATGCCAGAGGTGGGGCCCAAGACAGGCTCCTTTGATTGGCATAACGTGATGGCTTTGAGGGGGAAAATGTGTATTTATTGCCTTGTAGCTATCCTAAATGGTACCTTTACACAGATTTCCAAAAGCCACCACATCCTGTATTGCTGCTCTATTTAGTGTGGTCACCACTGACAACCTGTGGTTACTCAGCACGTGAAATGTGGCTAGTGTAATGCACACCAGATTTCAAGAATCTACTACCCTAAAACAAAACAGAGAATATCTTGGTAACAATTTTATATTGGTTAAATGTAGAATTAATAATATTCTTGATGTTGGGGATTAATTGACTTATATTAATAAAAGTACTTTTACCTGTTTATTTTTATCACTACTAGAACTATGTATATACCTTTATTTGTACAGCACTACTCTAGCTACTTTATAGTCATCTTCCAGAAAGCCATTTGATTAAATATACAAATCTATTCATGTACAACTGTGTAACCACAAGTGATTGCCCTGCATGCTGGCTTTGTTAGGTTCTTTTAGAAGCCTATAGCCCTAAAAAATAATTAATGTTTTTAGAAACTTTTTTTGTGGTAGGCATATTCCAAGTGCTCTATATGTATTAATTCATTTTAGTCTTCACACCTATTACACCTTTACCAGAGACAGGAAACAGGAGCAAAGACCAATTGAGCCATTTATCTGTGGTTGCAGAAAGACACCCATGTCAGAGCTGACTTTTTTTTTTGACAGGCAGAGTGGACAGTGAGAGAGAGAGAGACAGAGAAAAAGGTCTTCCTTTGCCGTTGGTTCACCCTCCAATGGCCGCCGTGGCCAGCGCACTGCAGCCGACGCACCACGCCGATCCGAAGGCAGGAGCCAGGTGCTTCTCCTGGTCTCCCATGGGGTGCAGAGCCCAAGCACTTGGGCCATCCTCCACTGCACTCCCTGGCCACAGCAGAGAGCTGGTCTGGAAGAGGGGCAACTGGGACAGAATCCGGTGCCCCAACTGGGACTGGAACCCGGTGTGCCGGCGCCACAAGGCGGAGGATTAGCCTATTGAGCCACAGCACTGGCAGAGCTGATTTTTGACACTAGGCAGAATGGTTCAAGGGTACCCCAGGGTACATAGTCTTTCCAGAGTCATTGAAAGCTGAGTAACTGGACATTGACATTTCTCAGTGACCTCAAAAACGAAAGGCACAACAAAGAAATGATATCAGGTGACCTCAATAACAGAAATGGTACCTCTGACCTTAGTCCAAGCAAAGTAATATGTTCAGAAGTCTAGAAGATGTCTCAAATTTACGGAATGTATTAGTACTTTATCAGATGGGCAGATACTTTAAGTCTGGGATCTCATTACAGTTACACAGGTGCATGAGTATTTTGGATATGGTGGTCTCCAACAAGGCTTTTTTCCAAGCCCTGAAATAGGTTGCAAACTAAATATGAGAGTTTTTTCTGGAGGATCAGTAAGTGAGGCAGGGACAAGACACAAAGCATATCTGAGACTACTCAAGAAAGTTCCTGCTTCCAGTGACTGCATGCTTTATCTCACTTAGACCCTCAGGCAGGCAACCTTCCGCAATGAGGCAAGGGTCTCCCCTTGTCATGGTCAAATAAATGATGCAGACACTTGATATGTTTCAACTCTTCCTAGGCTAGTTCAGAAAACTGGCTAAATGATTGTTTCATAGCCTCAATAACAGTGCTAAATTTCTGCAATATCTTTAAGTGGAGTATTATAAATATATTTCAGGCAAGGAGGGAAAATTGAACCGCAATTTTACCATTTCCCCAATGAAATCCTTCCATATACTCTAATAAATCCTTTCCCAAGAAAAACCGCAATTATACAGTCTATCATTACTGTCTTATTGGGGGCCATTTGTTCTTGCTGTCTCACACAGCTAGCACTTTTTGGATGAGTGATTATTCTGATTTTTTAAAATATGAATAGAAAACAACAGAATCTGTGTATTGAGCTGATCTTGCAAGCTGCAAACCTCCGTGCATGTGAAAGAGGGGGTCAGCAGCTATTCTTCCAACTTGCTGGCAACATTGATTCCCACCTTGAAGTACCAAAAGGTATGTTTTAAAAATATGTTTAGAGGTAACCATTTAAGACTCTGGTTAACATGCTGTGTCTTTTGTCAGAGTGACCAGGTTCAATTCGCAGCTCCAGTTCCTGATTTACAATTTCATGCTACTGAAGATTCTGGAAGACAGTAGATGATGGCTCCAGAAATTAAGTTCCTGCATCCATGTGAGAGATCTGGATTGAGTTCCCAGCTCCTAGCTTTAGCCCAGCCCAGCCCTTGCCATTGCAGGCATTTAGGGAGTGAACTAGTCAAAGGGGGCTCTAAAACCTCTCCTTCTCTCTCAAATAATATAACTATATATATATATATATATATATAAGTTTATATACACACACACATAACACACACACATTTAAAACATGAGAAAGGCCTGCAACCATCAGTCTGACCAATAAAATGACCAAAGCCCTTTGTCTGTATTCAGCCCTTTTGTTTTGAGGATGTAACAGTCTAACATAAAAGTGTCAGTATTAAAATTAAATTTCATCTTTGCATCCTCTAAGAAATTGCAACAAAAGTATAGCCGATTCTCAAATTAATCCTCCCATTTGATTCCAGAAATCATTATTTGTTTCCCAAAAGACAAATGAAACTTACGCTTTGAGGACAACCAGAAAGCTGTATCCAATGCACATAATCCCCACCAGAAAATAGGAGAGCGGCAATCTGAAATTCAGCCATCCAATTGTTCGTTTATTGTCATAATAGCCATAAAAGAGGACGGAATATTGTGCCAAGCCCTGAAATCCAACAACAAAGCCGCTTAGCAGATGCTGTGAAGAGCAACTCAAAGGAAAACACCAACTTTTAAGATGAATAACGAAGTGACATTAATTATGAAACTTGGGTCGTGGCTCTGACATGAGCCCTATTGTTCTGTTCCATAAGTGAATTTTTCAGCTGCAACACTGATTGGCAGCTTCTTGGTTTATTGGAAATTCAGTAACTTCTAAACAGACAAAATGTTTGACCAAATATAGGCTTACTCGGCTGTGAAGCCATTACCATGAAATGTTCATTGACTTAAACATCAGAACACACTTCTTGGTGTCATTAGATTTACAATTTTAAGAACTTGCTTAATAGGAGGAAGATCTGAAATTTGCTTCTGCAAAGTGCTGTGGCAGGTTTCCATTTCCAGTCACCTGAGCCATAATGATATTTGTTCTCCTTAAACCACAGAGGCTATGTCTCAGCTCCCACTTAGCAAAATAAAGAGCAGGAAAGATGACACTGGAATCAATCTGCATAATTTTCTGTTCACCAAGACTACCACAGAATTCCTCCATAACAAGCACGCTTATTTGCGCATTAGATTGTCTTTCCTAAATGCTGTCTGCCAGGGTTGGCATTACTACCTCCCAAAGCCACCTGAATACCGCTTTTATGAAGAATGTTAGCATATTCTGATGTTGCTTCTTATAATATTATTAATCTTTCACACATTCACTGTGTTTTCCACACTTACCACTGAGGCATGGTTTCATTGCTACATACCCACTTAACTCCTCTCTGACTTCTCTCTGGCCATGGCTTAAAATGACCACATTTTGTGAAATTTGAAGGTAATAATCTGCCAATTTGTGGCTTCCTCCTGAGATCAGGTGAGTCACCCTCGATTTTTAGAAAATTCCTTTTGTTTCCTTTTATACTATTTATATGATCCTGAGACTCTGAAACCCACTACTGAAGAGAGGAAAAGTGGAGGGTGAGGTGAGGGACGCCTGGAGCAGGTAGAGAAGAGAATGCCTTGGATGCTAATTCTTAGAGAAAGAATTAAGAGAAGTGACCTAGAAGATTGCACTAAAGAAAGATCATGCCTAGCTCAAATTATGGTTCAATGAAATTAAAAAAAAAAACTATCAACTTCAAAATTTGTGGAAAATTTATTTTTTAACACTCTGGAAGAAGTAGCTAGGAATAAAATCTCCAGAAAACTCCAGAGGAGCCTGTGTGCTCAACCAGGGACAGGATAGGATGTGAAGCTTACAGGAAAATGGCCCATGTGCTCCACATCCCTGCACCACCCCTGCCTGTAGCTGCATCTCAGCTTGTGATGCTCAATTCACCCATGGTGGCTCATGCTATGTGTCAATCTGAGTGGTCTTGGTTTGCCAGATGCAACCAAGTGATGTGTCTGTGAAAGTGATCCTATATGAGATTAGCATTTGAATTTCCAGTGTGGTTGGGCACCATCCAAATCATTGAGCTACTAAACAGAATAGTAAGGAGGAATATATCTCTTTTCTTCCAGACCCTCTTGGGGTAGGACATCACAGCTCGTTTGTTCCAGCCACCAGACACAGGCTTACATCACTGACTTTCCTGGTGCTCAGAACTTCAGACTCAGACTTCATCATATCCCTGGCTTCCCTGGGTCTCCAACTTACAGACAGCAGCAATGGGATGTCTTAGCTTCCATAATTCCATGAGCCAATTCCTCAAAATCTCTCTCTCTCTTCTCTCTCTCTCTCTTTCCCCCACTTCTTGCTCTCTCATAAATATAGTATATATATACAAACAGAGAGGGATAGATACATATACATATATAATATATAATACAAAGTATTATATTTATATATCTTATATAATAAATCTGTTCTTTATATTTATTTATAAATTATATAATAGAATTTACATGTGTAACAACCATACACAAATTCTGTAAATTTTCCAAATATTATATGCATACATATACTATATGTCCTATTGGCTATGTTTCTCTGGAAAATTCTGACTAATACGCAATCCAAAACAAAAAATGGTGCTAAACAACCAGGGGAAGCTTCAAACAGTGGGAACAACAGGCAGGCCAATCTCATTCCAGAATAAAGAACCAGATAGATTCTGTTTGGATTGGCCAACTTTCTCCATCCCAGGAGAAAATGCTTTGGTGGGATTTCCCAGTTTCTAGTTTGATAGTATAATCTTGTTTCTTATGCATCTAGTTGGGGTCTCCACTTCCGCTCAGTTGTATTATAGCCACATCCAATCTTCTTCTACTCTTTCTTAACTTTCATGCAGGTCCCTCTGTCCCAGCATGGCAATAACAAAACCTCACCGGTTAAAAGTTATGAGATGGTTTGGATATGCTTTGAGTGTACCTCCCAAAGGTTCATGTGCTGTAATCTTGGTCCCCAATGCAGTAATGTTGAGAGGTACAGGAACTTTTAAGAGTAGGACCTAGAGGGAGATCATCAGGTCATTGGGGTCATCATCTTCAGCAGAGATTAACGTAGTTTTATGGAATCCTACTTAGTTCCCACAAAGAGTGAGTTGCTATAAAAATGCTGAGCCTCAGCCCTGAGCCTCTATGGCATCCTGTCTCATCATGTAATCTCTTTTGCACACATTACTACCATTGTGATGCCATCTGTCATCCCTCACCAGAGGCTAAGCAATGAAACCACCCAATCGTGGAACTTCAGCCTCCAAAACCATGAGTTAAGCAAATCTCTTTTTTTATAAACTATCCAGCTTAAGGTATTTTGTTATGGCAACATAAATCAAAGAGAAGTTATACCCTGAATTGTTTATTATTCTTTTCCCAATGAACAACACATATAATTTTCCAAACCTCTCTGTTTTTCAGAGCAAAGACTCTTTAACCCATTTACTTGCCACAATCCTGATATATGGTGATAACGGTTGCAGTAATATAAATTAATAAATTTGGATAACTATTGAGCACTTTCTAAGTACTTTACTTCAAATCACAGAATCATCACAAGAACCCTATGATGTTACTACCGCCAGGGGTCATCCTTCTCCCTGACCTTTGATGTTTCTTTCCATGTGGAAAAGAGACATAAATGTAATACTCTCAATCATTTTCTGCTGTCTCACTCCAGCTGGAGGGGAGAGAAACTAACCTGATAGTAGAGCACAGATGAGGAAGTGAGGATCTCTCTTTCTCCTTTTAAAGAGCCCTTGCTGTGCTGTGCCTCTGTACAGGGAGTCCTGTCCTGGTAGAAAGATCTGGTTGTTAAGTTCATGAAGAGATGTCACATTCTTTAATGTCCACTTAACAGTAATAAAGGGACATGTTGATCTCTGTCTTCCCCTGTGTTTAAATTTTGGCTAGCTTACAATCTGTTTAGACAAGGAAGGCGTTATTTATCGGGATCACCCCAACCCAACCCATAATACGTACACAATGATTTGATAGCTACCATCCCTATATCTACTTTACAGATCAAGAAACTGAGCCTTAGGGATGTTAAGTAATTTGCTCAAGTTCACACAGCTTGTAAAAGACAGAGTCTGAACTTGAACTGTGTCTGTACAATTCAAATCCCATATACTTCATCACTGTGCTTTACTGCTTCTCTTGTGCTTTCTTTATCTCCCAAGGTTTTTATCTTGTTAGTGCCACACCTTCCAGCAAAAGAAAGAAGTTAAAAACCCTACGAACTCATGGACTTTGATCTCTACCCATGGGTTTCTCCCTGGTGGTGCCAGGGTCTCTTGAAAAGGATTCTGGACATGCCATTAGAAAAAATTTCATAAGGCCTCGTCACCATATCCATAATTGGTAAAACATGCATTTTCTCTAACTCATTTTTACAGTACTAGAATTAAAAGTCACCCCTTAAAGAGCATGGAAGGAGAAAAGAGATGCATAGTGAGCATCTGGCATGCCTCTTACGTTAGCACAACATCTACTGGGGGCAGCTAGCTCATCTGGGATCTGTACCATTCAACATATGTTCAAGGGCTGCTGTTTCATAAATATTAGATCAGAACCAAAGCAGAAAAGGGTTTTGGGTTTTTTGGGGGAGGGGAATTCTGATAATCTCACAAACATTTGTCCCACTTGCCTATTTGTTATATACAATGAAATGTGTAAATGAAGTGTGT
This sequence comes from Lepus europaeus, assembly GCF_033115175.1. NCBI lineage: Eukaryota > Metazoa > Chordata > Mammalia > Lagomorpha > Leporidae > Lepus > Lepus europaeus. The sequence continues at coordinate 80,103,557 of NC_084838.1, read as the reverse complement.
GAAGGGATCACCAAAGAGCACAATTTTAAAAAGCATTATCCAACCCATCTTACTAGCATGTTGAAGGGTAACTTTAAATAAATACAAGCTGAAAGGTTTAGAAGGGAAATGCCCTTCCCCCTTCCATCTAGAGGGCATGTGACACTCCGCACATCTTTCTCTTTCCCTTAAAACTATAGCAGCAGACATCTGGAAGTGACTAAAATAGCAATGACTCCTAGCCTAGCCAAGGTTCTATTCAGTTTCCATGTCAGCGCGCCCTGCTTTCCCTGTGGGAGCCCTCTCCCACCCCAAAATCTGACAGAGAAACCAGAGCCAGAGCCAAGTTTCGAATGAGCACAGAAAATTCCTATCCAGTTATAGGGTTCCATGCTTGTGTGTCATCTATTAAAACTCTATTTCTTTTCAAATGCTGCAGCTGGACTAGTCCATAGTCATTGACCCACTTCTAAAAGAAAGAAAATGTTTTGATTATGTGGTCATTACAATCAACCCATGCATTTATTTATCTAATTGACACTTATAGAGAACTTAACTATTTACTAATACTATGCATGCATGGAATGAGACTAGATTATAGAAGACTTCAAAAGAGTTACAAATTCAAAATATCCATTTCAAAAGTACTCATTCCCAGAAATTATATTATAACTCCATCCCTTTGGGATTTCTCATGATTACCAACAAATACAGTGAAAGATAACACTCTATCCCCAGGATAGTAAATGAGTTTCTTGATCTTTAGCAACTCTTTTTAATTTGTAGTAACTGTCATACTATTATTTTGGGGAAAATCATCAAGTCAAAACCAGTGGAAAAAGAAAATACAGTTTATGAAGTATGTCCATTGAGTGCACGTGATGGGGATGTAGTACCCTAGAAGTCAAGTCAGGATATACAATGATACTTCAAAAAGCTTGTGGGAAGATAGAATTAAAAGATGAGGTTTTTCTGGTGTGAGATTCAAATAAAATTTTTTTAATAATGTGCATTTCCTCCTTTTTGAAGATACCTTGTACATATGGATTTCAAAGCTTTTTTTGTTTTTTTTTGTTTTTTTTTTTTTTTTTTTTTAATTAAACTTTTATTTAATGAATATAAATTTCCAAAGTATAGCTTATGGGTTACAATGGCTTCCCCCCTCCCATAACTTCCCTCCCGCCCGCTACCCTCCCCTTTCCCGCTCCCTTTCCCCTTCCATTCATGTAAAGATTCATTTTCAATTCTCTTTGTATACAGAAGATCAGTTTAGTATATATTAGGTAAAGATTTCAACTTTTTGCCCATATAGCAACATCAAGTGAAAAAACTACCATTGGATTACTAATTATAGCATTAAATAGCAATGTACAGCACATTAAAGACAGAGATCCTACATAATTTTTTTTTTTTCAAATTAATTAATTTTCTATGCCATTTCCATTTTAACACCAGGTTGTTTTTTTTTTTTTTCATTTCCAATTCTCTTTATATACAGAAGATCACTTCAGTATATAATTAGCAAAGACCTCATCAGTCTGCGCCCACACAGAAACGCAAAGTATAAAAATACCGTTTCAGTACCAGTCATAGCATCACTTGGCTTTAGACGACACATTAGGGACAGATCCCACATGGGGTGTAAGTACACAGTGACTCCTGTTGCTGATTTAACAATTTGACACTCCTGTTCATGGCGTCAGTAATCTCCCTAGGCTCTAGTCATGAGTTGCCAGGGCTATGGAAGCCTTTAGAGTTCGCTGACTTTGATCTTATTCCGATAGGGTCATAGTCAAAGTGGAGGTTCTCTCCTCCCTTCGGAGAAGGGTACCTCCTTCTTTGATGGCCCCGTTCTTTCCACTGGGATCTCACTCACAGAGATCATTCATTTAGGTCTTTTTTTTTTTTTTTTTTTCCATGATATCTTGGCTTTCCATGCCTGCTATACTCTCATGGGCTCTTCAGCCAGATCTGAATGCCTTGAGGGCTGATTCTGAGGCCAGAGTGTTGTTTAGGACATCTGCCATCCTATGAGTCTGCTGTGTATCCCACTTCCCATGTTGGATCTTTCTCTCCCTTTTTGTTTCTATCAGTTAGTATTAGCAGATACTTGTCTTGTTTGTGTGATCTCTTTGAGTCTTAGACCTATCAGAGCTATCAATTGTGAGCTGAAATTGGTCACTTGGACTAGTGCGATGGCATTGGTACATGCCATCTTGATGGAATTGTGTTGGAATCCCCTGGCACGTTTCTAACTCCACCATTTGCGGCCAGTCCGATTGAGCATGTTCCAAATTGTTCATCTCCTCCCTCTCTTTTTCCACTCTTAGATTTAACAGGGATCACTTTTCAGTTAAAATTTAAACACCTAAGAATAATTGTGTGTTAATTACTGAGTTCAACCAATAGTACTAGAACAACAACAATAACAACAAATACTAAAATGGATAAAGTATTACATTGTACATCTAAAGTCAGGACAGGAGCTGATCAGTTCATTGTTGCTTATAGTGTCCATTTCACTTAACAGGTTTCCCCTTTGGCACTCAGTTGTCACCGATCAGGGAAAACAAATGATATTTTTCTCTTTGGGTCTGGCTTAATTCACTCAGCATGATGTTTTCCAGATTGCTCCATCTTGTTGCAAATGACTGGGTTTCGTTGTTTCTTACTGCTGTATAGTATTCTATGGAGTACATGTCCCATAATTTCTTTATCCAGTCTACTGTTGATGGGCATTTGGGTTGGTTCCAGGTCTTAGCTATTGTGAATTGAGCTGCAATAAACATTAATGTGCAGATGGCTTTTTTATTAGCCAAATTAATTTCCTTTGGGTAAATTCCAAGGAGTGGGATGGCTGGGTTGTATGGTAGGGTTATGTTCAGGTTTCTGAGGAATCTCCAGACAGACTTCCATAGTGGCTTAACCAGTTTGCATTCCCACCAACAGTGGGTTAGTGTCCCTTTTTCCCCACATCCTCTCCAGCATCTGTTGTTGGTAGATTTCTGAATGTGAGCCATTCTCACCGGGGTGAGGTGGAACCTCATTGTGGTTTTGATTTGCATTTCTCTGATTGCTAGTGATCTTGAACATTTTTTCATGTGTCTGTTGGCCATTTGTATTTCCTCTTTCGAAAAATGTCTATTGAGGTCCTTGGCCCATCTCTTTAGTGGGTTGTTTGTTTTGTTGTTGTGGATTTTCTTGATTTCTTTGTAGATTCTGGTTATCAATCCTTTATCTGTAGTATAGTTTGCGAATATTTTTTCCCATTCTGTTGGTTGCCTCTTCACTTTCCTGACTGTTTCTTTTGAAGTACAGAAACTTCTCAATTTGATGCAATCCCAAATGTTAATTTTGGTTTTGACTGCCTGTGCTGTTGGAGTATTTTCCAGGAAGTCTTTGCCTGTGCCTATATCTTGCAGGGTTTCTCCAATGCTCTCTAATAATTTGATGGTTTCGGGTCGTAGATTTAAGTCTTTAATCCATGTTGAGTGGATTTTTGTGTAAGGTGATAGGTATGGGTCTTGCTTCAAGCTTCTGCACGTGGAAATCCAATTTTCCCAGCACCATTTATTGAATAGACTGTCCTTATTCCAGGGATTAGATTTGGATCTTTGGTCAAATATAAGTTGGCTGTAGATGTTTGGATTGATTTCTGGTGTTTCTATTCTGTTCCATTGGTCTATCCATCTGTTTCTGTACCAGTACCATGCTGTTTTGATAACAACTGCCCTGTAGTATGTCCTGAAATCAGGTATTGTGATGCCTCCGGCTTTGTTTTTGTTGTACAGGATTGCTTTGGCTATTCGAGGTCTTCTGTGTCTCCATATGAATTTCAGCATCGTTTTTTCTAGGTCTGAGAAGAAGGTCTTCGGGATCTTAATGGGTATTGCATTGAATGTATAAATTGCTTTTGGGAGAATAGACATTTTGATGATATTGATTCTTCCAATCCATGAGCATGGAAGATTTCTCCATTTTTTGGTATCCTCTTCTATTTCTTTCTTTAAGGTTTTGTAGTTTTCATCGTAGAGATCTTTAACGTCTTTGGTTAAGTTTATTCCAAGATATTTGATTGTTTTTGTAGCTATTGTGAATGGGATTGATTTTAGAAGTTCTTCCTCAGCCGTGGCATTGCCTGTGTATACAAAGGCTGTTGATTTTTGTGGATTGATTTTATATCCTGCTACTTTGCCAAACTCTTTGATGAGTTCCAGCAGTCTCTTAGTAGAGTTCTTTGGGTCCCCTAAATAAAGAATCATATCATCTGCAAAGAGGGATAGTTTGAGTTCGTCCTTCCCGATTTGTATCCCTTTAATTTCTTTTTCTTGCCTAATAGCTCTGGCCAAAACTTCCAGAACTATATTGAATAGCAGTGGTGAGAGAGGGCATCCCTGTCTGGTACCAGATTTCAGTGGAAATGCTTCCAACTTTTCCCCATTCAATAGGATGTTGGCCGTGGGTTTTTCATATATTGCTTTGATTGTATTGAGGAATGTTCCTTCCATACCCAGTTTGCTTAGAGTTTTCATCATGAAAGGGTGTTGTATTTTATCAAATGCTTTCTCTGCGTCTATTGAGAGAATCATATGGTTTTTCTTCTGCAGTCTGTTAATGTAGTGTATTACGTTGATTGTTTTGCGAATGTTGAACCATCCCTGCATACCGGGGATGAATCCCACTTGGTCTGGGTGGATGATCTTTCTGATGTGTTGTTGCATTCTATTGGCCAGAATTTTATTGAGTATTTTTGCATCTATGTTCATCAGGGATATTGGTCTGTAATTCTCTTTCAATGTTGCGTCTCTTTCTGGCTTAGGAATTAAGGTGATGGTGGCTTCATAGAAAGAATTTGGGAGGATTCCCTCTTTTTCGATTGCTCTGAATAGTTTGAGAAGAATTGGAGTTAGTTCTTCTCTAAATGCCTGGTAGAACTCAGCAGTGAATCCATCTGGCCCTGGGCTTTTCTTTGTTGGGAGGGCCTTTATTACTGTTTCAATTTCTGTGTCAGTTATTGGTCTGTTTAGGTTTTCTATGTCTTCCTGGCTCAATTTAGGGAGGTTGTATGTGTCCAAGAATCTGTCCATTTCTGATAGATTTCCCTGTTTGCTGGCATACAAGTCCTTGTAGTAATTTCTGATGATTCTTTTTATTTCTGTGGCGTCTGTTGTTACGTTTCCCATTTCATCTCTGATCCTATTGATTTGGGTCTTTTCTCTTCTTTTTTTAGTTAGTTGGGCCAATGGGGTGTCAATTTTGTTTATTTTTTCAAAAAACCAGCTCCTCGTTTGGCTGATTTTTTGTAATGTTTTTTTGGATTCAATCCTGTTGATTTCTTCTCTGATTTTAATTATTTCTCTTCTCCTACTGGGTTTGGGTTTGGCTTGCTGCAGATTTTCTAGATCCTTGAGATGACTTGAAAGCTCATCTATTTGGTGCCTTTCCAATTTCTTGATGTAGGCACCTATTGATATAAACTTTCCTCTTAACACTGCTTTTGTTGTATCCCATAGGTTTTGGTATGTTGTGCTGTTATCCTCATTTACTTCCAGAAAATTTTTGATTTCTCTTTTAATTTCTTCTATGACCCATTGTTCATTCAGGAGCATGTTGTTCAATCTCCATGTGTTTGCACGTGCTCTAGGGATTCCTGAGTTGCCAATTTCCAATTTCATTCCTTTGTGGTCTGAGAAGCTGCATGGTATGATTCTAATTCTTTTGAATTTGCTGAGACTTGCTTTATGGCCTAGTATGTGGTCAATCCTAGAGAGGGTTCCATGTACTGCTGAGAAGAATGTAAAGTCCTTAGATGTAGGATGAAATGTTCTGTAGATATCTGTTAGATCCATTTGGGCTATAGTGTCATTTAAATCTACTGTCTCCTTGTTGATCTTCTGTCCTGTTGATCTGTCTATCTCTGAGAGTGGAGTATTGAAGTCCCCCAGTACTATTGTATTGGGGTCTAAGTCTCCCTTTAAGTCCCTTAACAAGTCTTTTAAATAAGCTGGTGCCCTATGATTAGGTGCATATATGTTGATAATCGTTATATCTTCCTGTTGAATGGATCCCTTAATCATTATATAGTGCCCCTCTTTGTCTCTCCTAACAGTTTTTGTGGTAAAGTTTATGTTGTCCGATATTAAGATGGCTACGCCCGCTCTCTTTTCATTTCTGTTGGCATGGTATATCTTTTTCCAGCCTTTCACTCTCAGCTTGTATGGATCATTGTTGGATAGATGGGTTTCTTGTAAGCAGCAAAAGGATGGGTTTTGTTCCTTAACCCAGTCAGCCAATCGGTGTCTTTTAACTGGACAGTTCAAGCCATTAACATTCAATGTGACTATTGAGAAGGAGTAACTTTGCCCTGCCATTTGCCAAAGATATTTTCTAATATCTGGTTTGAGATTCCTGTGATCTTTTGCTGTGAGGTTTCCTTCCTTTAACTTCTTTCATATTGGTGACCGTGTTTCTGTGTTTCTGTATGTAACACATCTTTAAGCATCTTTTGCAGGGCTGGACGAGTGGCGACAAATTCTTTCAATTTCTGTTTGCTGTGAAAGGTCTTAATTTCACCTTCATTCACAAATGAGAGCTTTGCAGGATATAATATTCTGGGCTGGCAGTTTTTCTCTCTTAGTACCTGGGCTATATCTCGCCATTCTCTCCTGGCTTGTAGGGTTTCTGATGAGAAATCAGCTGTAAGTCTAATTGGAGATCCTCTGAGAGTAATCTGGCGTTTCTCTCTTGCACATTTTAGGATCTTTTCTTTGTGTTTCACTGTGGTGAGTTTGATTACGACGTGTCGTGGTGAGGATCTCTTTTGATCATGTTTATTAGGGGTTCTCTGAGCTTCCTGTACTAGGATGTCTCTGTCCTTCTCCAAACTTGGGAAATTTTCTGCTAGTATCTCACTAAAAAGGCCTTCTAATCCTTTCTCCCTTTCCATGCCTTCAGGAACTCCTAGAACCCGAATGTTAGGTTTTTTAATAGTATCCTGTAGGTTCCTGACAGTATTTTTTAGATTTCTGATTTCTTCTTCTTTTCTTTGATTTGACTGTTTCCTTTCCTGTTCTCTGTCTTCTAATTCCGATATTCTCTCTTCTGCTTCACCCATTCTGTTTTTAAGGCTCTCTAATGTGTTTGCCATTTGATCTATTGTGTTCTTCATTTCATTGTGGTTTTTTGTCAGTATCGCGAATTCCTGCTCCATTAGTTTTTTCATTTCATTTTGATTCCTCCTTAATATTTCATTTTCACGGGAGAGATTTTCTATCTTGTCCATTAAGGATTTCTGTAGTTCAAGAATTTGTTTTTGAGAACTTCTTAATGTTCTTATCATAAATTTTTTGAAATCTGTATCTTTCATTTCTTCTATCTCATAATCTTCATAATCTTGCATTGGCGTGTCTTGTTCACTTGGGGGCGTCATAGTGCCTTCCCTGTCCTTGGTACCTCCGCTTCTATGTTTCTTGCTTGGCATGTTAGAGATAATTTGTGGTGTTTTTGTTTTTGTTTTTTTCTCTCGTTATACTATGCCTCTAAGTGAGCTGTCTGCTTTGTTGGAGCCTTAGGGGCTGTGATGGGTGTGGCCAGAGAGCTATGCTTGTTTCTTCAGGTTTAAGGCTGTGTAAAGAGCAACTCTCCCAGATTTCTCACTCACTTGCTCCTTGCTGGCTCGCTCTCTCTCTCTCTCTTTTTTTTTTTTTTTTGACTCAGTTGGGAGTGGGGTTGAGTGTAGTTGAAATCTGGCCTTTGTGAGTATTCGTTTGATCTACCCCTGGGACCATCCACAGAGATTATGCAGCCCTCAATGTGTTCTCCAGTTTCGCTAAAGATACTGAGTTTGGCTGAGCTTTACATATGTAAATTCGCAGTGTTCTTTGTTTTGCTTGGTGAGTGAAGGGAGAGGCCTCTGTTCCCCCTCCCCCCAATGTCTCGGACTTCTCAGGTCTTTGTCTTACCCTCCTCCTCCGTTCCCGCGCTGGCGAGATTCTGAGGCTCTGGCTCCTCTCTCGCCGCTGCCACTCGGCTCCTCTCGGTTGGTTTTCCACGCGGTGGGTTCCCTGTAAGTCCTCTGTGTCTCATCCACGAGATCCGGAAGCGTTTCCTCTGCAGTTTTTTTCTTGAGTCTTTTCCTGAGGCTACAGTAATTCCACTTTTATGAAAGTTTATTTTCCCAAACTAAGGCACACGTCCTCACTATCCGCCATCTTGGCTCCGCCCCTCAAAGCTTTTTTTGTAAAAAAATAATCAAATAAACCTTTTAATTCCATTTTCTTGTGTTCATTTTGAAGTACCCTCATATTTCAATTTGTAGCTGAGTTATTGGGCATTAATACTTCAGTATTAATGAAGGCTTCAAGGGTGGTTGAAAGATAGGGCATGATATCCCTTAACATCTATCTTGTAGAGTGGGACACAGGAGAGAAGCCATTTATGACAAGGCTAATAACCCTCAGAACAACACCACAACAGCAGCCAGCCCACAGACACCTGCTTTCTCCAGCTAGACCCATGAGGCTTCTTTCTTCTTTCTTCAACTAGGACCCACTTTGCTCACTTCTGAACTACCTTTCTCTTGCTGCAACCCTGATCTAGAGACATGAAATAGATGCTACATGGTTCTTAACAGAGAACATGTTGATTGTGAAGTGCCAGCTTGGCTAACTCTTGGTACACCATCTAGTTTTCAGTAGAGGGAATAGTGTTGCATTAAGGGGTGTAGATAGTGAACTCTCCCCTTCAAAAAGCTGTGAAATAGACTATTTCTTTTGGTACCCATTGTATCCCTCACTCTGCCTCCTGCCCAGATAGGAGACATTGCTATTGACTTTTTAAAAAAATTTTTTAAATTTTTTGACAGGCAGAGTGGATAGTGAGAGAGAGAGACAGAGAGAAAGGTCTTCCTTTTGCCATTGGTTCACCCTCCAATGGCCGCCGAGGCTGGCGTGTTGCGGCCGGCGTACCGCGCTGATCCGAAGGCAGGAGCCAGGTGTTTCTCCTGGTCTCCCATGTGGGTGCAGGACCCAAGCACTTGGGCCATCCTCCACTGCACTCCCGGGCCACAGCAGAGAGCTGGCCTGGAAGAGGGGCAACCGGGACAGAATCCGGCACCCCGACCGGGACTAGAACCCAGTGTGCCGGCGCTGCTAGGCGGAGAATTAACCTGTTGAGCTGCGGTGCCGGCCGCTATTGACTTCTTTTCACTGCCTTGTGAAGACAAGGTCTTTCCATCAGGATGCTTTCTTCCCATTTTCTTGTGCTCTCAAAAAATTGGAATTTTTCTGAGCTAAGTACCCTAAGTAGACATTTAAAGCAAGGAACATTTGTTAAACACCTACCATGTACTAGGCACAGGTGAGATTTTATGTACAAAATCTCATTTTTAAAAAAATATAAACCAGCCTTCTAAGAAGGTGCTAAAACTACTTTACGCATGGCAACTAAAAGGTTCACAGTGTTTGGTCTCATAGGGAATACATGGCAAGATTCAAACCCAGATCTGTCTGAGTCCCATAACTGAGTTCTTTTCACTATGCTACATGGCATTTTTAGATTCTTTGGCTTCTGTAAATAGTAGTTCTGTCTTCCTTTGGTGTCATGGCCTACAACTGACACTAAAGCTTTATGTCAATGCCCATTACACATCTCACTCCACTCGAATGTCCCATAGGAAACATGAATTTAACACATTAAAATTCCCCAAATCTGTTGTTTTTTTTTTTTTCTCTCCTGTTTCAGAAAATGGTTCAATCAACCCACCAAAGTCATGTTAACCAGAAATGTGGATATATTCATAGTCTTCCAATTATTACCAATAGCCCACATGCAGTTACTCACTAAGCCCTGTACCTTCTTCCTCACTGACGTATCTGACACTCAGCTCCTCTTTGCACTGCTGCCATTTGCTTGCCTCTCTGCCTCATTTTACGCCACATCCAACTTAGCTCATCTCACATTCAGGTTCTCCTGAATGGTTACTCTATTTCCCCATCCTGCTTAAAGCCCCATGGTGGTCTCCACTGCTTCTAGGACAAAGTCTAACTTTTCAGCAAAATGAATTTGTCCTGATCAGGCCCCTTTTGCATCTTGTTTAGATTTTGTGTGATTGGTTCATCTTTACTACCACTCTCTCCTCCTAAATACCAACTTGGTTGGATCACTCATAGAACCATTTCATGCCTCTATATTTTTGTACATGATAATCCCTCTGCTTGGAATACTGTTTCCAATGCCTTCCTCGTTTCAGAGTCTGGTCTATTTCTACTTTTTCTTTAAAACTACCCCAAGATGCAAGTGTTTGGAATAGCAGTTAAGATGCTAGTTGGTGGTGGTGGGAGTTGGTGTTGTTGCTGTGGCTTAACTCCCTTATGGGAGTGCTGGTTCAAGCTCTGGCTGCTCTGCTTTGGATTCAGCTTCCAGCCAATGTGTCTGGGAAGGCAGTACATGATGCCCTGAATACTTGCACTCCTAACAACCATATAAAAACCCAGGATGGAGTTTATAGTTCCTGGCTTCAGCCTGGTCCAGAGCTGGCTGTGTGGGAGCCATTTGAGAAGTCAAACAGTGAGTAGAGATCCCTCTGTTGTTCTTGATCTTGCTCTGCCTTTAAAATAAATTAATCTTTTGAAAAAAGGAAAAACAGATTCAAACGTCTTTTTTCTGTCTGTCCCAGTCCCAGTTATTGAAATCATTTGGGAGTGAACCACAGATGAGAGATTTCCATTTGTTTGTCTGCCTTTCAAATAAATTAGTATAAATAAGTTAAAACATTTTTGGGCTATTTCAAGGTACTTCCATAAAGCCTTTACTGACCTCTCAACTGGACCTGATTGTTACAGAGGAAAGAAATGCCACTCCTTTCTCTATATTTTACTCAAGTGCCCATAGCTCTACTAGCTGGAGTAATCCTGAGCCTTCTACTATCCCTTCACTCACTCCTCCTAAGGGAAGGTGTAGTGACTTCTCTGCCTGCTAGTTTGGAAATGAATTAATTGGTCTGGCCCAGCCAAACATGACTTTTGTCCTCTAGGAAATAGGCCAGGAAAATTGGCCCAATTTGGGTTCCATATGAGCAAGACCATTTGGCTAAAGGTCCTAGATTGGTCTTCCAATTTTGCCTGCAATAGCAATAAATGTGGAATTTTGGTGTCCATCTGTCTGTTCTTTCCAAATTATTCTGAAATCAAATGGGAAATCAAGTTATCATTTACTGGATCCTCTTGGGACTTCAGTAAAGTGAACTTCAGTAAACCACAACACTGAACCCCCCCCCCCCCCATCATTATGCTCCATGTGGCTGAGATATATATCTGTCAACTGGAGACTGTTCCATTGTTTGGCAATTGCTTCTTTGCACATCCAATTAGACCATAGTGTCCCTGTGGGTAAGGAATATATGTTTCTTTTATTTGTGTTCCCAGTATCTGACGTTCAATTTATGTTTGTAGAATGACTGGAAGAGCAAAGAAATTGCTTCTGGTAATGATGAGCAACCCGTGGTTAGGTTAACCTCCTCCAGATTGTCATCCAATCCATCCTTTTCTATTCTGCTCTCTACCACCCATTTTAATGAAATAGAGTAAATCATTCAAGACAGTAACATGATACTTATGTTCTGATTTAATGAATAAAAATGTCAAAAAAAAGAGTCTGAGAAACACTGTAGCTGGAATTACTGATTTTTTTCTACCAGCTTATTACCTAAAAGTCTCTAAAAATAAGATCATTTCAGTACTATAAAATGAGTTACTATGTATTTCTAGAGAAAAAAATAGTTTTGTTTCACAAGGTAAAAACAAAAGCATTATATTAGGGGGTTTGTTGATAATTTATTTTCCTTCTAGGCTTGCAATCTGCCCCTGATTCTTGAAAGCCATGCAGAGTGAAACCGTGAACTCATACACGCAATGGGAGGTGCGTGGTCATCTCCAGAGCCAGTCCTAGGTACTACTCTAGTATTATTTATTTTAAAAGGAAGTTTTGAAGAAATAACAACATTTAAAAGTAGAGAAAATATTGTGACTTCTTGGGAAAATTAAGTTCAGACTTTCAGTCCCATGTGAGCAGCATATATTTTATTTCAAATATTTGAGGTTAGTGAATATAATTAGTTTCAACTATAATTTACAAAAAACAAAGTCTTGGAGACACAGCATGCTAGCACATAGAATGAAGTTTTCACTGAATTGTTTTCAAATGTTTATAAATTTAAATAATCTAGTCACATCAGATGTATTAGAGTCATGATTTAGTGCTATACATTTGAATTATAGAACATAATTTCTTGGATTGTGAGGTTTTACTCTAACTCAGATTCTCAGCTCCTAACATATTAGGTTGCCACCCAAAATTTAGATCTCAGTAAATACCTGCCAGGTAAACCTAGTTCTTCCAAACAATCTTGTTCTCTCACCTGGATGCATTGAAAACTCCTGGTCTCTTCACATTCATCCTACTCCTTCTTCATCTGTTGACCTTTACAAAATACAAATCTGATAATGTCACTACCCAACCACCACCCACTAAATTACTTTCAACTGCTTTAAGAAAAAAAAAAATTATCATTGTCTTTTAGCAGGCCTCAGCTGCTTTGATACACTCTTATCCCTCCAGTTCCATGGGCCCCTTTCCTCCTTCACATTCTGAGGTCTGATTTCACTGACCTTCACTTGTTTCCTGAAATAAGACAACCTCTCTTCATCACAGGGCTTTTGTACTTGGTGTTATCACTGCATAGAATGCTTCTTCCTTCTCTTAGATTGGGAACTCACACTGACTCTTTCAAACTCAATTTGATTGCTATTTTTTCAGAAATGAACTTTACCTATTATCCATCATATTCCCTTAGGCCATAAATTAGGTCAGGTTCTCTGCTATAATATTTCTTAACACTATATAACTTTTCTTCAAGGTATTTGGCACAGTTGCAACTACAGTTACTTTTTTATTAAGATTTTATTTATTTATTTGAGAGGTAGAGTTACAGACAGTGAGAGGGTGAGACAGAGAAAAGGTCTTCCATTCACTGGTTCATTCCCCAAATGGCCACAATGGCAGGAGATGAGCTGATCCGAGCCAAGAGCCAGGAGTTTCTTCCAGGTCTCCCATGTGGGTGCTGGGGCCCAAGTGCTTGGGCCATCTGCCACTGCTTTCCCAGGCCATGGTAGAAAGCTGGATCAGGAGAAGAGCAGCCAGGACTAGAACCCACACCCATATGGGATGCTGGCAATGCTGGCAGAGGATTAACCTACTGCGCCACAGTGCCAGCGCCTACACTTACTTTTGTGATTATTTGACTATTCCATTAGGCTTTTTGCTACAGAGGGCACAAAGGTCTTGTGGGTTTTTCTCACCTTTGCTTAATGCCTGGCACCTTATAAATGCTCAATAAACATTCACTGAATAATGAAAAGAAGGCTAATTTATGTGATCACATAAAAAATGAATGTACTTTAAGTAAGGCATCATAGACATCTCAAAATATTTACTAAAAGCAGGTTCACCTTTGGTTTCATCAGGGGTAGCTTAAGGGAGTTTTAGAAATGAGATTTGTTGCCAAAGCAAAGAAAACAATGGTAGGACTTCAGACCCTATGAAATCAATTCCACAAGTTGAGGATACCAAGAAAGCTAAAAGTAAACAGAAAACTCTCTTATTACAGGCTATAAACTATGTCATAAGTCCAGAAGTAGTAGATTAAGAAGTTTATGAAGAAAGAAGACAGGACCTCACACAGAATGTGAGATGCCTCTTTTAATCAAAGTATTGAGTCTATTTAACCAGAGGGACAGGCACAGGACACTGAGGAAGTTAAACAAAAATGAGAGTCAAGGATGGGCAACTATCCAATATGGTCAATCTCAGAACTCCGGGCCTGGGAAGCAACCCACTCCTGCTCAATGAAGCCCTCAAAAGAATCTTACTACAAGTAAGATTATCTCATCCTTCCCTATCTCCATATTATGATCTCTGTTCCTAAGAAAAGCAGCAGATCTGAGTGAATTTACAAATTTATAATCCTGGATTTGCCCCCAGGAGGCTTAACAATCTAGCTTGGGATCATATTTCTCAGGTATTTTTCATAATCTAGTTCAGTTTCTGCTGACCCAACACTGCCCTAAATCAAACAATGGTTGTGACAAAGAGCCATGCTGGCTGTATTTGAAACCTACTGAAAACAAAATACAACAACAGCAACATTTAGCTCTGATATAAAGTGGAGGAGCTAAGTCACATTTGGAGGACCCACAGACCCCTGTAGAAGCCATATAAATATGCCTTTCAAATCTCCTTCTGGAGATAGCCTCCAGCCACCACCCCTTTGGATCCACCAGTGTGGATCATAGTGGGTTCACATTGAGCTCACATATACCCTAGACTATCCCCAGACAACAATCAAGCATTGTAGTGGAAACTAAATAGATCTGGGTTTTAGTTGACCAACATAGGACTCCTTCAATGCATACAATTTAAACACCAAGACATCTAAGATGTTTTCAGAGTTCTACTACAGTCTGAGACATATCCTACCCAGCCTTTGGTTCCTTCTTCTTCACAGGTGTCAGACCTGCATTGCCACCTGAAAGCTCTCACCACCTGCTCCTCTCCCTGTTCTCTTCTCTTTCACAAGCATTTCCCTCCAAATATCTTCTGTAAGTAATGTGGTTTTGATGTCTACTTCTTTTTTTTTAGAGTAAACCATTCCTTTAATTTTTTTCAACTTTTATTTAATAAATACAAATTTCCAAAATACAGCTTTTGGATTACAGTGGCTTCCCCCCCCCCCATAACTTCCCTCCCACCCACAACCCTCCCATCTCCCACTCCCTCTCCCATTCCATTCACATCAAGATTCATTTTCAATTATCTTTATATACAGAAGATCAATTTAGTATATATTAAGTAAAGATTTCAACAGTTTGTACCCACACAGAAGCACAAAGTGAAACATACTGTTTGAGCACTAGTTATAGCATTAATTCACATTGGACAATACATTAAGGACAGAGATCCTACATGGGGAGTAAGTGCACAGTGACTCCTGCTGTTGACTTAACAAATTGACACTCTTGTTTATGGAGTCAGTAATCTCCCTAGGCTCTTGTCATGAGTTGCCAAGGCTATGGAAGCCTTTTGAGATCGCCAACTCCGATCTTATTCAGACAAGGTCATAGTCAAAGTGGAAGTTCTCTCCTCCCATCTGAGAAAGGTACCTCCTTCTTTGATGGCCCATTCTTTCCACTGAGATCTCATTCACAGAGATCTTTCATTTAGGTCATTTTTTTTTCCAGAGTGTCTTGGCTTTCCATGCCTAAAATACTCTCATGGGCTCTTCAGCCAGATCTGAATGCCTTAAGAGCTGATTCTGAGGCCAGAGTGCTGTTTAGGGCATCTGCCATTCTATGAGTCTGCTGTATATCCCACTTCCCATGTTAGATCATTCTCTCCTTTTTAATTCTACCAGTTAGTATTAGCAGACACTAGTCTTGCTTATGTGATCCCTTTGACTCCTAATCCTATCATTATGATCAATGGAGAACTGAAACTGATCACTTGGACTAGTGAGATGGCATTGGTACATGCAATCTTGATGGGATTGAATTGGAATCCCCTGGCACATTTCTGACTCTACTATTTGGGGCAAGTCCGGTTGAGCATGTCCCAAATTGTACATCTCTTCCCTCTCTTATTCCCACTCTTATATTTAACAGGGATCACTTTTTAGTTAAATTTAAACACCTAAGAATAATTGTGTGTTAATTAAATAGTTCAACAAATAGTATTAAGTAGAGCAAAAAAATACTAAAAAGGATAAAGTAGTGAGTTGTTCCTCAACAGTCAGGAAAGGGCTGGTCAAGTCACTGTTTCTCATAGTGTCCATTTTACTTCAATAGGTTTCCTTTTTGGTGCTCGGTTAGTTGTCACCAATCAGGGAAAACATATGATATTTGTCCCTTTGATGTTTACTTCTAAAGAGACCTGAAATGAGTCATTCTTCAAAAGAACTCCCTGAAAATAAAAATGTATTTAAACCACAGAAATAATCCCCAAAGAAAACATGTGTTATTCCATGTGTGAATCACAAAAATATCACTCCTAAATGTGGACAGTACAATATAAGATGAAGAAACTTAGCTATGTTCCAGAAGATGCTCTCTTACTTTGGAAGCTCATTTCTCAAAAGAGTTGTTGGTGATGCTGAGTATACAAGGATGTGAACTCCTGTTTATTAACATTCAAAATGTCTCTGAACTATCTCCTCTCAGGAGACGTTTCAAAGATGGGATGTGAAGAGGATATGGTAGAAGGAATAGTCAGGGGATGATACATTACAGCAAAAATTTGACATCAATGTCAGTCAGACTGTAGTTAGAATCCCAATGTTTAATTATCTGTGTTCTTATTGACGAATTAACTGACCTCTCTGAATCCCAATTCCCTCAACTGTAAAAATACTAATCAACTTCATCTTGACAAGTTGTTATAAAGAGTTAATGTATGTGCCTGCTTAGAACATCATAGGTGGTAACTCTCTACTCTTGCTCCTTCTCGAATTTCCCCCACCTGCCACATCTACGAAGACAAGCAGAAAAGAGGTGGCAAAGTAGACTCCCTGTTCATCCACAAGCAATATACAAAGAGCTCTCAAGCAGAAAAGTTGAATGTCTTTCCCTTTATTCACAATTCAAATATTTACTTAGATGAGCTCATCATCTGATATCAGCTCAAGCTGCTTCCAAGTGCCACCTTAGTGCCTCCTTTTCTCCTTGCAAGGTTATCAAACTCTACAGTCTCTTTCTCTTTATTATTCCTACATCATCTTTGGGACTTCAAGTATCTTGCCAGCAAAGATATCCTCATCCTACTGCCTTAAACTCGTTCTTTGAATTCTACTAAATCAAACGATATCACTTCTTCCTATATGATTCATAGCATGCATATTAGATAATCTCCCTATGTTTTAGTATTTCAATAATAGAAAGTTCTGTCCTGATCATTACTCATTACTCATTACTCGGCACTCAATAAAATGGTAAAATATATGGTGCTTTGTAAATGGTAAACTGTGACTCTGAGAAATCATAAGATTGATTGACCTTACATATCTCATGGTACTTGTTGAATTTGTATATAATCCAATAAATTATGATACATGTTTGTAAGTGACTAGGTGTTGAGCTTCTATGGGGGTGAAGAGGAAGTTCCAAGATTCCCAAGAAAAACACAATAGATTAGTAATCCCTCACAATTCCCACTCCCGATGCCAAAATTTTCTGACTCTTTTTTATCCTTTCCTCTACAACAAGAGGTCATACATGGATCTATTTTTACAGTGCTTTCTAAATGTAGATTTTCAATATGTTTTGGTTTCTCTTCCCTTGCATCTATATAGAATGGCTTAGCTAAACTAACATATTAACCATCTTAAAAGAAACAAATCAACAACGGCACCTTTAGAATATTTTACCACCAAAATCATCTCAGTCCTGGGCTTAAAACTTCTCTCTTCCTCCTGGTATGTCTGGTTCTTTGAAAAATCAAGATTATGAGTTTTTAGGGACCTTAAGGATGTTTGGTCAGTGGTTTTATCTATGGGGTCATGACATATGGAATACTCAGCTATCTACTGTGATCATCTTATAAAACAGACTGGGCACTTCTATGAGGTCATTGTTTAGAGAATCAAGTAAACAAGTCAGGCAGGGGGAAATAGTGAATTTCTCATGCTATTTGAGAAGCTGAGAATGGCAAGTTCATTACAAAGGTGAAAATGTGATCCAATCATGACACCTTCTTCCCTTTGAGATAAATATATATTAAACTGAGTCAGTCAACATTTCAGGAGCAGTGAGTAAGAACGGCGTTGGAGATTATACCAGGAATATTACTGATTGGATACAGGATGCAGAAAGAACATCAGACTAGGAGCCCCTCATAAGCCATGAAACTGATCACACTCCTAAGATTCAAAGTTTCCCTAATTCAGAATGTGGGGCATGGCATGGGTTTGATAATCTCATCATTTCCTTTCTGGACTCATTCAGTGGCTCCTCATTAAGTTCAGAATACACTTACTACTAACCTTATTTCATGTAAAAGACCTTTTATGACCTTGCTCTATCCACGATTATAGCCTTTTATAACACTGTCATCCCTGTACCTCAATTCTGTCTAAGAGCTGTTTGCCTTTAGAAAAGCTATGGCTTTTTTTTTAAAAAGAATATTTACCATGTGCAATATGCTGTGCACTCTATGGTCTTTGACATATTATCTCACTTGAGGCTGTCTGAAGTAGCTACTATGATTTTCCCCCATTTTACATGGGAGAGCGCTCCCAAGTTCAGTCTCAGATAAAATCCCACCATGTAGGGGGTCCTGAGGTTGCAATTAAGGGCAATAAGTCAAATGCTGACAGATAAATACTGTACATTTTCACTTAAGTGTAGAATCTAAGACAATTGAACTCATCAAAGCAAAGCGAATGGTGGTTATCAGAGGCTGGGTCGTTAGGGGAATGATAATAAAAGGGTAGAAAGCTTCAATTGGGTAAGGAGTAAGTTTAATTGTGTAGTTTTTTTTTTTTTTTCAGTTCTATTACACAACATGGTGAATAAAGCTAATAACTGAGTGCTGTACATTTCAATATTGCTTATGTCTCAAATGTTGTCACTAAAATGTCTAATATTGAGATGCTAAATAGGTTGATTCATTTGATTTTGTCATTTCATATTGCTTTCAAAAATCATAGAAAGACTGTAATAAAATTAAAAACAGAAAGAGATATGATTACAATTCTAACATAGTAGGCTACGTAATACATAAAAACTAATACTATCAATTCTAAGGAATAGGCAGAAACTGAAATCTGCATATAGTGCTGGTGGCAATATTAAATAGTACAGCCATACTGAAAAACCAGCAATTCCTTAAAAATTTAAGCATATACTTATTCAGAAAGTCCTACACATCTACCCAACAAAATAGAAAGCATATGTCCACATAAAGATATGTGTGCAAATATTCACAGCAGCATTATTTAAAATAAGCAAAAAAAAAAAAAACTGAGAACAATGTAAATATCCATCAGTTGGTGAATGGATAAACAGGAGAGAGTATAGCCATGCAATGCAAGACAACTCTGCAATCAAAAATAAAAACAAATAACTGACACATGTAACAGGAGAGATGAACCTCAAAAACATACTACTAAGTGAAAGATACCAGACTCAAAAGACTAAATGTCATATTATTTCTTTTATAATATGAAATGAATTTGTATAAAATGCAAAACTGTAGAGGCAGAATGTAGAACCAGTGGCTGCTTGAGACTGGGGTTGGGAAAAGGGATTGATTGCAAACAAGCAGAAAGGAGCTTCAAGGGAGGTGACTGAAATATCTTAAAATTGGGTTGTGATGATGGCTGTTCAGCTGTGTATGTTTACTGAAAATTATTGAACTATACCCTTACATGGGGTGAATATTATAGTCTCTAAATTATGCCTCAATAAAACTTCTGAAAAAAGGTAAAATTTAATCCAGAGACCACATCCTCTAAGAAACCCAAGGCTCCCAAACAGAATTAGTAACCACTTACTCAGGGCTCCTGAGTAACTGCTTTTGTTTTTAATTTTGCTAATCATATTGTGGACACCATACTGTGAACCAGCTGCCTCTCTATCTTTCTCCTATTATTATGAGTACTACAAGGTCAAGCACCATGTCATCTTTGTAAAACAAGTGCCATGTTTATATTTGGTAAATAAATGCCAAATTGAAATGAAAAGTTCAACTGACAGAGATGAGTGAAGGTTAAACAATTAAAACAATGTCTGCCACCGGGTTTTATTCTTGTTCTATGACTTGCTTTGTTCACTTAAGAGACTAGAAACCTTCCTTAAAGCTTGCATGTTCTGGTCTTGAACACAGAAATTGATTTCTGTAGTTCTTATCTCAAGGCTCCACAAATCCTGTCAATCTGGGATTGTCAGTGAATAAAATTTATTAAGCCTCTATTGGGTGAGTACTGGATTAGGGGTGGAAAAGAAGATGTAGCAGATCTAATCCCTTCTTTAGGAAGTTCATGATTTAGGAAGGATAAGAGTCTAAATCAAAACAACTGTGAAATAGACATTTCAATACTATGAATAGGAGGTCTGGTTGCTTTCCTCATTCATGCTATAATCTAAATAAAATCTTATTCCCACTTGCTATCCTCCCAAAATTCCTTGAATTATTAATTCCCCAATCTCTTTCTTGAAACTTTTCCACCCTTAAGCTCTCAAACATCTCTCATCTGTTCACTATTTTAAAAATAGTGTGTGGAATTGCACTGTTGTCAGAGACTTTAATTGCTCCCAAATGATTTTTCAATAGGGATAATGATCATTTTGGTGCTAGAATGCAAAATTGTCATTTTGGTAATAAAATGCATTAATACTTGCTTTGGTATTATTTGAAAATTAGAATTTAGTATTTCTTGGTTTTTTATATTTAGCTTTATTTAGTACTATTGACTAATACTAAAAAGAAGGTTTTTTTGAGAAGTGAAGACATTAATACAAAGTATAAAAGTTCTAATTCCCTAAGAACCCAATAAGATTTTCCAAAAAGCACATCTTCAAACTCTTCCTTTATTCTTTTCCAAATCCAGAGATAAGACTATTTGCTTCATCTTTAAGCTCTGAGCTCACCTTCATTCAGCAGTGTGCTTTCCCATTTAATCACATTGTCACAGACCTACTATTTATTCCCATCTATATGTCTATATATTTTTTCTTTTCTTTCTTTCATTCCTTTTTAGACAGGAGGCAGGTTAAAATGTCTTAGCCAGCCCTGGCAGAAGAGGCCACAGGGTTTCAAAACAATGCAAGGAAAAACCCATCCTTCTTCCAACACTGCTGTGTAGGGACACTTACGTTGAAATCATACAGCACACCAAAGTTTGCTGCCGATGCCTCTTCAGCTCTGGGAACCGTTTTCCTAGGTAAACTGCCATATGGCAAACCCCAGAGGTACTGGAAGGAGAAGTAAAGAAAGCATTAATAACTGGAAACGAAGTCTGAGCCACACATGGGATCACAAATGGTTTTGTTTAAAAGCACTTCTGAAACTTTTTCGTGGGGACTCTTCGAGTCTCCATGTGGGGTCCCATTTTCTGAGAATCGACTACTAAATCCAGAGTTAAGAACAAAGGGAGTGCTGAGGACCCAACATCATGAGCTCAGTGGACCACCAGCATTGGGCCCACCACATCTCCCAGGAGGTTTGCTAAGAAGCTCCACTTCTACCACCACTCCAAACTGGGCTGATGTAGCGCATGTCTGGAAAGGAGAGTTGACTTCTTGGACCACAGTTGTGTTCAGCAGAACTGTCCTATTCACAATTGCAGATGGAAATACCTCCGAGGGCTAGGGGTCCAGGGATTCTCTCCCACAAGTCAAGGAAGGGAGGCCTCAAGAACACAAACTGTCTAATTTGAGGATAGTAAGTGGGAGTACTTGCATCTGATTGTGCTATCAACTTGATCCCTAATTCAGGGCAAGTGCCCCAAATTTGTTTTACCCTATTAGGGGAGAATCACATAGGGGGAAAATAGCACTGGAGAACAGCTGGCCCCTACAGGGCAAGAATAGGGTCACAGGAAAGCACATTGATGAGAAGGGGGAAAAACACCTCTTAGGCCCCAGGGCTTGCCAAACACATGCTGCTCCTTATGTCACATGGAAGCTTCCCTGCCCTGGAGCTGGGGGCAGAGAATGAATACAGTTTGAAGCCTAAGTGCAGACTTTGCCTGGGCAAGGTCTAGAAATCAGGCCCTGTATCTGCTACACATGCTGCACCATCTTCCACAGCAACCCTTCAGTCCTTCTGGCTTCCTGGGTAGGAACAGAATAGAAATGGGTTCTACAAGTCTGTCTCATCTCAGCTGGGGACACAGAAGACACATGAGATTAAGTGTCAGACTTGCTAAGGAACACGTGAGCTCAGGGTAAAAGGACACATACCTCAAAGGGTGCTGAGGATGCTGGGAAGTGGCAGGGAACAAACATGGCCTTGTTGCCAGCAGATGAACAGCCAAGGCCACTGGTGGTTCTTCAAGACTCACCTGCAGGGTACCTGTCCTTATCCTCTTTGGTTCTTACTCTGGAGTTAGTAATCATCCCCAAGGAAATAGGATGTCCCTCAACATTTAACTCAAACCTCTAAAAAAAGCATTCTAAGCCAATATGTGTCCTAGCTCCCAGAATACATTCCATCCTACATATACTCATTGTATCTACTGCATGGGAGAGATTCTGTATTTTCAGAGTTCAAACGAATTAGTGAGAGCCTTTAATTTCCTCCACAAGGAGGCAGCATGGTGTGAGAGAAAGTAACTGTGACTGATCAAACTCTATTTACACCTGTGTCTGACACTATCACAGTGGCCAGTGAAACAGTGGAGGAATTCCAGGCTTCCTTAGAGAGACAGCTAAACCAAAGCTAGGGTTACTTTGAAATGAATGAAATACACAGAAAATTTTGCACTACCTGAAAGTTTACAGGACTTCAGATCTACATCCTCTGCCTATGATGAGCCACACAGCCTTAGACTTCCAGAATTATCTCAGGGATTATAAATCTAGTGAATTAGAGTGCAAAATATTGGGAAGAAGATCAAATCATGGGTCCTATTTCAGAATCACTTAATAAAACACACACACACACACACACATACACACACACAAAACTCTCCAAACTCTCTGAGATGTTCACTCGGTTTTCATATGCTTCAAATGGGGGGAGAAAAATTCTTCTAATGTCAACCTCTGAAGTCTATTGTGAGGCTCGGTAAGTAAAAGAAATGCTAGCGCATTTCCACTATTAAAAGCTAAAACCCCTTTTGAATACAAGGCACCGTTAATAGCTAATACTATTATGCTAATGA
The DNA here is from genome assembly GCF_033115175.1 of Lepus europaeus. Classification (NCBI taxonomy): domain Eukaryota; kingdom Metazoa; phylum Chordata; class Mammalia; order Lagomorpha; family Leporidae; genus Lepus; species Lepus europaeus. Next base: position 80,080,648 of record NC_084838.1, on the reverse strand, counting down.
GGAGATCTGGTACAGAAGCAGGCACTGATTTGAAGCTATGAAGATTAAGAAGTCACAGAAAACATCAGATTGTGTCTATTGCCAATTCTGCCTTGGAAAAATTACTACTGAAATAATGGTACTTTTCTAGGATCAATAAAATCTAACTCAACTTCTGTGGTAAACATTCAAAGACCCCACCATCACTTGATTTTTGTCCTTACCTGGGCTCAAAGACAGCTTTGAGCAGATTGTTTTATTTTCTGACTTTGTTCCTAAAAGTCCCCACCCCACCTCACCCCACTGCACATGTGCATGTGTGTGTGTGTTTGCATGTGTATGTATCTGGGCCACTTTTACATTTGGGAAGAGAGTGTGCTCATTTTATGTCTCTTCAGTATAAAAAAGCTAGATGCTTTGAATTCCATTAAGAAGCATTGCTTTAAAAGCCAATTTGGCAAAATGAATCAAAACAACTCACAAGGTATCAAGGCTTCCTCTTCAGCAATGGTTCTTAACATTAGGCTCAGGGACCACCTTGAGAATCTGAGAGAAACCATGAACTTTTCCACATAAAACACGCATTTAAATACACACAGGACATTTGCTATCCATCATCGCAGGCTCACACACTCTTTGGGGAAAGGACCAGGACCTTTGGCCCATGAGCACCGTCGTGAAGGTTAACCTTGTCATAAGTCCTCCGATTCTAAGAGGTAAATGTAACCAGATAGCAATTCTACACTGAAAGAAGAGATACAAATTATTCTAGGAGAATGATCGATTCCATGAGAAACTTTTTTCAACACCTTTTGTAAAAACTGAAAGCCAGTTCTCACCTCTGGCAATATGATGAGGGTGAATGTCAGGATAAAGAGAACCATGTTTACTCCATACATCCATCTCAGGAAGAGGAAGTAGGAGGCCACTGAGGAGCCGAACTGGCCTATGACAAAGAAAACAAAAGGGTTGCAGGGGAGATCAAAGCAAGACAGAACAAAAGCTCAATACTGGTGACCCTCCAAGATAAATCTGCTGATTCGGATGCATGTGTCCTCTGCACATTTACATGCTCTAGTGTTATTTTCTTTGTTCAGGAACAGGACACGTTAACCATGATGGACATGCTCCTTGGCAGGGAGCATGGAAAATGCACCTGTGGAGACGGTGACTTTCCCCTCTGAGTGTATCCTGGGGAGAGCTACCTTTTGCTTGGCAGCTATGACTGCCATCAGCAGAAGCAATGTTCTTTGATGAGTTAACACAGGTAAATGAACAAATACAGGCAAAGTGCTAGCTATGGTCTCTGGCCAGAAGTTAACTACCATTATGATTATTACTGCAGTTGTCTCTCTTTCTCTCAGGCAAACAATGTCCTTTTCAAATACCTTTCCCACATCCCTTATCAATGGTTTTCCACCTGTCCATCCAGTGCTGTTTTCCCTCAATACTGGCATTTTCAGGGACAGTGGAGAAGCTGAAATCAATTCATTCTCTCACTCCAAACATCTTTACCAAGGATCTTCTGCCAGGAATTACCTTTGAGCCAAAGCACAATGTCACAATGCCAGTTGGGCTGGCTATTCTTACATAGCATATATCCCTATGAGGTGTGAAAACAAGCATGCAAGATATACCAGTAAACTTCAACATATTCTTGGGAAATGGACTTAAAAGATGAATTGAATACAATGTAAACATGCTTAGCATTCATGCATAGTTTTCTCATAATAGGCCTTTTCCATGAATTGTTTCTTGAAAACAAATTATGTGTGTGTAGATATGCATATGTGTACTAATATTGTGTACTACTAACTAGAAGAGTCTGATAATAGGAAAGTAAAGTATTGACAGGGTTTGCTTTTGATAGGTTTGTTGAGGAGGGTATATCATAGAAGATGAAACCCAAAGAGAAATCTGAAGTTTGAGGATGAGGCATCAATGCTCATAGTTGGGGGAGGCAGCTCAACCAGAGGAAAGGGGAGGAACAAAATCACGGGGCAGATGTTGTGGTATGGAGAGGGGAGGGGGATTTAAGCACTATATGGGACACCCATGTCCCAAATCTTAGCGTTTGGGATTGAGTCCTGCCTCTGCTTTTTTTTTTTTTTTTTTTCCTTTTTGACAGACAGAGTTAGACAGTGAGAGAGAGAGACAGAGAGAAAGGTCTTCCTTCTGCTGGTTCACCCCCCAAATGGCTGCTACGGCCAGTGCACTGTGCCAATCTGAAGCCAGGAGCCAGGTGCTTCCTCCTGGTCTCCCATGCGGTGCAGGACCCAAGCACTTGGGCCATCCTCCACTGCCCTTCCAGGCCACAGCAGAGAGCTGGACTGGAAGAGGAGCAACCGGGACAGAATCCGGCGCCTAGACCAGTCCAGAACCTGGAGTGCCAGCGCCGTGGGCGGAGGATTAGCCTAGTGAGCCGCAGCGCTGGCCCTGTCTCTGCTTTTGATCAAACTTCCTGCTAATGTGTACCCTGGGAGGCAACAGACGATGGTTCAAGTATTTGGGTCCCAACAGGCTAGTCTACTGCAGTGGCTTTCAATGTGGTAAGCCTGGGCTTCAGCAGAAGTCAGCTTGTGAAGAGCCCTGGCAGCTCTGCCAAGAGTTGGATCACTGGAAATGGACCTGCCCTGGAGTCGAAGGATGCCCAGGTCAGAGCCACAGATCTTATTGGCTCTAAGCTGAAAAGCCATTCACTCAGACCAACTTCCAAAGTGACCACTGCAGCTGAGGGGACGGCCAAGTAGGGTCAGCAACATTGCAGGCAGAACTGTAAATTTCTTGTTAGAGATGCCACCTGCCTTTACCTGGCCAGCTCTCCTCCCAGGCCAGCTAGGTAATGGAAGTCAACAGGTGCCTTCCCCTAGGAGGTTCACACCTCCCTTGGGATGTACCCCATGTGAAGAGATAGATAGGTCTGGGCCTCTTAACTTACAAGGCCTAAAGCCCACCAGATTATTATCAAGCCCCTTCTGTGAGGTTCTATTTGTCTCTCAATCAGAAAACTTAATTGTAGCTTAGACAGCACCTTTCTTAGCTCCTGTAATAATGACTCTGTCCTTTGTTCTAGACCCTGTCTAGCGTACTTGGGCCCCATTCCTTTGTAATCATAACCTCTACTCTACCACCAATGGCTCTACTCCCAACCTGTGTGTACTGATGGTCCTCTTCCCCACTTAATGCTGTACAATTGTTCAGACCTGGTTAATGCCACTCAGGATCATTGGTTACTATCCTCACCCTGTCTTTTATGACCTTGTCTAAATATGATCAGAGTCGACGAACTTGGAAGGCTTCCATAGCCTTGGCAACTCATGACGAGAGCCTAGGGTGGTTGCTGGCGCCATAAACTAGAGTGTCAATTTGTTGGGTCAACAACAGGAGTCACTGTGCACTTGCTCCTCATGTGGGATCTCTGTCCTTAATGTGCTGTACATTGTGATTTAATGCTATAACTAGTGTTCAAACAGTATGTTTCACTTTGTGCTTCTATGTTGGTGCAAACTGTTGAAATCTTCACTTAATATATACTAAATTGATCTTCTGTATATAAAGAGAATTGAAAATGAATCTTGATGTGAATGGAAGGGGAGAGAGAGCGGGAGAGGGGAGGGTTGTGGGTGGGAGGGAAGTTATGGGATGGGGAAGCCATTGTAATCCATAAGCTGTACATTGGAAATTTATATTTATTAAATAAAAGTTAAAAAAAAAGTATTTGGGTCCAGACCACCCTTCTGGAAGATCTGGAGCATTTGGGAAATGAACTGGTGGATGGAGAATTAATTGATTTTTCATTCTATCTATCTATCTATCTATCTATCTCTATATCACTGTTCTGTTGGTCTGCCTTTCATATAAATACGGAAAAAAAGAAAAAACAAATAATCTGGAGAGTTAAGATCTTGGGGCTGTTGAGGAACAAAACTAAGGCTGGGTGATTGGAGTGCCATGAATGCCAGGTGGGCATGACCAGAGAGGCCAAACCACATTGTGTAGGGCCTCTTACAGCAAGGTAAAAAAGAGAGGACTTTATTCAAAATGGGATGAGAAGTCATGGGCAAATGTTAAGCACCGGGGCTGGAGGCAGAGAGGAATGAACATGGCTTTAGGAAAAAAAAAAAAAGACTTCAGGCTGGTGCCGTGGCTCACTTGGTTAATCCTCTGCCTGCGGCGCTGGCATCCCATATGGGTACCAGTTCTAGACCGGGCTGCTCCTCTTCCAGTCCAGCTCTCTGCTGTGGCCCAGGAGTGCAGTGGAGGATGGTCCAAGTGCTTGGGCCCTGCATCCGCATGGGAGACCACGAGGAAACACCTGGCTCCTAGCTTCGGATCAGCGCAGCGCACTGGCCGTAGCAGCCATCTGGGGGGGGGGGGGTGTTGTGAACCAACGGAAGGAAGACCTTTCTCTCTGTCTCTCTCTCACACTGTCTATAGCTCTGTCAAAAATAAATTAATTAATTAATAATTTTTTTTAAAAAAAAGACTTCAGCTTTGGGGAATTAATTGGGAGGTGGTAGGCAAAAATGTTCTGCTCACTTCCACCTGCCCCAAACTGCGAGAAGTGATCTGTGCAATTCTTAATGACTGAGAAACAAGTGAAAACATCCTTTTTTAGCAAAGAATGGAAGCATAAAGAGAAGGCAAAGAAGAAGAAGGGGAGGAAGATGAAGAAGACAGGACAGTGGAAGGAAGAGACAGGAGATCTAAGTGTCAGATTGAGATTTCATAGATTTACAAAAACCAAAATTCTTTGAGGATCACTTAAGACTCAGTATCATGTTGGAAGTTTTCTCAATCTTCCCAATTATAATTTGCAGTTACTCAAGAAAAAATAAATGAACATTCTCTTCCACCTGCCTCATTTGGCCAAAGGCCTCTAGTGGCAGCAGCTGTCTTGAGCACTCAGGCTTTGAAACATTACTAGCAGGGAGACAATGTTATTGGAGAAGGGAGGTTCAGGTGGTGAAAATTCCAGCCTCTACTTCCGAAGATGAGGTCAACCTTCCATGGGAATAATGCCTCTACTTCCGGAAGTTAGTCTATTCTTTACGTGCCATTTTACTCATTCCTATAACACAAAGGTAGTTTCTTCTAGGAACATAAAAGGAAGTTAATGTCCAAATGGATATTTTGGAAGAAATCAAGGATTTTTGAAATCTGAGTATTTGTTTCTCTTTAAGCAGAAAAGAGAAACTTGAGTTCATCTCTAGAGGTATAGTTTTATAAGTTCTGTAAAGGAACACAGAGCTGTATAAGATTTCTAAGAGTGGGTGATGCCCCCACTTCTGTGCCCAGGTGCAATGGTTTGTCTGCAGAAATTCTAAAGCAGATCCTTGCCTCCCAGGACATCTGATCAGCTACCTGGCTCCCAGTGATTTCATATCATTTCATGGCTGTTATCTGTGTTCTCTGGTAACGACTGCCCAAGGACAGCTCGGCCAGGCTCACTCATCATGTTTTATTGAAAGCAGTATACTCCCAGCCTCTTAGTCACCACAGTTACATATTTGCTAGAGGAGAACTTCCTTCTCTAGGTATCTGGGCTAAGTTTTCCAAGCACAGGACACTGATCCAAACCTTTCTCCCTCCTTCCCTCTCTCCCTTCCTTCCTACTTTACTTTGTACAGTGTTACTCTTCTAATCACCACTATAGCACATCTTCTTCCAGCACCCATACACATCCCTTAACAAATAAGTTTCTTTTAAGCTGTGCACAGAGTAAAAATGTACCTAACTGCAAAAGAGAGACTCAAATTAAGAGGCTTCAGAAAGTATCTCCTCTTCCCAACACACACATTCCCATTTTGCTTTGAAACACACATTACAGTCTAAACCTTCCAAACTCCAATTTTCTGACTTGAAAGTGGCTTCACAACTCTTTTATTTGGAGGTAGATTCTTTACAGAATCTTAAGTATAAATAAAATGAATTTCAGGAAATCAAATTTCATTAAGATTAACATGATTTTAGGAAAGACCCAGTCCTAGGCTGAAGAGACCAAGGAATCCAAAAAACAGTGTTCCTTATGCAGCATACCTACAAGTGGCAGAGGGCAAACCCAATGACAAGCAAAGACACTGAAAGTGAAAAACATGGATCAACTTGTTTACATCAATGCCCCATAGGACCTTTCCCTGTCTCATCACAAAGATGAAAGGGAAAAAATCTTCCCTCTTTACCCCCAATTTATTCTGGTGATTCTATCCTGCTGGAGGTGGTTGACTAAAATTGGTATTCACTAACAAATCACAAAACCTTAGCATAGTGTGGCAGAAGGAGCATTAATGATTAAAAAAGGCATTATCATATACTTAGTCTCTGAGATAAGAGTGATTGATTCTCCTAAGGAACAAAAGTGGGTAGTAGTAATAATAATAACAATAATAATAGCAAATCTTTATGGCAAATTCTGTGTACTGAAAACTTACTAGTGTCAATGAGACCTGGAAGAGTTTATTTACTAATACCACTGAATGGATCAGGAAACAATAGTTTAAATACAGCAGTTCACGGAAACAAGACTTGGTTAATAATAGTTAACATTTACTGAATCTTTGTTTCAGACACTTATCTGATCTCTGGCTATTAACTAATTTAATCATGATCAAATTCCCAAGAGTTAAAATTACTATACTCCATTGTACAGAAATTTGGGCTTACAGGTTAACTAGTTAGTAAATTATGGAGCCAGGATTACAGAGGCAGTTATAACAATAGTAAATGGTGGAGACAAATAGATTTGATCTGTAAGTGTTTGGCTCCAAATCTAGGTCTTTCTTCACCATGATGCTATACAGTCCCTCAATTAGAACCATAAAATTAAGTTTTTAGGACTATGATATATACAATAACTAGGCAAATTAAAGTGTGCATCTGAAAAAAATCAATAATCACATCTACCAGCTATGGCCAACAAAATCTATAAACTGTAAGGTGCTCAAAAATGATCAATTTGTTTTTTCCATTACACTATCATAAATTTTGCTTCCATAGTAAATAATAAATGTACTAAAACAAAGTGTTAACATGAGACCTTGAGTTTATTAATATTATATTTCCTGAATTTTCTTGCATTCCCTTCAAATTAATGTTAACATTTTGCTTCTCCTCTGGTTATTATTATTAAAGCAAAATAATTTGTAGTCTGTCATCATATGTAATTTTCTCCCAGAGAGATGGGTAATAAGACAAGCAGATAAGTTTGAGTATTTCTGGATGGGAAAAGACCAATCAAATGACCTGCTAACTAAATCCAATATAAATATCTTTATGTTAAGCTAGAATATGAAGCACAGTTTGTTTTTTCAAACAAGTATGGGGTAGGGAATTAAATGACAAATTTGATTTGTATTTTCAGGTGTTCTTATGCCAGGAAAGAAATATGAAGTTTATTCTGAAGCTATTTCCAGTCTGAAGAATAGGTCTATCAGGTCGATCACATCATAATTTTGATGCTGTAATCTTCTGTTAGGAAAAAAAAATCAGCTTTACTTCTGAGAAAGACTTGTGATCTCCAGCTTGACGTGTATTCAATGATCTCATCTAAAGTCTCAGTAGTAATGTTGGTATCACAGTCAGTACATAATATTTTTTCTGGGCATACAAGTATGCAGCTTCTACAGAGAAATATGCAAGGCAATGTGGTTAATAAGGTGTATCCGTGAGTGTAACCATGGGTGTTAGATATGACTCCTTGATTAGGCTGGCATGACAGTAAAACCCCATGGTGTTCCAATGTGATACAGAATTTCATATCATCCTTTGTAGCAGAAATTATCACATATATTTTTTATTTTTATTTATTTTTATTTTATTTTTTTGACTGGCAGAGTTAGTGTGAGAGAGAGACAGAGAGAAAGGTCGTCCTTCCGTGGTTCACCCCCCAAATGGCTGCTACAGCCGGCACACTGTGCCGATCCAAAGCCAGGATATTTTTAAGTCAAAAAAGAAAAAAAGGAGGAAGTCATTAGGTAAGTCCTCAGTGTACACTAGTAAATGGGTCCAGGTCTTACTGGAATCAGAATGGAAACTACGGGCTTTGACTTGAGTCCCACTTTCTTTTTTTTTTTTTTTTTCCTTCTATTTTACCATTTTCGCCACTGAGGAAGAATTTCGGTGACATATTTTTGTGTGTTTTGGCTTTTTTAAAAATATGACTTCTGAAATTATACCAAGCAAGCAGCCATATACTCTAGCAAATTCTAAGACAAGCCTTGGTTTTTACACGATCGTCTAAATCTCTAAAACATATAAAAAATACAGTAACATCAACATCAACATAATGTAGGCTACTTCTGGTTCTCAGATACTTTATCTGTAGAGGGAGAATATCAGCACTTAGACACCACAAATTCATATTCTAGCTTCACCCAATTTATTTTATAATTATTTTACCTCTAAACTTCTATGATTATTATATTAGATACAAACAAGGTGCTGAATATAATTACATTACATGTAAAGATACTCTTTGAATTGCATACTTAATAAGGCAGACTTATGGTTTCCAGTTGAAACAAAAACAGATTTTCTTCTCTGCCATAAATCCAAATTAAAAGTTAACAGAAAAAAGAACCAAGATTTTTAGAACCTTGCTTGACAACATTAGAGCTAAGATTTTGAGTTTTTTTGAATTTTGGTCTTGTAATTTATTGTTTTTTTTTCCCCAGAAACCTTTTTATTTAAGGAATACAAACTTCATATATTTCATAAATACAACTTTAGAAATATGTCATTCTTCCCACTGTACCCGCCCTCCCATCCACACTCCCACCCCTTTTCCTCTTCCCTCTCCTATTCCCATTCTTTTTTTTTTTTTTACCAAGATCTAGTTCCAATTAACTTTATACATATATGACTAACTCTATACTAAGCAAGGAGTTCAACAAATTGTATTTAAAAAGCTGTTATTCAACAGTTGGGACAAGAGCTGTTCAAAGTCATTGTATCTTAGCCGGCGCCATAGCTTAACAGGCTAATCCTCCGCCTTGCAGCGCCGGCACACCGGGTTCTAGTCCCGGTTGGGGTGCCAGATTCTATCCCGGTTGCCCCTCTTCCAGGCCAGCTCTCTGCTATGGCCTGGGAAGGCAGTGGAGGATGGCCCAAGTCCTTGGGCCCTGTACCCGCATGGGAGACCAGGAGAAGCACCTGGCTCCTGGCTTTGGATCAGCGCAATGAGCCAGCCGCAGCGGCCATTGGAGAGTGAACCAACGGCAAAAAGGAAGACCTTTCTCTCTGTCTCTCTCTCTCTCACACTATCCACTCTGCCTGTAAAAAGAAAAAAAGCCATTGCATCTCAAATTGTTAATTTCACATATATAGATTACTTTTTAGGTGCCCTATTAGTTATCATAGATCAGGGAGAATGTCTAGTATTTGTCCTTTTGAGACTGGCTTATTTCACTAAATATGATGTTTTCCAGTATCATCTATTTTGTTGCAAATGACAGAATTTCATTTTTCTTATCGCTGTGTAGTATTTCATGGTGTACATATCCCATAATTTCTTTATCCAGTCTTAAGTTGGCAGGCATTTGGGTTGATTCTTTATCTTAGCTATTGTGAATTGAGCTGCAATAAACATGGGAGTAGAGATACCTCTTTCAAAATGCTGATTTCATTTCCATTGGGTAGATTCCCAAGAGTGGGATGGCTGGGTCATATGGAAGGTTTATATTCAGATTTCTGAGGCATCTCCATACTGTCTTCTACAGTGGCTATACCAGTTGACATTCCTACCAACAGTGAATTAGGGTACCTTTTTCCGCACATCCTCACCAACATTTTTGTTTGTTGATTCTGTATGATAGCCATTCTAACAGAGGTGAGGTGAAATCTGATTGTGGTTTTGATTTGCATTTCCCTGATGGTTAGTGATCCTGAGCATTTTTTCATGAGTCTGTTGGCCATTTGGATTTCTTCTTTGGAAAAATGCCTTTTTAGGTCCTTTGCCCATTTCTTAACTGAGTTGTTTGTTTTGTTGTTGTTTTCTTGATCTCTTTATATATTCTGGTTATTAATTCATTATTAGTTGCATAGTTTCTAAATAATTTCTCCCATTCTGTTGGTTGCCTCTTCACTTTGCTGAGTGTTTTCTTTGCAGTGCAGAATATTCTCAATTTGATGCAATCCTATTTGTCAATATTGGCTTTGATTGCCTGTGCCTATGGGATCTTTTCTAAGAACGCTTTGTCTGTGCCAGTATCTTACAGGGTTCCCAAAATTTTCTCCAATAATTTGATAGTTTTGGTTACAGATTTAGGTCTTTTATCCATTTTGAGTGGATTTTTGTATAAGGTGTAAGATAGGGGTCTTGCTTCATACTTCTGCATGTGGAGATCCAGTTTTCCCAGAACCATTTGTTGAAGAGATTCTCCTTGCTCCAGGGATTGATTTTAGCTCTTTTGTCAAAGATAAGTTGGCTGTAGATGTGTGGGTTAATTTATGGCATTTCTGTTCTGTTCCACTGGTGTATCCATCTGTTGTTGGATCAGTATCAGGCTGTTTTGATTATAACTGGCCTGTAGTGTGTCATGCAATCTCGCATTGTGATGTTTCTAGCTTTGTTTCTGTTGTATAAGATTTCTTAGCTATTCAAGGTCTCCTGTGTTTCCATATGAATTTCAGCATCATTTTTTCTATATCTAAGAAGAATGTCCTTGGTATTTTTTTTGGTATCACATTGGATCTGTAAATAGCTTTTGGTAGTATGGACATTTTAATGATGTTGATTCTTCCAATCCATTACATGAAAGATTTGTCCCATTTTTGTGTGTTATATTCTATTGCTTTCTTTAATTGTTTGTAATTTTCATTGTAGAGGTCTTTGACATCTTTGGTTAAATTTATTCTAAGGTATTGATTATTTTGTCGCTATAGTGGATGGGATTGATTTTAGAAGTTCTTTCTCAGCCAGGGCATTGTCTCTGTATTCAAAGGTTCTGGAGAGTTTTGTGTGTTGATTTTATATCCTGCCACTTTACCAAACTCTTATATGAGTTCCAATAGTCTCTTAGTGGAGTCTTTTGCATCCCCTATATATGAATCATGTCATCTGCAAATTGGGATAGTTTGACTTCCTCCTTTCCAATTTGTATTCCTTTGATTTCTTTTTCTTGCTTAATGACTCTGGCTAAAACTTCCAGGACTATATTGAATAGCAATAGTGAGAGTGGGCATCCTTGTCTGGTTCTGGATCTCAGTGGGAATGCTTCCAACTTTTTCCCATTCAATAGGTTAAGACCCACTCTTAATTCTGCCAAATACTGGACAGTGCATTGTTGAAATTCAGTAAATTTGTTAAATGATTGTTGATAAAATTGTTGTTCCCTTAAAGCCACATTAAAAAGCTGTTCAATAGTGGGCGTTTAGCCTAGAGGTTAAGATGCTAATTAAAATGATTGTATCCCAAATCAGAGTACTTAGGTTCAATTTCTGGCACCAGCTTGCAGCTAATGCACTCTCAGATGCAGCAGTGGTGGCTCCAGTAACTAGGTTCCTACCATTTGCGTTGGAGACCTGGATTGAGCTCTGGGCTCCCAGGTCCTGACTTTGGCCTCTGCCCTACCATCACAGGTATTTGGGGAATGAACCAGTAGATGACAGCTCTCTTCCTCTCTATCTTCACCTCTTACATAAATTAACAAGAATATATTTAAAATAAATTTTAAAATATCTTTCCCTATTTATTTAGAGATTGAACAGAGAGTGAGGACAAAGATGATTAGAAAGCTTGTTAGATATGGAGTAACCACTTACTACAATTCATAATCATTTTCACTATTTGTTTCTATTTATGATCATTCCTACCTGACCATATCCTTCTTAACACATTTGTATGTAAGTTCAATGAGGGAAAAGTCTTTCTCTTTGTCAATAGTTACAGTGCCTAGAAACATACCTTGAGCATGAATGACAGGAACTCAGAATTTGCTTATTTATTAATCAATAATGAAAGCTCATTCTATTTAAATGAGATATATTTTTGATGATTCTGACATTTATTAGAAATTAATATTTCTGAAGTTTTTGTAAGATTAAATAGTTGTTTCCTTAAAAGTAATTCTACTAGTTTTATAATTATATATGTTTTTCATAAATAGAGTATATGTGTACTTATATTTAACCAACTTTACTCTGAAAAGAATTTGAGAAGGCCTCTCAGTATATATGTTTTCCATTTAAATATTTCAATAATTTATCACTCAAAAATATAAAGAATTTCACATGCCTACATATACATCTAGAATAGATTGTAACTTACATAGTATAGAATGTTGTGCTGAAAATGACTTTCTATAGTAACTATTTGAATGACTGAATTTCACAGAAATCCAAGATTTCATTGAAACAGAAGGCAAGAGTTGTGAAGGAATTGCTCTAACTATAGAGCAATATAACTATATTCTTACTAGGGGGAAAAGGTCTCAACCTCTAGAAAATTTATTCCACATCCCATTTATTCCCATTTTCCATTCAGTTCAGCTGAAAGACTGTTGTAAACACATGCTTTCCCTGTGTTTGGTGTACAAGATGGTTAGTTCCACCCAATGGCTCTAAAAATGTATTCTTACACAGGCCTCATAGTTTTTAACTTGTACAAAAGCTCAAAAGCATGTAGTTACAGTACATATTAAAATTTTGGTACATTAGACATCTTAGAGAGCATTAAATATGTAATTAAATAACTTAATCAAAAGTAATACATGAGGGGGCCAGCACTGTGACATAGTAAGTTAAGCCTCCCACTGGGGCATTGGCATCCCATATGGTAACCAGTTCATGTCCCAGCTGCTCTACTTCCAATCCAGCTTTTGCTATGCCCGGAGAAAGCAGTAGAAGATGGCCCAAGTGCTTGAGTCCCTGCACCTGCATGAGAGACCCAGAAGAAGCTCCTGGCTCCTGGTTTCAGATCAGTCTAGTTCCAGCCACTGTGGCTATTTGGGGACTTAACCAGCGATTGAAAGACCTGTTTCTCCCTCTCTCTGTATGTGACTCTACCTCTCAAATAAATAAATAAAGTCTTTTTTAAAAGAAAAGTAACACATGATAAAATGGGAAATAATTCCCTGATTAGAATTACTGTCAAAGAAATATATAATTGCTCATTGTATCAATAACCTGATCAAATCATCCTCAGGAAATACAACAAAATACATTTCAAAATAAAAATATTTGCAAAGTCTCCCTCAAAGTGAAAAAAATAGTATAAACTTTGAATCCAGATAGACGATGCCTTATAGCTCAGCTCTGCTACAATTTTGGAATAATTACATGATCACAATTATAAAAATATGAAGGCTAATGTACATATTTCAGGCACATTGATAAATAAGTGGAAAGTGTGTACAGTGCCTGACTCATAGTGATAATCAGTAAAAGGCTTTTGTGGAGATTGTTGATAGAAAATAATATAAAGGTGAATTCTCTACAGCTGGGGCAAAGTACCATACTGTTTACAGCCCTTGTCTCTACTGTTGATGAACACTGTTTTTCTTACTAGTTGTTGAATTCTTACTTAGTGGAGGGTTAATCTTATGATTATAAGATGAACTGAAAGTATGTTATTGTAAAAATTAAAAGAAAGATTAAGAAAGGAAGGAGGAGGTGTGTGGGAGTATGTATATAAGAAATACATGAAATTTGCTCATCTTAAAAAAATGAAGTCAGGACAAACTGAACAAATAATATATATGAAAAAAAGAAATATGAAAAGAAATATAAACTACCTTTGCTTAACTGCCCAGCTGGGCTTCTCTGAATGTACAAGTGGAAGGAGAAAGGTGAATGAAGGTGTGACTAAGTAGCTCTCAATCTGTGCTTCCCATCGTGACAGTCATGATGAGTGCTGGTCATGCATATAACTCATTCCTGGGTGCAATTTCTGCCAATAAAAACAATTCCATCTGCTCCTCTCCCACTTGAGAAACACAAATGACATTTTTCATGAATTTTTGAAGTCCCTCACGTACCTTATAACTGATCAGGAGTCAGCTCCTTCATTTCTTAAATTTGTAGGCAAGGGCCCATAAGAATTAATGCCTCTCAATGTACCACATTTTAGCTGTGTACTTGAAACATAAGAATCCTATAATGTATATTCCTTTTGAAGTATCTAAATTCCTTCTTCTATATCCCAGAATACTAGACATTTGGAGAATTCATCTGTAATTTTATTCAACATATATTTACTAATGCAATGGGAGATCCAAGAGTAAGTAAACAAACAAAAAAAAAAAAACACTGCTTTCACGCCTATTGAGAAAAATGAAAATGAAATGAGGCTACATTACAAAATTAAATTAAAAATTCTAAGTCTAGGTAGTGATAAATGTTAAGCAGAAAATAAAGCAAGAAAGCAAGAAAGGGATGCTACAAGGAATGCGTAGGAGGGTGAGCTGCTGTATTTTAATTCATTACCATTTAATAATGACAGATGGAGAACTGAGTGGTAGTACAAACATGCCCACTCATGTCAGGGAAACTTCTATAGGCTACACTATCTCTATGTGGAGCCTCCCTTTTAATGATGCAACACCACATTTTACTAGGAGAAAACTGGTCTTTGAACCAGAGGGATGGATAAAAATCAGATCCTAGTCAAATCACTTAAAAACAGGAATATGGCAAGATTGTATTAAAAATTCTTTCAAATGTTATCCCCTTTTCTTCACACTTTCATTATGTTTCAAAATGATTTATTATTCTATTACAATTTTTAAATGATTGTTTGCTTTATTCCAAGCCTAAAATACTGCAATAAATAGGTTTTTGATTCTCTTTCCTTCATTGTACACTGTGCATACTGTACAAAATGAAAGCATAATATCAATATTCTGATAGCAAGTCCTGGATGATTATTGCTCTTCTACTTCAGGGGTTTGAAAATGAAGTTTGGGGGCTGGCAATGTGGCATAGTGGGTTAAGATGCCACTTGTGATGCTGGCTTCCCATGTCAGAGTACCAGTTCCAGTCCTAGCTACTTAGCTTCCAATTCAGCCAGCATCTGGTTCACTCCCCAAATGGTCACAGCAGCCAAGTCTGGGCCAGGCTGAAGCCAGAAGCCAGGAGCTTGGAACTCCATCCTGGTTTCCTGCATGGGTGGCAGCAATTCCAATACTTGAGTTACCCTCCATGAGTTCCCAGGCACATTGCTAATGTGGAGCTGGATTGGAAGTGAATTAGCAATGGACTCAAACAGCACTCTAAAATGGGATGCCAGTGTCACAAGTGGCAGCCTAACTTCCCACCCCACAATGACTGCCACACCTTACTCTTTTAAAGCATTTTTAAATAATAGTGTAACATTCATGAGAGTATATATTTAAATGTCATGGTCATTGTCAAATAATATGACTCAATGTCATTGCATACAGTATTACATATAACACTGACTTCCCTACCATGTAGGAGAGAAAGCCAGGTCAGAATGAGAATGTTGGGGTGGACATCTGACCTAGTAGGTAACATGCCAGTTAGGATGCTCCCATCTCACATCAGAATCCAGGAAGGCAGTGGTGATGGTTCAAATTATTGGGCTCCCGCCTCTCATATGGGAGACTTGGATTGGTTCTAGCTTTAGTCTCAGCCATTAGAGGCATTTTCCCTAACCATTATGGGCATTTGTGTAGTGAACCAGCAGATGGGGTCTCACACCTTCTGTGTCTCTTCATTTCAAATCAATAAAAGATTTGTTTTTAAAGAGGCGGAGAGAGCGAATGCGAGAGAGATTAGAATGTTTTGGTTTACAGCAGGACATGATGGGTGGAGTCACCAGCACTGTCCATGGTAAATGCAACTGAAGTTTCACAGTGATCAAAGGAATCATAAAAGCTTTTGGATTTCTTTTTTTTTTTTTTTTTTTTTTTTGGCTTTAGTCACCTCCAATAGTCCACAACCTAAAAAAGGCCTCTGGTAAGGTTTGGAGACATCTATCTAACACAACCTTCTCCATTTAATGATGCAGTGAACACTTACTTTCAATTGCCTTGATTTTATTTTCCCATGGGACACAAGCAGCTTTGAAGTTCTCAAAATCACGAAGAAATTTTGCCCATTTCTGAAAAGGAAGCCACAGAGCATAGTAAAGCTCAACCTCTTAGTTTGTCAAGATGTTTAACACCCACCCAAAACTGTAACAAAGAAGGGTCTTGGAAAGATCTATATGGCACCAAAAACCATTTTTTCATAAAACAAGGAAAGCAGTAAGTTTCACTTGCTTCCCTATTCCCCATCACACCCTGACCAATTTATTTCAAAATATTAAATGCTTATGGGAAATATGCTGACCACTCAAGATGACATGTTTATTCTATCAGATAATAAGGAAGTCAGGACTGACTAGCAAAAGTGATTGCCATACAGTATGTATTTAACTAAGTCATTTCATGAAGGAATTAATGAAATATGAACAAGACACAGTTGTTGCTTGGAAAGGCTTATGATCTACTGGAGCAGATTGTATACATAGGCAATTTTGATACAGGGTAGTTAGTTCTATGACATGGGACGCTTCGTTCTGGTACAGGCAGAGTTGTCAGCTAAATGGAAAGGCATGATGTAAGAAATCACACACTGATTTCCAAGAAGGTTTTCCTTCCATTTTACTCCACAGTAAATTAGGTAATCCATGGTTTAGATAGCAGACCATTAGAAAGAATGGGATGGAGCAGATAAGTCTGAATATGTGCATATTATGCTAGGACAATTTGAGAAATGGCCAGGCCTAACTAATGGAGCCTAACTAATCATACAAGCAAAATCTGAAGTTCAAGATTACCAAAAAGTAGAAGGGCTCAAGTGTTCATATGTAATAACTTTATATGTATGATACAATACATCAACAAAAATTATAAATATTAAATATAACCCCCACAACAACATGGATATATCTCATGAATGTAATAGAACATCAGAGAAGCCAGAATATAATATAAGTATTATATGATTCCACTATTTGAATGGTAAGAGCAGACACAATCTATTGTAAATACACACACAGAGATGCACAAGAAAAATAAGATATAGGAACTTTATTCATAGAACTCATTTATCTTACGATTGTTAACATTTATAAGGGGGGATAATACCTATGTATCTACTTTACTCTAGAATTAAATATCTTTATAAAAAGATTTAAAATCAGTTCTTGGCACAAAGCTACTGCTAAATAAATGTTGGTTTCTCTTCTTTCTGTGCCAAAAATTTATATTTGCATCAGTATCTGATTTATTTTTATCTTATTTTCTACCCAATGTGTAATTGATGTTCCTGGTAGAGAAAAGCTTTGTGGCTCAGCAACATGGAAACATTTTGAGAGAAAAATGTAAACCAAAACTCCTTAATTTGCAGAGAATGAAAATGAAAGGGAAAAATTTTTTTTTCATTCAGAAGTGATAAAGTCACTCCAGTCTTTTGCCTCATATCGATGCTTCTTGGATTATTTTTTATTTGACTTCTTTGAAGGACTATTTTTTTCATTTTTAAACTCTCCCCATCTCCCAATAATTTTCAATACCACAACTAAACATTTTGTACAGTATGCTTACCTGTGATTTATATATATACACATATATACATGTGTGTGTGTGTATATATATATATATATATATATATATATATAAAGTGTCACTTTTTTCACCCCTTGGAACAGAACCCATGTTGTCCTTCTTGGGTGCAATCTGGCATAGACCAGACTGAGTTATGAAAACACTCACCTTGGCCATCATCATCTTAAAAGCAAACCACCGCTTTCCTTTTCCTTTCCCAAGAGCACCTTCATTTTCACTCACAAATTTTTTTGCTTCCCTGAAAAAATAAAACAAAATAGGTAATAGGAGAAGGTGGGTGAGATTAATATAATAAGGGCGTAGGAGATATTTATACTTAATATGTCTATAACCTTATTTCTTCTGGATCTTGTATACCCTTGACAAGTGAAACTAACCTATATTTGATAGCCTAATCAATATTCTAAACAAGACTTTCAGTCCATGTTTAGGGTAAGGAAAAGTAGGTATTTTAGCCTCACTTATTAATCAACTGAAATCATTGAAAAGCAAGAAATTCATGCTGTCAAAAAAGAGAACACTAATTACTCTCATTTCTACCACACATAAATTGAATCTGAAGTTTACATCATATTTTGGCAGTAAGAATGTTTATTTTAAAACATTTTTCTCTCCTCCCTTTTTGAGAACTCCCTTTAAAGAGAAGGCAGAGAGTTTAGGACAAAGTGACACAGAACATGCTTGTTGACCTGGTATTTAATCTCATAAAAGCAATTATGACTTAACACAGAAAAATCATACTATGAAACAAACGGGGTTGAGGGAAGAAAAGGAAAGGAGTACTTTTGGTTTCACATTCAAAGTGGGATTTAAATTTAAACTCTGACATTGTTCTCAAACATTTATACATTACAGTAGCCACATTAGTATCTTTGTGTCTGTATTAAAATAAAATAAAAGAAAACATTAATTCATCAGATAGGGTGAAACTTTGGTCATTGCTATGGACTGAACGTTTGTGTCCTCCAAAATTCTTATTTCCAATCTAATCCCAATGCAATGATATTTGGAGATGGGGCTTTTAGAAGGTAATTAGATTATGAGAGTGAAACCAGAGACCAGAGAGCTAAGCAGTCCTCTTTCTACTATATGAAGGTGCTAGCAGTTGGCTTTCTGTATTCTGGAAGAAGACCCATGCTAGCACCTTGACCTTGGAGTTTCAGCCTCCAGAACTGAGAGAAATAAATGTGTGCTGCTTAAGGCACCTAATCTATGGTAATTTATCAGCCTGAGCTGACTAAGACAGTCATTTACATAATTGCTTGCTTGATTCATGTAAAGAATGCTTTAAATACAAAAATCTAAGAGTTTTCACCTCTCAGGGGCTGGAGAGAGAATATTATCCACCTGACAGACATCATGATCAGAACAGACAACACAAACCTGGTTGACTCCATAGGAACAGTACTATTGTCAGTTGGATAGCCCCTAGAATGTGTGGTTTTTACATACAAGAAAACCCTTCAACACATAACTATAAATAAACTTATAAAGCTTAAAAAACGAAGGCTCGGTCGGCGCCGCGGCTCACTAGGCTAATCCTCCGCCTTGCAGCGCCGGCACACCGGGTTCTAGTCCCGGTTGGGGCGCTGGATTCTATCCCGGTTGCCCCTCTTCCAGGCCAGCTCTCTGCTGTAGCCAGGGAGTGCAGTGGAGGATGGCCCAAGTGTTTGGGCCCTGCACCCCATGGGAGACCAGGAGAAGCACCTGGCTGCTGCCATCGCATCAGCGCAGTGTGCCGGCCACAGCGCGCCTACCGTGGCGGCCATTGGAGGGTGAACCAACGGCAAAAAGGAAGACCTTTCTCTCTGTCTCTCTCTCTCACTGTCCACTCTGCCTGTCAAAATAAATAAATAAATAAGTAAGTAAAAAAACAAACAAACAAAAAAAAAAAAACAAAGGCTCAACATAGGTTTTTTTTTTTTTTTTTTTTTGTAAAAAGTTCCTTAGTGTCAATGCTAAATTCTGGAATTACAACACACAGTAATCATGAAATAATGCACACCTGCCAACTTAACCACTACTAGAGAGCAAACTCTTGTTACTCATCTGTACCCTTGTACACACATACTTTCTGGCATAAAAATCAGTGCCATGATGGATATTTCTCAGTTATCAAACAGAACCCCCAGATCAGCTCCTTGAGAGCAGAGGCAACAGCCTGTCCTCTTATCAGGTTTTCCAAAGTATTGAGAACTGCTTTGACCACAGGAGGTACCTAATAAGCTCAAATCTTCTGGAAATACAGCTGGCTGATATAACCTAGGGTAAGTGTAAACAGAAATTATCTAATAATTGCATTTCCTACATCAATTTATCTTTAAAGACAAAGTCATTGCCAGATTTTTGGGATGTACCTTTTATCATTAGTCTTTGAAACTCATCTGACAGCCTCCTAGAAATGGAGTGACATTACCAGACTAGTTGACAAACACCCTGATGTTGGACATGACCTCTGTGCTGGGAAGTCTGGTCAAAAAACACTTTCTAAAACATTTTACATCTTCTAAAATATTCAGTATAGCTATATAAAAATTTATAAAGTGGGGGTGGGCAGTTGGCACAACCAGTAAGATACCACTTGGGATGCCCATATATATCAGAGAGCCTGGGTTCATGTCATTATTCCATTCCCAATCTCAACTTCCTGCTAATACACAACCTGACAGGCAGCAGGTGATAACCTAAGTAGCTGGATTCCTTCCACCCTCATGGGAGACTAGATTGAGTTGCAGCTTCCTGGCTTCAGCTTGACCCAGCCTCAGCTCTTGATGGAATTTGGAGAGTGAACCAGTGGATGGAAGAATATGTCTCCCTCTCTCTCTTTCTCTCTCTCTGCCTTTCAAATAAATAAATATTTTAAAAATAAATTATAAACTAAGCTCTCATGGGTGGAATTTTAGAAACACACAATGAACAGTGAATTTTGCATTAGCTATGTGTGGTAAATTGATAATACAGGAGAGAAAAGGGCACCAGCAAGCATTTGATAAAGTACTGAACTGAAGCTTCTCAACAGAAGATCGGGAGACAGGTTTGAATCCAGCCTCTGTGATCTGTCTCCATGACCTTGTGTACATTTCCTGTGCCTACATTAATGAATGTCCTGTTTTTCAGAGGAAAATGTACTTGTCCAAGATGTGCACAGATTCATGCAAGGTGTGGCACAGGTGCCCTCAGTCATTGCATGGTTCTTAACAGGTCAGAATTTCCCAACAATCAAATGGTCTGGCAATTGCTTCCCTGCGGCTGAGGTGGTAGCAAGCATGAAATGAGACCAAGGACAAGAAAAGTTTTAAAGAGGAGATTATAACACAGTCAATTCCGCTCTAACACTTGTTTTGCAACCACAAATTTGCTCCAACATGATTGGCATATTTCAGAACAATTTGAGTACAACTCAAGTTTCGGGTTTGATTTTGTGTAGTTTGTCCATGAGAAACACAAGGTGAATGTAGAAAATTATTCAGCTGAAACAAGCAGCTTAGAAATGCACACTTCACTCACCAGCTACCCCACTCTCCCTGGACTGCCCCCTACCTCAGCCTAGAAAAGTCACTCCCATTCACAGCTGATATTTTTTTGCTTCTTTTTTTTTTTTTACTTTTATTTAATAAATGTAAATTTCAAAAACAACTTTTGGATTATAGTGGCTTTTCCCCCCATAACCTCCCTCTCACCAGCAACCATCCCATCTCCCACTCCCTCTCCTATCCCATTCTTCATCAAGATTCATATTTCAATTATTTAGACAAGGCCATAGTCAAAGTGGGAGTTTTCTCATCCCTTCAGAGAAAGGTACCTCCTTCTTTGATGGCCTGTTCTTTCCACTGGGATCTCACTCAGAGATCTTTCATTTAGGTGTTTTTTTTTTTTTTTTTTCCACAGTGTCTTGGCTTTCCATGCTTATGAAACTCTCATGGGCTTTTTAGCCAGATCCGAATGCCTTAAGGCTGATTTTGAGGCCTGATTGCTGTTTAGGGCATCTGCCATTCTACGAATCTGCTGTGTATCCTGCTACCCATGTTGACGGTTCTCTCCTTTTTAATTCTATCAGTTAGTACTAGCAGACACTAGTCTTGTTTATGTGATCCCTTTGACACTTAATCCTATCATTATGATCAATTATGAACTGAAACTGATCACTTTGACTAGTAAGATGGCATTGATGGGATTGAATTGGAATCTCCTGGTACGTTTCTAACTCTACCATCAGGGGCAAGTCCGACTGAGCATGTGCCAAAGTGTACATCTCCTCCCTCTCTTTTTCCCCACTCATATTTAATAGGGATCACTCTTCAGTTAAATTTAAACACCTAAGAATAATTGTGTGTTAATTACAGAGTTCAACCAATAGTATTAAGTAGAACAAAAAAAAAAAAAAATGCTTCCATTTTTATGAGAGGCCCTTCCCCTTTAAATTTCATACCAAAGATGTTCCTGAACATCCAAGCCATTCAAGCAACTCCTGCTTTCCACTGCCCGTCCTGGCCAGTATGGATACTAGTCGCAACTCATGAGAGATTTTGAGGATGATTTTGAAACAAGGCCAGGAGCCATGGAATGGGCCATAATAATTGGTTAGTAAGAAGAAATTCTCAATTCCCCAAACTGACGCTTGTGGGATGTGAAGAAACACTTCCAGTTTGTAAGCCTAGAAAATGGGACATTGGGCTGAAGGTGGTCAGTGACTCAGTGACAGAATATCCCTTACCATTATTTTCAGGGTTGACCTTTGTAACGAGCTGGCATGATTCCAGGATGAAAGACATTAGTATCACCCAATCCCTTCCTCCATGATAACAGATTTCTCAACCATAAAACTAACATCTTTCATTGTGCAATAAGAAACAAAGTTCAAAAAAGATTTCTGATATGAAGGCAAACATTTACTGATATACATCACACTACATGTGCATGATGTACGACAAGACCAAAAAAGAAAAAAGAAAAAGAATAGACCTCAGAAAACTAAGAAGCCAGAAAACATCATTATATTTTTCTATTGTTAACCCATTTTCCTAAACATTTGTATTTATCTGGATAATTTAAAGAGATTTTATATATGGCTAAAATAAATTAGGCTTTGGTACATGAACTTTGAATAGCTATGTAAACCATCCAAACGTCTGACTGAAAAATGTATCATCCCCTTGAATTGCGTTCAATAAAAGCTGCCTGCCAAGAGTGTAATCCTGTCTCCGGATCTCAGAGCTCAAGCAAGCCCTGGTACAATATGCACAGTTCTCTGAGCTGTAACCCCAGACCCAGGGATAAATAATTGAGTGAGGTCTATTTAATGACAATGATACCTAGCCTCATCATTCATTTATCAACCCCTTTTGTTGGTAATTAGAATAATAAGGTTTCACGGGCTTTGAAGTCTGCTTTCACAGTTAGTTGAAGGAGCACACTTTGGTCTAACTTACAAAATAGATAACTTACCCATAACACATGATACGACCCCGATTACACAGAGGAGTTAAGACATGCTATGCTGCCTTTGACACATTCTCATCCTGGAAAACATGTTCTCCTTTTGGGTTAGGTTAAGTTGACTTTTCTTTCCTCTTGTTTTCAGTTTGATAGTATGATTGAGCAACCAATATATTGCTCAATTGAATGAAAGACATTTCAAAATGGGTGTTTAGGGTAACTGTAATCAAACCTGTGCTTATGAACACTTTCCAGTAAAGGGGTAAGAAGAAGGACAGATCTTTTCCAAATAAGCACTACTACTGAAAGAAATTTAACCAATAATTCAGAGATCTCACCTCTTTTCTGATATATTGCTGAGTAACTGAAAGAGAACTGCAGCAGTAAGAAGCACTCTAATATACAGAGAAAATGGGGATATTATAGTACCTACATAATGTAATCAAATAAATATAATTCCATGCTTTGACTGATGTAGTTATTTTAAATCATCCCAACACTGGAAGGGAATGTTTAAAATATGTTTTGTAAAGGGACTTCTGGTGAAAGTAATTGTGTTGGTTAAAATGCTCGGTTGTTTTAGCTATAAAATGGAGGTAGTAATGTAGCTACCCCATAGCACAGTCATATGCTTCATAAGAAACAATGTAGCTAAGGTGTTTAGCTTAATTAATGGGAAACAGAAAGAGCACAACAATAGTAACTATTATTAACAAGGATTGTACTATTAGGGCTAACTTTAATTTTCATGCTGAATCTTTAAATTGCAAAGTTTAGAAAGTGCTAGATACTTTCAGGCAAACTCTCTCAGAAATGTAGCACATGTCCTATCAGATTGTCACCACAATGACATATGAGAATTGTGCTTGTTAAGTGAGCCTGTGAGAATTCAGTCCTATATTTGTGACCTGATGACAGGGTCCAGGTTTTGGGCTTTAGAAGCCCTGATTACAATGCATCCTAAGGAAAGGGGGCTGAAGATTATTGCTGGAGTCTTGTTCTAGCCATGTTGTGCTGCTACAGAGAACTCCAGACCTATGGGCAGGTGGGGAATCTGAGACAAGATATAGATATAGATATAGATATAGATATAGATATAGATATAGATATAGATATAGATATAGATATATCCTCCTTCCTTCCTTCCTTCCTTCCCTCCCTCCCTCCTTCCTTCCTTCCTTTCCTCCCTCCCTCCCTCCTTCCTCCTTTCCTTCCTTCCTTTCCTCCTTCCTTCCTTTCCTCCCTCCCTCCCTCCTTCCTTCCTTCCTTCCTTCCTTCCTTCTTTTCCTCCCTCCCTCCCTCCTTCCGTTCCTCCCTCCCTCCCTCCCATCCTTCCTTTTCTCTCTCTTTCTCTCTCCCCCACACTCTCTCTTGGTCTCTCTCAAATTTTATCTTTCATTCAAACCAGAGGATAATCTGACAATATTATTTCTCCAATTATGTTTTCTCTGAAAACACATTCTGTCTTACTAAAGTGTTATATTTGAATTTCATTCTATTAAATCCTGTGATCTGTATTTCATGGAATAATTGGAACATGGGGTTGAATCCTGGCTCTGTCATGCCTAAGCTGTGTGATCTTAAGAGAATTACTAGATCTCTTTGATCCCAAATTTCTTCACATGTAAAATGGGATGAGCAATAGTAAGACCAGCAACAGTTAATATACACTGAGTTCTTCTCATATGCAAGGCATTATTTATGTCCATCATCTCAATTAACGCCCCCCCCCAAATCCTATGAGTTGAGAATTATTATCCTCACTTCAAAGATGAGGTGCTGAGAATTAAGTAAATAAAACAAGTCCAGCTTATCAAATGAATAAGAAGTGCAATTTGACTGCTTCTGAGGTTAGTCTTTCCTGCTCCCCCAGAATAACACCATTATTTACGTTATGGCATTGAGATGAGAACAAACAATAAAATATGAGCAAAGCAGTATGTGGCACACCGTGAGTAAATGGTACTTTGGAAAATTATCCAGAGACCTGGATCAGAAGAGGAGCAATCAGAATCGGTGCCCATATGGGATGCTAGCATAGCAGGCAGAAGTTTAACCTACTGCGCCACAGCATCAGCCCCCGGTTGCACCTTGATTTCTAATGTATACATGTTTTTATGCATGCTCCTTTTTTCTAGAATGGTCCTTCCCTTCTCTTCTACCTGTTCTTTTTCTTTTCAGTTCAAGGATCAGACCAACTCTATAGCTTTTCCTTTGCTGTTATTTTCTTTCCAACACTGCTCTCAGTCATGGTGACTTACCCTCTGCCCTTCCTGTAGCAGTTAGCACAATATACTTTTTTTTTTAAAGATTTTCTTTATTTATTTATTTGAGAGGTAGAGTTTGGAAAGACAGAAAGAAAGGTCCTCATTCTGCTGGTTCACTCCCCCAAATGGCCACAAAGGCCAAAGCTGTGCCAATCCAAAGCCAGGAGCCAGAAGCTTCTTCCAGATCTCCCACATGGATGCAGGGGCCCAAGGACTTGGGCCATCTTCTACTACTTGCTCAGGCCATAGCTGAGAGCTGGATTGGAAGAGGAGCCACCAGGACTAGAACTGGCGCCCATATGGGATGACAGCACCTCAGGCAGAGGATCAATCTACTGTGCCAAACCACAGGCCCCTCACAATATGTTGATTTCTGGTTCATTTTCACCATTGCACTGAGATCCTTAAGAGTTAGTCTGTTTTTTGTTCCAATTTCCCAGGACTTAATATAACACTTGGCCCAGAAGTGAATTTTCACAAATGCTAGTTAAATAAATGAACACCAAAAGAAGACTATATGAAACTTTGTTTATGGTTCCCAAACGGCCTGCCCCTCAGAATCATTGTGAGATCTTTTAAGGATTCCAAAGCCTAAGTCTTCCCAGCCCCAAATCAGCTGAGTCACAATCGCTAGGAGTGAGATATAGACAGTCAAATTTTTTTAGTTTACCAAAAATATTCCACTAGCCATAACTTGGGGACAAAATTTGGAACTATACCAAATTTCAATTGCTGGGTCTACTAAATTTAAAGAAGATTATATGTTGGTCAAGTAGCTGTTAGAGGGCTGGGCTAAAATGTGGCTGTATCACACATAATTGTTCTGATACCCTTGGATTGGTACTAGACTACATATTTTTAGGTTTCATCATTGTCTTTGGTGAATAACTAACTTCACTTTTCAGGTCAAGTTCACGCTTTGTCTTACATTCCTAAATGGTAAATGTCTCAATGAAAAACAAATACTCCAAAAATAAACATAGTCATGAACCAAGATGGCTGAATAGTGACAAGTGATACTAATCTCAGCCACAGAAAGATAACAAGGGTAAAAAAGAGAAGGATCACATTCCCAGGAGACTGACTGAGAGAAATTTTCAGTGGAGAAGGGACAGAACAGAATATAGACTGACTGGATTAGTGAGGAGAGAGAATATACACGCAGTTGCTGGCCACATGCCACCAACAACTCCCACAAATACATGGTTGACATCTGGCTGGGAAGTGCCATCTTCCCAGGGCAAGATTACAGGAGGCCAATGAAGCGCCCATCACTGGTGTCTTTGACTGAGGGAGAATTTCAGGCTCCTCACTGGCTTTGAGTCTGGCCTGGGGAGCTGGCACAGGGCTGAGCAACCACTTTGCTCCTTGAAGAGAGGCCATATTGCTTCCCTCCCACCCCCATCACCAAAGTGCCAGGCTTAATTTGCTGAGGTGGTACTGCAGCTGATTTCTGTCCTGGCTTGAGGAATCACAGGCAGTTTGCACCCAGGCTGCGGCAGCATACAGGGCCGAAAGCAGAACCCCTGCACCCTGTGACTGTTAGAGTTCTGGTCTTACTTCATCGAGCTGAAAGGTACAAGATTGTGGTTGGTTTCCTGTACATTCATGTGGTCTGATGGGAAACGCAGAACATCCAGTATACTAGGGTCAGATTTTGTGGAGGGTTCATGAGGCAAAAAATGGAGTGGGTCAATGGTCTGTATGGTACATGTGCCGGGGTTGGAGGGATGTGCACCTGGGTTGGTGGGGCGTGTGGCTACCATGAACTCACTCTAATTCATGAATCAGACAGTTCATCGTGGCACAGAGAAGAGCTAAAATTTACACAGTAGCTAGCTCCAACATCTCCTCCACTACTGACTGTAGCTAACGGTATTACATCACAACCAACTTGGGTGTCGTTCTGGACTCTTGCCTGACCCACAATTATTGATCAGAACCCTCTGACCCCAATGAGTACACACCCCAAGGACTCCCGTGTAAGCCTCAGGCCTTCCACCAAGCCACAGAGGCACATTTCCAAGAAGAAAGCCTTTCATGAAAAAAAATCCACCCCCAGAGATAACAAGTGATCCCCGGAATTTGTAAAAATCAATATAGAAAAACAAAACAACATGAACAAGGAAGGCACTATGACGCCCCCCAAAAAAAAACCACAATAATACATTAATATTGAACTATGAAGAGGAAGTTGATGACATTCTTGAAAAGGAATTCAAAAGAATGATTATAATGTTACTCAAAAAACACAATGAAGCAGTTAAATAAGGAAATTTGTATGTGACATGAACAAGAAATTCTCAAAGAGATAGAGATACTTAAGAAAACCTAAATTGAGGCTGGCGCCGTGGCTTAACAGGCTAATCCTCCGCCTTGTGGCACCGGCACACCAGGTTCTAGTCCCAGTTGGGGCACTGGATTCTATCCCGGTTGCCCCTCTTCCAGGCCAGCTCTCTGCTATGGCCCGGGAAGGTAGTGGAGGATGGCCCAAGTCCTTGGGCCCTGCACCCGCATGGGAGACCAGGGGAAGCACCTGGCACCTGGCTTCGGATCAGCGAGATGCGCCGGCCACAGCGGCCATTGGAGGGTGAACCAATGGCAAAAAGGAAGACCTTTCTCTCTGTCTCTCTCTCTCTCGCTATCCACTCTACCTGTCAAAAAAAAAAAAAAGAGAAAACCTAAATTGAAATATCAGAAATTAAATATTCCTTAAGTTAAAAAAAAATACAGTGGAAAGCTTTAATAACAGACTTGGAGACATAGAAAAAAGAATATCAAATCTTGAATATAGGTCTTTTGAAATATCTCAGTCAAACACACACAGACACACACACAAACACTAGAAAAAATTTAAAAGACCAAAAAATATACTCAGGATCTTGAAATACCATGAAATAACCAAATATATGAGTCTTAGGAGTTCCTGAAGTTATGCAAAAAAATAATGAGTTAGAAAACTTATTCAGTGAAATAACAGCAGAAAAATTCTCCAATTTAGAGAAAGATATGAACATCCAATTACAGGAAGCACATAGAACCCCAAATAAGTATGATCAGAAAAGATCCTCGCTATAACATATTAAAGAAAATTTTCAAAAGTAAAACATAAAGAGAATATCCTGAGATTTGTGAGAGAAATGTTAGGTTACCTTTAAAAGAACTCCCAGCAGATTGACAGCAGATTTCTCAACAGAAACTCTATAGGCCAGGAGAAAATGGGGAGATATAGTCCAAAAGTCCTAAAAGAAAAAAACTGAACCCAGAATACTTTACCCAGTGAAGATCTCATTTATAAATAAAGGTGAAGTAAAGACCATCAAGACAAACAAAAATTAAAAGAATTTTTCATGACACAACCATTTATTGATATTTAAGGATATACTACTTATAATTGATATTTAAGGATATACTACTTATAAAAACAGATAAAAATAATCAGCATCATGAAAGAATGTTAAGGCAGAAAACCTCCTAGTAAAAAAACAAAACAGATTAAAAAAGAAACTACAGAAATATTTACGGAAAAATGGTAGGACCAAGTCTTACATATCAATAACAACCTTGAATTCTCCACTTAAAAGATATAGTCTGGCTGAATGGATTAAAAGCAAGAGCCACCTTTTTGCTGCCTACAAGAAACATACTTTACCCTAAAGATACACACAGACTGAAAGTGAAATGGTAGAAAAAGATATTCCATGCAAATGGAAACAAAAAATGAGCAAGAGTAGTGGAACTCATATCAGAAAAAAATAAATTTGAAGACAAAAACTTAAAGGAGACACAGAAAGTCGTTATGTAATAATGATTAAGAGACTAATTCTACAAGAATATATGACTATAGTAAATGTATTCACAATCAATTCTAGGGCACTCAGTTTTATAAAACAAATGTTAATGAATCTAAATATATGACTAATATGGTTTTTATATTGATTTGTGGAATCATAGAAAATATTTGCTAGAATATATCATTTTATGATAAAAACTTCTTTAAAAAATGGATATAGAAGGAACATACCACAACACAATCAAGTCAATATGTGAGAATCCCACAGCCAGCAACATATTGAATGGAGAAAAGCTGGAAGGATTTCCACTAAGATGCAGAACCTGACAAATATGTGCATTCTCAGCTTCATTATTCAATACAGTTCAGCAGCTTTAGCCCAAAGCCACTGGACAAGAAAAAGAAATCAAAAGGATATAAATTGGAAAGGAAGACGTCAAATTGTCCCTGTTTGTAGATGACATGATCCTTTATATATGGGAACCAAAAGATTCCACTATTCCATTACGAGACTATTGAAACTCATAAGAGCATTCGGTAAATTTGCAGGTTATAAAACCAACACACAAAAATCAATAGCATTCTTATACACTAACAATGTTCAGAATGAGAAAAAAAATTGTCTGGTCAGTCTCATTCAAAACAGTTCCAAAAAATTTAAACACCTTGGAAAAAATTTAACCAAGGATATGAAAGGTCTATACAATTAAAATTACAAAACATTAATGAAAGAAGACACAAAAATGGGAAAATATTCCATGTGTGTGGATTGGAAGAACTAATATCAAAATGTCCATACTACCCAAAGCAATTTATAGATTAAATGTGATTCCATCAAAAGACTAAGGACATTCTTCACAGAACTAGAAAAGACAATACCAAATTCATGTGGGAACATAAAAGATTCTGAATAACCAAATCAATCTTAAACAATAAAAATAAAGCCAGATTTCAAAACATATTACAAGGTTGTTATAATCAAATAGTCTGGTACTAGCACAAAAATAGACATGTGGAACAATGTAACAGAATAGAAACACCAGAAATTAAACCACACATCAACAACCAGCTAATCTTGGACAAACAAGCTAAAATCAATCCCTGCAGAAAGGCCAGCCTTTTCAACAAATGTCATTGGGAAAATTGGATTCTACAAGCAGAAGTTTTAAACAAACCTCTAGCATACATCCTATAGAAAAATCAATTCACAATGGATCATGGATCTAAACCTAATACCTGAAACCATCAAATTAGTAGAGGAAAACATAGGGGACATGTTGTAGAGCATTGGCCTAGGTAACTACTTCTCAGATAAGATTCCAGAAGCACAAAGAATAAAAGCAATACTGGACAAATGGGATTACACAAAGCTAAGAAACTTCTTCAATAACAAAGGAAACTAACAAAGTAAAGAGGCAACCAACAGAATGGGTGAAAATATTTGTAAAATACATATCTGATAAAGGATTAATATCCAGAATTTATAAGGACTTCCAGAAACTCAAAAACAACAAAATGAACCACCCAGTTAAGGAATGGGCAAAAGATATGAACAGCATTTTTCAAATGATAAAATACAAATGGCAAACAGACAAATGAAAAATGCTCAGGATCACTAACCATCAGGGAACTGCAAATAAAAACCATAATGAGGTATCATCTCATCCCAGTTAGAATGATTATCATTCAAAAAATAAAAAATATATAAAAAATAACAAACGTTGGGGAGCATGTGGAGATAAAAGCTACCCTAATACATTCTCACTCTTACTTGGAATGTAAACTAGTACAACCATTATCAAAGACAGTATGTAGATTTCTCAGAAATGTGAAAATAGATGTATCATATGACCTAGCTATTTCTTTCCTGGGTACAAATCCGAAGGAAACAAAATCAGTAAAGAAAGAGTTACATGCATTCTCATGTTTATAGCAGTGCAACTCACAATAGCTAAGATATGAAATCAATCTGGATGTCCTTCAACTGATGATTGGAAAAAAGATAATGTGGTATACATACAAGATGTAATACTATTCAGCAGTAAAAAAGAATGAAATACATTTGCAACAAAATGGATGCAACTAGAAATAATTATGCTAAGTAAAACAAACCAAACCTCAAAAAATATATTTTTTCTTATTTAGGGTAGTTAACAGAGAGAGTATTAAAAACTATGTAGAGTCAAAACATTTGCTATATAGTTATAAATATTGCTTCACTGAATCACATCACATAAATGACAATATATTCTGAAAAACCCGAGGGACCCTTACTCTGGTGTTTGGTGTGCTTTATGGCAAGTGTGGCTAAGAGCTAATTGCAGATCTCTTGCTTCTGTTCACATCAGCTTTGCTTGCTAACGGTTGGGGGTAAAAATGTTGCCAAACTAAAAACAAGGAACTAAGCCTGAGAACCAGGAACTGGGCCCGATCCCAGGCAGGTTTCACAGACGCCCTTCCCAGATGTTCCACCGAGATTAACGGGCAGAACATTCCGCGGGTATTTCGAGAAAATAGCCCCCTAACCCCTGCCTGGGGCAGCCACTCCCCATCTAAAAGGACCCAATGAGTACCCATGGTAACCTTTAAACTAACCAATCAAGCCAAACCCCGTGAAATATGTTAATCCTGTGGTTTTTGCCTTTAAAAGATGCTTGTAACTGCTGCTCGGGGCTTCTCTTCGCCTCTGGTGACAGGGAGCCCGTTTGCGCAAACGCCTAATAAAAATCCTCTTGCTTTTGCATCTACCAGTCTGGAGTTTGGGTCTTTGGGCGACCACCCGAGCGCATTGGAATCCCAAACTTGGGGTCCATCAATTCTTATTTTATGGGTTAAAAAAAAGAAATGGGTGGGGAATAGTAAGGTCTCAGGGTACTAGTAATGATTTATGTTTAATTTGGGTGTTGGTTGTAAGTGTGATCAGATGACAAAAAAAAAACTTATTGATCTGTATACTTACAGGCAGTTCTTGGTATGTATACTGTATTTAAACAAAATATTAAAAATAAATAAGTATATGATTAAAAACAAGCACCTCTTAGCTTGTAAGTCTGATTTACTTTGGAATTTTTCCTCTTAGTACCACTTCATTTACATGTATGTGTGTATTTATATTATCAAGAGGTCTAAAATTTTTATCAGCTACAAACTTCAGAGTGAACAATGTACAAGGAGTTCTTAAGGCAATTTTTCATTAGGTTTAATTACACACAAGGAGATGTATCATAGGCAGATGCTGGTATTGGTGAATAACCAATGCAAAGACTGAACAGGTCAAGTATGTATTAAATTCCAAGTTACTACACACAGAAATTATTCAGACCTAGAATGATATCTTTGCTCTCTTAGGCTCTAAAATAATACTAATTTTTATGGCTGACTTATATGCCAAATAAAAACTCAAAAACACTCAGACACACTGTAAAGGTCATTCAAGCATTTCAGATAATTTTAGATAAATCAAGGGAGATATAACAGAGCTGGTATTTAGTGATTTAATTAAAATACAAAATAAAGTGTATTGGGTCCTCTTTCTACCTGCTGAATGAGTCGTTTCTTAACTGTACTGTGTCTGATTGATTTAAGATGCAATTTGTGATTGAAAAAAAATCATTTGGATTATACTAGCAAGGAATAGGGGAGAAAAAAAAAAACAAAGATTTTGCCAAGAGCTAAAATTTTGCATTGTTTTAAATATTGGTAAGAGCATATACTGGCTTCCCTTCATAGAAGGAGACAAAAAAATTCTAAATTGTACTACTATCAGCAGAGAAAACTGACATGTGGCATAATATGACATCCCAAAATATGCATCATGAGGATTTTTGCCACATTATACAAAATATATGCCAAAAATATGGCATAAGGATTATTTTGAACTAAGGGTAATGAGAAGACACAGACATAAGAAAAACTGCTAGGTTGGGGTTTGATCATCGTTTACAATTCTTGTTCATATTCCTGTTGAACAGTGACATTCCTATTATGACTTGTTGAACTCTTTATCTGGTGGAGCATTGAGCCTGTGACTATAAATTAAAAATGTTATGGCTGGGTACAGTAAACAGACAAGACCTCCCTTTTCAAGCCAAACTAAGAGAGATAAAAAGTTCTACTAATAACTTCAAAAGTTATAGACAGGTTGCCTAAGGCAATCTGTGTGTTTGATGTTAAAGTGAGGACATAGCTTTCCTCATGGGCACCGTCTACCTTACAGAAAAACCACTATCAGAACATGTCTGTGAGTATAGATTTCTAGCTCAGGCCACCAAAGATTAGGGATGGGACTGAGCACCCTCTTGGCTGACATTAAAAGCTGCAACCCTGGTCTACTTTACCAGAAACCAAGTGGAAAAGGAGCAACCTGGGCATCAGGAGCAACGTAAAGATAGGTGGCAGGCCAATTAACGGCTGCTTTACACTGTGATCTGCCATCAAGGAAACCCAAAAGGCTTAATATGATTAATAGGCATTCAGGATGGTCCTGGAGGAAAGGGGGGTGCAGAAAGATTAAAAGTGCCTGCCCTCTTCCTTAGGAATTTCTAATCTTTTTTTTTTTTTTTTTGACAGGCAGAGTGGACAGTGAGAGAGAGAGAAAGGTCTTCCTTTTGCCATTGGTTCACCCTCCAATGGCCGCCACGGCCAGTGCACTGCGGCCGGCACACCGCACCGATCAGAAGGCAGGAGCTGGCCACAGCAGAGAGCTGGCCTGGAAGAGGGGCAACTGGCACAGAATCTGGCGCCCCGACCAGGACTAGAACCCGGTGTGCCAGCCTAGGAATTTCTAATCTTACCATGAGAATAGCAAGGTTGTGGTGAATCCATCCTTCTGAGCTCTCAGTTTATTGTAAAGCAAATTAGATATCCCACCCTTGTGATGCCTCTTTTGTTTTATCTTGAGCAAGCCAGAGAGGGTAAAAAGCTTGGCTTGCAAATCATGTCTTTTGATGGGTTTGTCTTCACTTTGTAGCTGAATGGCAAGCTACTAAGTTTTTTTATTCCCCAAAATTGTGCTTAAAAATCCGAGTACCACCAGCCTCTTTGGTTTTTGCCTCTCTTGGAGCTCCCCTCCATGCCACTGTGGCTGGAGGTCTCTGACTCTAATAAATCTTGCTTTCAAATACTTTTAAAAATATGTTATGGCTCTCGAGTGTGTTTGTACACAAACCTCAGGATGGTGAATTGAAGCATCACCCTAGGCTGGCCTCTGGTGGGTGAGGTTGCAGGCAGATGGGGCTCTACTGAATCAGTCAGTCGGCCGCTCCATCGGTGACAACCCCTTTACCCCTTTCCAGTTCAGTGTGGTGTTAGTATTAGCTTTCATGTCCCTGTGTTGAGGTGTGTACTGGTGTGGTGTGTGAGGGGCTTGACAGACCTGGAGTGGGCAAACTGAACCCTTATTCAAGGACTATTTTGCTGTGCTTAACATTTCATAATTTTCAGTTGGAAAAGGGAAAAACTAATGAGACGTCCTAAAGTCATCGGTGGAACAGCTGAGGAAGCAAGGTGACAGAGACTGGAAAGCCTGTCTGCCCCTCAGCGGCCGCCTGGCCCCGGGCCTGTGCACACAGCCCTGCAGCTGTTTGCTCTTGAAGGTGTGCAGGCAAGACCTTTTCAAGAAGAAACTGTTAGAAAACAGGAAGCTCCTCTTCTTTTTGCAAGTTGGCGAAAACAGATTCTTCCAGGGAGTTTGACAAGTGTCATCATATTCACTCTGCAAAGCTTTGTTTCCCCTGCCTCTTTTTTTTTTTTTTTTTTAAATAGAGCATTCGAAGTTTAATACAACTGGTTAGGTATTAGTTAAAATGAGTGCTCTTCCAGGTGAAAACTGCTTTTTCAGTTTGCTTTGAAGGTAAGAAAGGGGGAGGGGAGAACTTTGTTCTTTTAATTTAATAATTATGTTCAGCCTCTGATAAAGTATTTGATTATTAGACAGCAATGCCACTAATAACTTTTAAGTTGTCAAAAATTAATTATAAACATCAGTACAGTACTCTTAGTTATGGTAAAGACAATTGTCTTAAAATGAATGGCTCATTTTGATGCAGTGTTTGATGTTCAAAACAAAATGTTACAACAATAAAAAAAATTAATGCAAAAAATATGTTATGGCAAAAATTAAAAAAGAAAGGATGGAATTAGGGAAGGAAGGAAGGAAAGAAGGAAGGGAAGGAGAGAGGAGGGGAGAGTGGGAGGGAATAAGTAAATACGTACTTAGAAATGTGTCTATGAACTACATGACATCTATTATATATATTTATATTATATATATTATAAACTAATATTGAAGGACTTCTGAAAATTTACCTGCTAAAAAAACTAGGAAGTTTCAAGAAAGGTCAGTTAGTTTCTGGGAAACTGCAACTTAGCAGATAACAGGGAATAGCAGTTTGGAAACCCCCCTTGTGCAATGGTTAAGATATGTGTACTGAGATAAGCAGGAATGCTGTATACTAAGATAAGTGAAATTACTGTAAACAAAAACCCCCTTCCTCTCTGTATTCACTTGCTTAAGATAATTTTGTGGTTTTTGCCTTTAAATACTGCCTGTAACCCTCGTCCAGTACCTCACTCTCTCAGTTCTGCACAAAACGTAAATAAAGCCGCCTCTTGCATTTGCATCGTCTGGTCTGAGGATTTTTGAGTCTGGGGTCGCAATCTAAAGGACCCAGCGGGGATTAGGGTCCTTCAATATTAGTTTTAAAAATTTTAAGAAGAAAAGCCGCCTGTCCTCCCCTTATTTGCTTAAAACAGGTAAGGTGTTCTCTAACACGAAGGATACCATTATCATCCCCAGAAAGAGCACCAGAGGAGTCTGCACAACAAACTCTATTAACTAGTCCTTATCTTCTGTGAGTTCTCTATTTTCTTTCCTATAACTTGCCATTCAAAGAAGTCAAAGTCCCTTTCCTTTGTCCTGTCACTTTTTTAAAAATGTATGATTCTTTTGTTAAAATGCCCAAAATCTTTTTCTCAAATTAATTTTTATTAATATAAGGAGAACAAAGTTCATCCATTTTAGAGGTGCAGGTCTAAGAAGATAATCATACTTCCCTTCCTGTTCACCTCCATCCGTTAATCACCCTCTTCCTTTTTTCTTTAATTTTTGCAAAGACATGCTTTCAGTCTCACTTTATAATCACAGAAAATGCTCAGATTCTAAGTTCTCCTTTGAATTCACTCATGGCTGAGTAGTCTCACATGCAAGCATAAAGCACATGGTAATACACTTTTGTTTGGTTTTGTCTTGTTTCTGTCTTTTGCCATTGTAATTTCCAGGGCCAGTTAATGAATCTAAGATGGGTAAATGGGAAAAATAACTTTTCCAGCACTCCACATTGTACAGACAAATTGTTGTGATGACTTGTTTTTCAGTGGGAGACATTCTATAATGGTAACTTTGTAAATGTGTCCCTGGAAATTCTTATTAAAGCCTATGACAAGAATTTTGTTTTATTTTTTGACTTTTGTTTTAATCATCAACTGAACATGCAAGAAAGCAACACTAACATCTGAAGGTAGGGATAGTATTATATGGGCTGCTGAGTTCTAGGCCATACCCGTCAGGCATCCAGAAATTCCCCAGCCTACCACTCTTGCTCTAGTGATTAAGCAGAAATGAGAATCAGGGACAATGTGTCCTTAAAGCCATAAATGAATCTTAAAACCAGAAGCCAAAGAGTAAGAAGAAAAGCTCAGTTCAACTCTGATCTCAACAGCTCTCATTTCCAGAATATGTAAAATTATACTGTGTCTTCTCTTCCCTTTACTATGGGATAATTATTCTCACAGGTGGACAAATCAGAAAATAGATATAATATACAACTACCAAGAGGACCCACCCTAAATTCTGGTCAATAAACAAGTTTATTTTATATCTATCATTCATTCATCCTCTCCTTTGTTTACTTAGTCACTTTTTCAAAGTATTTATTGAATGTGCTATATGTTATTAATGAAGCCATATCCTAGAAGGTTAAGAAACAAGGAACTAAAGAAACCCTTGAGCTTATCTTGCACAACAGCAAGATACTTCTGTTGAGACTCCCACACAAAATTGGCAGAAATGAGCCAGAGCCACAGGAGTCAACTAGCACATGTGCCACTGAATTCTGGGTGAATTAATGACATATCAGGTCGAAGTCTATTCCAGCCAAGAATGCTAAGACCATTATTTTTGAACATGTAATATATAAACGCCATGGTTTCAGTGTTTGATCTTATGATGCACATGGACAGATTCATCCTGGTTCTGTACCATTAGCAATGTCTTAAGTGTTTGAAAGAAATAAAAGCAATGTGTAGATTTCTTTCAGCAGCTTCAACTCTATTAAGAAAAATGGCCCATAAAACAGTCACATAACTATTAGTTACAAGACAGCCTTGAATTGAAAAGGGAGAGAATAATAGAAGTTTGAGTTACTAAATACTCTGTAGATATTGCACATAAGATAGGAATTAAACTGGACAGTTCAGGGCTAATACAATTAAAAGAATTTTTAGAATTGTATCTATGAACTGTACTGAATCTGCTTTCTTTGAATTAATTTCACATTAACATGAGAATTGATGTTATAGTAATTATCATGCATTTTATGTGACCCTGAGGATGTAATGTATTAATAATTCCTTTTAAAAAATGGGTAGGAAAAGTCATTTTGAGCATCACTTTACAGGAATTTCCTTAACAAAAAAGGTATTTCCACCATGAATTACACAAACAATTGCATATTTTTAGATACACTAACATTAGCTTCTTTAGCATGCTATGTACATCACTTGGTTGACAGACAGCTATTTTGCTTGGCTACTGTGCATTGCAATCAAACACATTTTAATGTATCCTGGGATGGAGAAGAATTCTCAAAACACTGCCTCAGAATGTGCAGAACCATTCTGCATCAAAAGTTTGGGTAAAATATCCCTGCAATACTTGTGTATTCTTATTCATATTCTTTAACCCATTCTTATGTATTATGAAATATTTTTTTCAAAATGATTCTTATGTATTATGAAATATTTTTTTCAAAATGTTGCATAGTGATATTTAGAAGTGCTAACGCTAAATTGCTCAACAGAAAGCCTTCATTTTCAGTTGGAACTGCATGTTCTGTCTTTTGATCCATGAGTGGGCAAGAAATTTAAAATGATGATGTAAAATGATGGCAATTGAGTCAGCTCTGAAAATAATCAAGACCTACCTGGGAAATGTGATGGCTTGCCATGTGACAAACCTCACCCTGAAGACTGCCCTAAGCAGTGTTAGGAAACAAAGCTTATGTAAGGTCACCCACAGAGAATATTATGTTCCTACGGGAATGAGACTTTCTGCTGAATTGTCTTGGAGTTTTACTACTTCATGGTTCCCCCATAGCCTCCCTTCTAACCTGTCCTGATCCCTGTGACCGTGCACTGGTCAAGAAATACAATAACTATATGTGCATAAAATATAAAACCTAGGTCATCCAAAGAGTAATGTTTTTGTAGATATCTGACTGCCTTTGTGTACACACACACATACACACACACATACTTGTACACTCATATATATATAAATTCACATACATTACAAAAACATCATCAACACAATTATTTGAAAGAAGTGATTAACATTATTTAAAAATTTCTAATTTTTATGACAATGAAAGGAAATCTCAGGCATAGTATATTAGAAACATGAAACTATTCCCCTTTCTTCTTACCCACTTTGTTAATGTGTTCTAATAAAATTTTCTCCAATTACCTTAGAATACAAACCTTAATAAAGCTTAAACATTTTATCCTATAGCAACAAGTTTATTTAAGCCCCACAGTATAGTATTCTGCTGCCATTCCTTGGTCATAAACATAGACATCCTCAAAAATGCCTCAGTTGTACTCTTATTACAAACCAGAGAAACAAAGGGTTGTGAATATAACAATAAATGCCTCATATGAGATCTGAATCATATCAAAGCAAAACAGCAAGGCCACATCTCTCTAATTAACTTTGTGATTATCAGGTACATATTTGCTTTCCTTTTACTGTTGACATATTACATCAAGTATATTTAAAAGCATTCCTAGATAATTTAAGTGATAATGACTGAAATTCTCCTTTTAATAACCTTTTGAAGATAATATATTTATGGAAAGTCTAATAAACATTATGTAATTGGTTATCACTGGTAGTTAAAATTCTAAAGAGTACAAGTTTTGTCAATTGCTATGTATCAAAATTGTTGGAGATGGGGCTGGTGTTGTGGTGTAGTGCATAAAGCCACCAACTGCAATGCCTATATCTCATATGGATGCCAGTTTGTGTGCCAGCTGCTCCAGTTTTGATCCAGCTCCCTGCTAATTGCCTGGGAAAAGCTGAGGAAGATGATCTAAGTGCTTGGGTCCTAGCCACCCCCATGGGAGACCCAAATGAATCCCCTGCCTCCTGGATTCTGGCTTTGACCTGGCCCCGCCCTGGCTGTCGCATCCATCTGGGGAGTGAACCCGCAGAAGGAAGATTGATTTCCTCCTCCTTCCCCTCTCTCTGTCCCTCCCTCTCTCTGTAACTCCTTCAAATAAATCAATAAATATTTAAAAAATTTATTGGGGGACAGGCTGCTGTGGCAACCTCAGAATCCTGATTCAATGGGTCTTGCCATATATGATACATTGGCTGATAATACTAGAGGAAACAGGATATGGTTACATACAATTAAGAAAAGAATGACCCAATTTACATATCTTAAAGAAAACTTTAGAACTTCCCTTTGCCTGCTTATTGACCGCTTACTTTTATGCTGTTCTATTAAAAAAAAGTAAAATAATCCTGTTTATTTGAAGTTTGTGTTTATTTGAATTTCATATAAGTAAATGTATCAGTTAATGAATAAGACTGACTGCCAAGAATCTTGGGAAACTTCCTTGGATATTAGCATCTTTAGACCTATTTTTTCCAATGATCAATATCCCTCTACAAGATAGAAGGTAGAAACTATTTCTTGTGCTTGAGATTTTCATGTAGTCACAAGAGTAACAGATGTCTTTACAACTACCTGGAGGAAACAAAAGAGGCATCCTCAGGACCACGTGAAAAGCCTGCCAAGCAACATGGAAGGCAGAACATTTATCTCCAGGTAAAAGGATACAGTGCAGCTAGAAGAGATTAAGCAAATCACAAGATAAATAAAAGAGAATTCTCAGTAGACAGAATTATATGTATCCCAAGTGGTTCAGAGAAAACTTTCTCAACAATTGAAAAACTTTCCAAAACATGCAACTCCCAAGGGTTTGGTTCATTTCAATATGCTTTAAGGGAGAGTTTTAAAATATTATCAAGAAAAATCAGTAAAATTAATACATTAATTTATTAGGCACTCACAACAATACAGCAAAGGTCAGTAAACTAAATTCCAATATAGAAAATAGCAGGGACACTATTCATTTAATGGAAATATTAGAGTTCTTCAAAAAATTCATCGATTTGTATTATGAAAATAAATTATGCATGAGTTTCAAAAAGTGTTCACAACAGTTGAGATGGAATCAGGACAAAGTCATAAACCTGGAACTCAATCCAAGTCTCTCACATAGGAAACAGGGACCCAAGTTATTTGAGCCATCTGTGCTGCCTCTCAAGATATACAAATAGTAGAAAGCTGGAATCAGAAGCAGAGCAAGGACTCAAACCCAGGAACCCATAGGAGATGGGGGCACTCCAAGCAGCACCTTAACAACACCAAAGTCTGCCCCCCAACTTCCTTACATATGCTTTTATGTGAGGTACAAACTAGCTGTTAGTGGGAGCAACTTATTTCAAGGCAGTGAAAATGATGAGACAGGCTATTATATCAGATGAACTTTAAAGTGAATAAGAGAATTTTTATCTCACTCAAGAACTGATTTCTCATGACTAATGTTTTCATCTTCAGAATGAATTTTAAACAAGGAAAGAAGCAGGAGAGGAGGAGGAGACAGAAGAAAGACCGAACTTCTGTGTGCTAAAGGATTTGAGAGGAAATTTCAGAATATAAAATGAAAAACTTTTAATGGTGTATTGAAATAAAAACTAGAATAAAAGGTTAGTAATGCACTTTAGACCTTTATCTGGAATCCTGAAACCACAGAATAATAGACAGCTCTAAGTCAAGCATTTCATTGTTGATTATAGATTAAACAAAGATGTTGCTGCATAACACACAGTTCTTTTACCTCTGCTCTCAATTGCTATAATTGGTTCCCACCAACATAAACTTATGTCATCAAAAAGTATTACTAGATCTCCCAATGAAGTGCTGGAGCTGATTCACCCTGTTCACACTTGTCAGTTACTTCGCTCAATTTTCAGGAATTGTGAGAACTGGCTTTTAAACTATTGGTAACTTGAAATTGGTGCTAGTGGAAGTATTTACACCATGGGAATGGGCAAACGCCATAAATCAGGTATTTTTACCAGTGTATTTCTTTCCTTTACTCCTGTATTTATTAACCCAGGCCCTTAAAAGGTCCTAGTCTCATTCAAAGTTCTTTTGCCCCAGGAATGAATATTGAACAAAATAGAAATTATTAACATGGTCATCCATGTGGAAAGCACTCATTGAACACCTAAGATGTGCCTGGCACTATGCTAGACCCTAAGACAAAGAGAACTACAACACACCCTCTGTGACCTTAGGAGCTCAAAATCCATTCTGAAAAGAAAACAATTTACATAAATTCTTAAAAATGTGATACACTGTGACATATAAAGAGCTAAATGAATAATTGAACAAGTGTACTTGAATACGCTTTCTACAGGATCTGGCAGAGAAAGGACCTCAAAGGGGAGATGACCTCAGGCCTGAAAGAAGCATAGGATGTGGAAAAGTGAGTGAAGTCTGGAATGGAGCAATAAACTCTACCCAGCATGTTTAGAGAAGATCGAACTCATTTCACTGGAGAACATGGTTTGAACTAGAAGCAAAATAGTGGCCGGTGCCGTAGCTCACTTGGCTAATTCTCCGCCTTGCGGAGCCGGCACACCGGGTTCTAGTCCCGGTGGGGGCGCCAGATTCTGTCTCGGTTGCCCCTCTTCCAGGTCAGCTCTCTGCTGTGGCCAGGGAGTGCAGTGGAGGATGGCCCAAGTGCTTGGGCCCTGCACCCCATGGGAGACCAGGATAAGCACCTGGCTCCTGCCTTTCGGATCGGCGCAGTGTGCTGGCAGCAGCGCACCAGCCGCAGCGGCCATTGGAGTGTGAACCAATGGCAAAGAATGACCTTTCTCTCTGTCTCTCTCTCACTGTCCACTTTGCCTGTCAAAAAAAAAAAGCAGCAAAATAGCACAATAGGAAAGATATGAGGTTTTGCAGATGGGAAAAACCTTGATTTTAATCTTCATTCACAGTTATTAGCTGTGTGGGGCTAGTTTATTTCTATCAATCTCAGTTTTCTCACCTGTAAAATAAAGATAAACTTTGGATTCAAGGTTTTTATGAGAATTAAATGAATTAATGTGTGTAACAACTCCAGCCTAGGATCTTATACATTGTAGACATTTCAAAAAAGTTGAAGATGGTTTTGCCCATCTGCAAAATCGTTTAATCATCAATAACTAATGAGAGAGAACTTTGGGGGGAGAGATAGAATTCAGGTGTAAAATTCAGTGATTTTTTTTTAACAAAAGCTCTTAAATTTGTTATGAACTAGAGATATATTGAAGGTTATGAACATGGAGATGGCATGTTTGAAACTATTTACAAAGAACACCATAACCATAGTGTATGAACACTGCCTTAGAATTACATCAAATTGAGATCTATAATGTGAGTTTATTAATGATATCACTGAATTCTGCTGTTGGAGTAGATGGAACTCATTTGAAATATTCAGCACAGATACTAAGTAACATTTTGGCTCATAATATTCAAATGAAACATATAGGCATGGACAATTTCTTGAGATTATTATCAGTACTGTCACTCAGCACCCCACATTCAGGACCTTATGTTTTTTTTAATGCTCATTTTTTGCCAGATTAAAATTAAATGGAAATTATTTTATTTTTAGAACAAGGCACCCCACATTTACATTATATACTAGAGTCCTGCAAATAATATAGCTGGTTCTACAAGCAGGATGTGCTACATATAGCTAAAAAGTAAATGTGTAGCATACTATATGCATTGATATAATTGAAATGTACCACCTAACGATTATGTAAATTAGTCAACTAGAATACCTGCCTAGAAAACAAAGTGGTGAACGAATAAGAATATCACAGTTAGAAATGGATGAAAAAGCCACATCATGATTCTGTCACACTGACACTGACACCTGTCACTGCTAACTGGACTACCCACTGATGCCATCAAACATGGTTATGTTTCTTTCAAATCTGCTCTGTCCCAGAAATGCAGATACAACCCTTGGCATGTCAACAGACCAGTGAATAAGCTTTATCTATAGTCTGGTGGGCTTGTCTTAAGTGATTGCAATTGATTAAATGATTAATACTGGCCCAGTCCCTTTGGGACTTCAGTTCTCTTGGTCACATTATCAGCAGGATGAGACAGACAGGAGATAGAACATTTCAAAACTCAAAATACATAAATGTGGTCATGTCTCTCATGGTCCAGCTTTATTTTCACCCTATCCCCTGTGTGTGGCTTATCCCATTCCTCCCAACCATGTGATCTGAGTTTTTAATTTGGTCTCTAAGTCATTCAGTTCTCTTTTGGGAACAATCATTTCCAACTTTGAAACTTCCATTGCACCAAGATAATTTTCCACTGACCAGTCTCAACCCTCTCAGAGCTTTGGTTTCATGATATGTAAGGTCAAAACAGTCAGACCTAACTTAAAGAAGGATTAAGAGGGAGAAATGGGGGCCGGTGTGTTTTAGTGGATATATACAGTCATGCTTAGAAGTTCTCTTGTGTGGAATCTCTCATTCCTTCACAATGACAGATGAAGGAAAGGACTTCAAAAACTAAAGTAAAAACTGTGCTTCCTGCCCAAGAAAACCTTAAACTATAAGAATACTGTAGACATGAAAGATCTCAGCGAGTGAGATCCCAGTGGAAAG
Organism: Lepus europaeus; assembly: GCF_033115175.1. Lineage (NCBI taxonomy): Eukaryota > Metazoa > Chordata > Mammalia > Lagomorpha > Leporidae > Lepus > Lepus europaeus. Next base: position 80,036,566 of record NC_084838.1, on the reverse strand, counting down.
AACGAGACCATCAAAGAAGGAGGTACCTTTCTCTGAAGGGAGGAGAGAACTTTGACTATGGCCCTATCAGAATAAGATCAAAGTCAGCGAACCCTAAAGGCTTCCATAGCCTTGGCAACTCATGACTGGAGCCTAGGGAGATTACTGACGCCATGAACAGGAGTGTCAATTTGTTAAGTCAACAACAGGAGTCACTGTGTACTTACATCTCATGTGGGATCTGTCCTTAATGTGTTGTCCAATGTGAAGTGATGCTATAACTAGTACTGAAACAGTATTTTTACACTTTATGTTTCTGTGTGGGTGCAAACTGATGAAATCTTTACTTAGTATATACTAAATTGATCTTCTGTATATAAAGATAATTGAAAATGAAAAAAAAAAACCCTGGTGTTAAATTGGAAATTGCATAGAAAATTAATTAATTTTTAAAAAATATATCATGTGGGATCTCTGTCTTTGATGTGCTGTACACTGTTATTTAATGCTATAACTAGAACTCCAACAGTGTTTTTTCACTTTGTGTTGCTATGTGGGGGCAAACTGTTGAAATCTTTGCTTGATATGTGCTAAACTGATCTTCTGTATATAAAGAGAATTGAAAATGAATCTTGATGTGAATGGAAGGGGAGAGGGAGCAGGAAAGGGGAGGGTTGCGGGTGGGAGAGAAGTTGTGGGGGGGGGAAGCCATTGTAATCCATAAGCTGTACTTTGGAAATTTATATTCATTAAATAAAAGTTAAAAAAAAAAAAAAGAATACTGTAGAGAAAGGGATGAGATTGGGAGCCTAAGGATAGTTTTCCCTGATGGCTACAGAAGAGGAAATCAATTGTGGTCAAGAAATACTTTGGTTCTTTCAATCAAAACTAAAACAAACAAAAGAAGTATGGCATGGTGAAAAGAGATTGAGTAAGGAGGATTTCCAGCACCTGTTTAAGTATGCATGAAATCTTCAGGGTAACTTTCTGGGATTTACTGGATGTCTCTGCCATCGTCAGCCAATGGACAACTCCAGAGACATTGAATTAGAGTCCTACAAAACTCAGAAAGTGAAATACTTAGCATAGTAGATAAATAAATATTTTTACTTTCAAAATAAATAATTTTAAAATGGTATCTCTCCAAGAACCAAATCTATGCAAAAGAATACTTGACATATGCCTGTAACCAATATCCAGCTAAGTATGTGTTTATTAACACTATGTTGCTTATTTTAATGGCTACAGAAGCATCCTTTATCCAGATGAAAGCTTTCAATGTATTATGATATGTTAAGGAATGAAACTGAAGGTATGTTCTAGTTGAAGCTAGCATCATGGCCATATCATATGGCCCTCCCTCTTAGCTCTGTTCATCTTGCCCTAAACTTATTTCACCAAACTGAAAACCATGGACAACATCCAACCTCTTAATTTTATAAATAAATAGACTAAGGTTCAAAGAATTGAAATTAGAGGCAACACTTAGATTGTAATCCAGATCTCTTGATTTTTAACCCCAAACTTATTCTTCTATAACAAAACAAGGTGGTTATTTATTTAGGTTTAGTCATAGAGTTTTTAATTTATCATAAATAATGTTCTGATATAATGAAAAGTCTTAGGTTTCAGGGTGAGTAATAAGAAAACCTGTTCTTTTCCACTTGGATGTTTTATTTCACCTGTAGCGGTTACTACTGGATTGATGCTGCCACCTCTCAAAGGTAGAAAATATCCAGTTATCCAACATCTTAGACCCGTGACACACTTAGAAACAGATTATACTTAATATTCTTGCTGATGGATATTTTTAAATTAGATAACTAGAGGCTGGCATTGTGGCACTTCCTATGATGCTAACATCTCAAATGAGTGCTGGTTCAATACTTGGCTTTTCCACTTCTGATCCAGCTCCCTGCTTATGCACCCAGGAAAGCAGCAGAACATGGTCCAAGTGCTGGGGCCCCTGCCATCCATGTGGGAGATGAGAATGTAGTTCCAGGCTCCTGGCTTTGGTCTGGGGAGTGAACCAATGAATGGAAGAGCTCTCTTCCTCTCTCCCTCTCTCTCTATAACTCTGCCATTCAAATAAATAAATACTTTAAAAAATCACTTAGATAACCAATAAAAAAATAGGAATTGACTTTCAGATAATAGAAAAATCATACTACTATTCCCCTCCTCCTAAACACATTCTAAACGATCCACAGGGTCTGTCTAATGAAATGTCATATTTCACAGAATTGAAGACAGTGGTTCTTTATCCAGATGTTGTGTCAGGAACTTCTAGGGTGAAAAATGAACATACAAATCCCTAGTCTGAACCACACATACCTGCCCTCCACTCAGAGACTCTGAATCAATAGGTTTAAGGTTACATGAATGTGAAAAGCTGTGTGAACATACAGCAATATATACAATGAACAGCCTTGTTCCGCAACAATGGTGGAAAGTAAGTGGCTTCCTTTCAGATCTATAGAACCAATTTCACTCTAACTCTATAAATGCCAAACTCCAGATCCTATTCCATGTCTAATAGTTCATATGGATTCACAATCAATTCCTGGAGCTTCCTGGTTATATAGCAACTGCTTATATTAACCATCTCTTGACCAAGAGGATGCACATATTCCTAGTGGTAGATGTTCTTTAAAAATGTGGGAGCAACTCTAGATTTCCTACAGTATCCTCAGAACCATAAGCCACTATTCTTGAGGCACCACTCCTCAAAACACCTTGAAATCTCAACTCTGCCTATTGTCTGTATTAGAAGTCCACTCTGCCTGTCTAAAAAAAAAGAAAAAAAAAAGTTTCATAAAGGTTTTTAGAGTCCAGAAGGGAAACCTTGGAACAAGACCTGAATCCAAGCCTGTGAACAAAACATCTGTTCCAGTCATACTGAGCCTAGTCTTGATTCACACACTTTGCCAAGAACAATGACTGGAGGCTAATTCTAGGAGTAGCATAATCCTGAAAACCCTCCTTTAGAGTCTGAGTGTCTCTGAAAGGAACAAATAGTCAAAGGAAAGTTGCCTGGCTCTCGTGCCATATAACACTGTGGCACAGAAACAGTTTTCTAAATGTACTGCTGCTCTAAAATGTGACTGGAATCCATGGTGGGGACAAGCTCAACATAGCATTCAAAAATTTACAACAGGAGACAGATCAACGCTTCATACCAACAACAGAAACCAAAAGAATCAGATTGACTATGGTCATTGATACTAGCTGTGCGGAGTTGGGAGGCTACAAAACTAGAATCACTTCTCACCAGGGAGAATCTTCACAAAATAATGCATCCTGCTGACGGGTGGGAAGCCACAATTGTTTCTTTTCTGAGCCTAAATCTGTGCTTATACCTGTGAGCTGACTTTGACTTTGTTGGTAACATGCCTGCTTTGCTCCCTAGCTGCACTGGTGGGAGGCAGCAAATTCAAAAGCCTACAAGGTCCAGTTACACAGAATAAACAATTGATGTGGATAATTAGGGAACTGGGCAAATTAAAGAGTGAATCCCATGCTAGTAGAAAGCAGTTCTTGCAAAGCCTCAGCTGTTATTTTCATGTAGGAATATGGGTCCAGATTTTCCACTTATTCATGAGAAACATGACTTCTGGATTTTTTTAAAATGTAAAATTCTTCACATTCACAAAGTAATCAACAACAACAACAAAAAAACTACTACTATAAAAATACCAAAACAGACAAAACATTAAATTTTGATATGCATATTTTGTCATCATAAAAGAGGGGGAAAAAAGAAACAAAAATTATATGGATCAAATAAAAAACACCTAAGTTCCAGATTCAGCTGAAGACTCCCATTTTCAATCCATACCCTAGTACATGGCCTGACATAGCCCTTATTCCATGCCAATCATTATCTCTCACTTCTAAAAACTATTGCTACACTTCAGATCAAGGACCCTGACTCTGGAATCTTCCACAAGATAATCATAAGGGTATGTTTTGGGAGATCTAGATGTGGTATAGCCCTAGAGAATGTCAAATTGCCAAGATATCTCACTTCTTTACATTAGAGCCTCAATACCTGGTCTTTTATACAAACTACTCCCAATGTCACAATCCCCAAAGTCTCTTGGGGTCTCCCTGGGGCTAGGTCTGCTCCAGTTTAGCATTGCCAGGTTTGGGATATCTTCTGCAGGGAATCAGATATTGTCATTAAGTCTGTCTTGAGGTGAAATAATAACTGCAGCTATGTGCATGCACTGATACCATGCTACATGATTTATTTGAGTTATTTCACTTTAAGACTTCTGACCTGTGAACAAGTGTAATTTCATAAGAAACCAGACGTCAGAAGGACTGCAGATCGTATTCAAATATACACAGCTTTTATATGGGTATTTTGATATTTAAATTCAAGTCTAAAATCTATACGTACTCCACTGCCTTACGTGTGAGATTCAGGCTAGAGAGAAAAGGGAATATTCTATATCTCCACGCAGATGGAAAGGAAAGATATTACTTGGCATTCTTCCTCAGTTTTTTGTTTTGAAAGTTCACAATATTATCACTGCAATTTTACAACTTTCTATTTACAGTTACTTGTGGTTTCAGATTTTGGGATTTCATGGGCCATTAATATTTCAAAATATATTTTTGGGAACCAGCAAAGGGTTGCCAAACTGCTATTTTGCTAAGTAAGGGTATTTTTAAGTCTTATAATTTAGTATCAATATTGCTTCTTTAACTAGAAAATATTTTTGGCATACAGACACTCCAAGGCACAGGCATGCACACACAGAGAAATTAGTAGCCCCATGGGATAAGGAACACTGATTGTCTCTGCCTCTATTCATGGTGGACAAGTCCATGTCATGCACAAGGAGTTCCCAGACTACACTTGTGCTACTGTTGCAAAAGTTGCCTAAAAATCCCATTGCTTGGAACTTGGAGAACTTTATTGCACAAAACAAAACAAAGCTATATTATAAGTGATAGCTAAGTTCCCAGAACTCAGGGTAGATCTAGAGTATCTTCTCTTATTTTGGATATGAGGTAACTATAGCACCAGGAGATTAATGATCTCCTTAAATAACACACAAGCTCATGCAAAGCCAAAACTACAAGTGACTTACCTTGATATCTACTTTAGTTTTTCATTTTAACAATGGAGACAATTATACTATACAATTATTTTAACATTGTTAGTTAATAAGTTTGTTGGGGGGGTAATTTTAGAAGCTTATCACTATCACCATTGTTAGTAGAAAAATGAAATCTGTGGCGAAATTGAGGGATGCAAACATTGATGTTAACAAAGACATTTTCCCCTTTTCATACCACACCTCCTCCAACCACAAGGGCAAGGACATACAATGTGAGCCTTATGGATAAATCTGCTCCCAAGCCCCAAAAGGGAAAATTACCTCACTCAGCACATTGAGAATTTATAAATCCATGAATTCAGAGTGTTTGCATTGCATCGTCAGTCAACATCACTGACATATCACCAGGGAATCACTATTAGCATAATATTTCATTGGGTTCCTATTGACTGTCCTGTTGACTCAACATTCTCCCTATACTTTCACAAGACCTATTATAGAAAAAGACCATTTGAGGTTGGGAACTAGCAGACATAAGCATATGCAAATCATACACACTTGTAAGATTGAAATATAGGATCTCTTTAAAGGTCATGGTAATCAATGAATTAAACTAAGGAAACTTCAGTTTATAAGACAAATAAAAGTGATGACAAAGGTTTTAAGACCCAAAACAATGAATTTTCTTAGTGCTCTCCAATTTATATTCGTGAATGTGGTCTCTCTAGTGATATAAGACAAACATGTAATATATTATGACCACAAGCATTAAATATTATGAGTATTTTATATATGTAAGATAAATTAAATATATTATCTATGATATAGAGATTATACTGAAATAATTGAGGACATCAATTCAGGGAAAATATTATACAGAAAAAGTAGTATCATACTTGAGAACTTCAATTTTCTTTTCCATCTTCCAAGGTTTGCATTTGACAGTAGCAATCATTTGTCTCTTCTCATCTAATTCTGCCTTCAATCTTTCCAACTCCTCTTCATCAATTTCTTCTTCTTCCTCCCTTTAAATAAAGAAAAGAACTTTAATAAAGTTATGCTTTGTTTGACTTCCAAACTTAAGGAAGAATATTATCAGATATTCAGCCTATTTTTTTTTATTTGAGAAGCAGAAAGGAGGAGTGGGGGGAGAAAAAGAGAGAGAGAGAGAGAGAGAAATCTTCTGCTGGTTCATTCCCCAAATGACCCCTATGGCCAGGCTTGAGTTGGGCTAGGCTGAGGTTGGGAGCCAGGAATTCAATCCAGGTTTCCAAAGTGGTTGGCAGGAACCCAATTACTTGAATCATCATTGCTGCCTCCCAGAATCTGCATTAGCAGGATGCTGAATTCAAGAGTTAAAGCCAGGAATTGAACACAGATATTCTTAGGTGGGATATGGGCATCTTACATAGTGTCCTAACTGCCAACTTATTGCTGTTTAAAGTTTATTGTATATAGGCAATACTAAGACCTACAGGCATTAAAATCCACATCTGAACACTGATGCAGGATTTCTAGAATTATTAAAACTTTAAACAGTACATTTGCATTCTGATCTCCTAGAATTAAGTTGTTCTTTCATGTCTACAGCCCCAATGCTCAGAATTAGAAAAATTGTGGAAAAAATAGTATAGATCTATCAAGATTTTCCTTTCTTTTCTATTCCCTTGTAAACCTTCCCTTACTAATTCTACATTTCACTTAATCTATTTTTCAAAAAGAATACTAAATTAGAGGTGAAGATACCTTTGAAGTGTCCTTAAAAAATTAAAGCTACCCCTAACTCAAAAGCAAGAGAGAAAAATTGGGATAGGGAAAACTAAAAATTTTTTTCTCAAAGGTAACCTAATCTGCTAATTAAACTCAAACCTTCAATTGATAAAATTCAGCTAGAAATGTATTTGGTGAAACAAATCCTTTGGAAAGACTTTCAAAGAAATTTGGTTTGTTACTGAGAAAATGATTATATCTTTTCTTTCCTGCTTTCCTGACATCACAAAAATATTATAAGGTGCAGAATTCAAAGAAAAGGAAAATATAAACATGAGCAAAGATATTTCATTGAGGAACATAATGCCATATTGTAGAGATAGATTTTTTGGTAATAGAATGTTTCAGTTACTCAGTTACTGTCTCTTCAGACATAAATTCTGTATTTAATATTATGGTGTTGGGGCTGGGATTTCTGCTCTATCAGCTGACTCACTATTATCAACTGACAATAGGGGATGCTAAGAAAGGAATCCATCTTTCCTTTGCCTTACTGTCTGCTACCTACATGTATACTCATCTAATTCTTCCTCCGTAATACTTCCTCCGTAGCAATATGTCCTCACTCCAGGAGCTAAGTCTCCTTCCCATAGCCTGCCAGGTGAATGTAGTTTGCTAATTTCCCCAACACTAGCACAACTGACTTTATCTTCTACCCAAAGAACCCAGCTACTGGCATTAGCTCCTCTATAAGGCTCTGAGTTTCAGCCCCATGAGCTTCCCTTTTACCCTTCAAAGCTTTCATGACAAACCTTTCCATTGTTTCTTCAGCCTTTGGGGTGGTGGTAGTAGATGTTCCCCATAAAAGCTATCACCATGATACCTTAGTGCGCTCTTCTTGCCTTTCCATTAGTCTCAATAAATAATGATTTATATCTCGTAACAATTTTTAAAATTTATTTTCATTTTTTATTTGAAAGGCAGATAGAGGGGGCTTAGAAAGAGAGAGAGAAGAAAGAAAAGAAAGAAAGAAAGAAAGAAAGAAAGAAAGAAAGAAAGAAAGAAAGAAAGAAAGAAAGAAAGAAAGGGAAAGGAAAGGAAAGGAAAGGAAGGAAGGAAGGAAGGAAGGAAGGAAGGAAGGAAGGAAGGAAGGGAGAAAGAGAGAGAGAAAGGAAGAGAGAAAGAGAGAGAAAGAAAGAAAGAGAGAAAGGAAGAAAGGAAGAGAAAGGAAGGAAGGAAGGAAGGAAGGAAGGAAGGAAGGAAGAGAAAGGAGGGAGGGAGGGAAGGAAGGAAATATCTTCCATCTGCTGTGTCATTCCCCCAAACACCTATAACAGCTAGGGCTGGGGCCAGAAACCCAGAACTCAATCCTGTTCTCCACTGTGGGGTGGCATGGACCCAGATGCTAGAGTTATAATCTGTTGCCTTCCAGGATGTGCATCAGCCGTAAGTTGGATTGAAAGCAGAGAAGCCAAATCTAGGATATGGGATGCTGGCATCCAAAGAGTTAACTTAATTGCTGTGCCAAACATCTGCCCTCATGTGCACCTCCCCAACAATTTTTTTTTTCCCCAGAGAAACATTTTATTTAAGGAATACAAACCATGCATTTCATAAATACAACTTTAGTGACATAGTGATTCTTCCCATCATACCCACCCTCCCACCCACACTCCCACCCCTCTTCCTCCTCCCTTTCTTATTCCTAGTCTTATTTTTAACTAAGATCTATTTTGAATTAACTTATACACAGAATATTAACTCTATACTAATTAAAGAGTTCAACAAATTTTATGAAAAAAAAAAAAAAACTGTTCCTCAACAGTTGAGCCAAGGGCTGTTTAAAGTCATTTAATCTCAAAATTAATTTCATTTCTTTTTTTTTCAGCAGTTTATTTTGTGAAACTTAATTAACTTTAAAAAAGAACCCAAGAATGTTATATCTTTTGCAAGCATTTAGATATAACTATAACTTATGAGACATACGGATATCTGCCTCTTAATATTCCAAAACAAAGTAAATCTTTGAGAATACGTTTTACTATTAACTCTCACAATACAACTCCTTGAAGACAGAGGTCCTGCATGGGAAGTTAGTGCACAGTGATTCTTGTTGTTAATTTAACAATTAATATTTATGTATGATATCAGTGATCACCTGAGGGTCTTGACATGAGCTGCCTTGGCTATGGAAGCCTTTTGAATCCATAAACTCCTTCAGCATTTAGATAAAGCCATAAGCTAAGTGGAAATTCTCTCCTCCTTCAAAGAAAAGTACCTCCTTCTTTGATGACCACTTCTTTACACTGGGGTCTCATGCACAGAGGTCCTTCATGTAGGATACTTTTTGCCAGTTTCTTGGCTTTCCATGACTGAAATGCTCTCATGGGCTTTTCAGCCAGACTAGAATACCTTAAAGGTTGAATCAGAGGTCAGAGTTCTACTTAAAGCAATTGTCGTTCTGTGAGTCTGCCATATGGACTGCTTGCTATGTTGGAGCACTAACTCCTTTATAATCCTATCTATTATTATTACCAAACACTTAACCCTAACCATATGATCACTTTAACACTTAAAATGCTATTTTTATCACCCAGCTTAAGGAGATTTGGGGTCCCATGACAAGTTTTTAAACTGTACCTTTAGAAGTAAGTCCACAGGAATGTATTGTAGAACTATAAAGCTTTTCAGATAAAAACTTCATACGTTTTTATAATTACAACTTTAGGAACATGATGATTCTACTCACCATGTCTGCTCTCCTACCCACACTCCCTTCCCCCTTCCTCCTCCCTCTCTTATTCCCATTCTTATTTTTTACTAAGTTCTATCTTCATTAATGTTGTATACAAATGATTAACTCTAAGTAAAGAGTTCAACAAATAGTATAATAAAGGAAAAAAAAACTGTTCCTCAACAGTTGAGACAAGAGCTGTTCAAAATCATTGCTTTTCAAAGTGTCAATTTCACTTCTACAGATTGTCATTTAGGTGATCAATTAGTAATCACAGGTCTGGGAGAACATATGGTATTTGTCCTTTGGGGACTGGCTTATTTCACTAGGCATAATGTTTTCCATTTCCAGTCATCTTGTTGCAAATGGCCGGATTTCATTTTCTTTTTTCCACTGTGCAGTTTTCCATGGTGTACATATTCCATAATTCCTTTATCCAGTCTTCAGTTGACAGGCATTTAGATTGATTCTATATCTTAGGTATAGTGAACTGAGCGGCAATAAACTTGGGGGTACAAATAGCTATTTCATATGCTGATTTTATTTCCCTTGGGTAAATTCCCAGTTGTGGGAGGGCTAGGTCATATGGTATGTCTATATTCAGATTTCTGAGGGATCTCCATGCTATCTTCCATAGTTATTTTACCAGATTACATTCCCAACAACAGGGAATTAAGATATATTTTTCCCTATATCCTCACCAGAATTTGTTGTTTTTCTTTGATTTCTGTATGAAAGCCATCTAACAGGGGTGAGGTGAAATCTCACTGTAGTTTTGATTTGCATTTTCCTGAAAGCTAGTGATCCTGAGCATTTTTTCATATGTGTCTTGGCCATTTGGATTTCCTCTTTTGAAAAATGTGTTTAAGTCCTTTGCCCATTCCTTTCCTGGGTTCTTTGTTTTGTTCTTGTTGAGTTGCTTGATCTCTTCATATATTCTTGTTATTAATCCTTTATCAGTTGCATAGTTTGCAAATAATTTCTCTGATTCTGTTGGTTGCCTCTTCACTATGCTGAGTGTTTCTTTTGCAGTACAGAAGCTTCTCAACTTGATGTAAGCCCTTTTGTCAATTTTGGCTTTGATTTTGTGTACCTCTGGGGTCTTTTCCAAGAACTCTTTGCTTATGCCAATGTTCTCTATTGATTTGATGGTATTGGGTGGTAGGTTTAGGTCTTTAATCCATTTGGAGTGGATTTTTGTGTAAGGTATAATGTAGGGGTCTTGCTTCATACTTCTGCATATGAAAATCCAATTTCCCCAGCACAATTTGTTGAAGAGACTTTCCTTGCTCCAAGGATTGATTTTAGCTCCTTTGTCAAAGATAAGTTGGTTGTAGATGTGGGAGTTAATTTCTGTCATTTCTATTCTGTTCCATTGGTCTATCCATCTGTTGTTTTACCAGTAACAGAATGTTTTGATGATAACTGCCCTGTAGTATGTCTTGAAATCATATTTTGATGCCTCCAGCTTTGTTTTTGTGTATAAGATTACTTTAGCTATTTGGGGTCTCCTATGTTTCCATATGATTTTCAGCATCATTTTTTTTCAATATCTGAGAAGAATGTCCTGGTATTTTGATTGGTATTGAATCTGTAAATTGATCTTAATAGTATGGACATTTTGATGATATTGATTCTTTCAATCAATGAATATGGAAGATTTTTCCATATTTTTGTAACATCTTCTCTTTCTTTCCTAATGTTTTATAATTCTCATCATAGAGATCTTTGACATACTTGGTTAAATTTATTCTAAGCTATTTGAATTTTTTGGTAGCTATTGTGAATGGGATGGATCTTAGAAGTTCTGTTTCAGCAGTGGCATAGTCTGTGTATATAAAGGCTGTTGATTTTTGTGTGTTGATTTTATATCCTGCTACTTTTCCAAACTCTTCTATGAGTTTCAATTGTCTCTTAGTGAAGTTTTTTTGATCCCCTATATATAGAATCATGTCAACTGCAAATAGGGATACTTTGACATCCTTCTTCCCAATTTGTATCCCTTTGATTTCTTTTTCATGACTAATGTCTCTGGCTAAAACTTCCAGGACTATATTGAATAGCAATGTTAAGAGGGGGCATCTTTGGCTGGTTCTGGATCTTAGTGGAATGCTTCAAACTTTTCCCAATTCAATAGGACCCTGGCCATGGATTTGTCATAAATTGTCTTGATTGTTGATGAAAGTTCCTATTATACCCAGTTACCTTAAGGTTTTCATCATGAAAGAATGTTGTATTTTTATTGAATTCTTTCTCTGCATCTATTGAGGTAATCATTTGGTTTGTGTTCTTCAATTTGTTACTGTGATGTATCACATTGTTATCTGTGAATGTTGAACCATGCTTGCATACCAGGGGTAAATCCCACTTGCTCTGGGTGAATGATCATTCTAATATGTTTTTGGATTCAATTGGCTAGTACTTTGCTGAGAACTTTTGTGTCTATGTTCATTAGGGAAATTGGTCTGTAGTTCTCTTTCTCTGTTGTAACTTTCAGGTTTAGGAATTAAGATGATGCTGACATCACAGAAAGACTTTGGGAGGATTCCTTCCCTTTCAGTTGTTTTGAATAGCTTGAGAAGAATTGGAGTTAATTCTTCTTTAAGTGTCTGGCAGAATTCAGCAGTGAAGCCATCCAATCCAGTACTTTTGTTTTATGGGAGTGCCTTTATTACTGATTCTATTTCTGTCTTGGTTATGAGCATGTTTAGGCTTTCTATGTCTTCATGGCTCAATTTAGGTAGTTTGTATGTTTCCAGGAATCTATCCATTTTCTCTAGGTTTCCTGGTTTGTTGGCATACATCTCTCTGTAGTAATTTCTGATCATTCTTTTTATTTCTATGGTGTCTGTAGTTACATTTCCTTTTTCATCTCTAATTTTATTAATTTGGGTCTTCTCTCCCCCTTTTTTGGTCAGTTGAGCCAATGATGTCAATTTTGTTTATTTTTTCAAAGAACCAGCTCTTCATTTTGCTGATCTTTTGTATTTTTTGTTCAATTTTGTTATTTCTTCTCTACTTTTTTTTTTTTTGACAGGCAGAGTGGATAGTGAGAGAGAGACAGAGAGAAAGGTCTTCCTTTTTGCCGTTGGTTCACCCTCCAATGGCTGCTGCGGCCGGCGCATCTCGCTGATCCAAAGCCAGGAGCCAGGTGCTTCTCCTGGTCTCCCATGCGGTTGCAGGGCCCAAGGACTTGGGCCATCCTCCACTGCCTTCCTGGGCCATAGTAGAGAGCTGGCCTGGAAGAGGGGCAACCGGGATAGAATCTGGCGCCCCAACCGGGACTAGAACCCCGTGTGCTGGCGCCGCAAGGCAGAGGATTAGCCTGTTAAGCCACGGCGCCGACCTCTTCTCTACTTTTAATTCTTTCTTTTCCACTACTAGTTTTGAGTTTGGTTTGCTGTTGTTTTTCATTCCGGAGCATGTTGTTCAGTCTCCATGCTAGAGATTCCTGAGTTGTTGATTTCCAACTTTATTGCATTGTGGTCAGAGAAGATGTAAGATATAAATTTAATTTTTTCAGTTTGCTGAGACTTGTTTTATGGCCTAGCATGTGGTCAATCCTAGAGAAAGTTTCATGCACTTGTGAGAAGAATGTGTATTCTGTGACTGTGGTGTGAAAGTTTTGCAGATGTCTGTTAGGTCCATTGGTCTATATTGTTATTAACTGTTGTTTCCTTGCTGATTTCCTGTCTGGTTGATCTGTCCATTGCTGATAGTGGAATATTGAAGTCCCCCCCTTTACTATTGTATTTGATCTATGTCTCCCTTCAAATCCACTAATATTTCTTTTTAAATAGCCATGTGCCCTGAAATTAGGTGAATTTACATTCACAATAGTCACATCTTCCTGTTGAATTGATCCCTTAATCATTATATAGTGCCCTTCTTTGTCTCTTTTAACAGTTTTTGTGTTAAAGTCTATTTTGTCTGGAATTAGGATGGCTACACCAGAACTTTTTGGTTTATGTTGGCATGGAATCTTTTTTCATCCTTTCACTTTCAGTCTGTGGATATCTTTCTTGGTGAGATGTGTTTCTTGTAGGCAGCAAATAAATGGATTCTCTTTTATAATACATTCAGCCAGTATGTGTCTTTTAATTGGAGAGTTGAGTCATTTACATTCAAGGTGACTATTGATAAGTAATGAATTTGCCTTGCCATTTTTCCACAAATATTCCCATTTTTTACTTTGGATTTTCTTTGTACTTTTATTGGGAGATTTTCTTCCTTCACTTTCTTTCATATCAATGACCATGTTTCTGTGTTTCTGTGTACAGCACATGCTTAAGAATCTGTTGTAAGGCTGGATGAGTGGTGACAAATTCTTTCAATTTCTTTTTTTTTATGGAAGGTTTTTATTTCACCTTAGTTTATAAATGAGAGCTTTGCAGGGTACAGTATTCTGGGTTGACAGATATTTTCTCTTAAGACTTAGAATATGTCTCGCCATTCTCTCCTAGCCTGTAGGTTTCTGATGAGAAGTCCACTGTGAGTTAATTAGATATCCTCTGAAAGTATTCTGGCATTTCTCTCATGCATATTTTAGAATCTTGTCTTTACGTTTTACTGTGAAGAGTTTGAATACAATGTGTTGTGGTGAAGATATTTTCTGATCACGACTATTAGGAGTTCTATGTGCTTCCAGTACTTGAATGTACATTTCTTAATACAAATTAGGAAAATTTTCTGCAATTATTTCAATAAAAAGGCCTACTAATCCTTTTTTTTCTTTCCACATCTTTGGGAACTCCTAAGACCCATATGTTGGGTCATTTGACAGTATCCTGCAGATCTCCAACTGTGTTTTTTAGTTTTCTAATTACTTGTTTTTGTTTTGGTCTGACTGTAAAATTTCCTGTGATTTGTGTTTTAAGTTGGATATTTCTTCTGTTTCATTGATTCTGTTAAGGCTTTTCACTGCATATTTTATTTGTTGTATTTTATTTTTCATTTCCAAGATTTCTTTTTGATTTTTCTTTAAGATCTCTATTTCATGGGAGACATTTTCTTTCATCTCATGTATGTATTTTATTAGTTCATGGATTTGCTTCTGATTACTTCTAAATAATCTTATGGTCATTTTTTGGAATTCCATTTACGGCATTTCTTCAATCTCTTTATCTTCACATTCTAGTACTGAAGTGTTGTGTTCTTTTCGAGGTATCATGTTGTCTTCCTTATTCTTATTTCTTGAACTGCTGCATTTATAATTAGGCATTTGTGGAGATACTTGTTGGTTTATTTACTTTTTCCCTGTGATGGTTTTATCTTTGGACTATGCCTCTGTGGGTTAGTGGAATATCCACTTTTTCAGTAAATACCTAAAGGCCTATGGTGGATATGGCCAGGGAATTCTGCTTAGCAGTCCAGGGTGAGGAGAGTGTCCAGGATAACATCCACGTTGAGCATTGTAAACCTCTCTTTTTTTAAATCAGAGGGTAAGTTTGTTCCATTCTGTTGGCATAGTCTCAGCTCACTTCCTCTCCTTAAAGGAGACCAGTGCCTGTATTCCAGCCCCAGTGGGAATAATATTCATCTGCATTGCCACAAGAATCACACAAAAAATCTGCGCACTCCTTGGAGTAAGCAGAGATTCCATAGCAGTGACCCTCACCAGGGAATCAGGGAGCCCTGAGCATGTAGAGCCTCCCACAGTGACTGTTCAAATTCCCAGCCACACTGTGAGCCCTCCCACACAGACACAGTGTTTTCACAGACCCAGCACACAAGCTTCCCACAGTCACAAGCACCCAGGCCCGTGTCAGTTCCCCCCACCAGACTCAGGCATATCTGCTAGGCTGGTAGTTGGGCACAAAGATAAGAGCTGGTGCAGCTGTTACAAATGGCCATAATGCCGCCTACCCTCTATCAGCTTGTTACAGGACGCTGGTTAGAGTGGTCAGGGAGAAATGAGTCCCCCTTTTTTTTCTCCTCTACTTTGGCAAGTACACTGTTCCCCACAGGGCTCCAAGCTGGATTCCTGCCAGGTTTTCCTGCAGCTTTATTGCCAGTGGCTTGGGCTGCTGCAGTTAAGTCTTACCTCACTCCAGATCTGGTGCTGAGGTTCTTGGCTGCTGGGTCTTGAGTTGTGCCTGTCCACACCCTCTACATAGGTTCACAGTGTCCCTCTAATTTGTGTTGAGTTTCCTCTGCCATTTTTTCCCTAACCTTCCCTGAGACTGCGCACTCTCCACTTTTTATAAACTATCTTCTCCTAGACTAGAGTAGTAAGTTCCCTCCCTATTCTACCATCTTGAAGATTCAGTACTCTCCCCAACAATTTTCTGACTAAATTCTCTCTAGGAGTGGACATTTGGCATAGAGTTTGGAACCCTGCTTAAGGCACCCAGACACCCACATCCTATATTAAAGTCCCTGGGTTTGAGTCCTGGCTCTGCTTATCATCCTTCTTGCTAGTAGGCACTTTGGAAAGTAGCAAGTGGTGGCTCAAGTGCTTGGTTCCCTGTCACCCATGTGGGATTGGATTCCAGAGTTCTTTGTTTCAGATTGTACCAGCCTTGACTATTTCAGGCATCTGTGGGGTGAGCCAGCTGATGGGAAATTTCTCATTGTCTGTCTCTGTTTCTCTTCCTATCTCTTTCTCGCTCTTCTCTCTCTCTCTTCCTCCCTCCTTCTCTCGCTTCCTCAAATAAATAAATTCTTTTCACAGGGACAAGATCCAGGTAACTCACAAGGCCCTATCTCCTGGAGGTAATATAGCTGACATGAATGCTCTAAGCAGATCAAGAGAGCAGAGGAATTCCTGCCAATTGATCTTTAAAGGATTTTTCTGAGGCATACATAAAAATGAACAGAAAATTCTAGAAAGCAAAGTATAACATGCATATGTTGATTGGTGTTATTTTCTCAATGAAATACCAGTTTCAGAAAGCATAAACTTTGCTAATAGGAAATATCACCAGATAATAATAAAACTAATATTCATAATAATACATGGGACTTAAAATTACATTTAATTTTATTTCTGAAAGAAAAATACATAATACACTTTTAAGGTAATACAAATAAAAACACATTGGTATTCAAAGAAGATTGTGAAAGGGCTTGGGAAGAAAGAAAAGAACAAAGAGAAAGAAAAATTTAAAAAAATAAACTAAAACATATAGATGTGAGTAGAGTTTCTCTATTTTAAGAGGAACCATCATTTATTAATGTTAAGCTGCTCTACCTGACAAAATCGTTGCACAGCCATATTTAATAATAATTATTTATGAAGAGCAATGTAAAAGAGCTATTGAATACTGGAGCTGCCATCCCAAGAGGACAACCTAGAGGGATCCTCATCACCTTAAGACCTAGGAGTGTTTGGAGATTATATCTTCTTTTGATTCACACAGCCTTGTCCCATGCAAGGATGCAAAAGGGCTGGCTGATCTCTTTAATCCTTTCCAAAGGGGTCATGGTTTTCTATTACATGGTGTGTTTTATATGCACCATTTTCCTATTTGCTTACCAACTATAAATTTCTAGAAAGTAAAGACAAGAAAAAATATGTTGGACAGTAAAAACCTTTCTTAATTCTTGAGCTAGATATATCCATGGCATTCCAACCCCTGTTCTGCAAGATAGAGAGATTTGGCTTCACTCTAGGAATTTTCTACTTAATTTAGATAACAATCCATATAATTAATGGGATAATTTTAAAATATTCAAATTAACTAAAGAATGTTAATGATCTCTGACAACTTAGATATTTCATAAAGATTTTATCATAATCTATTTTTAATGTAGATTCATTTTTAAACTCTATTTTAAGAGTGGGCATTTGGCAAAATGGTTAAGGTGTCACTTAGGATGCCTGTACACCATATCAGAATATCTGAGTCCAAGTCCTGGCTCTGCTTCCAATTCCAGCATCCCACTAATGATCATTATGGGAGGCAACAGGTGATGGCTCAACTATCTGGGTCCCTTCCACCCACATGAGGAGCATGGATGGAGTTCCAGGCTCCTAGCTTCAGCCTGGCCCAGGTTTCAACAGTTGCAGGCATTTGGGAGTCAATCAGTGACTAGCAGCTCTCTTTCTGTCTTTGTCTTTTTTTCCTTATCTCTCTGTCTTTCAAATGCAATGACAATAAACAAATACTAAAATCTTTTCATTATTTAATACATTTAATTAAGTGAGGTATAGTGACAGCATAAATTAAGCCTGTCGTTCCAAAAGTGGATTTAATTACCAACTTTAAGGCCTATGAGTACTTAAAGGGAGTGGTCTTCTTTCAGGGTCACATGCTTGAAAGAGATACTTTCCATTTATATCAAATCTAACTCACGCTCCTCTCCGCAACCTCCTCCTCCTCTCTTTCTCTCTTGCCTTCCTTGTTTCTTCATCTTCTGGCTCAGGTTCTGGATCATCCTCATTGATAACATCTCTTTTTCGTTTCCTTTTTGGTCTCAAGCTCTCTCTTCTAGGTAGTTTTTCTTCCTCCTCCTCTTCCTCTCCACCTAAACAAAGTTGATGATTCGGTGAGCAATATCAAAAAGTGCTTCCTCCCACTATTACATTTATCCAGTTTAAATAACCAGCATCAGACATCTGAGAACACAATCCAGCAATTCTCCCCACAGCACAATAAGATGAACTGTAACATATATATTTTATCACCCACTATTCAAATAAATTTATCTAGAATTCCATTTTCATTGTGATTCATTTACTCATATATGCATATGAAGATACCCAGATTTTAAGAATTCTTACAGTTCTAGTGTTCTCTAACTAGAAAGTTATGGGGGCAGGCATTGTGGCACAGGAAGTTAGGCTGAAACGTGATACCTGCATTCCCTATCAGAGTGACAGTCTGCGCTCTGGCAGCTTTGCTTCCTATCTAGCTTCCTGTTAACACCTTTGGGAAGGCAGTAGATGATGGCTCAAGCAATTAGCATTTGCTACCTGTGTGGGAGATCTAGATTGAGTTCTGGGATCCTGGCTTCAGAAATTTTACAGGACAGAGGAAAATGGGATAACATTTTCAAAGCACTAAAAGGAAAAACTGTCAACTGAGAACACCATGCTCAGAAAACTTGTCCTTTAAAAAATGAAGGAGAAATAAAGACTTTCCCAGGCAAACATTGAGTGAGTTCAACACCACTATGACTTTCCAAAAAGCAATTCTTAAGGAAATTCTCCAAGTTGAAATGAAAGGATGCTAAACAGCAAGACCAAAGCACATGAAAGTATAAAATGCTCTGAGAAAGGTAAATATATAAACAATACAAAATACTGCAGTACTTTAATAGTAATGTATAAATTACTTTTAACTCTAGCATAAAAGTGAATAAAACAAAGTATTGAAAATAACTAAGAAATATGCCATTACATACATGATATAAGAAGTATAAATTGAGACATCAATACACAAAATATAGGGGGATTAAAAGTATACGGTTATAGTATGGAGTTGAAATAAATTCCTATGGAAGATATACACAAAAAAGAGAAATCGTATTAATCAAGATTTTCATCACTATAATGAAATACCTGAGACAAACTACAAATGAAGTAAAGAGAGGTTTATTTAGGTCACAGTTTGGGAGGTTCAAGGACCAAATGGTATTGTACAGACTTTGGCTCTGGCTAGGGGCCCACAGTGGATGGTGGATGTTGGAATGCTGGGAGGCATATATATAAAGAAGAGATCACCTAGTCCCAGGAGGCAGAGAGAGGCTGGTCCCAAACTCAGGCTTTTGCAATAACTCTCTCAAGAGAATTAATTTCCAAGGATATGCCCCAATAACATCCCACTAGGGTCTACCTCCTAAATGTGGGGCATGAGCCTGGCCAGGCCAGGCCCGGCCAGGCCCGGCCCGGCCCGGGTGCCCCCGCCCGAGCTGGAGCCAAGTAAGATGGCGCCCAGAGGAAGTAAGATGGGCGGAATCCAAAGTTGTTTACCACTAAAACTAACTGGCTGCGCAACATCAGGGGAGGTAACAAAACTAGTAACAAGTGTATAGACATAGGGCTAGTCCTATAGAAATCCCCCCATAAGGTGATTTTTTAAGTGATTGGTTGGTCCTTAGCCCTGCCCCAATGACTCCGCAGTTTTGTGTTATAAAAGGTACTATTATGCAAAAGGTGACTGAGTCCTTGCTAGACTTGGCTCCCCGCTGCGTCTGATTGTCTCCGGGACAGGGAGGCTGGGGAACGGGCGAGCGGTCGCACTTACCTTTCCTCGGACCCAGTCCATCCTTGTACGGGTGGACTAAGACCCAACATCTGGCGCCCAACGTGCGGCATGAACAGTTACTTTTCGGCCGAGGCTAAGCGGTCTCTCAGGGTAAGTGAAAACCTTAGTATGGTTTATGCAGTTTCGTCCCAAAAGGACCTGGCCTTAAAGGCCTTACGCTATATGTTAAAAAGTGTCTGGGTAGCTGTCATAACCTTGGCCCTTTGGATTCAGACGGCCAATCTCTTTTCTTGGAACACTTGGTCATGGGTGGAAAAACTCACCCTTAAGAGGGAGAGACACTTTGATACCGCGCTTAAAGCATCCTTCCACCCAGACGCTATAACCCTAGCTTCAGAGGGCGGGAGGGAGAAAGAGGAAGTGCAGGACTTGGGAGAGCTTAAAGCCTCAGAGGAAGATGGCGGGGAGAGAAAATGGGCTAAGTTTGGTCAGGAATGCAGAGAGCCTATGGAGGCACGAACTGTTGAGGTAAAAACGAAAGTAAAAATCGTCCCGCCTAGCCCATCCACCCTAGAAGGGCCGGGACCACCCCCATACCTCCCCGGGGCAGAGGTGGACTCCCCCTATGTAGAGCCACGGAGGGAGCTTTGTGATCGGGGCACTTATGATTGCCCAGGAGGGGAGAGGAGAAATGAGGCGGCCTTTGCGGAAGCTTATCCGGTGGACATAAAGCAGCATAGGGAAGTGAACTCTGGGCCAGGGAACCTGCTGCCTCAGGCCTACCCTGTTAATTTAGCTCCAGGTGGCAACAGAGCTCTGGAGTGGTATCTCTGGGAAGCGAAGGACTTAAAGGGGCTTCTCAAGGCAGTGGTGGAAGAAGGGCCAAATACCCCCTGGGCCCAAACCCTGCTGCAAGATATAGCCTATCACCCATGCGTCCCCAAGGACTGGTTGGACGTGGCCAAGGCAGTCCTCACAAGTTCACAGTTCATAAAGTGGTGCGCCTTCTTTAAGGAGGAGTGCCGGGTGAGAGCCGAAGCTAACCGAGCAGCCCAGCCAGCTATCCCTATTACATATGCTATGCTGGCTGGGACGGGGGAAGGATTCTCTACGGGGATCCAGCAAGCTGCGCTGCCTGCTCCGTACCGTGAACAAATGAGGCAGGCAGGACTTAATGCCTGGTACAAGCTGGATGAGGGGCCCACTGAATCTCCCATCGCAGGGGTGCGACAAAAGCCAGGAGAGTCATTGCCAGATTTTGTAGCTAGGGTCGAACACAGTCTCCATCGTAAGTTGCTGACTGGGGACCTTTGGGATCAGTTTGTTAAAATGCTTGTTTGGGAAAAAATGAATGCTAATCATCAAGAGGCCTGCACTGGCCTGAGGGAGGCTCATAAATCCCCAGAGGCAGTTAAAACTAAGGTGGGACTTTCAGGTGTGGCGGCAACCCCTAAAAGCCCAACATTGCCTCAACGCACTGCGCCTCCAATTCCGCCCATGTGGCCACCCCTTTATGGTTATTCACCTCCCTTGAATCGCCCGCCGCCATCTTGTAAACAGCGTGCCTACCCAACCCCATGGCCAGTCCTGCTAGGCCCCGGCGTGCACAGTCTTCCCTGTAAATGGGGGACCACGGCCTTTCTCTGCACTCTCTTCCAGTCAGTGTGCCTGTTGCACCCGTGCAGGCCACAGCTAGATACTCTAGGGAGACTAGTCCTTGGGCTGCTTTTTTCCTCTCCATTTACAATTCAATACTGTCCTCACTAGGAGGGGGAAGAAAAAATGCCTTTGGCTACCACTGGCCTTACCTAAAAGAACAAAAACCTCAATCCATTAACCCTTTCCAACCTAATGAGTCTTTATTTGCAGTTAATAAAACTTTTTCTCCAGCACTACGGAAGTCTCTCATTCCCTGCCGCTTTGTTTCAGATGTGTTTCCCTGTCCTAAGCAATGGGCTCCTATGCTGACGACCAGCTCTTTTCTGTGCTGCTGTAGTTAACTTATCTGAGAGTTTGCATGTGTCTTAAAGGTTTCGTGTTTTATTGGATTTGTCTGTCTTTAATGTTTGAGTGATTACCTAACTCTGATCAGATCTACCCCACAGCTTTGGTTAAAATACTCAGGTTATACGTGCTAGTTTTTGGCTGAGTGGTTTGACTCTCTAACAGTTTAAATTCTCAAATGGAGTCTAACAACTTTGGGACTTCCAGTAGGATCCCTGGAACTCTCAAAGGATGGGACTCTAAATTTGTTAAAGTAACAACTGTTTGAGTCTATTCAAATTATGCAGTGTATTAAAATATTGTAAATGATGTCGGACCTATGTTGTATTCATGTTTTTGCTTTCCAGCTAAGGTGGTCTTATAAGTTTTTATGTTTTAAACTTGTTTCTTTTACAGATCTGCTTTTGCAAAAAACTATAGTGTCTCTTTTTAACAGTGTCTGCTTAATGGGTTACTCTGCCATTTCTAAAGTTAGGTCATGTAAGCTCTTTTTAGCTCTGTTAAGTAGTTCTAAGTTATGTAATCATTTTGTGTACTAACTCTTATGTTCAAGGTGTTTATTTCTGGTTTATTCAATAACAAAAAACATAAAATTCATGTTCTGTCAAGGTAATCTATTGTGTACTCTACTGTCTCTGTTAAGTTCAAATTGATGAAAAGCATTGCTAAATACCTTTATGATTAGATCTGCTCTAAAAGTGTTAAGATCATCCTGTCTAATAAAGGGTTATCATTTCAGAATGTTAAAAAATTCTATTCTAACCAGATACTCTAAGTTCTCTTGGCACCTTTAACAAACTTTCTAAAAATCAAAGTTCTAAATTCTCTAAACTTTTGGTATCTCCAAAAGGGCCCCTGGAGATATCAAAAGATATATCTCTCATCTTACAGAGATAATAACCAATTGGGATGTTTAAAAGTGCTGCCAAGATGTAAAATAATTCAACACTCTACTAAAATTCCTCACAACCCACAGGAACAGGCTATGGTGGAAAAAAAACCATCAATGCCTCAAAAAACAGTTATTAAAACAAAAAGGGGGAGTGGCTACCCCCCATCTACAGTTACATAAGGCCTTGTTTACTATCAATATTTTAAATTTTTCAAAAGGATCAAGGGAGTCAAGGTTCCAAAAACATTGGGGACATTTAAGCCCTAAACCACAGATGCTCGTTAGATGGAGAGACCCTCTCACTCGACTCTGGAGAGGGCCTGACCCGCTGATTCAGTTGGGAAGAGGATTTGGCTGTGTGTTCCCCATAGGGGAGTTAACTCCAATTTAAATACTGGCCAGAAATATCAGGCCTATGCCCGAGGCAAGTAACAACCCACCCAGGGAGCAGTTTGCCCCTGAGGGAGATCCCCTTGTCTTTCCTCTTCCAGAAATGGATGGAGATCCAGAGGCAGGTGATGATGCACTGTGATCCTGACAAGAAGTGCCCAGCCCAGTGATGGGGGATTCGATGACCCAAACCAGATCATCAAAACACTTCAGGAGGACCTGAAAAAGACGAAGAGAACTCCAAGAAAGCCTCTTTTGGACGAGCCTTAATGGACTCTTTCCCTACCTCTTCTCTCTTCTTGGACTGCTTCTTGCCCTGCTTTTAATCCTTGCTATTGGCCCATGCATAATGAATAGGCTTATACAGTTTATACAACAGCGCATAGAGGCAACAAGGGTAAGACAGGTTGAGGTTCATTACCAGAGCCTGCTAGCCACAGAGGGCTACGATCCCCTGAACTGGGGAAGCGCCCCCGGTGCTCTCCACATTGCCAATGACGGGTAAGATTCTGGATGGACCGGAACAACCTAAGACAGGCGGTGGAGAAAGCTCACCACGCCCCCATAATTACAAGTCACGCGACACCCCAAGACGGGTAAAGCACCCAGCGTCCTGCACCAACCTAAGACAGGGCTCATGGCCAAGCTGCCTGGGTTACCAATGACGGGTAAGGGCAAGGACGGTTGGGGGCAACCTAAGACAGGGACCGCGTGCTAAAACAAAAAGGGGGAATCTGTGGGGCATGAGCCTGGCCAGGCCAGGCCCGGCCAGGCCCGGCCCGGCCCGGGTGCCCCCGCCCGAGCTGGAGCCAAGTAAGATGGCGCCCAGAGGAAGTAAGATGGGCGGAATCCAAAGTTGTTTACCACTAAAACTAACTGGCTGCGCAACATCAGGGGAGGTAACAAAACTAGTAACAAGTGTATAGACATAGGGCTAGTCCTATAGAAATCCCCCCATAAGGTGATTTTTTAAGTGATTGGTTGGTCCTTAGCCCTGCCCCAATGACTCCGCAGTTTTGTGTTATAAAAGGTACTATTATGCAAAAGGTGACTGAGTCCTTGCTAGACTTGGCTCCCCGCTGCGTCTGATTGTCTCCGGGACAGGGAGGCTGGGGAACGGGCGAGCGGTCGCACTTACCTTTCCTCGGACCCAGTCCATCCTTGTACGGGTGGACTAAGACCCAACACTAAACACAATAATTCAATTCTAGTACTATTAACTTATGATTTTAGACTTTAATATCCTACATTAGTTAAAGATCAAAATTATCTTCAAACATAGCAGGAATTAAAGTATATCACAGTTTTTAAAATCAAGGAAAATAGATATACAAAAGATCCACAAGACAAAAAGCAATGAATAAAATGGCAATAGTAAATTATTTATTATAAAAATAATCATAAAGAATTTGAATGGATTTTTTTTAAAAAGGTCAAGATCTTACTATCTGATAACTACAATGAACTCACTTTGGATTTAAGGGCACACTGGGGTTAAAAATGAAAGAATAGAAAAAGTCATACAAATGGTAACCAAAAGATAGAAGGGGTGGCTATAATTTTTAAAAAAAGATTCATTCATTTGTTTATTTGAAAGTGCAAGGTGGGGATAGAAGGGGGACAAAGAGAGACATAGAGAAAATAGACAGATTGATCTTCCATGTGCTGGTTTACTCCCCAAAGGGCTGCAAAAGCCAGGGCTGGGCTAGAGCAAATTCAGGAGCCAGGAACTCCATTACGGTCCCCAACATGCATGGCAGGTACAAGTACTCTGGGCCCCCCTCTGTTGCTTTTCCAGGTGCATTATTAGAAGGAAGCTGGATCAGAAGTGCAGCAGCTGGGACTCAAACTTGCATTCCAATATGGGATGCTAACATTGTACATGGTGGCTTAACATGTTGCATCACAATGCTAACACAATGGGGTAGCTATACTTGTATCAGATAAAATTACTTTAAGTCAAGAATTATAATAAGAGATAAGAAAGAACATTATATACTAATAAAAGGGTAAATTCACATTCACCAGAACACATCACTATTATAAATATACATCTAATGCCAGAGCACCCAAATATATACATATATATATATTTATAAATTTATATATATTTACACATATATAAAGTTAATATTAACAACTAAAGGGGAGAAGAAACAGAAATACTGTCATAGCAAGAAACTTCTACACTCTATATTCAGTAATGGATGGAAGTTCTAGAAAGAAAATAAATACGGACACAGAAGACTTAAACAATATTATAGACCAAATAGACATAATATATTATATAAATATGTATTTTTGGACTAACATGTAATTTCTTCTGGTAAAATACTTATTTTTGTTATTCAAAAAAACAACCCTTATTTTAAATATTTATCTATTTATTATCTGAAAGTCAGAGTTACAGAGAGAGAGGATAAGGCAGAGAGAGGAACCATCTATCTGCTGGTCACTTCCCAAGTAGTCACAACTGCTGGGGCTGAGCCAGGCCAAAGCCATGAGCCTGAAGATCCATCCAGGTCTCTCAGATGGGTGGCAGGGGCCCAAGCACTAGGGCCATCTTCAGCTGCTTTCCCAGGCACATTAGCAGGGAGCTGAATCAAAAGTGGTACAGCAGGAACTCAAACCAGCATCCATATGGGATACTGGCATTGTAGGTGGTGGCTTAACCTGTTACACCACAGTGACAGCCTTCCAAAAACAATTTTTAATGAATTTAAGAATACTGAGGGGCTGGCGCTGCAGAACAGTGGATTAAAACCCCAGGCTGCAGCACCGGCATCTCATATGGGCACTGGTTCAAGTCCCAGCTTCTCCTCTTCTGATCCAGCTCTCTGCTATGGCCTGGGAAAGCAGTAGAAGATGGCCTATCTCCTTGGGCCCCTGCACCCATGTAGGAGACCTGCCCTGCACCCATGTAGGAGACCTGGAAGAAGCTCCTGGCTCCTGGCTTCACATCAGCTCAGCTCTGGCTGTTGCGGTCATTTGGGGAGTGAACCAGTGGAATGGAAGACCTCACTCTCTCTCTGGCTCTATACTCTCTGTAACTGCTCTTTCAAACAAATAAAGTAATTCTTTTTAAAAAAGAATATTGATATCATTTCAAGTATTTTTTCTCCCAAAGGGATGAAACTAGAAGTTTATAGAAGAAAAACTGGAAAAGTAACAAATATGTGGAAATTAACACACTCTGAACTAATGGGTCAAAGAAGAAATCAAAAGGAAAATTACAAATATCTTATGACAAATGAAAATGAAACAAAACATACTAAAGCTTATGTGATGCAGCAAGCAGTGCAAAGCATAAAGTTTATACCATTAACACCAACATTATATAAGGAAAAAGTTCCAATGAAATCTTACGCATTACAGAACTAAAAGCAACAACAATAACAACACAACAAACTAAGGCAAAGTTAACAGAAAGGAAATAACAAAGATCATAGCATAAATACATGAAACAGACACTAGAAATACAATAGAAAAAATAATGAAATTAAGAGGATGGCCTCTGCTGACTGAACCCGCCAGTTTCTGAATGCACTTGCAAGGGCTACAGCAACTTCTACCTACTTATGTCCAAAAAGGCATCCATCCTTTTCAATTTTATTGATGAATTTGAGGAGAATTACATTCAATCTGTAGTCACTTAGTAGAATTCACCAGTGAAGCCATTAGATGCTGGAGTTTTCTTGTTGAGAATTTCTTGCTTATTGATTTAATCCCCTTATTATATTAGAGGTCTGTTCATACTTCCCGTTTATTTCATGATTCATTCTTGGTAGGTTTTGCTTCCAGGAATTTGTCCACTTCTTCAAGTTTATCCAATTTCTTTGTCTTTAGTTATTCATAGTAATTTCAAAGGATCTTTTACTTCTGTAACATCAGTTGTTATGTGTCTTTCATTTTTTATTTTATTTAGCTGTATCTTCTTATTTTAGCAAAGTTTTTTCAATTTTATTAAACTTCAGAAACTCAACTCTTAACCCATTTGTCAATATTGGCTGTGATTGCCTGTGCCTCCTGGGTTTTTTTCCAAGAACTCTTTGCCTATGCCTTACAAGGTTTCCAAAATGTCCTCTAATAATTTGATGACATTGAGTGGTAGGTTTAGGTCTTTAATCCATTTGGAGTGGATTTTTGTGTAACGTGTAAGGTAGGGGTCTTGCTGCATACTTCTCACATATGGAGATCCAGTTTTCCCAGCACCATTTGTTGAAGAGACTTTCCTTGCTCCAAGAATTTATTTTAGTTTCTTTGTCAAAGATAAGTATGTTGTAGATGTGTGGGTTGATTTCTGGATTTTCTATTCTGTTCCATTGGTCTATCCATCTGTTTTTGTACCAGTACCAGGCTGTTTTTATTATAACTTTCCAGTAGTATGTCTTGAAATCTGGTATTTTGATGCCTCTGGCTTTGTTTTTGTTTTATATGATTAAAGGCTTCCATAGCCTTGGAAACTCATGACTAGAGCCTAGGGAGATTACTGACGCCATAAACAAGAGTGTCAAATTGTTAAATCAACAACAGGAGTCACTGTGTACTTATGTCTCATGTGGGATCTGTCCTTAATGTGTTGTCCAATGTGAAGTGATGCTATAACTAGTACTCAAACAGTATTTTTACACTTTGTGTTTCTGTGTGGGTGCAAACTGATGAAATCTTTACTTAGCATATACTGAATCAATCTTCTGTATATAAAGATAATTGAAAATGAAAAAAAAAACTTGGTGTTAAATTGGAAATTGCATAGAAAATTAACCAATTTTTAAAAAAATATCATGCAGGATCTCTGTCCTTAATGTGCTGTACACTGTGATTTAATGCTATAACTAGTACTCCAGCATTATTTTTCACTTTGTGTTTCTGTGTGGGTGCAAACTGTTGAAATCTTTACTTAATATATACTAAACTGATCTTTTGTATATAAAGAGAATTGAAAATGAATCTAGATGTGAATGGAAGGGGATAGGGAGCAGGAAAGGGGAGGGTTGCGGGTGGGAGGGAAGTTATGGGGGGGAAGCCATTGTAATCCATAAGCTGTACACTGGAAATTTATATTCATTAAATAAAAGTTAAAAAAAAAGAAGCTTCTGTACTGCAAAAGAAGCACTCAGCATAGTGAAAAGACAGCCTTCAGAATGGGAGAAATTATTTGCAAACTATACAACTGATAAAAGATTAATAACCAGAATATATAAAGAAATCAAGAAATTCAACAAGAACAAAACAAACTACCCTGTTAAGAAATGGGGGGGGGGGGCAGGAAAAAAAAAAGAAATGGGGAAAGGACTTACACAGGCATTTTTCAGATGAGGAAATCCAAATGGCCAACACACAAATGAAAAAATGTTCAGGATCATTAGCTGTCAGGGAAATGCAAATCAAAACCAAAATGAGGTTTCACTTCACCGGGTTAGAATGGCTTTCATACAGAAATCAAAGAAAAACAACAAATTCTGGTGAGGATGTAGGGAAAAGGTACCCTAATCTTACTGTTGGTGTGAATGTAAACTAGCACAGCCACTGTGGAAGACAGTATGCAGATACTCAGAAATCTGAATACAGTCCTAACACTTAACCCAAACATCCCACTCTTGGGAATTTACCCAATGGGAATGAAAACAGCATGTGAAAGAGTTATCTTTACTCCCATGTTTATTGCAGCTCAATTCACAATAGCTAAGATATAGAATCCACCCAAATGCCTGTCAACTGAAGACTGGATAAAGAAATTATGGGAAATGGACACCACACACACAGTGGTAAGAAAAATGAAATTCTGTCATTTGCAACAAAATGGATGAAACTGGGAAACATCATTTTTAGTGAAATAAGCCAGTCTCAAAAGGACAAATACCATATGTTCTTCCTGACTTGTGATAACTAATAGAATAACTAAAAAGTAATCTATACAAGTAAAATTAACACATTGTGATACAATGACTTTGAACAGCCCTTGTTGAACTCCTTACTTAGTATAAAGTTAATCATTTGTGTATAAAGTTAATTGAAAATAGATCTTAGTAAGAAATAAGGATTTGAATAGAAGATGGAGGAGGAAGAGGGGTGGCAGTGTGGGTAGGAGGGCAGGTAGCATGGAAGAATCTCTATGTTCCTAAAGTTATATTTATGAAAAGCATGAAGTTTGTATTCCTTAAATAAAATGTTTTGGGGGAAAAAATAAAGTATATAGGACTGTGTTGATTACATGCAAATATTATGCTATTTTATATAAGAAATTTGAATATCCCATGGATTTTGGTGTCTAATGGGGTCTTGGAACCAATCCATTGCAGGTACTGAGGTACAATGTTAGTTAACAATGCTATATTGGGTACTGGTACAGAAACAGATGGATAGACCAATGGAACAGAATAGAAACACCAGAAATCAATCCAAACATCTACAGCCAAATTATATTTGATCAAGGATCCAAAACAAATCCCTGGAGCAAGGACATTCTATTCAATAAATGGTGCTGGGAAAATTGGATTTCCACATGTAGAATCATGAAGCAAGACCCCTACCTTTCACCTTACACAAAAATTCACTCAACATAGATTAAAGACTTAAATCTACGACCTGACACCATCAAATTATTAGAGAGCATTGGAGAAACCCTGCAAGATATAGGTACTGGCAAAGACTTCTTGGAAAAACCCCAGAAGCACAGGCAGTCAAAGCCAAAATTAACATTTGGGATTGCATCAAATTGAGAAGTTTCTGTACTGTAAAAGAAACAGTCAGGAAAGTGAATAGGCAACCAACAGAATGGAAAAAAATACGTGCAAACTATGCAACAGATAAAGGGTTGATAACCAGAATCTACAAAGAAATCAAGAAACTCCAAAACATCAAAACAAACAACCCACTTGCGAGATGGGCCAAGGACCTCAATAGACATTTTACAAAAGAGGAAATCCAAATGGCCAACAGACACATGAAAAAATGTTCAAGATCACTAGCAATCAGGGAAATGCAAATCAAAACCACAATGAGGTTTCACCTCACCCCGGTTAGAATGGCTCACAATCAGAAATCTACCAACAACAGATATTGGAGAGGATGTGGGGGAAAAGGGACACTAACCCACTGTTGGTGGGAATGCAAACTGGTTAAGCCACTATGGAAATCAGTCTGGAGATTCCTCAGAAACCTGAATATAACCCTACCATACAACCCAGCCATACCACTCCTTGGAATTTACCCAAAGGAAATTAAATTGGCAAACAAAAAAGCTGTCTGCACATTAATGTTTATTGCAGCTCAATTCACAATAGCTAAGACCCGGAACCAACCCAAATGCCCATCAACAGTAGACTGGATAAAGAAATTATGGGACATGTACTCTATAGAATACTATACAGCAGTCAAAAACAATGAAACCCGGTCATTTGCAACAAGTTGGAGGAATCTGGAAAACATTATGCTGAGTGAATTAAGCCAGTCCCAAAGAGACAAATATCATTTGTTTTCCCTGATCGGCAACAACTAACTGAGCACCAAAGGGGAAACCTGTTGAAGTGAAATGGACACTATGAGAAACAGTGACTTGATCAGCTCTTGTCCTAACTGTTGATGTACAATGTAATACTTTATCCATTTTAGTATTTTTTTTTGTTCTACTACTATTGGTTGAACTCTGTAATTAACACACAATTATTCTTAGGTGTTTAAATTTTAACTGAAAAGTGATCCCTGTTAAATATAAGAGTGGGAAAAAGAGAGGGAGGAGATGTACAATTTGGGACATGCTCGATCGGACTTGCCCCAAATGGTGGAGTTAGAAACGTGCCAGGGGATTCCAATACAATCCCATCAAGTTGGCATGTACCAATGTCCAAGTGATCATTTTCAGTTCACAGTTGATCACACTGATAGGTCTAAGAGTCAAAGGGATCACACAAACAAGACTAGTGTCTGCTAATACTAACTGATAGAATCAAAAAGGGAGAGAATGATCCAACATGGGAAGCGGGAGACACAGCAGACTGATGTCCTAAATAGCACTCTGGCCTCAGAATCAGCCCTTAAGGCCTTCAGATCTGGCTCAAGAGCCCATGAGAGTATTTTAGGCATGGAAAGCCAAGACACTCTGGAAAAAAAAAAAGAAGAAGAAGAAGAACTAAATGAAAGATCTCTGCAAGTGAGATCCCAGTGGAAAGAACGGGGTCATCAAAGAAGGAGGTACCTTTCTCTGAAGGGAGGAGAGAACTTCCACTTTGATTATGACCCTGTCGGAATAAGATCGAAGTCTGCAAACCCTAAAGGCTTCCATAGCCTTGGAAACTCATGACTAGAGCCTAGGGAGATTACTGACGCCATAAACAAGAGTGTCAAATTGTTAAATCAACAGGAGTCACTGTGTACTTACGTCTCATGTGGGATCTGTCCTTAATGTGTTGTCCAATGTGAAGTGATGCAATAACTAGTACTCAAACAGTATTTTTACACTTTGTGTTTCTGTGTGGGTGCAAACTGATGAAATCTTTACTTAGTATATACTGAATCGATCTTCTGTATATAAAGATAATTGAAAATGAAAAAAAAAACTTGGTGTTAAATTGGAAATTGCATAGAAAATTAACCAATTTTTAAAAAAATATCATGCAGGATCTCTGTCCTTAATGTGCTGTACATTGTGATTTAATGCTATAACTAGTACTCCAGCATTATTTTTCACTTTGTGTTTCTGTGTGGGTGCAAACTGTTGAAATCTTTACTTAATATATACTAAACTGATCTTCTGTATATAAAGAGAATTGAAAATGAATCTTGATGTGAATGGAAAGGGAGAGGGAGCGGGAGAAGGGAGGGTTTTGGGTGGGAGGGAAGTTATGGGGGGGGGGGGAGCCATTGTAATCCATAAAAGATAATAAAAAAAGAAACAATATTCAACAAATAGGTATATTCTATTTACTTAAAAAAAACAATGCTATATTGTACACTTAAAATTTTTTTATGAGGGTAAGAGTAGATTTCATAATATGAGCTCTTAGCACAGTAAAAAAAAAAATTAGTATAGCTATTAAAGACTTAACACTAATTTAGGCTAAATATTTTTTTTTATTTTTTATTTCATAATTGTGAATTTACAAAGTGCAAATTTTGTATTGTTGTGGCATCCCTCCCCAACCTCCCTCCCTCCCGTGGCCCTCCCCTTTCCCTCTCCCATCCTGCCCTTTATCGAGTTTCATTTTCAATTACCTTCATATACTGAAGATCAACTTAGTATACACTAAGCAAGGTAGGCTAAATATTTTTTTTAAAAAACTCTCTACCTAATGACAGAGACCATACATTCAATGCACACGGAACATTCACCAGAATAAATCACATTCTGGGCCATAACACAAGTCTCAATTCACGGAATCATACACGGCACAGTTTTAATTATAGTGGAATGAAATTTAAAAATGGGTTTTAAGAATTTTCAAAAGGCAATAATAGATTTATGTAATTGAGAAGAATCTAGAAATAAATTTACTTGATGTCATTTTTAAAAAAGATAAAACTAATAAACTTGCATGCTTTGCCATGGATGAATTGTGTATCATTAACATTATCTCTTACTCTCTAGAAAAAAAAAAAGTTTTAGCCAGTACCACGGCTCAATAGGCTAATCCTCCTCCTTGCGGCGCCAGCACACCGGGTTCTAGTCCCGGTTGGGGCGCCAGATTCTATCCCGGTTGCCCCTCTTCCAGGCCAGCTCTCTGCCATGGCCCGGGAGTGCAGTGGAGGATGGCCCAAGTGCTTGGGCCATGCACCCCATGAGAGACCAGGATAAGCACCTGGCTCCTGGCTTCGGATCAGCACGGTGTGCCGGCCACAGTGCGCTGGCCGCAGCAGCCATTGGAGGGTGAACCAATGGTAAAAGGAAGACCTTTCTCTGTCTCTCTCTCACTGTCCACTCTGCCTGTCAAAAAAAAAAAAAAAAAAAAAAAAAGTTTTCAGTGCTTTAACTAATTTCCAAATATTCCAATTCTAAAAAATACTATTTCATGGTTGCCTACTGAATGCAGAATTGTGTAAAATGTTACCTTTAGAATGGACTCAATTCAGTTAAGTTATGGTGTGCAGAATCTATGTCAGACTCAGAGGTTTTCATGTAGGAGGCAACCACTTAATGCAAGCAGTTGTCATTGTGAGCATTCAGTGGCTGCCGTGTTGTGCTCAGGGTGTTAAACTGATAGCCTCAGTGTTCCTCTAACTGAACTCTTCTTTAGATATTGTTTTTGTTTCTTTTTACAAAATTACAGCTTTTGCTCATATAATGGTCTTTCTCATATTTCTATCCTTGAGTGGTCTGGGTGCTTGTCAGGGGTGAATTCAGGCTTTTCAGCTAAACCTACGCAAAGTAAAAACAATGGAACAATTTGGAGAAAACAAACATACATTTGGTACAAAAGAATATGGTCATTCATTTTAGTTGAAGTACCTGGTCAGTTCAGTCAAAATTGCCAATCTGTTACATTTTATAGATGCAGTCTTAGAGTAAGCTTTTTGAGCCAAAAGTTTTTCCAGGGAAAATAAGAGAGAAATAAAAAGCAAATAGTTTTCTGCACTACCGTCTACTTTGCCATGAACAATTTATATATTGGGAGGATGGGTATGTGTGCCAATGGAATAGAATCTAGAATGGGGATTCGGTTTGCTGGAGCTGATCTCTTTTGTCAGACCATAAAAAAATCATCCACATATGCTCCTTTGCTTTTATGTGGTTGTTCAAACCCAAACTATAAGGGGTTGAATTTAGTGGTATTCTACAAGAAACATATGCCAGGGAGGCCCATCTCTACTTACTTGAACTTTCTTCAGTATCATCTTTTTCCTCCACTTGGATTTGTACTGTTGAAGAAAGAAAGCATAGCAAATTTAAATGTCTATACAATAGTTAGTATTTTTTACTTTCAATATGTTCACCATAGTGTTTTTGCATAGTTAAAAAAATCCAATATGCATGTCAAAATGAGCATTGTTTATTAGAGATATGTATTTATATCCCCTTCAATAATTCTGTGAAAAAAATCCATAGTTTTCTTGTCTATGGGAATTTGCAAAATATATCATATATAATTCTGTTAGTTCAATACAAAATAATTTCAATCAAGGTCAGCATTGTGGCATAAGAAAAATAAAACCTTCAACCAAAATCAATACTATACAACAGTAAATAGATTTGGGATTTTGGGGTCATTTCATTTTATGGAACTGAGTTATTAAGAACTATTTTCACATGCACAAACAAATTTGTTTGGGGCTGGTGCCACAGCTCACTAGGCTAATCCTCCTCCTGTGGTGCAAGTACCCAGGGTTCTAGTCTCTGTTGGGGTGCCAGATTCTGTCCTAGTTGCTCCTCTTCCAGTCCAGCTCTCTACTGTGGCTCAGGAAGGCAGTGGATGATGGCCCACGTGCTTGGGCTCTGTACCCGCATGGGAAACCAGGAGGAAGCACCTGGCTCCTGGCTTCAGATCAGCACAGTAACCTGGCAGTAGCGGCCATTTTGGAGGTGAACCAATGGAAAGGAAGACCTTTCTCTCTGTCTCTCTCTCTCTCTCTCACTGTCTAACTCTGCCTGTCAAAAACAAACAAAGACAAATTTGTTTGATAGAACCAAATAGAGAGCAATTCATTCAAATCACATTTATCAAGCATTAAAATATCATTTGAAAAATTCTTAAAGTAGGATCTCTGCTGTTTCAATTATTTCTAATTGTATTATATTGATACAGTCCAAATTTCCCACTATATGACTCACCTTGACAATGTGGAGACAAGTGATTTTACAATTCTTTCCAATCCAAAGAACAATTCCTCTTCATCCCTCACTCCAAAATGATTCAGTATCATTTTTTAAAATTGTTCCATTTTTATAAAGGAATATAAAGGTTTTCTTTTTAAATTTTTTTACTTGAGAGGTAGAGAGGCAAAGAGACAGTGGCAGACAAAGACAGAGCTTCCATCTGCTGGTAAACGTGCTGGTTCACTCCTCAAATACCTGCAACGGCCGGCACTGGGTCGGAGCAAAGCTGAGAGGTCTCAATCCAGATCTCTCATATAACAACAGGAAGCCGATTACTCAAGCCAGAGTCTACATAGGCAGGAAGTTGGAATCAGGACCCACCAGTGGAACTTAGACTCAGGTTCTCTGCTGTGGTAGCAGACATCTTAACTAGTAGGCCAAACTCTCACTCCTGACTTTTATAACATTTTAGTGGGAAAGTAATATGGAAAAAATATATTAATTAGTAGATATTTTTTCCTTTGTCAACCTAATGTTCCTTTGTTGTCTGTCAACAGAGATGGCTCTATAACTGACCTAGGTAAAAATTAAAGTAGATTGTTTCTTAAAACCCAAATCCTAGAAATTTATTTATAAAATAATAATTTTGTATTTTTATTTAAGGTAGAATGGCATGTCAAAAGAATAAAGATGGCAAACATTGCTGTGAATAGGGGAAACAATTTCTGGTTTTGTTTCTGCCTGTACAGTGTCAAAGGTCATTTTTCACAACTTGACAGGCATATTGAAAAGGCAACACATGCCAAGAGTGCAAATTCTATTCACTAAGCAGATTATTGTGAAAGTTCTTTTTGCCTTTACATAGCATCTGCATAAAAATTCTTAAGATATGCAAAATGTTATCATTCAACATCAGCCATGGAATGTGAACACAAATGTTCTTTTGTTCAGAGTGGGCATAGTTGGTTGTAATTGATTCTGCCCAGGACAAAGATTTTTATGTCACTACTGAGAGTTTCCAATAATGTTCTAAGAAGATATTCTACATTCTATAATAGGTCTTTTATCTGCAATTAATGCCACCACCAAGCTGCTTCAAAGAAAAATACTGTAGGAAGACATTTTAATGATGTAAGATAAACCTTGGAGCCAGGTCTTATCCATATGCATGATATAGGAACAACTGAGAAAAAAATAGTTAACACTGACCCACAACCTCTTGTGCGACAAGTTTAGCCAAGGCAAATTATAGATACATTTCTGCACAAAATAATATGCTGATTTGTAAAGATCAGCTCACTGTAATGTAATTAAATAAAGTCAATTAAATAGAGTAGGAAGAATTACTAAAACATAAGCAAATCTTTAGGAAGAATTATATATTCAAAAAGAAAAGCAAAAGAAGCAAATATCCCAAGCCAAGGAAATAAGCAACAATACAGTTTTCTCTAATAACTAGAGGAGGGAAAAAGCAGGGCTGGAGTCAAGGATCACCTTCTCTGAGACAGAAAGGACAGTCATAGATGACAACTAAGTGTGGACACCCATATCCCATATGTAAGTGCCAGTTAAATTCCCTCTTCTTTGCTTATGATCCTGCTTCCTGCAACTGGATCCTGAGAGGCAGTAGATGATAGCCCACAAGGAAGAAGACCCAGGTGGAGTTTCCAGCTCCTAGCTTCTGTTTGATCCAGACTGCTCTGTTGCAGGCATTTGGCAAGTGACTTGGAAGACTTCTTTCTCTTTTTCTCTTTCTATATCTCCCTCTCTGTCACTCTGCTCTTCAAAATAAACATAAATAAACGTTAAAATAAAATGTTTATTAAAAATATTGGTGAACAATAGTGGTGGCAAACACAGAACCAAGACACATGTCTGATTTCCAAGTGACGCAATGAAGAGTGTTGCAGAAAGGGTCTATTCCCTCCTTTTGAATTGGCTTTCCGTAGTGATATTGGTTGGTGCATGATCATCTCCATAGTCCCATTAGGAGTCTCTCATCTCAACCATATTCCTCTGTCCAAGGACCATTTTTCTTAGGCATTGTGATAATAATTGTTATTTTCCTTGGTTCAAAACCTTAACAAGGCATCACCAACATCAATAACTAAGTAGCAGCAGTATGACTAGGAGATATAAGACTCTACTAAGATTTCAAACCAAGTTTTAACAGAATAATATTTGGCCTGAAGACTATACACTGGTCTGTATCTCCTTCAACTCAAAGCAGTGCTAAAGAAGAAACACACGAACAACTTTCCAGACAAAAGCTTATGCAAAGAAATAACTTAGAATATTTAATCCTGAGAATCAGACTGCCTTTCCTTTCTGAGACAATCTTTGAGGGGCTATCACTGTGAGGGGGTAGATGGACTAATAGGCAGTTAGGTCGGTCCTGGTCAGAATGAAGGAAGAGGAAGTCTCTCAGAGACTGCAAAATGCATGCTTCTCCTCAAAAGCTTCCTTTAGCAAGAAAAAATGTTGATCACACTCCTCTGAGTTTCCAGTTTTATCATGAAAATAGCAAGGAAGTAGTGATTTCACCCTTTTATTTACCATGAAAACAGACAATTCCACCCTTCTGATGGCTTTTGTTTGTTTTATCATGAGCAATCTAGAAAGGATTATGATTCCAGCCTTTTTCCGGGATTTATCCCCACCCTCTGATTGATAGTTAGCTGTTGTTCTATCCCCCCTCCTCCCACTCAACTCCAAAATCATGTTTAAAAGATTCGACCATCATAGCTTCTTGGTCTGCCTCTCTTGCAGCCCTCCTCCTGGCTACTGTGGTAGGTGTCTGACCTAAACGTATCTTGCTTTTTCACTGCCTTATCTGCATGGAAATTCTTTCACCTGAGACAAGAACCAAGGTCCCCTTTTTTCGCCACTATTTTACTCTTAAGATCACCATCTTAATAGTTCCCAGGAGCTTATTTTCAATCATAGGACACTCCCCCTACACACACACACACACCTCACAGGAACAACATGGTTTGGTGGCTCTTCAAATCCAATTGACCAACTACTTTAAAAATAATCTTCTTTCTTGGGAATGATGAGAGGACAGTGAAGGGACAAGAGGTCTGTCAAACTCTGAGACAGCAAGCTGAACTATGAATACGAATTCTGAAGAGAAGAGAAAGCAATAGGAGTAGATGAAGTCCCAGGCAATCCAGAGCTTCCTTTCATGCAAATAGATTCAGTAATTAAAAACAGTAAATGGAAACAACAGCCAAGTGTCACATGTCAGAGACAAAAGAGTACTTCAGAAAAGTGAATTCTGTTGTGGGCCTTCTTATTTAATTTAAAGCACTGAAAGCAGTTTGTGATTCTTCAGCATCAAGAGTGACTACTGGCTAGAGCAGTTGAATGGTGCTACCTTGTCCTCTGACTCTTGAATGAATGCTAGTTGTACCAGGCTATTATTTTAGAAACAGAAAATTTATGTATCCAATTAGTATTTATTGTGCACCCACAAAGGTATATAAAGCAAATGTTTTGTGGTGAGAGTTTGTAGATTGGAAAATACAACTGCCTTTGAAATCGGACAAGACCCCCTAAAATTTACACTGAAATGTGGCCCCTTAAAGTTCCCTAGAAATGCTATCCTGGGGTGCCATATGTGCTACCGGAATTTGGGGTGCCTTACGATTTCACCACGGGCTTATTACTAAATCCCCAATATTAATAAGCCCAAGAGGGTTCTTGCCTAATATCTAGAGAAGAATTCTAAATACCGGCACAGATAAATGAGGCAGCATGGTACATTTTAAGCTTTTATTTAGTGAGAAAGGTGCATAGGAGAGTGAGAGCTTTATTTAAGAGAGAGAGGTGAATGGGGGTTCATACCGAGCACCAGGAACCAGCCACATGGAAGAGCATCTAGGCTAGGAAGCCTAGAGCACATGGCCCGAAGGCCATGCAGCCTGGAGGCGCGGGGCTACAGCAAGTCCCTTCCTAGCAAGATGCCAGGGAAAAAGAGCAGGCCAGGCTGCACTGTGTCCGGGCTTTTAACCTACTCCAAAGGGGAGTGGTTAATTAACCTGATTGGCTGGTGGGCACCCAGGTGTGGCCAGGTAGGGGAATGAGGCCGCACAGGGGCGTGGCAAGTTACAGAAGAGATGATTCGACGTCCATCAACTTCCCTTAGGATTAAGGGATGGAGTCTCTGAGAGGGGAATGAAGTGGGCAGGCATATAGGTTAAAATCCATTAGGTTTGTGAGCTGGAAGGCCACGCCTTCGCCACACCCCTGTGTGTCCTCATCCCCATACCTGGCCAGACCTGGATGCCCACCAGCCAATCAGGTTAATTGACCACTCCCCTTTGGAGTAGGTTAAAAGCCTGGGGCATAGTGTGTCCAGCCCGGCTCTTTTTCCCTGGCATCTTGCTAGGAAGGGGCTTGCTGTAGCCCTGTGCCTCCAGGGCGCATGGCCTTCGGGCCATGTGCTCTAGGCTTCCTGGCCTACATGTTCATCCACGTGGCTGGTTCCTGGTGCTCGGTATGAACCCCTATTCAGCTCTCTCCCCTAAATAAAGCTCTCACTCTCCTAAATAAAAGCTTAAAACATACCACGCTGCTTCGTTTATCTGTGCCAGTATTTAGAATTCTTCTCAGAATATTAGGCAAGAACCCTCTTGGGCTTATTAATATTGGGGATTTAGTAATAAGCCCGTGGTGAAATCGTAAGGCACCCCAAATTCCGGTAGCACATGTGGCACCCCAGATAGCATTTCTAGGGAACTTTAAAGGGCCACATTTCAGTGTAAATTTTAGGGGGTCTTTTCTGATTTCACCTTTAAAGTCTTGCTTGCTAACTGATGCAAAGAATGACTTTATCTCAATGAGGCTGGAGAATAGGTTGGCTACTTGGGCTGTAGCAAGTTTATTAAATAAGCTATGATTATTAGGTTTCTTTGTGTTTATTCTCAAAATTTCTTTTTATGTGTAAAGAAGTGAATATTGGCCATTTTCAAACAAATTGGTTGTCTTTTTACCTTAGCACAAACTTCCATAACAGGGATGTTAATCTATGTCCTAACATTTCCAAATCTTAGCTAATAGGCCCATGTCATAAGTGTAGGATGTGAGAAAGAGAAAAATCAAGGTCAAGTCTATGGTTTTTGGCCTGGGATTATAAGAAAAGTACCTGGAAGACTGCAATGAGAATAACATAGGAAGAAGGGACTGAAGATTAGAATTCTAATTTGACATGTTGGATTTCAGATGCCTCTTTGATACCCAAGCATCACATTAGGTAGGTAGTTGAAAGGTCTGGGCTTGAAATATTAATTTGGAATTATTAGCATACAGATGGTATTTAATGTCACAACACGGGATGAGAGCACTGAGAAAATGAGTATAAACACAACAGGAAAAGGGAACTCCAAAACTGAGAGGACAGGAAGAAGAACACATCAAAAAGATTGAGAATGAGTAGCTAGTGAAGTAGGAGGAAAATAAGAGATTGTGGAAGGCAAATGATGTGCACCAAAGAGATTGAGAGATTGCTAAGAGACTTCTTATTAAGACTGAAAGTTGACCATTGGATCTGCCAATGTGGAGATCAAAGATGATCTTGAGATATACAGATTTAGGCCTGAATTTGCATGGCTTAAATGAGAATGGGTGATTTAGAACAAGAGATAGCTATTTAGAATGTTCTTACATACTGATGGAAAATACAATTAGAATGAGAAATTATTGATATAGATTATGATCATAGTGGATTATTATATCCCCTATAATGTTAAATTATACAAATAAGACTATTAATTCCTTTATTTCATTTTTACTACTTTTGGTTGTATTCCTGGGCTGTGCTTCCCTGAATAAGACTTTGTAAATAAACAATAATTTACTGATATACCCCTTGTTTATATTTGAGTCTGTTACATAGCAATTCAAATGTATAGAGTTAAAGATTAAGGAAGGGAGAAAAGAATAGAGGAAAAGAGAAGTGGGGAGAAGTAAGGAGAGAAAGGGGAGAATACAACAAAGGAAATTAAAAGAGGAAAAATTGTGTAAGAATTATAGTAAACAGTAATGAAAAAGGATAAATAGGAAGAAAAAAATCACATTTCTGTTTTTGTCATGCATTATACATATTGTATGCTTTGTATATTTATATATTAGCTGTCTCTTACTGTCTACCTATAGTGAATTTGCTCAAGGATTCCCTGAAGACAGTGCAATCTGTGAATGCTCAAATCCCATATACAAAATGGTATAGTATTTGGCTAGAATCTTTGCATATCCTCCCATATAGTTCAAATTACCTTGAGATTACTTATACTACCTAATATAATGTAAATCCTAGGCAAATAGGTGTTAAGCTGTATTACCTAGAGAATAGTGACAAGAAACCAAGTCAGTTCAGTAGAGATGAATTTTTTTCTGATTACATTCAATCC
Organism: Lepus europaeus; assembly: GCF_033115175.1. Classification (NCBI taxonomy): domain Eukaryota; kingdom Metazoa; phylum Chordata; class Mammalia; order Lagomorpha; family Leporidae; genus Lepus; species Lepus europaeus. The sequence goes on along the minus strand of NC_084838.1, from coordinate 79,995,472 downwards.
ACAGTTAAATCCATGAATGCAGAACCCACAGATACAAAAAGTCGAGTGCATTTATGTTTATATAAATTAATTTTATACATATAAAATATTATGAGGTCTAAATTCACATAATAGTATTCCATATTTTAAAAACACATCAGGTTAACAAAAAGTATATCATTTTGTCAGCTATTTTGACTATTAATATTTTACTTTAACAAGAATTTGAACGTGAGGAGCTAGAAAATATAAATAAAATAGTCTATTTTTAAGATGTATATTCCAAAGAAAAATTTCCTTATTTTATAAAGAAGGAAAGTTATGAACCCTTTAGTAACCACATAAAATCTCTTCCTTCAAGAGAAAAAAAGAGAAAAAAGGGAATACAGACAAATTAAGCCATAAAAATAAGCTATTTTTTTTAAAGTTTCTTTAAAATGCACTACCCAAGGTAACCATTTGGCCTAGTGGTTTATATGCCAGTTAAGGTGCCTGAATCCTGAGTCCTGTGCATGGGTTCAATACCTGCCTGTGGCTTCTGACTTCAGCTTCCTGCTGATGCAGACTCTAGGAGGCAGCAGTGACAACTCAGATCACTGGGTTCCTGCCATCCATACGGGAGACCTGGATTGAGTTACTAGCTCCTCACCTCCTCACCTCAGCCCTACTCCTGGCTTTCGCCTAGCCCAGTTCTGACCACTGGGGGCATTTGAGGAGTGAATCAGAGGATGGGAGTGAGTTCTCTCACTCTCCTTTTCCTTCTCTGTCAAATAAATATAGTTCTCATATCTAACAAATATCTTAATAACCCTATAAACTTTAATATGTTTTTAAAAATTCTCAGGAGTGGGAAACACAGAATAAGATCACACTTAAATATCATCAAAGTATCTGGGGAAAAGATTTATTCTGACAGACCTAGGCTGACATTCTTCCTGAAACCAAGCTACTACCTTAAATGCAGGTGCCAAATACCATCAGGTTCTAGTCTCCAATGGTCTCCCAGCCCCCCTCCAATTAGCTTACAGTGTTTTTGCCTTGTCTTTTTGATATAAAATCAATGACTTACTATAATTAACTCACTGGGGGCAGTGTTATGGTACAGCAGGTTAAACCACCTCCTGCAATGCCAACATCCCATATAAGAACTGGTCCATGTCCCAACTGCTCTATTTCTGATCCACTCTCTGCTAATAAGCCTAGAAAGAATGTGGAATATGCCACAAGTTCTTGGGCCCCTACCACTGTTGTGATAGACCTGGATGGAATTTTAGGCTCCTAGGTTAGGCCTGGCCCAGCCCCAGCCATGGCCATTTGGGGAACACATCAGCAGATGGAAGATCTCTGTCTCTGTCTCTGTCTCTCTCTCTCTATGTAACTCTGCCTTTCAAATAAATAAAATTTAAAAAAAATTAACTCATTGAATTGAGGGAGTGGTTCAGCTGGACTCATGAGGTCATTTGTTTCTCTAATAGATAGCATCTCCATGTTTGGTCTTTTCTTGAGGGATTTCTTTACCAGGAACTCTAAGCCCAATACAGGTTGTACCTACCTACCACCTGTATATAGTCCTCACACAGACTGAAACCCACTTTATAAAATAAAAATTCACTATAGGACACCATGTCACTGATCAATTGAAGGAAGTGTACGGGCACTACAGACCAACCAGGAACTTGGACATGAACCGAACATACACCTCTCAGCCCCCAACATCAGTCTGTAAGATCCTTCGGGGAGTCTGGGAATTAAATGGTAGTCGCCCAGTTCCTTGCACTATGCTCTGCAATGAGCACTTCCTTTCTTCCACTGCCTGAATGTCACAGATGGGCTTTACGCTCATCTGGAGAGAGCACTCAGTTTTAAGGGTTCTATAGCAACGCCAATCAGTTTTGAGGGTTATTATCTATCGCTTCAACATTTTTCTCATCTTTGTGAAGACAAGTTTTGAGAAAATCATGGGGCATACACATTAAAAAAATCCTAATGAAAACTTGTATAATAAATGCAAAAAAACTGATTATATTTTTAAACATCATAATATCTCAAAGATATGAAATAGTTAGTTTAAATCTCTGTGGTTTTAAAATTACAAAGTCAATAATAATTTTGGCTTTTGGTAGGATTCACCCATCCAAAAGAGGAGAGCAGGCACAAAATACAACTGTTAAAGTAGCTGTTCCCTTTCTAGATTATACTCACTTTTTGACAATTTATAGCCACCGTGAAGATGAGAATAAATAGTTGGTGATGCCTGCTTTATTAAAAACACAATATAAAACACTGTAGTTGCCAAATGGAACAGAATAGTCTGTGGAGAGACACATTTTACTATGAGGTCACAGAGAAATGACAGCTAACCCCAAGAAGAGCAGAATGAAAAAAGCAAAAAGATCCCTCTATCCATCTATCCTTTTATAAAGGAAATAAAATTTTTTATAGACATGAGGAGGGAAAGGGGATACACACCGTATTTTCTTGCACTTTTTCCTTCTGATTTTATTAGACACGAAATTATAATTAAACACAGGCTGAGCAAAGTGGATAACTGGTTTGTTTCCAGATTCTCCCACCCCTGAACTGAAAAGGCAAATATGAAATGCTGAAGCATAGTTCTTCCAATAGCGAATTACATGCCGGAGTATTTATAAGAGACTGTAATTAGGTATTTGGTGACACTGGCTCTCTACAAAAAGAACAAAAACAGTTCTTTCTCTATGTGGTTTGGAAGGTTGGCTTAACAAAGAACTATATATATTCAATAAATAAATAGCTATTTAGGTAGTCCTACAGAGCTTACTGTGGTTACAAACAAATAAGCGGTGAGTCTTGTTTTTTCTTTGCGTTCAGATTATTGCAGGGCAGGGGCATCTCTTATTTAATCATGCTGTCATAATATATTTTCAGAGTGTGAGCTCTCAGACTACAATTACCATCGTAAAGGGCAACCACTGTAAATAAGTGTTGTGAAGCCAAAATACATTATCATATGAGTTTTCTGGCTGAAACCTTTTATAGTAATAGGGTGACCAAATTAACAACATATGCAATATAAATATGTATTATAAGTCCTTAGCAGCTATGCTAATTTTCTTGGCTTACTTAGAACAAAAAAGAATCTTTCTGTCCTCCATAGCATTTCTGCAAAAAAAAAAAAAAAAGATGAGTAGTATTTGTTGTCAGGATCATGGATAAACAAAGAAATTTTAAAAAATGACTAAAGAATTTTGTAACAAATGAAAACAGGCAATTGTTCCCAGAACATAAAGAAGCGCTGGACAAACTCTGTATACATCTCTACACTTTCTTTGTAACACTGCTTTTGTTCACATCAGAGATGATAATTAGCATATACTAGCAAATGTTAATCAGTGTCTTCTAAAGAACAAAAGGCAATGGGGGCAAGGCAGACTCAGTGCACACAGTGGTGAGGGAAGGGCTGCAACCATGCAACCAGAGACAGAGACTGGGAAAGAAAAATTGAGAGCAATATGGGACTTGTGTTTATAGTTTCCTGATTTGGAAGATCTGCCCTCCTAAAAAACAGAAATAGCAAACAAGAATTAAATGGTTTAGTTCAATTTTTTATCTAAACAAAAAGCAAAAAGGAAAGGAAAATGTAACTCATTACAAACAATGAATCATTCTTTTTTTTTTTTTTTTTCCTGTTCAGCTGGGGAAAATCATACTTTGTAGGATATGCTACCCAGCTAAGACAATTAGTTAACATAGTCATCACTTAATGAAAAGGAATTTGAATTCTAGATGACCTCATGATGTAACAGAGGCTAAAATTACACCATTCTGAGGATTAGAAGGCCTGAGTAATGTAAGTCTGACCCTAGACCCCCTCCTTACTCTTTGATATTTTGTTTGCATTTCCCTGAAGCTTACGCACTTGGTCACAAGATGAGGACTGAAAGACGCTGACCACAAGAATAGGATCCAGTTATCTGTGGAACATTTGGGAAAACTCAGCCCCTACATACCTGCTACATGATTGCAGTCATGCAGTTAAATTTGGCTTCCTTGTATAAACTCTGAGTCACTTACATTTGGAAAGGTTGGATGTTAGGACACCAGGCCACCCCCTCTCTTCTTACTAGCATCCTCAGTACACTTTCTCCTCTTCTCTTCCTAAATCCTCCTCCTCTGAGTCACTGGCTTTCCTTGTTACAAGCACCTGATTTCAGGTTTGGTAACAAAGACTTAATAAGAATTGTGACCACCCAGTCTCAATTTTTTCTCTCTTGAAGATTCAGTTAAAAAATATGCAGGAAAACTAAACCTGTAAATTATTGGTATGTGGTCTGTATAGAATGTAGCATGTCTCGGGGATTCCAAGATGGTGCATTAGGGAACAATGTACTGTGCCAGGCTAGGGATAAACAGTAAAAAAAAAAAAAAAAAAAAAAAAAAAAAGTGTAGGAAGTGTATTCCCAAGGGAGAACTGGAGAAAAAAATTGCACTGGAAGTCCTACAAGAGGAAGAAGAATGCTGTGGACCTGTATGGAGGGTGCAGACACACAGCACAAACACAAACACAACTGCAGCAGCCAAAAGCCAGAGCAGGTGGCAGTTTGGAGATGGAGATGAGACCAGACTGCAGCATACTATGGTGATATAGCCAGTGGGAGAATGTGGCTTGAGACTGCGCTGGAGCCCAGGGGGTAGCAGTTGCTAGTGGTTGCTCGCAGACCCAGTGGAAGTAGAGGGGGAACGTTTAGCTTGCACCAACTTCCCCACAACAGTGCTCCAGCTGAGAAAGGGCAGGGACCATTTTGGGCTTGGGCAGAAGCTGCGGAAAACTGTGCACATGCACAGCAAGTGGCTGAGACAGGAGGCCACCTTCTCAGCAGTACTGGTGGCAGTAGTGGGGAGAGAGCAACATTCAGCCAATGGCTCTTGTGTATACATGTGATCCAGGGATTCTAGCAGAGGGAAAAATCCACAATCCCACTGACTTTGAGCCTGGTTGGGAGGTGGCTGGGCACCCATGTAGGAATGTGAGGCACCCCTGCCCTACAAGGATCAAGATGCCTAGGAGGAGCTGGCTCAGGGAACATCTGTCTCTCTGTTGACTGGACAGGCTGGAAGGACAGAACAAAATCTCTGCACCCAGAAACTGAGAGAGCCTTGTGTGCTGTGAGACTATGGGGACTCAGCAGTTACATGAGAGAGAGTACAGTGTAGCTGGGTGTCTGGGCAATCACTGGGTGCAGCTTCTCATTTGCCTAGGCCAGGTCATTGCAGTGGGAACCATGCTCATAGTGAAGTCTGTGCAGATCATTTGTGTGGTTCATACATTGGGGGCTAACACCTGGGCATTGCTCAGCTTGGAGGAGAAAGGAGGAGAGGAAGTGAAAGAGTGATCCTATCAACAGAGGTGAACATTCCTCTTACCCCCCTTCTGTTAATAAGAGGAGAGCTACCACACCCAACTTGAATGTTACCCTGAATACTCACGCCTCCCTGAAGCACTGACCAGGGCTCCTTGGCCACATCTACCACACACCTCTTGGTATTCACTGAAAGTGCAGATATTCCACTAAGCCATAGAGGTATAGATCAAAGATAAAAGCCATCAGAGGAAAAAAGCAAAAATCTACTCCACAAATGCCCAAAAATAAACACAGGAATTCAAGAAACAACAACAAGGAAGATACCATGACGCTCCCCCACCCCCACCAAAGAAACACATTTCAATATTAGAATGTGAAGATGAAGAGATTTCAGGAAATGCCCAAAATAATTTTAAAAAGTAATCATATGTTTACTTAAAACAATCAGAAGCAAATTGGTGAACTAAAAAAAAACATTAATGACATGAATGAAAAAAAATCTTTCCTATGAAATTGAGATTTTAAAGAGACATCAAAATGAAATATTAGAAATGAATAATTCAAATCAAATAAAAATGCAGTGGAAAGTCATAATAGCAGACATAGTGAGGCAGAAGAAAGAATATCCAAATCAGAAGACAAATCATTAGAAATCATTCAGCCAGACCAAAAAACAAGAAATTAGAAAACTAAAAACTGTATTGGATTTATGGGACACTATTAACAAGCCACTAAATGGGTTTTGGGAGTTCCTGACGGTGAGGAAAGAGAGAATGGACTAGAAGTCCTATTTAGTGAAATAATTCAAGAAAATTTTCCCAAACTGAAGAAAAAAAGGTATGTCCAAGTAGAGGAATCACCTAAAACTCCTGACATGATCAGAAAAGATCTTCACCATGACACATTGTAGTCAAACTTTTCACAATAAAACAAAGAAAAGATTCTAAAATGTGCATGATGAAAATACCAGATTACTTCCAGAGGATCTCCAACTAAATTCATGGCTGACTTCTATTCAGAAACCCTACAATCTAGAATAGAATGACAAGATATAGTCCAAAATGTAAGAGAAAAAAAACTGTCAACCCAGAATACTGTACCCTGCAAAGCTCTTATTTATAAATGAAGGTGAAATAAAGACCTTCCATAACAAACAGAAACTAAAGGAAGTTGTCATTACATGTCCAGCCTTACAAAATACGCTAAACGATGTGTTTCAAACAGAAACACAGAAAGATGGCCATAATTATGAAGAATGTGAAGGCAGAAAATGTCCCAGTAAAAGCACAAAATAAACCACAGTAAACAATAGGAATATTTATGGAAAAATGGCAGGGTCAAGTCATAACATATTAATAGTTATCTCAAATGTAAATGACCTCAATTCTCCAGTTAAAAGACACAGACTGGTTGAATGTATAAAAAACAAGACCCAGAGGCTGGTACTTTGGCACAGCAGGTAAAGCTGCCCCTGCAGTGCCAGCATCCCATATGGGTGCCAGTTCGAGTTCCAGCTGCTGTACTTCCGATCCAGCTCTGCTACAGCCTGGGAAAGGAGCAGAAGATGGCCCAAGTCCTTGGGCCCTTGCATCCATGTGGGAGAGCCAGAAGAGGCTCCTGACTCCTGGGTTCAGATCTGCACAGCTCTAGCCATTGCAGCCAAATTGGGAGTGAATCAGAAGATGGAAGACCTCTCTCTTTCTCTCTTCCTCTCTTCCTCTCCTTCTCTTTGTGTGTTACTCTGACTTTCAAATAAATCTTTAAAAAAAAACAAGACCCATCTATTTGCTGCCTACGAGAAACACATCTCACCAACAAAGATACACACAGACAGGAAGTAAAAAGATGGATAAAGATATTCTATGCTAACGGAAAGCAAAAAAGGGCAGGTGCTGCCATCCTACTATCAGACTAAATAGACTTCAACACAAAAACTGTTGGCCAGCGCCGCGGCTCACTAGGCTAATCCTCTGCCTGCAGCGCTGGCACCCGGGTTCTAGTCCCAGTCAGGGCACCAGATTCTGTCCCGGTTGCTCCTCTTCCAGTCCAGCTCTCTGCAGTGGCCCAGGAAGGCAGTGGAGGATGGGTCCCCTGCACCCGCATGGGAGACCAGGAGGAAGCACCTGGCTCCTGGCTTCAGATCGACACAGCGCGCCGGCCATAGTGGCCATTTGGGGAGTGAACCAACAGAAGGAAGACCTTTCTCTCTGTCTCTCTCTCTCACTGTCAAAAAAATAAATAAATAAAACTGTTAAAAGAGACAAAGGCATTACATAGTGATTAAGGGATCAATTCAACAGGAAGATGTAACTATAATAAATGCATACACAGGGCACCCAGTTATTTAAATGTATACATTTAAATATACCTGGTTATAAAATGTATACACAGGCACCTGGTTATTTAAAGGAAATGTTAATGGATCTAAAGGGAGACAGAGACTCGAATACAAGAGCAATGGGAGATTTCATCACCTCATTGTTCAGCAATGGACAGATCAACTAGACAGAAAATCAGCAAAGAAACAACAGAGCTAATCAGCATTATGGACCTAATCGACCTAACATATCTACAATATCTACAGAACTTTTCACCCCACAATTGCAGAATACGCATTCTTCTCATTAGTGCAGGGAATTTTTTCTAGGATACACCATAAGCTAGACATAAAGCAAGTCTTAGCGAATTCAAAACATTAAAATCATACCATGCATCTTCTCTGACCACAATGGAATGAAGCTGGAAATCAACAACTCAAGAATCTATAGATCATAAGCAAACACTGGAGACTAAGCAACTCATTCCTGAATGAACAGTGGATCACAGAAGAAATCAAAAGAAAAATCAAAAATTTTCTAGAAACAAATGAAGATGATAATACAACATATCAAAACTTATGGGATATAGCAAAAGAAGTGTTATAAGGAAAGTTTATAGCAACTAGTGCCTACATGAAGAAATTGGAAAGGTGCCAAATAAATTAGCTATAAATGCATCTCAAGGACCTAGAAAAACAACAACAAACCAAACAGCAAATTAGTAGGAGGAATTAAATCATTAAAATCAGAGAACTAAATAAAATTGAAACTAGAAAAATACAAAAATTGATGAAATCAAAAGTGGTTTTTTGAATTGGAATTGGAATTGGAGTCCCCTTGTATGTTTCTAACTCCACCATTTGGGACAAGTCCGATTGAGCATGTCTTAAATTGTACATCTCTTCCCTCTCTTATTCCCACTCATATTTAACAGGGATCACTTTTCAGTTAAAACCCCATCAAGGTAACAATGCCATCTCACTAGTCCAAATGATCAATTTCTGTTCACAATTGATCATAATGATAGGATTAAGAGTCAAAGGGATCACATAAACAAGACTAGTGTCTGAAAATACTAACCAATAGAATAAAAAAAAGGGAGAGAGCGATCCAACATGGGAAGCAGGATACACAGCAGACTCATAGAATGGCGGATGTCCTAAACAGCACTCTGGCCCCAGAATCAGCCCTTAAGGCATTTGGATCCAGCTGAAAAGCCCATGAGAGTATTTCAGGCATGGAAAGACAAGACACTCTGGCAAAAAAAAAAAAAAAAAAAAAAAAAAAAAAAAAAAAAAAAAAAACCCTAAATGAAAGATCTCCGCGAGTGAGATCCCAGTGGAAAGAACAGGTCATTAAAGAAGGAGGTACCTTTCTCTGAAGGGAGGAGAGAACTTCCACTTTGACTATGACCTTGTCCAAATATGATCAGAGTCGGCAAACTTGGAAGGCTTCCATAGCCTTGGCAACTCATTACAAGAGCCTAGGGTGGTTACTGGCACTATAAACAAGAGTGTCAATTTGTTAAGTCAACAACAGGAGTCACTGTGCACTTACTCCTCATGTAGGATCTCTGTCCTAAATGTGCTGTACATTGTGATTTAATGCTATAACTAGTACTGAAACAGTATTTTTCACTTTGCGTTTCTGTGTGGGTGCGAACTGTTGAAATCTTTACTTAATATATACTAAATTGATCTTCTGTATATAAAGAGAATTGAAAATGAATCTTGATGTGAATGGAAAGGGAGAGGGAGCGGGAGAAGGGAGGGTTTTGGGTGGGAGGGAAGTTATGGGGGGGAGCCATTGTAATCCATAAGCTGTACTTTGGAAATTTATATTCATTAAATAAAAGTTTTTAAAAAGAGCTGTTTTTTGAAAAAATAAAATTTGAAAAAATAAATGGAGATTGAATCAGTAATAAAGACCCTCCCAGCACAGAAAATCCCAGGACTGGCTTCACTGCTGAATTCTATGAGACATTTAAAGAAGAATTAATTCGAGTTCTCAAACTAGTGAAAAAAAAATGGAAAGAGAGGGAATCTTCCCAAACTTCTTCTATGAAGCCTGCATCACCTTAATTCCCAAACTAGAGAAAGATACAACAGACTGAATATTGAGATGAATTATTATAGCTTAACTCCCTCATTCTATCAAAAAAAAAAAAAATCCTCTGGAAACACACAGGTCACATCACTTGCCAAATAAGACAACAACCAAGATTTAAATTTTTTTCTTTGTTTCCACATCCATTGTTTTCTTATCATGCTATCTTAATTAAATGCATTGCAAAAGTTCACACAAAAATATCCAAAAGTCCCTGTTACAAAATCAAACTTGAACACAAATAATTTATTACATAGTGAGTTCAAAATACAATACATGAAAGGGTATTTAAAAAAAAATTCCTGGGAAAATGAAGTTAGATAAGTTTATTTTGGTGCAAGAAATTTTGAAATCCACACATGACTTTTAATAAGATGTATTTTTCGTGAACTTTTTAAAGACCCCTTGTGCCTATATCCAAATTCAGGTTACTGGCATCAACTTCAGTATCTACACAGGCAAAGGCTGGTAAAAACTAAATGCATGAATGTCAGAAATTTGCCACTTTTATTCATAAGATTTCGTCCGATTCATGGGGCAGGCATTGTACACAGCATGTTAATTCACACTTACAATATCTGCATTACATATCAGAGTGCCAAACTGAGTCCCAACTCCTCTGCTTCTGATCTAGCTTCCTGCTAATGTGCCTAGGATTGCAGCAGATGATAGTTCAAGTATTTGAGTCCATGCTACACATGTGGGGAGACAAACGGGCTTCCTGGCTCCTGGTTTCAGCCTGGCCCTGCCCAAACTATTGTAGCCATTCGGGAAGTGAACAAGCAGATGGAAGCACTTTCTCTTTCTTTCTTTCTCTCTCTTTCTTTCTCTGTTTTCTTCATTCTTTTCTTTTTCCTTTCCTTTTCTTTTCTTTTCTCTCTCTCTCTCTCTCTCTCTCTCTCTCTCTCTCCCTCCCTCCCTCCCTCCCTCCTTTTGTGTTTGTGTGTGTACTTGTCTCTCTGTTACTCTGTTTAAATTCCATTCATTTCAGTATCTCTCTTAGGATTGTATGCAAAGCTTTAACATAGGTGCCCAATGGATACTTGTTTCATTTATGATTTAAGCCAGAATGAATGCTAACAGACAGAGCCAGAGAATACATAGTCTGTTTCTAGAGAAAATTATAATGTGTGGAAAGATAATTCCAACATTCTTCATCAGTACTGGTTAGAGGCAGAAAGGGTAACAAGAATGGAATAGTATGGAGCTGGCATTATGGTGTAATGGGTTATGCCGCCACCTGCAATGCCAGCATTCCACATGGGCACCTGTTCGAGACCCAGCTGCTTGATTTCCCATCCAACTCCCTGCTAATACACCTGGGAAGCAGCAGAAAATGGCTGAAGTTTTCTGGGCCCCTGTACCATTGTGAAAGATCTGGAAGAAGCTCCTGGCTCCTGGCTTTGGCCTGTCCCAGTCCCAGCTGTTGCAGCCATTTGGGGAGTGAACCAGCAGATGGAAGATTCTCTCTCTCTCTCTATCCCCTGCTGTCTCTGTAACTCTGCCTTTCAAATAAATAAAATAAATCTTTAAAACAATGGGGTAGCAATTGGTTGTTTTTATCTGAGTCATAATCCGAGTAAAGCCCATCCAAAGCTGCTCAGTAAAGACTCATATATATTGAGCATCTGCTCTGTGCAAAGCCCAGATAGAGAGACCATATGGATTAGCAAGATACAGATTATAATACAGATTAGAGAGACCATATGGATTAGCAAGAGAGCACAGAGGTTAATTTTCATTGTCAACTTGACTGGGCCACAAGGTATCCAGATATTTGACTAAACATTATTCAAGTGAGTCTGTAACAACATCACTGAATGACACTAACATTTGAATCTGTAGACTGAGTAAGAAAAATTCCTTCCCCATTGTTAGTGAGCCTTACTGGATTTGTAGGAGGCCTGATTAGAACAAAAGGCTGAGCAAGAGAGAATTTGATCTCTCTCCTGGACAATCTTGGAACTAGGACATATGTCTTCTGCTTCCTTTGGATTTGGACTAGAACTTATACCATTGACGCTCCTGACTCTCAGACCTTGAACTGTAGATCTTGGGGCTTCTTCACTTCTTTGAGCAATATATATAAAACCTGTTATTTCTGTTTCTCTGGAGAATCCTAGCTAGTCTGGATAAATAGAGAGTCTGTATCTTCAAGATTACCTTGATGGAATCAGAAAAGTACACCAGAAATGAGATAGAGATATAAGATACAACATATAATTTGGCAAAATCTCCCAGAGAAATACAGACAAAACAAGATATCACAGGAGAAAAGGGTCGGGGGGGAGAGATCAGGTTCTTCAGAGAAGTTGAAGATCTTTTTTTGCTACATTTCTCCATACATTTCTAGAAGCAAGTAGACAATTGATCAATATGGATAAATATGTTTTCCTATCTGATTTACCTTGGATTGAAACCATTTTTTTTCAAGATAATGGCTATTAAGAATGAATTTATTGCCATGACTGGCCTGATTGCTAAGAAATATGAATGATAAAGAAATACTTTTGTTCAGCTGTGTCTCTAAGATTACTGAATTCATGTGAAAGAACTAGAAAAGACAACTTATAGCTTTTGAGTTGGTGTCTGGCTCTATATAAAAGAACTCTGTGTTTGAATCAGATGGAACCATGATTTAGTTGTGGTTCTGCCACGATTGTATGCCATCTTATATTTGGGCAATTTATTTAAACTCTCTGTGCCTTGGTGGGAAGAAGAAAAAATAACTATCAAATGTGATTACTGTGAGGATTCAGTATAATAATAAATGTATGTAATATGCATAAGGCACTACCTGCTTCTAATGGTCTAGAAGGGCTGTTCAAATGCTTTAGCATATATCCACACATGAATTTTGGTATCTTTTAGCTAAAACTCTAATTAGACAAAGTAAGGGAGACACATCTACACTGAGCTTTACCATGATATCTTGAACTCTGCAAGCAGGAAAGTTGCCATAACATTTAGTCTGAGATGGTATTTTTTTTTTTTTTGACAAGCAGAGTGGACAGTGAGAGAGAGAGAGACAGAGAGAAAGGTCTTCCTTTACCGTTGGTTCACCCTCCAATGGCCACTGTGGCCAGCACGCTGCAGCCGGCACATTGCGCTGATCCAAAGCCAGGAGCCAGGTGCTTCTCCTGGTCTCCCATGCGGGTGCAGGGCCCAAGCACTTGGGCCATCCTCCACTCCACTCCCGGGCCACAACAGAGAGCTGGCCTGGAAGAGGAGCAACCGGGACAGAATCCTGCGCCCCTACCGGGATGAGAACCCGGTGTGCCGGCGCCGCAGGCAGAGGATTAGCCTATTGAGCTGTGGCGCCAGCCTTGAGATGTTATTAAAGGTGATTCCACCAAAAGATAAGGATAAAGAATTAGCCTAAATTCTGTCTCTTTGTACTCTTAGCTCTATTACGTCTTCCAACATTCATATCTGGTTATGATGTCAACCAATGTTGAAAGTAGAAGCCATCAAATCCAAACACTGCCTGAGCCAATGATCAACTCCATCAGCCAATTTTTCCTGTTGGCAGTTGAAGGAGCAATTGTAGTATAGGCGTAGGTTGATCAATAAACAAGGGACCAGCAGCCATTTAGTCATTCAGTGCCACAGAAATGATAAAATCGTTCCATACAAAGAGAGAGACAGAAGTCAACAGAGTCTGGAATGACAGACTTGCATGATTGGCCTCACCCAGCTTAATAATTTCTTTTCTTGGCAGTACTCTGGCATCCAGAGGACAAATTATCCTGTGTGGCAACAGAAGAAAAGAGGCATGGGGAGACAAGCACTTAGTAAGAGCTTGTCAGTCTGCCAAGTCCACTAAAAGTCAGGACCTTGTCCTTGCTAATATATTTTGTATCCTGATTATAAGTGATTTTGGTTTTTAGTTGAAGGTAATCAGTTTTATCTTGATTACATGCCAGAGGGTTGAAACTGTAATTGTAACTATCCCATTCTTCATGGAAGTATAATAAACCAAAAACAGCCTGATGGGGAGGGGGAAATGAGGCTGAGGTTGATGGAGAGAGATGCTCCAAAGGACCAACACATAAGTACAGGTACTTATTATATTTTAATTCCCCATTATCCAGTACCCTACATGGGAAAGAGTCATGTTGCTTATTAGGACAAGCCAAATCCCAATTCCAAAAGGTAGGCCCGGGATACACTTAAACTCTGTTTTCTAATTAAATATAATATAATTTTCAGAGGATTAGGGGTAGGACTAAGATTTTGATGGTAATCTCAGATGTAACTCAGCCTCCCTAATGTGTTAAAGTGGCCTCCAAAAAACTAATAGTAGCTCTTATCTGGAATAGATCTTCACTTTGGGCTCTTCAAAGTGATCTTTGCCAATCAAACATTCATTATAGCTGTTCACTTCTACAACCTGTCTTATGTCTCATGAAATATGAAAACTCATTATGAATGTATATATGCATAAATTTGTGTGTATGTGGTGTTTTTTAGAGATAAAAAAAGAATTTTTAAACATTAGGAATTCTGGAATTCTTTTTCACAACATATTTATTTTTCTCATGTATCTATTTACAATAAGTTAGTTCCAAACAACAAATTATGTTGATTGCATGAACTTGGTAAAGCTGTTTGCTCACCCTGAAGCACAATTATCACAATAGCCTACTGGGTAGATGGGAGATTAGCTTATTTTTTATTCATCAGCTCAGCCTGGCACCATCAAGAGTGTATTTTAATGGATTTCATGGACAGAGGCCATCATTTTTTCTCTTGGTTCTGTCATGCTGAATTCTGCCACTGTCTCCAAACCCCTTCACCTTTCTCCAGAATCTGGAGGATTTCTACCAGGGAGCGGCCACAGCAATGGTTCTGACACTTTAATATGATTCCCTGTCACCTGGATAGCTTGTGAAAACAGAGATTCCTGGGCCTCATCCAGAGATCCTAGTTCAACAGATACAGGGTGGGCCTAATGTCTGGCTTTTCTACAAAGCTTCCAGGTGATGCAAATGCAGTTAGTGGTCCTTGACAAACCACCATGTTAAGGTGTCCTAAAGGAGACTAAAGAGTTAATTAGTACCTGCCATCTTTTTTTTAGAAAACACAACTTTCATGACACAGAAATCATCTTTTCTTTTGTCTATCACACTGTCATTACTCTAGCTTTATAGTTATCCTAAAGGACAAGTATACGTTTCCTAACTCATTCTTCAAAAGTAGTTTGCTTCTCTGGTGGGTCCATCCCATTTCCACATAAACTTGATGATAAGCTTGTCATTTTAAAAAACTTATGGAAATTTTGATTGAAATTATGTTGAATCTGCAGATCAACCTAGGAAAAACTGATACCTTAACAATATTGAACCTTTCAATTCACTAATTTAAAATGTATTCATTGACAACACACACCTCATTGAAATTGAGGTGTATTCATTTATTTCTACACTCTTTAATTTCCTAAAGCACATTTTATATTTCTTTGTGTTCAAGTCTTGTACCACCGTATAATTACTTTGTAATGTTTTTGTGATGTAGTGAATGACATTTTTAAAATTTCAATTTCTAAGTATTTGTTGCTTACATATATGGCCTGTGTGTTTTTTTTAAAGATTTATTTTGTTTATTTGAAAGACAGAGTTACAGAGAGACGTAGAGAGAGGTCTTCCATCTGATGGTTCACTCCCCAGATGGCCGCAATGGCTGGAGTTGCACTGATCGGAAGCCAGGAGCCAGGAGCTTCCTCTGGGTTTCCCATGCGGGTGCAGGGCCCAAAGACTTGGACCATCCTCTACTGCTTTTCCAGGCCACAGCAGAGAGCTGGATAGGAAGAGGAGCAGCCAGGACTAGAACCAGCGCCCATATGGGATTCCAGTGCTTCAGGCTAGGGCTTAAACCGGATGTGCCACAGCACCAGCCCCTGTTTTGTTTTCTTAAAATGTCTTTATCTGGTTTTTGGCATGAGACTAACACCGACCTCAGGGAAACTTTGGAAAAAGTCCCCCTTCTTCTTCAATTTTCTAGAAAAGTTTCTGCAGAATTAGAATACTTCTTCCTTAAATGTTTGGTTGAATTCTCCAGAGAATCAATCAGAGCTTGAAATATTCTTTACAGGACAGGTCTTTTAAACAATAAATTCAATTTCTTGTATAGATGTAAGTCTTTGAGATTGAAACTTTCTTCTTGAGTGGATTTTAGTAGATTATATCATATAAGTATTTGCAGTTTACCTAAGTTGTTAAATTTTTTAGCCTGAATTGTTCATAATATTGCCCTATTATCATTTTAGTATTTGTATCATCTGTCAAATATCATTTCTTGTATTCCATTATTGGGTGAATAAAAATTAAAATTATTATTCCCTCTTGATAAATTCCTAGTCAGCCTGCCCAGTGGTGTAACAACTTTATTGATGTCATAAAACTAGATTGCAGGGCCATCACTGTGGCATAACAGGTAAAGCCACCACTGGCAATGACGGCATTCCATATGGGTGCCGGTTCAAATCTCAGCTGCTCCATTTCCAATCCAGATCCCTGGGAAAAGCAGGAGAAGATGGCCCAAATGTTTGGGCCCCTGACACCCAAGTGGGAGACCCAGAAAAAGCCCCTGGCTCCTGGGTTTGGCCAGGCCCAGTCCTAGTCATTGTGGCCATTTGGGGAGTGAACCAGCAGATGGAAGAGAGAAAGGTCTTCCTTTTCCGTTGGTTCACCCTGCAATGGCCGCCGCGGCCGGCATGCTGTGGCCGGCGCATCGCGCTGATCTGAAGCCAGGAGCCAGGTGCTTCTCCTGGTCTCCCATGCGGGTGCAGGGCCCAAGCACTTGGGCCATCCTCCACTGCACTCCCGGGCCACAGCAGAGAGCTGGCCTGGAAGAGGGGCAACTGGGACAGAATCCGATGCCCTGACCAGGACTAGAACCCGGTATGCCAGCACTGCAGGCGGAGGATTAGCCTATTGAGGCGTGGCACCAGCCATGAAGACTAATTTTTCCCAACGGCTGAGTATCCTTCTGAGTACTCTATCCAGTGGCCCGTGAACACCATGTTTATACTGTCACTGGTGAGAACTATTCTTAGACCTACATGAGCTCAGCACTTGGTCCCTCTAATCTTTTTGGGCTGTCCTTTCTCCAGTCCCATGCAAGTTGTGATCATACTCAGTTGAATCAGCAGGAATTCTCTGTGGAGTTCCAGAGCCTTCTCTCTGTTCAGCTTTCTTTTCTCTGGCACTTTTATTTGTAAATTTATCTGCCTGTTTCACCCAAGACTCCTAGTTCTCTCTTCTCAACTCAAAGAGCTCATTGGTCTCCATTTGCATCTCCTCTCTCTCCATCACACTGTAGAAGTTGGTAAGCTGGGACAATCATACATTTCATTTAATTTGTTTTCCATTTTTCAGAGGTCACTATCCTTTGTTGTCTTAGGTATGCTTTGAAAATTGTTATTTCATATATTGTTTTCTGGTTTTTTGTTTGTTTCACAAAGGAGAATAAATTCAATATATATAGTCCATCTTGTCTACAAAGAAAACTTGGTTCATGTTAAATGATCTAGAGGTCTCTGAGTTGTGTTTTTCCAGTTACATGGGGAAAAATGAGTCAAGAACATGGTTTCTGGTGGGTAGCCAGGTCAGGTGACACCAAGAATTGTCAACTGAGCCTCAGAGTAGCCACTCCCATGGCCAGTCAACCACAGCAGATGCTTCAGGACAAAAAGTGGGCAGTGAAGGTGTCCAAGGCCCCCAAGCAAAGGACCAGAGGTTGAAGCAGGCCAAAAGAGAAAGCCCAGGATGAAACTGAATGATACCAACTGCAGTGGGAGAAAAAGTCCAAAGCCAAGGAATCTGCGGCACTAGGATCTCAGGGCAGTTGCAGCACTGAGGTGAGGAAGGAGACTCAGGAGAAGATGACCATCATCTATATAGTGATAATGTCTTGAATACCGCATGGTCTTTGTCTATAATATCCCTCCAGAAATTCATGGAGACTACCATATAAATGGATAGAAGGAGGAGGCGGAACTTGACCCATGGGTGGGCATTCTAGATCCTCTCATGGATTATGAAGCTTTAGCAAACCTTAAGGTGTAACATTAGGAAAAGGCATTCAATAATTTCTGTATGTTATAGAGTAGATCCCTTCTTTGTACACACTTAGAACTTATCCAAAGATTTCATCTATTTATTTCATCTTTCTTAGAAATTGATAGCAGATGGTGTCTGTTTCCCTTTGCCTTTTAGTGTGATATATATGTCAATGCTGACTTTTTCTTTCTTAGATATAGCAAGAGAAAAACACAAAGGGACTAAATTTTTCTCTCTAGGCTTTCTATGAAAAGGAATAGTTATTTATAACTTGTGTGAAGCAGCAGCCAGCCTTAAAGAAGTCTCTTCTGACTGAGTGTTAAAACAATAAGTTACTCATATAATTGTTTGGGTAGCTTTAATTTCTTAATTAAAATTATTAGATTGTAGAATTCAAAAATTGGTGACATATTATTAGTTCATGTTTTGACAATCATTTGAAAGTAAAGACTTTGTCATGTTTTCTCTCCCACTCCACTAGTACATCCTCTTTGATAACACAAAGTGCATTTTGACCCAATGTTCTACAGAGTGTCACTGGGTAAATTAGCACATGCATCACATTTACATACATAAATAGAAAATGTTCAAGACATACATTTTAGCAGTAAAGAAGTTGCATGTCATTGTTTTAAAAACCAGCTATGATGAGTGAGTCTGCAGTTAGTCTTTAGAGTACCTTGTACAGGGGCATGTATCCTTTCTGGTGGGCTAGAGAATGTCTGTAATACCTGTAGTAACTTTACACTAGCACATAAGAGTTAAATGTCCTATGACCTATTAGCTGAAAGTCTTTCTTTAGCTGCAAAATAATTTATTTTAGGAAGGAACAATTGAAAGAGAGCATGGGATTCCCTTGCCTGTGCTGAAACAATACAATTAAATGGACTTTTTTTTAAAAGATTCATTTTATATATTTGAAAGACAATTACAGAGAGAGGTAGAGACAGAGAGAGAAGTCCTCCATCCACTGGTTCACTCCCCAGATGGCCCAGATCAGCTGCGCCGATCCAAAGCCAGGATCCAGGAGCCTCCTCCAGAACCCACACACAGGTGCAGGGTCGCAAGCATTTAGGCCATCCTCCATTGCTATCCCAGGCCACAGCAGAGAGCTGGATCAGAAAAGGAGCAGCTGGTGGCTGGCACTGCGGCTCAATAGGCTAATCCTCTGCCTGCGGCACCAGCACACGGGGTTCTCGTCCCGGTCGGGGCGCCGGATTCTGTCCCGGTTGCCCCTCTTCCAGGCCAGCTCTCTGCTGTGGCCCGGGAGTGCAGTGGAGGATGACACAAGTGCTTGGGCCCTGCACCTGCATAGGAGACCAGGAGAAGCACCTGGCTCCTGGCTTCAGATCAGCGCGATGCGCCAGCTGCGGAGGACATTGGAGGGTGAACCAACGGCAAAGAGGAAGACCTTTCTCTCTGTCTCTCTCTCTCACTGTCCACTCTGCCTGTCCAAACAAAAGGAGCAGCCAGGACTAGAACCAGTGCCCACATGGGTCACTGCTGCTTCAGGCCAGGGCGTTAACCCACTGTGGCACAGTGCCAGCACCAATTAGATGGACTTTTAAAAACATATTTTATCTTGATGTGAATGGAATGGGAGAGGGAAAGGGAGAGGGGAGGGTTGCAGGTGGGAGGGAAGTTATAGGGGGGGAAGCCACTGTAATCCATAAGCTGTACTTTGGAAATTTATATTTATTAAATAAAAGTTAAAAAATAAAATAAAATAAAATAAAATAAAAGCATATTTTATATGCCTCAGGAGTGCTGGAGCTTAGGCCACTACTATCTCCAGTTATTGACCCATTTCTCTGTTCCTTTTTATAGCAGTTTTCAAAAAAAGTCTACTGTGTGTGAGCTTTTCAACGTTTTACTGTTCAAATACTCCAGGCTTGCTTCTCTCTTACAACTGCTTGTCAAGATCAGGAATGGTGTGCAGCTTGAGAAATCCAACCCTCTTCAACTTGACCTCTAGAACTATTTGATGGTATGGGCTGTTCTTCCCTTGAACTTCTTTCTTTATTTAGCTTCCATTACACAGTGGTGGGCTACTTTGCTTCTCAGTCACATCCTAATTCTTTCTCATGTTTTCCAAGTTGTTGTTCTTGGACTTTACAGATTTCCACAACATCTCCATTTTAACAATCCCTCCCCACCCCAAGAAAAAGTATGTGACTGCTACCTTCTCCTTCCTCATTTGTTTCAGAACTGATCACCATCAGCTGCTTTAAAGAACCAATTTTTAAGGAAGTGTTACATCAATAACAACACACCTATTAAGTAGAAATGTTTATAAATATTTTAACGATATGCATGTCTCTGATATATATCATGCACAAATATCTGAATTATATAGTTCCTGCAGTTAAGATGTCTGAAAAAAAAGTCTTATGCAAAGAGAAACAAATTTTTAAAAACTGAGATGAGACGGAGGCGGCAAGATGGCGGAATAGGCAGGAAGCACACTTAGTCCGGGGGGAGAGAAAGTTTAATATAAGTGGAGATACTGCAGGGTCAAGGAAGAGTAGGGGATGAAACAGCAGAGGAAACTCTTCCGGAACTAGTGATTCACAGTGGACCTGCGTGGAGAGCGTGGGAGCCCAAGTTCGGGACACCAGCGGCAGACTCAACGCACCAGCGCTGGAACGCGAGGTGAGCCGAACCTCCATAGCCCGAGATACCAGCAGGCAAGCGGAAAGAGGAGGCTAGAGGGAACGAGGCTTGAAACTCCGTGGGGAAAAGTTCACCAGGCTAACTAGAAGAGAGAGAAAAAAAATAAAAAAAGTGACTGATACGGACACAAGTTTCTCTCTCTCCGCTCACCTCTCAAAGGCGAGCAAGACAGAGCAGGCGCCATTTTGGACATACGTCATAAGCAGGGCGACCTCAGGTCTGCACCAGCCCTGAGCCTAGCAGAAAAACCTGACTCTGTGGGGAGGGGTGAAATAACAGGAGATCAGCATCTAACTTGGCAACCCAGTGGGAGATTTCAGGAGAATTGGAGCCCACACTGAGGGCAGCAGAGATTTCCTGTGTGGTCCTTGGGAAAGAGCTTCCGATCTCTGGCTCCTGTGGGTATATCATTTGCCTGCTAACTACCTCCAATTACGTTCAGCTGTGCGGAATTCCTTCCCTTTTAAATCAAAAAAAGAAAGAGAGACTTACCACACCTAACCTGGGAGTGTCATCCTTGACATACCCTCAACCCTGAGGAACCAAACACAGCTCTCAGTCCACACTCATCTCAAGCCTCTAAGGCTCCACTGAAAGCAGACAGTCCACTTAATATAGAGCCATAGTGTAACAAGAAAAAACACCACAGTGAAGAAACCAAATATCTCCAACATGCCAAACAACAAACGCAAAAACCAAGCTAACAAGAACAAGGAAGAAACTATGACGCCCCCAAATGAAAAAGACACCCCAATTCAAGATTATGAAGATGATGAGATCGAAGAAATGCAAGAAGCGGATCTCAAAAAATTGATAAGAACATTAACAAGTTCTCAAAAACAAATTCTTGAACTACAGAAATCCTTCATGGACAAGATAGAAAATCTCTCTCGTGAAAGTGAAATATTAAGGAGGAATCAAAATGAAATGAAACAACTAGTGGAACAAGAAACTCTGATAGTGACTAGAAATCATAATGAAATGAAGAGTTCAATAGAGCAAATGACAAACACATTAGAGAGCCTTAAAAACAGAATGGGCGAAGCAGAAGAGAGAATATCAGACTTAGAAGACAGAGAACAGGAAAGGAAACAGGCAAACCAAAGAAAAGAAGAAGAAATTAGAAACCTAAAAAATATTGTCGGGAATCTACAGGATACTATTAAAAAACCCAACATTCGGGTTCTAGGAGTTCCTGAAGGCATGGAGAGGGAGAAAGGATTAGAAGGCATTTTCAGTGAGATACTAGCAGAAAATTTCCCAGGTTTGGAGAAGGACAGAGGCATCTTAGTACAGGAAGCTTATAGAACCCCTAATAAACATGACCAAAAGAGATCCTCACCACGACATGTTGTAATCAAACTCACCACAGTGAAACATAAAGAAAAGATCCTAAAAGGTGCAAGAGAGAAACGTCAGATCACTCTTAGAGGATCTCCAATTAGACTCACAGCAGACTTCTCATCAGAAACCCTACAAGCTAGAAGGGAATGGCGAGACATAGCCCAGGTACTAAGAGAGAAAAACTGCCAGCCCAGAATACTATATCCTGCAAAGCTCTCATTTGTGAATGAAGGTGAAATTAAGACTTTTCATAGCAAACAGAAACTGAAAGAATTTGTTGCCACTCATCCTGCCCTGCAAAAGATGCTTAAAGATGTCTTATACACAGAAACACAGAAACATGGTCACCAATATGAAAGAAGGTAAAGGAAGGAAACCTCACAGCAAAAGATCACAGAAAGCTCAATTTCTCTTTGACATAGAATTAAACTCTGATGCTCTGTTAAAGCAATGTGTTAAAGTAATCTATTATGTTCTCTTGATGTCTGTTCAATTCTAATTGTTAAAAAACAGCAGAATTTTTATTAAGAGCTATGGGTTATTTAAATATGTGCTTTTTTCAAAAATTTGAATAATCACCTTGTAACAATGATCAAATTTGGTCTATGTTATGTCATGATTTTAAGAAATCTTATTTCAACCAGATATTTTGGATTTTGAGCCTTCTTGGCATTCTTGACAGGCATTCAAAAAATCAAAGTTTCAAACAATCTGGTCTCTAAAATTTCCAGTAAATCCTGGACTTTGGTTTTTCCAGTTTGGGCCCAACTGAAAAAATCGAAGGACCTATGTCTCTCATCTTATAGAGACACCAACTAATTAGTCTATTTGGAGTATATTAGAATTACTGTCAAGATGTGATGTGGTACCAGACTTTAAGTTTCTATAATGGAAAATGCTATTAATACAAATGTTTGAGAATTAAAAAGTCTAATGATCTTGTGTTACTAGACATGATAGTTATCTTAATGAGAAAGCCCCAGAGGCTTAAAGGGTTAAATACTTGTAAAATCCTACAGGTGCTTTCAAAAATACTGTGAAGTAAGCAAGTGCCTCTTGTTGGTTGATGAGTTTATAATTTTAAACATGGCGACTTAAAGTCTTTTGTCATCCACAGTTATATATGATCTGCTGCTCATAAAACTAAAGCGTTGTTGGTTCTGTGTTTAGCTGTCCTCCTATAGGTTCCTATGGACTTTTTCCAGCCACTTTTATTGTATTCAGTACTTTGGGATGGCTCTGTAAACAGATGAAGCCAATAATGTATTAACAGTACCAACTGAGAGAAAGTATGGTTAACTGAGGTTACTAAAAACAAAAAGCAATTCAAATCAATTGGCAATCTACAAAAAGAGTTAAAGATTTTAAAAGCTATTATTAAAATTGCTATATTGGTCTACTATGCTATGTTATATGTGTGTACATATTGTATGTCCACATGGGGAAATTTTATTAAGAGTTTTATTTTAAATGGCTTATAGATAAGATTGTCCATAAATTTAAGCTGCTAAAATCAATCAAAGATACATTTTAATTTGTGTGACCTGAATCTGTGTATCATATGTTTTAAACTTGTTGGTAGAGAGAAACTAAAAACATTTTATATGGTTGTGCTTAAGTTTACTGGTTAAACAAACTACACCATGTTAGATATTTAAGAGGTGTTTTCAAATACATGATTCTTAAAATTAATAGAAGGCATTGGACCTTCTGGTAAATGTTTTCTTAAGTTGTTATCTAATGGTTGAAACAGTTTGCTAAGTATTCATGTGATATTGCTATTGTCAGCAAGCGATCTAGGACTTGCTCCCTCATTTCTCTATTCTAAGCCCAACTTGTTCTTTCATTTCTCTATTCTCTTCAAGGTAGGAAACTAATTCTATTATGAAGGAATCTGTAGGACATACAATTTAATCTTTAGACCT
Organism: Lepus europaeus; assembly: GCF_033115175.1. NCBI lineage: Eukaryota > Metazoa > Chordata > Mammalia > Lagomorpha > Leporidae > Lepus > Lepus europaeus. Next base: position 79,971,722 of record NC_084838.1, on the reverse strand, counting down.
TATAAAAGAGATGGCTAACATTTTTCTGCAATAGCATAGCCAAAATAAGAACTCAAATAATAATCTCATAGCTAGATTCACTTCGCCATCAGCGAAGTATACAGTAAGTAGAAAAAACCTCCCTTTCAGACCAAAGGGAAAGAAAGTTTTAAAGTGAGAATATAATTTTCCTCATGGGCATTGTCTACCTTAGGAAAACTACTACAGAACATGCCTGTGACTATAGACTTGTAGTTCAGGCCACTGAAGATTAGAGATGGGAAACGGGCACTCCCTTGACTTGCATCCTCTGGTCTGCTTTAACACAAACCAGGAGGAAAAGAAAGCTCGGCATCAGAAGCAATGGGTGGCAGGCCTATTAATGGCTGATCTGTACAGTGATCTGCCCTCAAGGAGACCCAACAGGCCAGTCCACTGCAGTGGCTTTCAATGTGGTAAGCCTGGGCTTCAGCAGAAGTCAGCTTGTGAAGAGCCCTGGCAGCTCTGCCAAGAGTTGGATCACTGGAAATGGACCTGCCCTGGAGTCGAAGGATGCCCAGGTCAGAGCCACAGATCTTATTGGCTCTAAGCTGAAAAGCCCTTCACTCAGCCCAACTTCCAAAGTGACCACTGCAGCTGAGGGGATGGTCAAGTAGGGTCAGCAACATTACAGGCAGAACTGTAAATTTCTTGTTAGAGATGCCCCCTGCCTTCACCTGGCCAGCTCTCCTCCCAGGCCAGCCAAGTAATGAAAGTCAACAGAGTGCCTTCCCCTAGGAGGTTCACACCTCCCTTAGGATATACCCCATGTGAAGAGATAGATAGGTCTGGGCCTCTGAATTTACAAGGCCTAAAGCCCACCAGATTATTATCAAGCCCCTTCTATCAGGTTCTATTTGCCTCTCAAGCAGAAAACTTAATTGTAGCTTAGACAGCACCTTTCTTAGCTCCTCTAATAATGACTCTGTCCTTTGTTCTAGGCCCTGTCTAGTGCACTTGGGCCTCATTCCTTTGTAATCATAACCTCTACTCTACCACCAATGGCTCTACTCCCAACATGTGTGTACTGATGGTCCTCTTCCCCACTTAATGCTGTATAATTGTTCAAACCTGGTAAATGCCACTCTTAGGATCATTGGTTACTATCCTCACTCTGTCTTTTATGACCTTGTCTAAATATGATCAGAGTCGGCGAACTTGGAAGGCTTCCATAGCCTTGGCAACTCATGACGACAGCCTAGGATGGTTACTGGCGCCATAAACTAGAGTGTCAATTTGTTGGGTCAACAACAGGAGCCACTGTGCACTTGCTCCTCAGGTGGGATCTCTGTCCTTAATGTGCTGTACATTGTGATTTAATGCTGTAACTAGTACTCAAACAGTATGTTTCACTTTGTGTTTCTATGTGGGTGCAAACTGTTGAAATCTTTATACTAAATTGATCTTCTGTATATAAAGAGAATTGAAAGTGAATCTTGATGCAAATGGAAGGGGAGAGGGAGCGGGAGAGGGGAGGGTTGTGGGTGGGAGGGAAGTTATGGGGGGGGGGAAGCCATTGTAATCCATAAGCTGTACACTGGAAATTTATATTCATTAAATAAAAGTTTAAAAAAAAAAAAAAAAAAAAACTGAGATGATATCTGCCAAAATGTTAACAGCCATATTTGGATAGAGAGATTGTGAGATGTTATTTTCTTTTTCATTAGACTTTTTCTATATTTTCTAAATTATCATAGTTGACCAGCAATTTGTCCCTCTAATCCTTTCAGGTGGTTCTTTCTCTAGTCACATGCATGTACTGATCACTACTCAGTCAACTCAATGTATTATCTTAATTTTTTTAAGATATTATTTGTTTATGTATTTGAAAGGTAGTGACAGGTAGGGGGAGAGTTAGGGAATGGGAGATAATCCATCTACTGGCTGCAGTAGCAAAAATGTTCTATTTTGTGATAGAACTCAAGACCAGGCTTCCAGAATATTCTGGGAGTTTAGAGAGAAATGATGGGAGAGAGTCTTCATTAATTAACTTTAATTAACTCTACTTTCGTGATTGCTAAATGACTCAGGTGGTCTATTTTACTCTACGTCAGGTTCCTACCATGTTTCTCATTTTACAGAGACAAAAACAGAAATCCCTTTGGAAAAAGGGATCCAAATAATTCATCCATTAATTCACAACATCAACAAGAATACATTTAGTGTCTGTGGAGACAAAGCACTAATAGGGACTGTGTAACTCCACTGAAGGAGCATTGTTCTCACAAACAGATAGACCTGAGCTCAAACATAGTGCTGCCACATCAAAAATTATTACCATAGATAACTATCTATTTTACCTCTCTGAGCATCAGTTGTGATTTCTTTTTTTTTAAAAGATGTATTTATTTATTTGAAAGGTAGTGTAACAGAGAGGCAGAGAGAGAGACAGAGAGAAAGAGAGAGATGTTTTCTATCTGTTAGTTCACTCCCCAGATGGCCACAATGGGCTGATCCAAAGCTATGAGCCAGCAGCTTCTTCTGGGTCTCCCCTGGGTGAGAGCACTTGGGCCATCTTTCACTGCTTTCCCAGGCACATTAGCAGGGAGCTATATCAGAAGTAGAGCAGCCGAGACTTGAACTGGCAGCCATATGTGATGTTGGCATTGCAAGGCAGCAGCTTTACCTTGTATGCCACAGCACCAGACCCTTCAGTTGCCATTTCAAGACATCGTGAAAACAAATGCCATAGGAGTACTATGATAATTAAATAAGTAAATATAGGGTACAAGAGAAGCACTATATTAATCACATGAATTCTGGAAAACTATAAAGTAAGCAAGTGACAAGGATATAAAAACTGACAGAGAAATAGAAAAATTAAAAACTAGCAATTATCACTAGTTTGCCCACTTTGCTTTAGTTTTCTTCATAGCACCATCATCATGTCCTGTTATCTAGTGATGTGTTAACTGACCTGTGTTTGTTTCCCCACCACCACATAACCTCCAGAAAAGCATGGGCTTTGTTAGTCTTTGGCTTTTTATTTTAGTGCCTGGCACATAAATCACCCAGTAAATATCTGTGGCATGATGAATGAATGAGCCAATAAATAATATTAACAATAGGGATATATAACACTAATAATAGGGATATGGAACTCTAACTAATAGGGATATATGACACTAATTCCTTTCAGTCTCAGATTTACCATGTTTTCTCCTGAGTCTTTGAAATAGTATTGGAAACTTTCCCAAGAGGAAGGGAGAAGCTGAGCCAAGAAATTCATGAGGAGGAAGGTCTCACAAGGTATGGAGGGAATGAAGGAAAGATCTGCCAGACTAGATTAGGACTGCTTCTCGGGGTGCTTCCGTAATTTCTTTACAGAAGACCCTATATGATGGCAAAACGTTTGTGAAAATATAAATTGAAAATATAAGTTATTTTGATACCAAACATTTGAAATCTATGCGTAGTCTTTTCCTGATAAGCACTTGCTATGAACATTTTGAAGACCTTCCTCATAACACCCTTACTGCATCCTCCTTGCCTCCTTATTTCAAATCACTTTCTAATGAATCTATTGCAAATCTTTCCTCTTGAAATGTCTGATATTTTAATTTTCTGCCTTTTCACTGCTCCTTTGTACATCTGGCGGCTCTACTTGTCACATACCCAAGCCTCCTCCACTCAGAGACAAGTCAACCAAAGAATAACGAAGAAGACTGGTGGCAGGGAACTGCAAGCCATGTTCCACAACTCTAAAAGCCATCATGCAGATCACTCCTCTTCCCAGAGAAAGCAAAGGTCACTTGTTCTTGTGCAGGATGCGTTTCCTTGTAGTGACTGATCCTGATAGTCCATAGCTATCAGTGCCCTCACCTACTTTAGATACGAACAAAGAGAAATGCAATTGTGAAGAAAAAGATAAGCAAATTTTTTAAATAAAGAAAACAAGTTTAAGGCCTGTTATACTAATCCATGAGTCTGTAAAATAAGAGGACATCATGGTGCCAGATATTACTTTCAGGATTCCTGACTATAAAAAAAAGCTTTCTGTGGTTTATTTCTGTTTACTGGTGCTTCCACCCATCCCGTTCGAGTCAGTCTGAATGCAGTGATAAGGCATCCTTTATGTGATATTCCAGGTATGAAATATCTTTGTACCACTTTCTATAACAACCCATCCAAATACATACGAAACCTAAAAATAGACATACTTTCTTAAGTTCCACAACATGAGAAGTAAAATTTCCATAATAGCAAAGATGAACCTCCTTTTCTAACACTCCTGCAAGCAGAAGCTAAGGACAAGGAGTGGAGACATGGAGCAGAAATGCCTCATCTTACACCCACCTGAAAGCAGGTCTCAGGGGCTCTCATAAAACTCAGGCTCTCTCCATCATTTATGCATGTACCCACTCACTCAGTTGACCATCCACTGAATAAATATTTACTAAGTCCAAACTATTCTTGTGGCAGTGAGAATATACTCTATACAAGGTTAGCCATGTCCCTCCTTCCCCAGATTTTCCTGTATAATCCGTGATATAATGATACATTCCGATGTGACAGTCCTAGCTACAAGTATTTTAGAACTAAGATATATTGCTGCATGATTTTCTCTTTTACTTTCTTTAAAAAATGAAAAAAAAAAAGTTTTGATTTCATAGGTTAAGTGAGAACACTTTCTCTCATTTAAAAAAAAAAAAGAACACAAAAAACCTTGAGTATAATTAAACATCAAAGCATAAAAGATGAGATCTGACACAGGCAAAGGCTTCCTAAGGAAACAGAATGGCCTCAGAGCAGAATGAGTAGCAAGATGATGGCATTGGTTCACTTAAAAAAAAAGTAGGGGGAGATGGTAAAGGAGGCCAAAAGAGAGAGAGTGGTCAGGAAAGGAGGCACAGAAAATGGGAAGCCAAGGAGGAAGGAACATTGGTGCTTCCTAAATGCTCCTGGCTAGAAAGAATCTAGATTCTTTTAAAGTTTGCTTGCACCTCCCCTACCCTAGCAAAATCAGAATGTTTCAAAAGATCTGGCTGAAACAGCTCTAAATCTATCAACCTATCTTGGTGCTTTTAGGAGATTTCTAAGTGTTTGCATTATAAGTTGGATCTCTGCCTCATGCAGATTTTCTCTAGGGCAATAATTTGCTGGTTGGCAGACACAAATCATTGAGTTTAGCAACTTGCCAAGTGACCACACAAGTTCACCTCATCCTTGGACTTCTTTAGGTTCACAACATAACAAAATATAATTTGATTTCATTTAAAAATTATATTAAGAAAAAAATTATCTAACCAAGTGTCTCAATATTTGGTCATAAAAAAGGTCACTTTTCATATAAGGGACATAAAGTAGCATTTCTATGCCAAAACACTTGAATGCAAGAAACATGTAAATGAAGAACACTTAATGACACAGAAAGCGTGAAGAGAAAGAAACTGTGTTATACTAAGAGAATCCAGGTAAGCATCTCAGAGGAGGTGATAATCAACTGAGCTGTGAAGGATAAACACATTGATAAGGAGCAAAAACTGATGAGGCCAGCATTGTGGCACAGTGGATTAAGCTGTGGCCTGTGACATAGGTATCCCACACGGCTGCTGGTTTGAGTTCTGGCTGCTCCATTTATAATCCCACTACCTAGTAATATGCCTGGGAAAGCAGTGGAAGATGGTCTAAGTCCTGGGGCCTCTGCACCTACATGGGAGAACTGGATGAAACTTCTGACTTTGGCCTGCCCAGCCCTAGCCATTGCAGCCATTTGGAGAATGAACCAATAGGTGGAAGATCTCCTTCTCTATGTTTTTCCATCTTTCTGTAATATTACCTTTCAAATAAAAAAAATAATAATTTTAAAAAGACTTAATAAAGCATTCCAGAGGAGGTGATAACTAACTGAGCCTTGAAAGATGGGCACAGTGATGATACACAAAGACTAAATAGGGCTAAGGTGATTGTTTCAAGCAAACAAAATATAGAGTGTGGAAAATATGCTAAGCTTACAGAATGGAGAGACCAAACAAATTAGATGTGAACATAAAGGAAGACTAAGTTCAACTGGTAGAAGAAGATGATATACCAATTTAAGGAGCCCAAATGTCATGACAGTAATGCAAAACCATCTAATGTTTATGAGAAAGAAAGAGGCATAAAGAAATAATACACTAGCAACTCAGCAAGGTCTGAAAGAATATGAGGCATGGCTAAAAACTGAAAAAAGCCAGCTTCTAAGTACAAGTAGTTTACATTCTAGTTCAAAGATCATGTATTGATATTTCCCATCCAGATACTTGAAAGGAAGTAACCTAAAATTAAAAAGTTGAGGACAGAGAGATTAACTGTCCTAGATCACAATGGTGATCCTACAATGTAGGGAAGCCACCCAAAATCACAGCTTGGCTACTAAACTATCTTGACTGGGACTTTTAAGTATCTCCAGCAGGGTTCAGGAGATGTTTTTGTAAGGAAAACCTGACTATTCGTGTTTCAATGAAGATAATAAGAACTAGAATGCATTTATTTTTCTAAGAATTTGGTGGAAATTTAGTATCACCAATATGTAGCTACAAAATCTTACATGTGAAACCAGAGAAACTCTCTCATTCTCTAAAAAATTACCTTATTTGGGGAGATGGAGCAGAAATAAAAAGATAGGAAAACTTTCTTCTTTGGTAAAAAATTAAATGGTTTTTTTTTCAAAGGGATATATAATTGAGGAAATAGAATTGCTATTGTATCAGTCATTGCTTCTCAAAAACCATAGGTTTACCAACTGGACTACTGACCTGAATGGAATTCAGTGAGTTCAAGAAAAAGGAAATATATTTGAAGTAGAGAATTCTATTTCACAAAATTACCACTTCTGAAGCCTTGAGCAAGTTTTAGTTGACACAATATTGACTATAGAGTAGGAAAGAATAGCTACGACTTATAGAAAGGCAGTTTAATTGTTTATTATCCAAGAACTGATGTGGTGATACATAAATGAAAAATCCATTTTCTGTAGAAGCCTACAGCAGAAGAGAATAATAACATCAAAGGGGTAAGAACCTCATCAGTCTCTCTGTGTAGATCACCCTTCCCCTCAAAGAGAAAGGACAGTCATGAAGAAGACACATAGACTATTAGCTCTCAGGGGTAGAAAACAACTTGATGCATAGCAGAGTCATTCCCAGGATTAGAAAGGAATGACTGTGAATTCATGATCTTCAGCAATTCAGGCCCAAGAATCACAAACTCTCAGATAAAATGAGATCATGGTCAGAATAGAGTGCACAGAGTGATAGACGGATGAACCACTCTATACGAAATTCTTTATCTTGCTTAAAGATTCTAACTGGTTCCCTTAAGAGGAATTGGATATTTTATTAAAACTTAGTGTGTACTCTACTAACTATTTTAGCCAGCTTTTTATTACTACAACTAAATATTTAATACAGGCCACTTATGAATGAAAGAGTTCTATTTTGGCTCATGGTTTTGGGTGTTTACATAGTTCAAGATAAGGCAGCCCCACTGGTTTGGCTATTTGATGAGGTTGGGGGATGGCAGTGGTGGAGCATGTGTAGAGGAAGACTCTCATGGAAAGCCTGGAAGCAGAGAAAGAAAGACTAAACCAGATTCAAGCTGGTAAAAACTATCTTCCAAGGGCATACCGCTAAGATGTAAGGACCTCCAACCTCCTGAACACTATAACTGGATTAAATTCCTACTCTCAGTACCATTAATTTATGACTCTGGGGTTTAAATGTTCACATGAGTTGGGGAATCAAATGATACTCAAACTACAGTACTGGTTATAACTATAGTTCACTTGAAAAAGTATAGGTAATTTGTCTAAAGGGTAAATAAACAAACATCCTAAATCACTTTTCCACCCCACCCATGTATCAGAAGAAGAAGAACAAAAAAAATAAGCATCTTTACCCACACTGGATAGCCACCATGCAGTTGTTGTGGCTGGCACTGATGGCTATTGCTTGGGAAAATATGTGAGTTTTTCATAACCTTTTTGCTTTGTCCTGAGGAAACCTTCATACTATGATTTATAATTATTATTAGCTTATTTTCATTTAATTTGAAATGCAGAGAAAAAATAAAGAAACACAGGTCGGCGCCGTGGCTTAACAGGCTAATCCTCCGCCTTGCGGCGCCGGCACCCCGGGTTCTAGTCCCGGTCAGGGCGCCGGATTCTATCCCGGTTGCCCCTCTTCCAGGCCAGCTCTCTGCTGTGGCCCAGGAGTGCAGTGGAGGATGGCCCAAGTCCTTGGGCCCTGCACCCGCATGGGAGACCAGGAGAAGCACCTGGCTCCTGGCTTCGGATCAGCACGATGCACCGGCCGCACCGGCCATTGGAAGGTGAACCAACGGCAAAAAGGAAGACCTTTCTCTCTGTCTCTCTCCCTCACTGTCCACTCTGCCTGTCAAAAAAAAGAAAGAAAGAAAGAAACACAGAGAAATATTCCACTCACTGATTTACTTTCTAAATGCCCACAAGAATCAAGGCTTGGCCAAGCTGAAGCCAGGAGCCTAGACATTCAGGATCTCCCATGAGGGTGGCAGGAACCCAAGTACTTGATACATTATCTGATGATTCCCAGTGTGTGCATATGCAAGAAGCTATATCAGAAGTAGAATAACTGGGAGAAATCAGACACTGTGATATGGGATGCAGGCATCCCAAACAGTGACTCAACATCTGAACCAAATGCCTGTCCCCACATTGAGTTATTGACTTGGTTAAAGCATTCTTCTGAAGGCATGTTGTAACACTCCAGTAGGTACTACCCCAAGAGTTTACCCCTTCGTATAGGCTGCCTCTGTATCTGTACAATTCTCATCCCAGCAAGGTACCTTCTTGGAATAACAATCACCAAAAATTACGCAACCCTTTTACTTACCACTACATATACTTGCCTCAGAAGAAATATGAGGGGCTTCAAAGGGATCACAGAAAATGGAGTTTAAAGATTGGTTTATTTTGGTGTGAAAAAAATTTTGAAATCCACACATAGCTTAATTCAAAATATACATTTTTAATTAACCTTCTGAGTACCTCTCATGTATATGAATCCTCACCTTGAAAAAGTGATAGAAATCTAAGATGTTTTCAATGCTTTTTTTAAAAAAACATATTTTTATTTGTATGTACTGCATACTACAATCAGCAGAAAATGTCTCAGACACTGCATGAAAAGGCAGCTATAACGAAAAGAAGGAAGGAAATAAACTAAGATATTTGGATTTCCTTCTAGATGTCAGATCTTACCCTGCAAAATAGTTAACATCTCCATTTTACAGATGAGTAAGTTGCACTAAAAGAGGATAAGTGCTTAGTTATAGTGAACAATTGTCACTTTATTTTCTGTTAACCTGCTTCTTTGGGGAACCTTCCTACCATCTCCCCAAGATTATCTATGAACATAAACATTCACTTATGTAGGTATCCACATGACTGAGAAAATGAAAGTTTAGGCACTCTTAGCCTCAACCTTACCTGTTATGTCTACTAACAAAGAAAACCATGCAAACAGAAAGAAGGAAGCAGATTAGCAGAAGAAAGAGACAAGAAGAACTCTCTGGGTTTGCGACAGTGTTTTCCAGTTCTAGATGACCCTAAGACTCAACTTCATTCTTGCACTCAACTTCATTCTTGCCTTTGGTTTCCATGAGTCATCCCTTGCTGTCTTAAAACCTAGGCTAGCTAAACTAGAATATATTATTGTCCATCAAATTGCCCTTAACTACTAATTTCAACTCAAGTTCTAAAGTTTGTAGGAATTAAAGAAAAGATTCAAATTCAGGGTTCCATTATTCTAACATTTGTTCCACTACTTTTATTGCCATGAGTGTGGCTGATCAGGAGAAAGTACAGGTTTGGGACATAAAAACAGAACTGCAGTAGTCAGAGCTTTGAAGTAATCATCTAAACATAATCAGAACTGCTCAGACTCATATCTACTGAATGTTTCAGCTCTGCTGTCAAGAGATGATCTGAATAAATTGAACAATGTTCACTAGAGTGTCATAGAAGATTAAAGATTTCAAAATGAGAAAAATGCAGAGTATATATTGCCTCTACACTTTAATTGGCACTTCATAGCTTCCACTCAAACATCTTTCTCATTATTGCTTTGCACAGCTGTTTTTACTTTCTCTGTGTATCATTTCATCTGCTCAAATTGGTTATGAGCTTCTTGAACTCAAGTAGTAACTGTATTCTTGTTATATTCAGTAATTGATAGATATTGGACATTGTTCTAGATGAATTAAAAGTAAAGGTACATTGTTTATTCAAACTCAAAGAGGTAAAATAATAATTTAATAGTGGTACTATTACTTTGAAGTAATCAGAATCAAATTTACCAACTAAAATTTCTTTTAGTACATGACACGAATGAAAATTTTTCCCATGAAACTGAGATGTTAAAGAGAAATCAAAATGAAATATTCGAAATGAAGAATTCAATAGAATTAAAAATGTGGAGGAAAGTCTTAACAACACACGCAGTTAGGCAGAAAAAGAATATCCAAGTGAGAAGAAAAATCTCTGGAAATTTTGCAATCAGACAAAAAAAAAAAAAAAAGAGAAGAAGAAGAAGAAGAAATTAGAAAACTAAAAACCAGCAGGCATCACAGCTCACTAGGCTAATCCACCTGCAGCGCCAGTACCCCAGGTTCTAGTCCTGGTTGGGGCACTGGATTCTGTCCCAGTTGCCTATGTCAGGGAATTGGAAAGGCACCAAATAAAAGACTTATCAAAACATCTTAAGGACCTAGAGAAACAACAGCAAACCACTCCCAAAGCTAGTAAGAAAAGAGAAATAATTAAAGCTAGAGAATAAACAAATTGAAACAAACAAACAAAACAATACAAAAGATCAGCCAAATGAAGAGCTGGTTTTGTGAAAAAGTAAGCAAAGTTGACACACTATTGCCCAAGTAATGAAAAAAAGAGGGAGAACATCAAAATCAATAAAATTAGAGGGGCTGACACTGTGGCATAGTGGGTTAAGCCTCCACCTGCAGTGCTGGCATCTCATATGGATGCTGGTCCAAGTCCCAGCTGCTCCTCTTCCAATACAGCTCTTTGCTAAGGCCTGGGAAAGCCGAAGATGGCCCAAGTCCTTGGGCCTCTGCACCCACGTGAGAGACCTGGAAGAAATTCCTGGCTCCTGGCTTCAGATCCATGCAGCTCAGGCCATTGTGGCCAACTGGGGAGCGAACCAGAGGATGGAAAATCTCTCTCTCTCTCTCTCTCTCTCTCTCTCTCTCTCTCCATAACTCAGACTTTCAGATAAATAAATAAATCTTAAAAAAATAAAAAAAAATTAGATATGAGAAAGATTCTGTTAACAACAGACATCACAGAAATAAAAAGAATCATCAGAAATTAATACAAAGAGCAGTATGCCAAAAAAAAAAAAAATCAGGAAACCTAGAAGAAATGGATAGATTCCTGGACACATACAACCTACATAAGTTTAGCCATAAAGACACAGAAAACCTAAACAGACCAATAACCAAGATGAAAACTGAATCAATACTAAAGACACTCACAAAAAAAAAAGCCCATAACTGCATGGCTTCACTGCTGAATTCTACCAAACTTTAAAAGAACTAACTCCAATTCTTCTCAAATTATTCAAAACAACTAAAAGGGAGAGAATCCCCCCAAACTCCTTCTATGAGTCAGTATCACCTTAATTCTCAAACCTGAAAAAAGACACAACAGAAAAAGACAACTACAGACCAAATTCTTGATGAATGTATACGGAAAGATCCTCAACAAAATAATAGCAAATTGAAACCAACACCACATCACAAAGATCATTCACTTGGACCAAATGGGATTTATCCCAGGTATGCATGGATGGTTCAACATTCGAAAATCAATCAATGTGATTCAGCACATTAACAAATTGAAAGACAAAAATCATGTGATTATCTCAATAGATGTACAGAAAGCATTTGATGAAGTACAACAGCTATCCGTTATCAAAGCCTTAAGCAACTTGGTTACAGAAGGAACATTCTTCAACTCAATCAGACAAATTATGACAAACCCATGTCAATGTCCCATTGAATGGGGAAAAGTTGGTAGCATTCCCAGTAAGATCCAATACTGGCCAGTGCCACAGCTCACAGCTAATCCTCCACCTGCAGCGCTGGCACCCCGGGTTCTAGTCCCAGTTGGGGTGCCAGATTCTGTCCCAGTTGCTCCTCTTCCAGTCCAGCTCTCTGCTGTGGCCCAGGAAGGCAGTGGAGGATGGTCCAAGTGCTTGGCCCCTACACCCGCATGGGAGACCAGGAGGATACACCTGGCTCCTGGCTTCGGATCAGCACAGCACGCCAGCCATAGCAGCCATTTGGGGTGTGAACCAATGGAAGGAAGACCTTTCTCTTTGTCTCTCTCTCTATCTCTCACTGTCTAACTCTGCCTGTCCAAAAAAAAAAAAAAAAAAATCCAATACCAGACAGGGATGCCCACTCTTACCATTGCTATTCAATCTAGTCCTGGAAGTTTTAGCCAGAGCAATTAGGCAAGAAAAAGAAATAAAAGGGATACAAATTGGGAAGGAGGAAGTCAAACTATCCCTATTTGCAGATGACATAATTCTATATATATATAGGGGATCCAAAAGGCTCCAGTAAGAGACTATTGGAACTCATAGAAAATTAGGATAAAGTAGCAGGATATAAAATCAACACAAAAATTATTATTTTTTTTAATTTGACAGGTAAAGTTATAGACAGTGAGAGAGAGAGACAGAGAGAAAGGTCCTCCCTCTGTTGGTTCACTCCTCAAACAGCCGCCACGGCCGGCACGACGCTGATCTGAAGCCAGGATCCTCCTACTGGTCTCCCATGCGGGTGCAGGGGGCCAAGCACTTGGGCCATCCTCCACTGCCCACCCAGGCCACAGCAGAGAGCTGGACTGGAAGAGGGGCAGCCGGGACTAGACCCCCTTGCCCACATGGGATGCTGGCACTGCAGGCAGAGGATTAACCAAGTAAGCCACAGCACCAGCCCCATCAACACAAAAATTAATAGTCTTTGTATACACAGACAATACCATAGCTGAGAAAGAACTTGTAAGATAAATCCCATTCCCAACTGCTACCAAAAAAAAATCAAATTCCTTGTAATAAATTTAACCAAAGATGTTAAAGATCTCTACAATGAGAATTATAAAAGATTAAAGAAAAAAATAGAAGACATAAAAAAATGCAAAAATCTTCCATGTTCATGGATTGCAAAAATCAATATCATCAAAATGTCCATACTACTGAAAGCAATTTACAGATTCAATGCAATACCAATCAAAGTACTAAGGACTTTTTTTCTCAGCTATAGAAAAAATGATGTTGAAATTCATATGGAAATACAAGAGAAACAAAATAGCTAAAGCAATTTTACATACACATACACAAACAAAAAAGCTAGAAGCATCACAATACCAGATTTCAAGTCATTCTATAGGGCAGTTATAATCAAAACAGCCTGTTAAAGGTACAAAAATAGATGGATGGAACAATGGAACAGAATAGAAATGCCAGAAATTAATCCAGACATCTACTACCAACTTCTCTTTGTTAAATGAGCTAAAATCAAGGAGAGTCTCTTCAACAAATGGTACTGGGAAACCTGGATTTCCACATGTAAAAGTGTGAAGCAAGATCCCTACCTTAGAACCTTACTCAAAAAATCCACTCAAAATAGATCAAAGACATAAATCTATTACCCAATACCATCAAATTGTTAGAGAACATTGGGGAAAAACTACAAGACATTGGCATAAGCAAAGAGTTCTTGGAAAAGACCCCAGAGGCACAGACAATCAAAGCCAAAATTGACAAATGGGATCACACCAAATTGAAAAGCTTCTGCGCTGCAAAGGAAACTCTCAGCAAAGCAAAGAGGCATCGAATAGAATGGGAGAAATTATTTACAAACTATGCCACTAATAAAGGATTAAAACCTAAAACATATAAAGAGATCAATAAACTCAACAACAATAAAACAAACAACCCAGTTAAGAAATGCTCACAGGAGTTAAACAGACATTTTTCAAAAGAGGAAAGCCAAATGAACAACATACACACGAAAAAATGCTCAGTATCACTAGCCATCAGGGAAATGTAAATCTAAACAACAATGAGGTTTCACCTGAACCCCATTAGAACGGGTTTCTTACAAAAGTCAACAAACAACAAATGCTGGTGAGGATGTAAGAAAAAAATTTCCCTAATCAACTGTTGGTGGGGATGTCAACTGGTACAGCCACTGTGGAAGATATATGGAGACACCTTAGAATCTGAATGTAGATCTACCATAGGATCCAGCCATCCCACTCATGGGAAGTTACCCAAATAAAAAAAAAATCAGCATATGAAAGAGTTATCTGTACCCTCATGTTTATTGCAGCTCGATTCACAATAGCTAAGATATAGAATCAAGTCAGATATCTGTCAACTGAAGATTAGATAAAGAAATCATGGGATACTACTCCATGGAATACTAGACAATGGTAAAAAAAAAAATGAAATCCTGTCATTTGCACCAAAATGCATGAAAATGGAAAACATAGTACTTAGTGATATAAGCCAGTCCCAAAAGGACTTATACCACATGTTCTCCCTGATCTGTGATGACTAATGGAGCACCTAAAAGGTAATCTATAAAAGTGAAATCAACACTTTGAGATGCAATGACTTTGAACAGCCCTTATCTCAGCTACTGAGAAACAGGTTTTTTTATTTCCATGCTATCTGTTGAACTCTTTATTTAGTATAGAGTTAATTATATGTGTATAAAGTTAATTGAAAAATAGATCTTAGTAAAAAATAAAAATAGGAATAGGAGAGGGAAGAGGTAGAAGGGTGGGAGTGTGGGTGAGATGGCAGGTATGGTGGGAAGACTTATTCTATTCCTAAAGTTGTACTTAAGAAATGTACGAAGTTTGTTTTACTGAAATAAAATGTTTCTGAGGAAAAAAAAGAAAATCACAAAAGATAATAAATGTTGGTGAGGATATAAAGAAAATGAATCATTGTACACCGTTGATTGGGATATAAACTGGTAAATCTATTACAGAAAACAGTAAGAAGGTTCTGAAAAAATTAAAAATAAACAACTATATTCTGCAGCAACCTCAGTACTGAGTATATATACGAAAGTAATAAAAATATTGATGTGATATCTGCACTCCCATATTCGTTTTAGAACTGTTCACAATAGCTAAGATATGGAATCAACCTGTCATCAATAGATGAACTGATAAAGAAAATGTGTTTGATATACATAACAAAATACTGTTCAGCTTCACCCTAATAAAGAATTCAAATATTTCAGAAACCTATATCTCCTTATTATTTTTCATGATCCTCTGCCCTGGTGACAACCACAAACCTGGTTTTCTTCAACATTGCTTTATTTTACATGTGTTTTAAAATTAAACAAGAGATTATATAGTATGTTTAAAAAAAAAGAATGGGGGAGGTTGTTTGGTGCAGCTGGTAAGATATCTCTGAAGATGTCTGTATTCCATATCAGAGTACCTGGATTAGAGTCCCAGCTCTGCTAATGTGCACTACTGAAGGCAGCAAATGATGGCTCAGGTACTTGGGTCCTTGCACTCAAAATACTTTCTTGTGGATAAAAACATAGTTCAACTGGAACTCTCATATGCTGCTGGTAAAAATGCAAAGTGACGTAGCCACTGTGGAAAGCACTTTGGTATAGAGTCTTACAAAGACATTCAAACACCTAAAGTGTAACCCAGAAATTCAAATCTATAATTTCACAAAAGACTTCTACTCAAAAGTACATAACAGCTTTATTAATAATAAATTCACAGCAGCTTTTTTCAGCCCGAAATTTAAAATAAGTATAATATTCAACAATAGGTGAACCAAAGAACAAACTGTGAAACACCCATAACTAGAATATTGCTAAGTAACAAAACAAAATATAGATATATCTAATTGTGGGAGGAATCACAAAAGCACTAAGTTAAGTATAAACCCAGACACAAAAGAGTACTTACTATATGTTTTCATTTGTGTGAAATTCTAGAAAATGCAAACTAATCTACAGTGACACCAGAGGGTGGGGGGAAAAAGATTGCTTGAGTGCAGAGATGGCTGTAGAGGGAGTTTGGGGACAATTTGTGGAATTATACCAAAATGACATGAGAAAACCTTTGGAATGGTTGAATGGCTGTGACTATAATGTGTATCAATTTATTCAAAACTTTTAATTTTTTTTTAATTTGACAGATAGAGTTAGACAGTGAGAGAGACAGACAGACAGAAA
This sequence comes from Lepus europaeus, assembly GCF_033115175.1. Lineage (NCBI taxonomy): Eukaryota > Metazoa > Chordata > Mammalia > Lagomorpha > Leporidae > Lepus > Lepus europaeus. Next base: position 79,955,435 of record NC_084838.1, on the reverse strand, counting down.
GGTCTTCCATTGGTTCACCCCCGAAATGGCCACTATGGCCGGCACTGTGCTGATCTGAAGCCAGGAGCCAGGAGCTTCTTCCTGGTATCCCATGACTCTTTTTGAGACTCCTGTAGGATTTTCCACACCTTCCTTCCTTCTCTAATTCCGTCATTTCTTTCTTTTTTAATTTTTGCCATAACATATTTTTTAACTTTTATTTGACAGACTGTGAGAGAGTGAGAAAGCTCCTCCTTCCGTTAGTTCACCCCACAAACAGCTGCTACGGCCAGAGCAATGCCGATCCAAAGCCAGGAGCCAGGTGCTTCTTCCTGGTCTCCCACGCCGGTGCAGGGGCCCAAACGCCTGGGCCATACTCCACTCACTGCCTTCCTGGGCAACAGCAGAGAGCTGGACAGGAAGAGGAGCAACCGGGACTAGAACCCAGTGCCCATATGGGATGCCAGCACCGCAGGTGGAGGATTAATCAAGTGAGCCACGGCGCCGGCCCTGTTCAAAACTTTTAAACTGTTTGTTTTAAGTAGGTATGGTTTATTGTGCACCTTCCGTCTGCTGGTTCTTTCTCCAACCCACAAGCTAGGAGCAGGAACCTCTTCTAGATCTCTTACAAGAGAGGCAGGGATCCAAGTACTTGAGCCACCACCAGTCACCTCCCAGGGTGTTCATTAGCAGGAAGTCAGATCAGAAGCACTGTAGCTGGGACTTGAACCTGACACTCCCTCCAATACGGTATTTCAAGCAGGAATTTAACTGGCACCACATACAGGTCCCAATTTAAAAACTAAATTCAATGTGAGATGAAACAGATACCAAAGGAAAACTGTTTCTTAGTCATCAATGAAGGTAATTTCAAACACCATAAGTATTACCCACTTCAGAGGAATTCTGAAAGAACAGGCTAGGTTAGAAACAAATGGATCAAGGCCAGCACTGTGGCTCACTTGGCTAAACCTCCGCCTGCAGTGCCAGCACCCCCAGTTCTAGTCCTGGTTGGGGTGCCGGATTCTGTCTCGGTTGCTCCTCTTCCAGTCCAGTTCTCTGCTGTGGCCCAGGAAGGCAGTGGAGGATGGCCCAAGTGCTTGGCCCCTGCACCCACATGGGAGACCAGGAGGAAGCACCTGGCTCCTGGCTTCCAATCAGCGCAGCACGCTGACCACAGCGGCCATTTGGGGGGTGAACCAATGGAAAAAAGGAAGACCTTTCTCTCTGTCTCTAACTCAGCCTGTCAAAAATAAATAAATAAATAAATAAATAATAAGAAAAAGAAACAAATGGATCAGTGTTCCTGATTTTTAAAAGCCTTTTCTAGCAAGTAAGAAATATTTCTGATGATTTTTTTTCCAGTAATTTTCAGTACCACCCAAACACATTATTCTACAAATTATTTGAGAAGAGACTCTATCACATTTCATTCCTTCCAATGCCAATAAAAAGAATACAATGAAATATTTGTTGAATGAACCAGTGGGATAATTAAATGAACGAGTTGAATGAGTTTCTATGAGAAAAAATAATCCCAGCACTTGTACAGACACACACACACACACAATTTATTTTTTGTGGAAAATGTTATCTGCTCACCTTTAGGTATAGCAAAACATCATTTGCCCCACAAATTTATAATTTTGACAAATTTGTATAAGGAGGGCAGATGTATATTTGCATTGAATGACTTCTATTTATTGAGATAATGGCATACATCATATAATTTATTGGTTAAAATGTGACATTTTATATTCATGTTGTTTATATCATGTTTATTTTATTAAATACTAACCAAATGTAACTATCACAGAAAAAATCTGAGATAGCCTAATTCTCAAGCTGATTCCTGTGTGGTGGGATTCTGTGTTTTTCTTTTCTTTTCTTTTTTGACAGGCAGAGTGGACAGTGAGAGAGAGAGACAGAGAGAAAGGTCTTCCTTTTTGCAGTTGGTTCACCCTCCAATGGTCGCCATGGCTGGCGCACCACACTGATCCGAAGGCAGGAGCCAGGTGCTTCTCCTGGTCTCCCATGGGGTGCAGGGCCCAAGCACTTGGGCCATCCTCCACTGCACTCCCGGGCCATAGCAGAGAGCTGGCCTGGAAGAGGGGCAACCGGGACAGAATCCTGCGCCCCGACCGGGACTAGAACCTGGTGTGCCAGCGCCGCAAGGCGGAGGATTAGCCTGTTGAGCCACGGCACCGGCCTAAGCGATTCTGTGTTTTTGCTAGTGTAAACGTTAATATATTTTCTAAGGTTTACACATTTTTGCAGGAATATATGTTATATTCAAAAAGAAAACAAAGCTCTTGAACTTTAAAATGTCTGTCATTGTGAAGCAATAAGAATAACTGATAAATAATAGCACTAATAAACAGCAAGAATGATCAGGTCTTTGGTTAGATTAATTTATTTTATTTGAAAGGCAGAATGATAGAGAAGAGAAAGAGATAGAGATAGATTTTGCATCCACTGTTTCACTCCCCAAAAGCCTGCATCAGCCAGGGCTGGCCCAGACCTAACCCAGGAGCCCACATGGATGGCAGGAGTCCAAATACTTGGGCCATCATCCTCTGCCTTCCCAAACTCATTACCAAGGAGCTGGATTGGAAGCAGAGGAGCCAGCACCTGAGTCAGCACTCCAATGAGGGATGCAGGCATGCCAGCAGTGGCTTCACTTGCTGCACTGAAATACTTGCCCTAAGAATAATCAGTTCTAACTGTATGTAATGAGATTGTTGGCCTTTAAGACGGCTTAAGCAGCTTTACTGAAAGCTTTTGTAAAACTTGTTAGAAATGTACAAAAAATTTAAAAATGTTGCCAACAACATAGCTACCTAAATAGTGTGAAAAGCATGAAGACTGCAGATTGATAGATCCTAAAATATCTTACATAACATTTGAGTCCTGGGGCAGAAATGAGGCCCAAAAGTTAAGATGTGGGTTAAGACATCCACATCCCATCTCAGAGTGCCAGCATTTGATGCCAACCTCTGGCTCCTGCCTTCAAGTTCCTGCTAACTCAGACCTGAGATGCAGCAATGATGGCTCAAGTAGTTGGGTCTCTGTCACCTGGATTGAGTTCCTGGCCCCTGGTGTCTGCATCAGCCCAGCCCCAACAATTGGGAACATTTAGGCAGAAAACCAGCTCTCAAATCTGTCCCTCAAATTTTTTTAGAGAGAGAGAGGAAAGTTCTGTTTTAAGAAAAAAAATGAAACAAAATAAAATTAAAAAAAAAAAAAGATTTGAAGCTTATTCCTAGTATTGGAAAATCAGCTCCCACTTGACTAAAAACTAATATTCAAGAATAGGTCATTTCCAATACCTTCTTTAGGAAAGTGCATGGAGCTATGTGGAGCCCCAAAAGGAGTGTTTGCTTTTTAATTTGTTTTCTTAACACAGTATCCCTATTTCATTATGTCCCTAAGACTCTTCAGATGTTTGAAGCTAATAAAATGAGTATAATAAATAAGATACTGCTCAGATTTCCAAGATAAAGTCTTGAAGCTAGATGACTTTAATAGATTGTCTCTAAATGAGGTCTCTGTCTCCACTTTCCATTCAAAGATTAAATAAATCAGCCAAAGGAATAGCTGTTAGCAAGACTTTCTGGATCAGATGTTCCATATTGAAAAGCAAATACATATCTCCAGGTTCTTCTGATTTGGAATTCAGTCTTTGGAAGACTTTACTGTTGCTGAAACTAATCAAAATGTAAGCTACATATACATCAGAGAAAGACTGCTGAACATGCCACATTTGTCCACATGGTACTGAAAATGCATCCGATTTCAAGTCACAGCAACCAAAAATATGTTTGGTGACATTGCTCATCCCTGCCCATAAATACCCCCCAAAAAGCAGTTTCGTGTTTCTTTATTTTTTTCCTGCCTTAAACTTTTTTTTCTCCTCCTCAACTTTAGTTAAACTTTATCTAATTCAGTGTTTCTTTATTTTTTTCCTGCCTTAGACTTTTTTTTCTCCTCCTCAACTTTAGTTAAACTTTATCTAATTCCTCTTGGAGAAGTTTCCCATGCACTAGTCAGACAGCAGTTCACTCTCAAGGACTGGAGCCAAAGTTTGAATGCCTACACAGGAATCTCAATGTATTCTACATTCCCCATTTTCTTCTCAAGGTGGGGGAAAAAAGATAAATTGAAGCACTAACCAATTAGCAAGATCCTATGCCCAAGGAAGAAAAGAAGTTGAAGAAATACTAAACCTTTCCCAATTTCTGAAGAAACCAAGGAAACCTGCCCACAGCAAAATAGAAATAAGAAAAAGCCCCACCAGTGGGGACAAAACCTGTGAAACAAACTTCAGACAAAGTTATACCTCTACGAAGGGTCTAATACTCTGCAAACAGATCTTTATTTTTAAATACCTTTTTTAGGCGGCATCCTAGAAGTGGCCTGTCCGGGTGTCTGTGTGGCTGGCTGGCTCAAGGAGGACTTCAGGTGAGGGGGAACAAATGCTTCAGGTTGGAGCTAGCACGTCCACACGCTTCTGCCTGCCACTGAAAGTGCTCCCCTGGTGCCATTTCACAGTCTGAAACATAAGAAGGTACTAATTTCCTCACCATTAAATTTTCATGCATGTTTAGTTTGCCATTTAGAGATGGAGTACTCGGGTCAAAAGGGTTGAATTTGGGGGCTCATATTTGAAATAAAACTAAACTGATCATGAATGTCCCATTTAGACCAAATCTGGTTTCATCCCACTCCGTGTGAGCGTGCCTGCCTCATTTTCAGTGCCTTCCAGGTCAGTTTTTTTCTCATTGCCTGTGCTCAGGGCAGTGCAAGGGAGTATACCTTTTAGAAAGGTGAGAGAAATCAACCACTAGGTATACTTTGTAAATTAAATAAGTAAAGAAGCTACTCCTACACCTGGAGTTCAGGTTTTAGCAACAAAGCAATAGGGCCTTTAATATAGCAATCAATCCAATGTGGGGAAACCTGGAGATGTTGTATTCAGTTTCTCAACTCTTCTAAAAATAAAACTTGCTAGTAGAGGATGTTGCTATTTTTCTGGAGAAAATGAGCTTTTTCTTTCTTTAGCAAAATTTCTCATAGGAAGGTAGTAATCTTTGCTTTAGAATGAAAAGCAAAAATGATTTCCAACCTAGAAAAGAAATAAAGGGACAAAAAGCACAGAAATGTAATGTTGCAAAAGAAGCTGCCTTTTTGAGAGTGAGTACACTGGCATTCTCTGGTTACTTCAGTGATAACAGGCATGGCTGCACTGACCTTGGCAAGAGGAAGCAATGTTTTGAAATGGATACTGGTAGCACATTTACACTGGAGTGGCTTCTGGCTCCACAAATTGATGTGTGCACATACCTAACCCATCAAGAATGGGCAGATTAGTACATAGATTTTAGCCAAAGAAGTAGGTAGCACACTCAAAACAAATGGCTCAAAGTAAACCCCCGTAAAGGTGATGCTCACTTAGTTTTTCTCTTTTCCTGGCATGGAATCTTAACTGAAATAGTAAAATAGGACATAACTGATGTGAATACTTATATTAAAAATTACCCAGAGTAGCTCATTAACTTGGAAATTTATAAAGAGATAAAGTTCTGTCACACTTTATTGAACTTGGAATCTATAGTGATGGCAATGTGCAATTTGACTTACATTAACTTAAATATAAAATAAAAAATCCAAACACGTTTCTGAAAGAAACCCATAACAAATTTATGAATACATTAACAAAACTGGTCTGTAAACTTCACATCCACAAAATTACAAAAAAATACTAAAAAATAATTAGAAACCATAGAAGAAAAATTAATTACTTGGCTATTTTAAAATACTATTCATTAAAAGATGTTTTAAACATAGTTGGATATTTATAATTATTATATATTGTATATTGTAATATACAATTATAAAAATATTTACAATTCAATGAGCACCTTATAGGATTAGTGTGAAAAATAAAAAATTTCTCTGTATCAAGAAGAAAGGGACAAGATCCCAATGGGAGAAAATGAAAAAAGGTTTGAATAGGTATTTCATATGTGAGGATATAAAATGAACTGTAACTCAAACAAAAATGAGCAAAAACACGGACAGTAATTTGATAGAAGAAAACATGTAACCAATAAATGTGAAGAAAGGGGTCCAATCTCACCTAAGCAAAAAAAGATCATAAGGGGCCAGTGCCGTGGCACAGTAGGTTAATCCTACACCTGCAGCAGGCGCTGGTTCTAGTCTCAGCTGTTCCTCTTCCAATCCAGCTCTCTGCTGTGGCCTGGGAAGGCAATGGAAGATGGCCCAAGTCCTTGGGCTCCTGCACCCACATGAGAGACTGGGAAGAGGCACCTGGCTCCTGGCTTTGGATCAACACAGCTCCAGCAGTTGCGGCCATTTGGGGAGTGAATCAATGAATGGAAGACTTTTCTCTCTGTCTCTCCCTCTCACTAGCTGTAACTCTACCGCTCAAATAAATAAATAGAAAATCTTTAAAAAAATGATCATAAAACTATACAGGGAGGGATAACAATTTTTACCTGGTTGATCAGCAAAATTAAGTGTGACAATACCAAACACCAAATACTCACCAGATATGGCTCACAGGAGTAAGAATTAGCTCAATACTTTGGAAAAAAACACACCAATATTCTGCAGAGTTCAACTTTTGCTAAACTATGATTCAGCAAATTTATAAGACCAGAAACAAGAAAATTGTTGTATATGATCAACCAGAGACAAATACTATTTGTACTAGTAGCACTGTGAATAATAGGATCACAATAGCAAAAATACCAAAACATGATCATTAAAATATAAATTATTAAATTGTAATAAATATGTAAGTCATGGAATATAATAATTTTAGAATGTTCACAAAGTAGGATGTTGCATAACAGTAAAAATGAATAAATTGATGGACAGATTCTAAAAATTCATACATAAATTCAAATTAGTTAGAAGAGCCAGCCTTGACACAGGAGAAAATAGCTGAATGACTTACATTACCTAAGTTTGAGACTACACTAAAAAACTACAATAATCAAGACAGTGTAAGGAAAAAAGGAAAGAATGAAGACAGGGAATGAAAGCGTGAAAAATAATTTTGAAAATTAGGTGGAAAAAACCCACCGACATGCAATAGCATGGATAAAATTTAAGTTCTTTAGGCAAAATCAAAAGGCACATTCAGCACTATTGCATTTATATGGCACTCTAGAGAAGGCAAAACTATGGAGACAGAACACATATCAGCGGTTACCAGAAACTGAATGAATGAAAACAGGAGTGAGGGGATGTGGCAAGGAAACTGGAACTATTCTATAGCATGTCTGTAATTGTTGTTTCACAGTTGTAGGTTTGTCAAACTACAAAGAGCTGGATGCTTAAATTTACTATGTAAGAGCTATACCACAATAAATTTATCTCCAAAAAGATAAATTAGAAAGCTGACACACTTCCTAGGTTTATCTAGGGCAGAGTTATTTCTCTGTCTATATTAAACTTTTTAAAAAACTGACAACATAAAAAGAAATTTTTACATGTTTTTGCCCAATTTCTTACTTCTCTTAAAATGATTTGACAACATAGTGTCTGTAGTCTTACATGTCAATAAACTTTGTGGCTAAATAACCAGCTATTTTCTCTGTGGGCATGTAATCAATTCCTACCTGATGGTTTTACTGTTTTGGGTATATCATCTGTCTGATCCCTAGAGATATTTGAATTTAAGCCCTCACATTAAATCTATATCAACTAATGCCTTTATGAATATGATCAGTTCCCTAGCCATGAATAAATTTGTTTATAGGAATAGAACAATCAAATATGTAGTAATAAGAGAACCAGGGACATACGGACTGCTGGGGTTCTATGCCATGTAGTTAATATACAGCTCGTAAGAATCTGGTGGAGAGGATATGCAACTTAAGACTAATGTATACGAAATTAGAGCTGAGCATTTGCTCTTACTTAACAAGACAAAAATGTCATGGAAGCCTTAATCACCAAAATCTATTGGGAACAGATTGTAAGCACATTTTAGTTCTGATAGTAAGAACAATGCTTCATACATAGTAAATGGCCCACAGTCATTAATTGAAGGGAAAATGAAGGTGACCAAACGATGAAAGATCCAACTGTACTCAGGAATAGAAGGATTCCAGTGCTCCACTACTGCCATCCTGAAAATCTCAATAATTTTTAAACAGGGGAAACTACATATTCAATTTGCACTAAGTTCTAAAAATTACGAGGTGATACTAAATCCAGGAGTTTTCAGAGCCACCATTGAGTGATGTCCCCTAGTGAAGGACAGTGAAAAATACTCTTTTTTTACATGGTGTGGCCATCTGGTTTAGTCATATGGGCCTGGGTGACAGAGTGAAGGACAATTTCAAGTTCTAATACTTAACTGGGAACTGGAGTGTGTTGACAAACCATAGCAACATCAGATAGACCAAATTAGAGGTCAGCAATCAGATTCCATAGCTAATTTTGAGTAGATAAATCAGCCCCTGAGGGAAAAAAAAAAAAAGCAAGAATCAAAAATAGTACCTACAAGCTAATATTTATAATAACTAATAGTACCTACAACTTCCCCCTCAAAATTTTGAAACCCATGCATATGAGAAGTCTTAAAAATTCACGAAAATATGCATGGATTTCAATTTTTTGCACCAAAATAAACTTACCTTTTACTTTTTTTAAGGTTTATTTTATTTATTTGAAAGAGTTACAGAGAGAGGTAGACAGAGAGACAGAGGAGGTCTTCCATCCACTGGCTCACTCCTAAAATGGCTACAAAGACAGGAGTTGGGCCAATCCGAAGCCAGGAGCCAGGAGCTTCTTCCAGGTCTCCCAAGTGGGTGCATCATCCACTGCTTTCTCAGGCACATTAGCAAGGAGTTGGATAGGAAGCGGAGCAGCCAGAATCCTACTGCTTCCCCTATGGAATGCCAGAGCTGCAGGCTGGGGCTTTAACTCCCTGTACCACAGCGCTGGCCCCAAAAATAAACTTACCTTTTAGTTCAATTTTTCCATGAAGCTTTAGAACTACCCTCATATTATTACATCATGATAGACTTCCATTAATCTGTAAGATTGTTATTACACATTATCAATAAAAATAAGTCTCAAAGACATTGCCATACACATAGCATGTGGTTTTTATGTGCCAGGCACCATGTGAAGCATTTATTTATTTTCTTTAAATCAACAACATCAGAAATACTTTTTACTGATTCAAGTTGGGACTAATTTTGGTAGTTGGAGGAAAGGAATGGATATTGCCTAAAGAATTAAGAAAGATGAACATAAATAAAAGTTATGGCCATTTAAAAATGCAGATAATGGGGGCCGGCACTGTGGTGCAACAGGTTAAAGCCCAGGCCTGAAGCGCTGGCATCCCATATGGGCGCCGGTTCTAGTCCCAGCTGCTCCTCTTCCAATCCATCTCTCTGCTATGGCCTGGGAATGTGATAGAAGATGGCCCAAGTGCTTGAGCCCCTGCACCCACATGGGAGACCTGGAAGAAGCTCCTGGCTCCTGGCTTCGGGTCGGGGTAGCTCCAGCCGTTGCAGCCATCTGGGGAGTTATCCAGCAGACGGACGACCTCTCTCTCTGTCTCTACCTCTCTCTGTAACTCTGTCTTTCAAATAAATAAAATAAATCTTTTAAAAAAATATAAATAATGGTAAATAAAATTACATTTGAAGGCAACTTGGGCATGACATGCAATTTTAAAATAAATACCTTTATGCTCCTTGTTTAACTAAGAAAGGATAACATTAGTGCTATAGTTCCTTTAATTTATTCTTCCATGTATTAGGTAAGAAAGTTTATTTTAATAACAAATGTCAGAATCTGGCATTGTGGCACAGCAGGTTAAAGCCACCACTTGCAATGCTGCTACCCCATACCAGAGTGCCAATTTAGGTTCCAGCTACACTGCTATCAGTGCAGCTTCGTGCTGATAGATCTGTGAAGGCTGTTTCAGTCTGGGCTGTAGTATCAACAATGGGCACTGAGAGAGGTAGAGAACTTTTGGAATTAGAGCATCCAAAGCCAGCCAATGAATTGGAAGAGCAGTTGTAGGAGAAAGCAAAGGAAAGGAGCATTCAAAAGTTATTCCCAGGCCTCTAGGTTTCACTTTCTCATGGAATGAAGAGATTAGAGAGTATAGGCAGTGATGGATGATGAATATGTAAGAAAAAAAAAGTCTTCTAGATAAAAAAAAAAAATAAAACAGTAATAGTACAGACAGGGACTGGTATAGTGTGGGCAGGTGATGGGGGAAGACAGAAGGTATATAGTTTTATTTTTCTTTTTAATTTCTTTCTTTCTTTATTTGAGAAGTAGAGAGGTGGGGGCCTTCCATATGTTGATTCACTCCCCAAATGCCCACAATGTCCAGGGCTGGAGCCAGGAGTGCTATTCATATCTCTTACATGGGTGGCAGGAATCTAATTACTTGAGCCGTCACCACTGCCTCCTAGGGTATGCATAGGCAGAAGTTGGAGTTAGGAGGTGGGAATGAAGCCCAGGTACTCCAATATGGGATACACCCATCTGAATTCTTAGGCTACATACTTGCCACTGAGAAGGTACATGTTTTAAACAGGGCACCAGTAAAAGACCCTCTAAGTTGCATTTTATTGAGATCTAAATGTGGTCTCTAGAATCGAGAGCTGGGAGTCAGGTTGGAGGAAGAAGTCATGAACATTACCTACACTACTTCAGAAGAACACTGACAATTACCATATTCTAGAAGGTTTCCCTCAGACTCCACCTTAAAATGCAGCAGGCAGCTGCTTGTGTGCTATGCTATTTTATTTACCCAAACAAAACAAAACACAGTCAGCAATTCCTATTACTGGAATTCTCATTCTATTCTATTTTTCTAGTTCTGAGGAAATTTGCACAGAATCAACCACATCCAAAAATATGACTTGAACGACTTAGAACACAAGAGAATTTCACCATCCAATTTCTAGGAATTGTTTGGTAAAATTGCTTGTCAATTTACCTTCAGGCAAACTGTGGAGACACATGCCTGACTTACCCACCAGATGCTGGGTAAAAAACAGACTCTTTTTTTCTGTAGTGGGATATATTAGTGGATTTCTTGGTGGTCTTTGGAAAATGCCTTCTAATGTATAATGAATTGGTCTTCTATACTGACACAAGAAGACTTAGTAGGAGTTGAACGTTCATGACCAGCTGCATAAAGATTAAAAATGAACAACTCAGAGGAATAGTTTTCTAACTGTGAATCCATGAGGAGATGCTACATCAAAAACACATTGTGGCCTTGAAGAAAACCTTCTGACTGGGCATAGAAATAAGGCAGAACCGTGGAGAGTGTCATTCTTCTTGGGTTATCAGGGGAAGGATGTGCTTATAGAGATGGGAGAGGCTTCAGGAAATGAACAAAGGTCCAGCACTGAGAACAAAGGGAACTTTCTGTTCTGTTCTCTTTACCAGGCCATTGGAATAGGCTTTTGAAATGAGAAACTAATGAGCATTGTAATATCATGGCCCCGTGAAATCGCTGAACTTTGGAAAACAAACATAGTCTGACACTGGTGAGTAGCCAACATCAGAAATGATCCAGACCTAAGGAATTTTGAAAACCTCAGACACTGCTAACATTTTTGCCATATTCCTGCTAACACTATTGCCATATTCCTTCTCATTAGTTGATTGTGAAGAAAAACAAAGCTCAATAAAAGCTACAAACTTCTTTAGGGCAAGGTTTCTTAATCTCAGCATTATTAACATTTCAGACTCAATCATTCTTTTTGTGGGGGCTATCTTCTAAATTGCAGAATTTTAGCAGCTTCTCCTACCTCTGCCCACTGGGTGCCAATTGTCCTCCACCTCCAGTTGCAATAACCAAAATTGTCTCCAAACATTGCCAAATGTTCCTTAGGGAATAAAATCATCAACAACTGAGAACCTCTGCCCCACGCTGACTCATTACTATATACCATAGAATCAAAGAGCCCCATATTACTGAATTTTTTAGCAGTAAAAAAATTAAAACACAGAAAAGAGCTTTGACAGAAGAATATAAAGTATTAGCCCCAACCTGTGTTATTTTACATTATTTTATTTTATGCTTCACTGCTGTTCAATAAAATTTACAACAGGCCATTGTTTGGGGCTAAACTCCCACACACATCAGGGTTACAAAATGATATCACTCATGCTGAAATTTTACATCTTCAAGCTGAAACTAAACTATTTATCTGACCATCTGAGAAACCAGAATTGCCAACTTTTCCAAGCAGGCCAGCTTCAACCAGCATGATAATGAAGGTTTCTTTACCCTAACCCTTACACACAAAAAAAGGTAACCCGAAGTAACCTGATGGTAACCCATCTCTTATTTTTCTATTGTTCTGTCTCCTAGTCTTCAAAGAAAAGTAACTTCGACATGATCAATCCATGTTTTGTTCCTTCGTTGTTGCTTTCTTCAGCCTTTCTAAGTCTACAAAACCAATCTCTTCTACTACCCATCAGAACACTACTCTTACTGCTATTGGATGAGGTAGGTCCACTACCCAATGTACCCACACCCAATCTGTGATGTCGGTCTTTTGAAAAGAGAAAGATGGTACTACCTGCCCGTAGGGGGGCGGTAGATTCAAATCTACCTCCTTGATTAGGGGTCTGGGTAAAGTTTTACTGTAGGGTAGAGCTGATATGCAGAAATGCTGACAAGGCAAGTTCTGATTGGAGGGGTTTAGAATCAGACCGGTAGGGTAAGATGGACTTTTAATTCTGGATTTCCTTGTTCAACAGACCTCTCCCATCTGAAAGGGCTCCAATTTGTTTAAATTTTATGGTTCCAACATTTAAATTTTTCATCTTCTGCACATGCCCAGGTTGCATGATATGCAGTTCTCTCTGAGTTCCCTCTGCATATTTATGTCCCTAAAAAGCAGGGACTTAAATAGGTGACCAAACCCAATGTTCAAGCATAAGATGTAGGAACTTTCAGGGAAATCATGGGAAAATGCAAGATAAATCTTTGAGTTTGGAGCATCAGGTGCAAACCCAGTAAAGTGGGCATTCCAATATCATTACTTTATGGAATAAAGTATTGCCTGATACTACTGTAGAAAGTAAAGCCAATTAGGATCTTTAAAGTAAGTTGCTGTAATTTCATCATTTGACATTGCTATTTGTATAATAAAATTTTAGAAAACGAGTTTTCCAGGCTGCCTCAATTTTAATAATTTTACATTCTTAGAATGGTTCAAATCCAAACAATTGAGAAATGTTCCCAATATGTACAAGTTTCTTGACAATATGTACTTAGGCTCCTTTAAGCCAATGCATGCTCTGATCAAGAAGCTTTACTTGACAACAGTAGAAGCTTGAACTTCGTTCTGTTGACTGGACAGACAGAAGGAATCTAGTGATCCCTAGCATGGAAAGTCACTTCAATCCCATTGTGGATCCTGGATTCACTTTTCTTACTTTTATGTCAAGAGTAACTGGTAAATTTTCCCATATTAATAAAAGGGGGAGTGTGAGCCATTCTATTTCATGAAACTGATAGGTATAACAATGATAGAAGCAATATGCTGTCCTTAGGTGGTGAGTGCACGTGTGCTACAAGTGTTCTAGGGCAAGCATTCAGTGAGATGACATCACAGTGTCTGTTATTATATCAGAGCTGGCTGTGATAGACTCTGTTTAATGATGGTTTCCTCTGTCTCAGAATTCCAACTTGCCGTTACCCTTCACAGTACTAATCTGTCTCATAGTTCCTCTCTGTACTTAATTTATTGTTTACATTTATTTATTTGAAAGGCAGAGAAAGAGCCAGAGATTTCCCATCCACTGGGTCACTCCCCCAAATTCCTGCAATATCTAGGGCTGGGAACTCAGTTCAGGTTTCCCATGTGAATGACAAGGACCCAAGTTCTTGAAACATTATTTGCTGACTCCCAGGATGTACATAGTAGGGAGCTGAGTGGCTCCTCTCAAACCCAGGCACTCTGATGTGAGATGCAGATAGCGTCATAACCATTACACCAAGTGTTTAAATGCCTATTCCACTGCTGCCTGCCTAATTATCAGGATTACCCAAATGAAATCATAAGGAAAGATAATTTGATTATCTTACTTCATCATTCATAATAATAATAATAACATGTGTTAATGTGATTTATAAGAATTATATAGCACTTAGTTCTCATTTATTCCTGGCACAAAGATCTTAAAACCCTGGAGATTTCCTAGGGGTGGCATACTTAAAAGAAGCATTTTTTTTTTAAAGAGACTTATTTATTTATTTGAAAGGCAGAGTTAGAGAGACTGAGGCAGAGAGAGAGCGAGAGAGGTCTTCCATCTGCTGGTTCACTCCCCAGATGGCCACAATAGCCAGAGCTGGGCCAATCTGAAGTCAGGATCCGAGAGCTTCTTCTGGGTCAAACTGGTACTCGTATGAGATGCCAGCACTATAGGCAACGGCTTAGCCTCTGAGTCACAATGCTGGCTGCAATGAAGTGACTTTTGGAAAGCTCCAAAGGATAGGGAAGCTGGTCACCAGGGAAACCAATTAGTTATTGAAAAACCAGAGTCTTAAGCTCCACCCCTCAACCTTGGAAGTGGGTTAGGGCTAGATTTGAGTTAATCACCAGAGGCCAATGACTAAATTAATGTTTATGTAACAAAGCCTCTACCCAAACCCAAAAGGACAACGTTAAGGGAGCTTCCCTACTGAGGAACACACCAAAGTAGAAAGAGGCTCTGTGCCCCCAAGAGAACATGGAAACTCCATGCCTCTTCCCCTATCTTGCCCTGTGCATCACTTCCATCTGACTGTTCCTGGGTTGTACTTTCACTTTTATAATAAACCAGTAATCGAATAAGTACGCTGTTTTCCTGAGTTATATGAGCTATTCTAACAAATTATCAAATCTGAGGAGGTAGTGGGAACCTATCGTTTATAGTTAACCAATCCACAGCACAGGTGACAACTTACACTTGCTTTTGCTGTCTAAGTGGGAGCAATTTAATGGGACTGATTCTTAATCCGTGAGATGTGAGGTGTCTCCAGATAGTGTCAGGAATGAACTAAATTATCAGACACTCAGTAGATGTCTGTCAAACTTAATTGAATCACTGTGAGGAAAAAAAACTCACATATTTGACTAGAAGTATTGAGTTGTAGTGGTAGTGGAGGAAATAGGTTTTTCTTTAATTGGTGCAGAGAAGTGTTGTTTTTTCAGATATGGAGCGATATTATGTATCACGTACCAGTCAAGAAGTATTACTTGTATTAACTGGCTTATTTCTCACCTCAAAAACTGGTTGGAATAATCAGTAAACTCACTTTATGGAAGAAGAATATAGATGTCAAAGTGACAGACCTTGGGTTTGGAACCAGATAGTCTTGACTTTACCCAACCTGTTCTTAAAATATCTGTTATTTGGTTCCCATGGGTCAAGTGCCTGCCATGACCCAAACTGGGCAGTCCCTGGGATGGATAAAGCTTGATATCTGTTGCAAGAAAACTATGTTTGATCAAACAAAGCAGCCATAAAACAAGGCAATAAAGGCTACCTTAGATGTTAAATGAATAACTGGTTAACAAAAGTATATCTTCTTTTTAAAATTTATTTTATGCATTTGAAAGATAGACTGACCAAGAGAGAGGGAGAGACAGACAAAGATCTTCCAGTCACTGATTTGCTCCCCAAATGGCCACAATGGCAGGGCTGGCTAGGTGGAAGTCAGGAGCCTGGAACTCCATCCTGGTCTCCCACATGGCTGGCAGGGTCCCAAGTACTTGGGCCATCTTCCACTGATTTCTCAAAGAAATTAACAGAGAGCTGGATCAGCAGAGAAGTCAGAATTTGAACAAGCACCTATATGGGATGCCAATGTCATGGGTAGCAGTGACTTAACCAGCTGTGCCACTATGCAAGCCTCCAAAATATATTTATGTATCATAAAAGAGAAAGAAAATAGAAAAAGTAGGGGCCAAGCTTTCACTTAAGAAAGACAGAATATAATTATCCCTGGTTTTGCTGAGTAAACTGAGTGAGAATAATACCATTCATTCTTTCAAATGTTAACATGCTCAATATTAAAAATCTGTTTTTAAAATCAACTCCCAGTGATTGCAGTATACTTTAAAGCCCATTTTATTTTTCTTTTTACTTATCTTTTTTTTTGCAGAATGGTTTCTGTGAACAAAAACAACCTTCTGCTTCTAAAATACCTCTTTTCTTTGCTTTTTCCCATAGAAGAGAGCTTTTCCAACCTTAAATAGCTGCATAAAATCTAGTCCCTTGAAAATCAGTCTCTCTGGAATTTAATGTTAGAGTTCATTTCCTTCATTGGCAATCTTTTTTCTACTAGCTGAATGCTTAAATAAATTATAATAATAACTTGCAATTAATATATTTTCAGAACAGCACTGCTGCATTTTTCTGTTTTAATGCTTTTTTTTTTTTTTTTTTTTTTTTTTTTTTTTTTTTTTTTTAGAATTTGTAAGCCTCTTCAATCTTAACTCTTTGATTTTTTGCAGGATTATTTTCTTCTATTACATCTTTAGTATTTGTCCTGTTTGTATTATGTCTCTTGGTTCCTTAGTACTTAATGTTTCTTGATTTAGCTCCTATCCGTATTCTCTGCCCTCTACATCCATTACCATTCCTTTCTAGCTGCTTGTCCTTTTCCTTTTTGTCCTAGGGAAAGCTTGATCTCCATGTGTTGTCTGCAGTACCAGATTCTTTGAGGTTTATTGCTTTCGTATTGTTCTACTTCCTAGCTACCCCTCACCACCCGTCCTGTCTCTATTTCCTTCTCACCTGGTGAGCTTTCTTCTTGGCTCTTTCTCTCTTAGTGGCTTTGGGCTCCTGTTTCCTGAGTTCTTGTCTTATTACATGCTACTCATTTCTGTAGGCCTCATTGATGCCTTGTTCTGTTTATCCCTGGACAAGACATATGTTCAGATTTGGTGTTTTCAAATAGGTAGAGTGTGTATGGAGGATGCTTTTAGAGGCAACACACGGTTGGTGTTGATTCCCCTCAAAACTTGCCTTTTTTTTTTTTTTTAAAGAGATAGCATCTTTGAGAAAACTGCCCAATAAGTTAATATTTGATGTGGAATTGTGAGGTACTGTATCCTGAGAGATATAATTCACAAATTAAAGTGTCCTACTACTTAGCAGAATCATTAGTACTTTGTAGATTATATGAAGGTACTTTAGCAAATTTATGGAAAATAAAATTGGAAAATAAGTTTATTTTAGTTTAAAATACTTTTGAAATCTGTGCATTTCAAGGGGTCTTCAAAAAGTCTGTGGGAATCTGCATTACTATAATACTATGCTTTTATTTCAAAAGTATTTTGCACAAAATAAAACTTACGCTTTAATTCCATTTTTCCTCAAATAATCCTTGTATTTTCCCTATAATAATTTTTACATGCAGATTGTAATTTTTCAGGATTTCTAACATTCCAGTTCAGTAGAGCTATCTCAAGGAAAAGCTTAGAAATTATGGAAAATTTGGCCGGCGCCGCGGCTCAATAGGCTAATCCTCCGCCTTGCGGCGCCGGCACACCGGGTTCTAGTCCCGGTCGGGGCACCGATCCTATCCCGGTTGCCCCTCTTCCAGGCCAACTCTCTGCTGTGGCCAGGGAGTGCAGTGGAGGATGGCCCAAGTGCTTGGGCCCTGCACCCCATGGGAGACCAGGAGAAGCACCTGGCTCCTGCCATCGGACCAGCGCGGTGCGCCGGCCGCAGCGCGCCTACCGTGGCGGCCATTGGAGGGTGAACCAACGGCAAAAGGAAGACCTTTCTCTCTCTCTCTCTCTCTCTCTCTCTCTCTCACTGTCCACTCTGCCTGTCAAAAATTAAAAAAAAAAAAAAGAAATTATGGAAAATTTAAAAAGGCATTATTTACTTGTTTCCCAGCTATAGATGTGAGAATAAGAGTTTATCAGACATTGGGAAACATAAATAAATTTGGATTCTACAATGCATTTTTTATTGTTCATTTAACAAAAAAGTATTTAGAATTTTAATTTTAATTTGAAAATTTTATTTACAAAATATTTTAAAAATTTTAAATTAAAGCCCGGCGCCATGGCTCAATAGGCTAATCCTCCACCTACGGCGCTGGCACCCCAGGTTCTAGTCCCGGTCGGGGCGTCTGATTCTGTCCTGGTTTCTCCTCTTCCAGTCCAGCTTTCTGCTGTGGCCCAGGAGTGCAGTGGAGGATGGCCCAGGTCCTTGGGCCCTGCACCCCCATGGGAGACCAGGAGAAGCACCTGGCTCCTGGCTTCAGATCAGTGCAGTGCACCAGCCGCAGCACGCTGGCCACAGCAGCCATTTGGGGGTGAACCAACGGAAGGAAGACCTTTCTCTCTGTCTCTCTCTCTCTCACTGTCCACTCTGCCTGTCCAAAAAAAATTTTAAATTATAAATTTATTTATAAAATTAAAATGCCATTAAAGAAAATGTGGATGATGCATAAAGAGAGAAAGAAAAAATACCCATATTCTTACTCTCAAAACATGACTACCACCATTAACATTCTGTAGGTTTCTTTTCTTTTTCTTTATGTATATAGTTTTAATGTATAGTTTTAATTTATAGCCTTATGGGGAGGGGTATATATGTATGTGTATATATAAAGAATGTTTCAGGATCCTACTTTCTTAGTAAAAATTGTATTAAATGAACCTTAAGTTATAATTAAACATATTTTTAATGCTATCTTAAGTTGTAACAGAATGATGTACCATGGCTACTTATACAGATTCTAATGACTCACCATTAAAGAAATCCCACAATACATATTTGTAATCACTTTATATAAGTTCTAAAATTTGTCTTGTTGAATCAAAGGGCATAAACATCTAAAATTTCTTCTTATATGAATATGTTGTATATAGCTTTATAAAAATGTTGAGCCATTTTAGACTAATCAGCAAAACAAAAATATGCTAATATTTCACTTGTTATATTTTTTGGTTAGGTTAATTTTTTTTCTTTTTACTTTGACTCTTAATAAGAGATTTTTTAAAAAACCATATATTTACCATTTATTGCATTTCTAAATATTGCATTTCTCCTTTGGGAAAAATACAAAGACTATTCCAGTGTGCCTTTAAAAGATAGATATCCAAAAACAAAAAGAAAAGATCTGTCTTATCAGGGAAATTTTGAAAGGTTAAAATCATTGCAAAGAAAAGTAGAATTCCTGATTCTCAAGAACTTTTGTTTTCATTTCTCATACTCCACATGTATGAGAACATGTGTTACCACATGTAACCACTATATTCTAAATGATCCAACCTATCTATAGTTTCTCATACAAACTATATACTTTCAATCCCTTGACTTTGTACATAATGTTTCCTAGTCTGCAATGTTCTTTCCCTTCCCCTGTAAACACACACACACACACACACACACACCCCTCTGTAACCTTGTGCAGGTTACAATAGCTGGTTTTTACCTCTTTCACATCATATAACACAGCATCTAACATGTGCATAATAATTGTTAATATTCCCATTAGACTTTCCCACTAGTCCATAGCTTCCTTAAGAGCACAGACAATGCATCTCTGGGTCCCATGTCCTTTATCACAGTGATTAGAAGAATGCAGAAGCTCAAAAAATGGTTATTTGAATATGGATGGCATTGAATGATAAAAAGTTGCCTTCCAAGCACCTGGAACTTAGTGTCCTCAGTTATTGCCATAATTTTGAGGTATAACATCTTTTAGTACAAAGACTACGAGGTTCAGAGTCAGCCAGTCCTACATTCAGACTCCCAGCTCTGCCATTAACAAGCTCTATGTCCTTGGAACAATTTTCAATATATTTGAAACTCCATTGAAATAAATAGTGAACATAAAGCATATCCTATAGGATTGTTTTTAATATTAATGAAGTAATGAATATATGTAAAGAATCAGGTACAGTAGAGGCTCAATAACGGGGGACTTTTTCTAATTATTGGTAACTAGTAAGACTTTTTCCATTATAATAAATATTAAAAAATTTAAAGAATATGATTCTTATGCAATTTTCTCTCTTCATCAAGGCCAATGGATAAGGCCAATGGTCACATTTTTTCAGTGTTGACAAGAATATTTCTTTTAAGTAAACCTTAGGGAAGAAAATATATAATCACAGGGAAAAGCAAGAGAAAGAAAATTCTCTGTAAAATGACACATGGTCTAATCATCTGTTCCTTAATTCTTTTGTTTGTTCCATTAATATTGCTGAAGGTATTTAGGGACCCAAAATTACTATAAATAAAAGTACTACTTTCCCTGATGGCAGGAAAAAAGAACATTTGGAACATGCTCTACTTTCCATTTCTAAAAATATATTCACTGGGGCCACACTGAAGAAGTATGTGAAATCTTCCCAGTGGAAAATCAGATTTAAACTGGTGGTATCTTCAATATGAAGGCATGCTCACACACATGCCCACCCACAAGCACATGCACATACATCCATGCACATACAAGGAGAAGCCCTCTGACACTTGCCTTTTCTATTTATCACACAGCCATGATTTGAACATGCCTCCTGTGTGCATTCCTTGAGGCTAAAAGCAATTTTGCATCCATCTGCCAACCAGATGAACCGAGGGGGGGGAGGAGTCACAAATATTACAAATGAGAAAGACACAAGGACTTGTATGGAATATGTTTTACAACGTGTCTGCACATCTACTTCTACCCTGAATCTCACTCAGTGCTATTAAGTCCAAATGCTACAATTCTCACTTCAGAGGAGAGCTTAGTCAGTCTCTCCAGCATGTTATGGTCCCAGGGCTCATTCCATGCAATTGTGCATGATTAATGATAGCATGTGCACATCCCGTGGACAGTGATGGGACATGCTCAGTAGGTAACTATTTCATTATAACTTTTCCAACACTCTCTAAGCATTCACCACCCATCGCCACACCCTTCCCAAGAATGGGTAAAGCTGTTGCCCCAAGTAAGACTCCTGGGATTCTGAGAAACACCTAAGTTGTTTTTCTATTTTACAGGTTTCTGGTATCCAAAATATGAAGAAATGTACCATGGAGTTTCATAACTGAGAGTACCTTTTAAGCTTTTACATCTAGTAAAAGAATGTTTTTAAATACAATATATATGGTGATATTTACAAGGTAACTAACTACAGGATCTGTTCTTTAAAAAAAAAAAATGCTACAAAGTGTAATCCAGGAATGCAACAGAAGTTTAAAATTCATGCTGCTATTCCTCTTCCAAATCTGTGAATCATATTTTTCCTGAGTGTACAGCCTTACATGGAAATAACATTGAAATATAAATTTCAAGTTATTTGAAATGTAAACTCTTTGTGTGACAGCCTTATTCTCACCCACTCTTATTCTGGCTGTGGTGCTTGCTGCCATGCCTCTATGGCAAGGAAACCATAAGCAAGTAGTGAAGGAAAAACAGAGCAAGACTTGTCCTAAAAAAAGGTGGGAAAGAGAAGCTAAGAGAAATCAAATGAGGCCACTGTGTAGAATCTACTTACGGGTTGAACAAAGAGGAATTTCTCTCCACAACTCCCTAGCAACTCATTCACTGTCGCCAACGAAGCCTTGACCCCCTACTTAGGTAAGCAGAGTCCTGCTGGTGAACTGGGATGGGAGTCTTGACAATCAAGACAATGAATTAGCAGGATGTGACTAGAATAATGTTCCCCAGACTTCTCTGCTGAAAGTAGGCTATTCCTCCTGCAAAGAAGCATCAAGAGTTTTTAACTTTTAAAACTAGGGCTATTTTTTTATGAAGTATTTACATGGCACCAGTGAATGCTGAACCATTACGATTGCAAGAGAAATAAACAATAAGAGTCAAAGTGATTACAATGACAGACCAAAACCTCAACCACACAATAGTACATTTATAACTAGAAACTGAAGATTAAAGTACAACATTAAATTTACACCAGGAGATGATGTGTCTGTGCTATTCTGGAATTGGAGGGTATGTGACAAAATGTAATTGTTTGATGGGTCAATAAATTGTAGAAATAGACTTACACATGCACAAGCAGTTTGGAGAAAGGCACCATGATGTATAAAGTAGCACAAGCTCAGGCATCCTCCTTGCTCAACCCTTTTTAGCGTGGCTTCTGCCCCCATCCTTGCTTAGCCTAGTTTCTCTGAACCTGCATTTGCCAGCAATGAAAACTCATTGCTGCTAAACCCAAAAACACTTTCCAGTCTTTTCTTAACTAGTCTCCCTCCAAACCATTTCGCTCTATGGGAATGACTTTCTTTTTCTTAAACACTCCCATTCTTGGCTTCCTGACGTTTTCTCTTGTGTGTCATCTGGCTACCTTGTCTACTCATTTACCGTCTCCTTGAAAACACTTTTTTCTTTCTTCCTGCACCCATCAGTGCTGTTATGAATGGTGCTAGGTTACAAATAGGTCCTGGTTTCTTTTTGCTTTCTCAATGTATATTATCCCCGTGATGCTGTAATCTGTCCAATCACTTCAAGTGCTCTCTTCTATATTTCCAGGATAGATCTTTTCCCTAAGGTCTAGACTTCTAGAGCCAGTTATCTGTCATTGTCTAACAAACTGTCTGGGAACAGCAACCTAAGTCAATGATAATTATTTATGGTACTCATGAATCTGGACATTAACTGGATTCAGCTAGACAGTTCTCAGTTGAGTTTCTTATGTAGTTATGATCACACAATAACCAGTGCTGAGAATATCTCAAAGTTTTCTTCATTCAAATGTTACCTGGGCTAGGAGGACTTAAAAAGCAGTAGACCAGAACTCTGGGCCATCTATTTCTGTATATGTATGTGGTCATGCCAAACGGTGGCTCATGACAGTTGAAGGCTCTGAAAAAGAGAAAAAGTAACCCCTTATATCCAAAACAGATTTGACATTCACAGTTCAGCCATACTATTCTCCTATATTCTGTGACCATGAAAAAATAAAATAAAATAAGGACTATTTCAGAATATTTAGAAGCACAGACAAAAACAAGGTTACTATGCTACCCATATACCACACAATTATAGATTTACTCTTACTTTCTGATAGTATCCAATATAGACCAAATCCCTTCTTATTTAAGCCTTCCTGCGACCAAAATACTATTTATATAATAGGTTGCTCTAACACTTTCTTATTTAGCCATCACATAGTTCTACATAGAGTGTGTTCTCTCTTGCTACAATGAGTGATAAATCTAATTTGTTTAACCACAGAGGAACTCATATTGGGCTTTTGTTGAAGGGCATTGGCAGGTCCCAGAGCAAGTATCTCCAAGAAAACCAACATGGTCTTTTCTAAACTAGCATTGGATATCATTAGCATCACATAGCAACACTTCTGGTGCATTCTATTCATCAAAGCTGTCACAAAGATCCTCCCATATTCAAGGGGAGGAAACAATAAGTCTACTTCTTGATGGAAGGATTGTCAAAGAATTTGTGAGCATGTTTTAAAACCACCACAACATCTATATGTAGGTAACCCACAGACACTCAATACTGACCTCAGTCATTTCCAGAACACATGATTATTCATCTGTTTATGTGCCTCTTTCCTAAGACCTCTCAGCTCCACCTGTCCCCAGGACTTGGTCATTTCCTTAATGAAAAATCCAGGTCATTCTTACTAATTGCCATCCATCTGATCATACACTAAGTTTGTCTTTTGGAACATGTACTTGGGCTACATGTAGGTGCCATTGCCAGAATACACTGCAGGTGGGTTATGGGTTTGGGCATTTGGACCACCTGTGCGTGTGCATGTGACCCACAAGAGGCTGCCACAACTGCTACCTACAAACAAGCAATGATGATGGAAACAGCTCAGGCTCTGTTCATTATTACATTGGTGTGATTTATTGGCTCTAGCCAGAGATAGAATACTGCTGGATTATACGGTGACTTTGGGTAGAACCAAAGAACAAAGTGAAAGGAAATCCTAGTGGACACAACTTTGATCAACATGCTTACTTGTCCAGTTTATCCAGAAGAAAATATTTGATGCTCATATATGCACTAGCTTCCAAAAAGCAATGAATGCCCTGACTATTTGGACATTACCTTAGAAGAAAAAAGATTTGAAGATCAGAGAAAAGAAAGTCTGGGAAAGAGGTATATGAGTGACCTATGAACACAAAACAGATCTCACTGGCCAGCGCTGTGGCGTAGTGGGTAAAGCTGCCACCTGCAGTGCCAGCAACCCATATGGGTACCAGTTCTAGTCCTGGCCATTCCACTTCCAATCCAGCTCTCTGCTGTGGCCTGGGAAAGCAAGTCCATGGGCCCCCGTACCTGTGTGGGAGACCCGGAAAAAGCTCCTGGCTCCTGGCTTCGGATTGGTACAGCTCCAGCAGGTGTGGCCAATTGTGGAGTGAAACAGTGGATGCAAGACCTTTCTCTGTCTCTCTGCCTCTCTTTCTCTGTAACTCTGACTTTCAAATAAATAAATAAATCTTTAAAAAAAAACAGATCTCACATCAATGTCCACCAAAAAGTAACCACACCTGAGGAAACCCTCAACAAGCACCTGCACAGGATGACCCATCCTGTGACTCAGCCAGCCTCTCTCTTCAGCTGCCCCAGTGCTTGTGCAGCAATGTCCACAGACAGTGTACCTGGTGTTGCAAAAGAGACTATGCATGGCACAACAATACCCACTCCCAAAAACTGATCCAACTACTGTCATCACTGAATTAGTAATCTAATACACAGCATCATAGCATCAAGGAGATTGGCCAAGCCACCTGGTAGAATATTAATTCAATGAGAAGTGATAGAAATTCTTCCTTACAAGAATAAATATGTGCTCTGGATACTTATTTGCCTACCTTTCCTACAGGGTCTCTACATGTGCTGCAGTACAAGGGCTCACAGAATACCTAATTTAATAATATGATGCCCCTTGTAATATCAGCTAAGACCAAGGTACTATTTTACAGCAAAGGAAGTAGACCAATGTGTTCATCATCATGAGAGTTACTGGTTTTATCATGTACTCTCTATCCCAAAAACATCTAGAATGATGGAATCATCTGGTAAAAGCTCAGTGAAAGTCCCAGATAGGGGACAAACCTTAATGGGCCAGGGAATTGTCCTTCGGGATGTGGTATAAGCAAAACTAATAGCTGACATACAGTTCTCAACCTAATAACTCAAATGCATGGGACCAGAAACAACAGGGCAGATAGATGATTGACCTTGCTCATTAGAACTCACCACAGAAATGTGTGCTATCTGTTCTTGAATGCTCAGGTTTTTCTTGATTAAAGGTCTTATTTCTTGGAGTAGGATTTCCACTGACCTGGAAACTAAAATTCACAACTGATTCTTTTGGGTTATTCAAGACAGTAGGCCAACAAAGAAAGAAACAAAATACTGTTTGCTTTAGGTCATACACCATGATTTCTTTAAGGAAGTAGGGTCACTCTACAATTGGAGCAAGCAAATACATTTCTAAAAGCTAAGCAATTCTCTGAACCACCTCTTGATAATACTAGGTCCACTGATACTAGCAAGTAAGCAATTACAGCAACTATAGGCCAAAAAGACAAAGGCAAATAAAACCCTTTTACATGAGGATCTAATATCTCACCAATCCAGCAATGGAAAACCAAAAATTTTATGCCAGTATATGATGTATCCTCATTTATTTAATTAATCCTTTATTGCTGAACATTTACCTTCTATATCATTCAAGGTCCATGTGGGAGACAAGAACCAAAACAGTTATTTGAACAGGGATTATTTAATTATTAAACTAATTTGTTAAAGTTAACTACTAAAAGAGAATTCTAAGGGGTCTGGGTGTTGCAAGTTAACAGAGCAGTTACTATCTCTAGGCTGAGAAAGAGCAACAAATAGTTCTAGCAGAAGGTCCCCTTTACCCAAGGCTGAGATTCAACCCTCTACAAAGAGCATATTGAAGAACAGATCCAAATCCCACAAAGTTTTATGTCCATGTTTGTACCTTAACTGAACATTTGTCAGGTATTCCATCATTCTACATGCTTCTGCAATATAAGGTAAATTATCATGAGCACATCGGAACATTTTCTTTGCTATACAATGGTATCTTGGTCTTAGCAGCCTGTAGTAATAAAGAAAGTTGACTGACAAAGAATAGAAGTTGACATTGGCCTTTAGTAAGAACAGTTCATTATCACTGGTTTGTAGGGGTGATTTTCATTTGCCCTGCAGTGTGAGTAGGGCAGAGATGGTCTGGTAAAAGTGACCCACCATTGCTATGTGCAAGTTGAAGTAGTTCTGAAATGATGGCTGATAAGGCAAGATGGCCTCAGTGTACAACTGGGTTGTGGGGTGGATGTGAGGGGGTCATTCCAGTGCCCTCTATTGATAAAGCTGAATATCTTAGCAGCTGGCAAAATAAAAATGTAAAGTCCAGCTCCAGGAACATGATCAGGACAAAGAAGTGTAGATTTGGAGCTCAGAAACAAATACACTGATAACTTCTCATTTGTAAATCTTTCTTGCTATAACTGAAATTATTGTCAACATTCAAAAAATTTTTTGTGAAAGTCTTATGATTATTTTTCTTAGGAAAAAGTCCAAGAGGTTAAATTACTAAGTAGTAAGACAAATATTTAAAAAACTTTGGATACATAATAATGCTTTTCTTCATAAATGCTATGCCAATTTATGTTCACTCTAGCTGAGTATGAACAGGTAGAGTATAAGCCCAACTTGGGCAGTTTTGGAAGGCTGATGTGCTAGAACAAATCCTCAGATAGTAAGTGCACGCATCAGCCAGGCTTTGTTCTGTACTCATTTCCTGTATAGTCTTTCTGTAAAGTGATTTTAGTTTGTTTATTAAAAATGGCTATGAAAGCAGAGATAAAACTAAAGTACTGGGGCAGATGTTTGGCATAGCTGTCCTGATACCTGTATCCCATGTCAAAATGCCTGGGTTCAAATTCCAGCTCCATTCCTGATTCCAGCTTCTTACTAATTTGTGTCCTTGGAGACAGGACATGATGGCTCAAATAGCTGGGTATCTGCTACCCATGTGAGTTCCAAGATCACAGCTTTCTGACCCAGCCCTGGCCATTGTGGATATTTGGGGAGTGAACCAGTGAATGGTTCTTTCTCTTTATCTCTCATTCTCTCTCTTAAATAAATAAAATAAATATTAAAAACAATAAGCTATAGTTCTAACAGTTTGGAAAAATTTTAAAGATTTTTTATTTACTTGAAAGGCAGAGCATCAGAGAGAGAGGAACAGACAGACATAGAGAAAGATCTTCCATTTGCTGATTCACTCCCTCAAATACCTGCAACAGCCAGGGCTCAGCCAGGTCAAAACTAGGGAACTTCATTCTGGTCTCCCATATGGATGGCAAGGGCCCAAACACCTGGACCATCCTCTGCTATCTTCCCAGGCATCTTAGCAGGGTTCTGGATCAGAAGCAGAGCAGTCAAATCTAGAACCTGCACTTGATATGTGATGAGAGTATCCCAAGGAGTGACTGAACAAGGTGCACCACAACACTGACACCAGAAAAAAAACTGAATGTAATATGAGACTATCCACAGGCAACATCCAATTCTTAAATATATATGTATGTATATATGTGTTTTATATATAATATATCTATAATATTTTACATATATATGTATATATATATATATATATATATATATATAATGTGTGTGTGTGTGTGTGTGTGATTTAGGAAAACACTAGCCATGACCACATTTTCTGAAGAGGAGTTGGGAAACACTAAAGACATCCCCCGCAGTGGCAAGGTTCTCCTCGTATACACTATGGTGCAGTTCTTACAGTCAAGGAGTTCAGTAAGAATATGTTTAAGGCACACAGAAACACTCAATAAATAGTAGCTTTATTTCCCAAGAGCATTACTGTTAAATTGCTAAGAATCCAGGCATATATGTTTTTCATTTTGCCAAAGTTGTTTTCATTATGAATGCAAATACCCTCCTCCCCCCAAGCTAAAACTGTGTTAGAATGGAGTGTTATGCTCTGATGACTATTAGTTATGGATTTGATGGCATTTCTTCCCAGCTTCTTAACAAGCATCATTTGTCTTCTTAACTGCTTTCACTGCAATAAAATCTCAATGCAATGAGCAGAAGTGAGAAACAATCAGATATATTACATGATCTTTGCATTTGTCTTTATTCCTAATACATCTAATTTGTATTGCCATTTGGGCACTTATCCTGCCTGTATTACAATTAGCCATGTGCATTGTGTTTCTAGCCTAAGAAGAGTCCAAGAAGCAAGAGCACATTTGGAGTAAACTCTATCTAGCCTTGTGCTTTAACATTGAAATTTCTTAAAAATCAGAGGTTGCAAACACAAACACTTTCATGGACCAAACACATACCAGAAATTAGTGAATATAAAATAAAAGGAATTCTGTATCTGAAGATAAAGTAGAATAGAATTTAAAAGAATACTGCTGGAGAAAAAAAAAATCTCCAAGCTAGCAGACAGTTTATGACTCCTGGGTAAATCATGGATGAATTGAATTAGATACTGAAGTAGTGTTAATAAAGAACAAAAAATAAATTAACCAAGGAAAATTAGGACTCAAATTCTGAGCCAGAATTTCTCACTGATTCTAGCTCAGACTGTAGTCCCTCACTCTCATCCCATCTCCCTTTGGCTTCCACGGTGCCAGCACCATTCTTTCCCCACATCATCCTCCCCAGTGGAGTATCATCAAAGACTACTTCAAGCACAATATAATTCATATAACATAAAATTCATCATTTTAGGCAATTTTTTTAAAAAAAATTTACTTATTTATTTGAAGGTCAGAGTTACAAAGAGAGAGGGAGATAGAGATAGGGATAGAGAGAGAGACACATACACAAAGAGAGAGAAAGAGAGAGAGAATCTTCCATCCACTGGTTCACTCACAAATGGCTGCAATGAACATAATTGGCCATGCTGCAGCCAGGAGCCAGAAACTCCATTCAGGTCTCCCACATGGGTGTCAGGGGCCTAAGCACTTGTGCTGTCTTCTGTTGCTTTCCCAGGAGCATTGTCAGGGAGCTAGATCAGAAGTGGAGCATGCTGGGATCCAAACCAGCCCATATACGATATGCCAGCTATTGCAGGCATTGGCTTTACCCACTGTGCCACAATGCTGGACCCCTATTTTAGTCATTTTTAAGTGTACAATCCAGGGGTATTTAGTATGTTCACAGTGTTGTGCAAGTACCATCACTATCTAACTCAGAACATTTTCAACTCCACAAAAGGAAATCCTGCCCATTAAGCACTCTCCACCCCCTTTTCCCATCACCTGACAACCACAAGTCAGCTCTGGAGACTTTCATTTCTGGCTTCCCTTGTAAATTCAGTTTACCCATCATTCAAAGCTAGTCAGAGCAGAGTCAAAACTAATAAGAAAACAGAGCAAAGAGAGCAGAATAAAGGTTTCCAGTTGTTTTCTCTGGATTCAAGTCAGATTAGAAAGGAAAACACTAGTAACAATCCCATTTCTCTCCTCAGTCTCTAGGGTCCACCATCCCATCCCAGAATCAAAAGACAGGACACTTCCCTTATTCTCTTAGTTTCTAACCAAATTTTACTTTATTCTATATTATTTTCTTTTTTGCTATTTTTTAAGACAAGTATGTTCTAAACTGAATCTTGATCTGTCTAATGGAATAATTCCTCTTTTGAGATTCTTTTCCTCTCCTCCATGGGATGGTTCTCTTCTTTATGTCCTAAATTGTGGCCACTTGTATTCGTTTACCCTATTAAAGACTTTTGCTTTATGCTTTGAATCAGCTGAAATGATTGTACTGTGTCTGGTGTCAACACTTGCATGCGCCACCTTGCACCAAAACGTTTTTCAATGACTGCATCATGACTGAGATCAGTCTCCTTGGCAACCAAGTGAGGCACTTAAGAGAAGGATCCCTTTTAAAGAACAATTACCATGAAAGGGTGAATTACCCCTATTATTTATGTCCTTCCCTAGCAAATTACAGCAATATGTAGCAAATACATCTTGAAGAGGCTGCTTTTAGTTGGGAGCCATCTTGCATCTAAGCCAGGAAGATGGTAGCTGCAAAGAAAATGAAAAAGTCTTTTAAGTCTATCAACTTTAGACACCAACTTATTATGAAAAGTGGAAGGTACATGCCAGGGTGTATGCACCTTCAAGAACTCTCAAGATGATCAGAGGCGGCAAAGCAAAACTTCCTCACCAACTACTACCTAGCTTTGAGGAAATGTGAAATAGATGACAGTTGGTTAAAACTGGTGTCCTTGCTACAGTGGTAATAATGCCAAGAATATGCACACTAGCTACCATTGATCCAGATGATTCTGACATGATTAGAAGCATTCCAAAACAGACTGCTGAAAACTAAAGCATACACAATCTTTCTTTAATATGACTTGCCAGAACTTGTTTTGTTTTTAATATTTATTTATTCATTTAGTATTTATTTGAAAGGCAGAAAGACAAAAAGAGACAGAGATCGATCTTTCATCTACTGATCCATTTCCCAAATGTCCACAACAACCCAGGCTGGGCCAGGCCAAAGCCATGATCCTTGAGCTTAGTTCAGGTCTCCCCTCTGAGTGGCAGGAGCCCAGGTACTTGGGCCATCACCTGCTGTGCATTAGCAGGAATCTGGAATTGGGAATGGAGCTGGAACTCAAACCAAAACACTCTGATACGAGAAGCAGGAAAGAAAATACCTCTTTTTTTTTTTTTTTTGACAGGCAGAGTGGACAGTGAGAGAGAGGCAGACAGAAAGGTCTTCCTTTGCCGTTGGTTCACCCTCCAATGGCCACCGCGGCTGGCGCTCTGCAGCCGGCACACCGCGCTGATCCGAAGCCAGGTGCCAGGTGCTTCCTCCTGGTCTCCCATGCGGGTGCAGGGCCCAAGCACTTGGGCCATCCTCCACTGCACTCCCTGGCCACAGCAGAGAGCTGGCCTGGAAGAGGGGCAACTGGGACAGAATCTGGTGCCCTGACTGGGACTAGAACCCAGTGTGCCGGAGCCGCAGGTGGAGGATTAGCCTATTGAGCCACAGCGCTGGCCAGAAAATACCTCTTAAAGTGCAACACAATAGCTATAAATTTATATGAGTCAGATCCTGAAATCATAAAGGTCAATTTTTAGTCCAAAATGATTCACCTGTACCAAATTTGGCCATTTTTCTACAGGTTTAAGAGATAAATACAAAGCTTTGTGCAGTTGCATAAAGTATCCAGGTTAATTTTAAAATAATACAAATCTGGGGGCCAGCATTGTGGCGAAGTGGGTAAAGCCACCTGCTTGTGACCCAGCATTTTTTACTGGTGCTGGTTCGAGTCCTGGCTGCTTCAATCCAGTTCCCTGCTACTGCCCTAAGCAAAAAGCATGGGAGGATGGCCCAGGTGCTTTGGCCCAAGTCATCCACATGGGAGAATTGGGCTCCAGAAGAAGCTTGGGCTCCTGCCATTTCAGGAATC
This sequence comes from Lepus europaeus, assembly GCF_033115175.1. Taxonomy (NCBI): domain Eukaryota; kingdom Metazoa; phylum Chordata; class Mammalia; order Lagomorpha; family Leporidae; genus Lepus; species Lepus europaeus. The sequence goes on along the minus strand of NC_084838.1, from coordinate 79,923,981 downwards.
CAATGAGTGAGCCAGAGGAAAAGAACTTCTGCTCTCTGTCTCTCCCTCTCTCTATACAACTCTGACTCTCAAATAAATAAATAAATCCTTAAAAAACTAATGAAGTGATGCAAATCTAGTTTTTTTGTTTGTTTGTTTGTTTGTTTTTGTTTTTTTTTTTTTTTTGACAGGCAGAGTGGACAGTGAGAGAGAGAGACAGAGAGAAAGGTCTTCCTTTGCCGTTGGTTCACCCTCCAATGGCCGCCGCGGCAGGCACGCTGCGGCCAGTGTACCACGCTGATCCGATGGCAGGAGCCAGGTGCTTCTCCTGGTCTCCCATGGGGTGCAGGACCCAAGTACTTGGGCCATCCTCCACTGCACTCCCTGGCCACAGCAGAGAGCTGGCCTGGAAGAGGGGCAACTGGGACAGAATCCGGTGCCCCGACCGGGACTAGAATCCGGTGTGCCGGCGCCGCTAGGTGGAGGATTAGCCTATTGAGCCACGGCACCGGCTGCAAATCTAGTTTTTAAAATATAATAACATTTTATACTTTTAACTTTTTTTCTTTACTTGGTAAGTATAGCCTTGGGTAAGTCACATCACTTTTTTAGTGACTTTACAAAGGAAAAATTTTAAATGGATCAGTAGCTTCCTAATGGGAAGAAAATCTCGAATGTAGGCATAAGCATTGTTTGTCATCTGAAAAAAAAAAGATATATTTTTCCATTGATTGCTATCATTTCTTAAAATATTTTAAAATTTATTTCCCCCAAAAAAATCTTTTATTTAAGGAATACAGACTTTATGCATTTCAGAAACACAACTTTAGTAATATAGTGATTCTTCCCACCATATCTGCCCTCCCACCCACTCTTCCACCACTCCCCCTCCTCCCTCTCCCAATCACAGTTTAATTCTCTACTAAGATCCATTTACAATTAACTTTATACATAGAAGACCAATTCTATACTAAGTAAAGAGTTCAACAATTTGAACAGAAAAAAAAGAAAGACAAAACAAAACTGTTCCTCAATAGTTGAGAGGACTGTTCAAAGTCATAGCATCTTGAAGTTAATTTCACTTTTTTTCTTTTAGAAACTTAATTAAAGAAGTGCTGAAGAATGATACATCTTTTGCAGACACTTAGACACTTATAATACAACTCTTTGAGGACAGAGGTCCTGTATGGAAAGTTAGTGCACAGTGACTCTTGTTGTCAATTTAATAATTAACACTCATATTTATGACATCAGTGATCACCTGAGGCTCTTGACATGAGCTGATCAGGTTATGTAAGCCTTTCAAATCCACAGATTCTGTCAGTATTTGGACAAGGCCATAAGCAGAGTGCAAGTGTTCTCCCTTCAGAGAAAAAGTACATCCTTCTTTGATGACCACTTGTTTACACTGGGGTCTTACCCACAGAGGTCCTTCATGCAGGACATTCTTTGCCACAGTGTCATGGCTTTCCATGCCTGAAATGCTCTCATGAGTTTTTCAGCCAGACCAGAATGTCTTAAGGGCTGATTCTGAGGTCAGAGTGCTATATAAAGTGACTGTCATTCTATGAGTCTGCTGTGTGGATGGCTTCCCATCTTGGAGCATTCCCTCCGTGTTAATTCTGTTAACATTATCATACCCTTAATCCTATCCATATGATCACCTTAACACATAAGATGGTATTTTTACCACCTTGCTTAAGGGGATTTGAGATTCAATGGCAAGTTTTTAAACTGTACCCTTAGAAGTAAGTCCATAAGAATGTATGCAGAACCATACAGCTTTATAGTTACAAACTTCATACACTTCATAATTACAACTTTAGGAGCATGGTGATACTTCCGTCCATGCCCACCCTCCCACCCATACTCCCAAGCCCTCTGCAACCTTCCTCTCTTACTCCTACACTTATTTTTATTGAGATCTATATTCAGTTGACTTTATAAACATATGTTAACCTCAGGGCCAGCGCTGTGGTACAGTGGTTTGAAGCCCTGGCCTGAAGCGCTTGCATCCTGTATGGGCACCGGTTCTAGTCCCAGCTGCTTCTCTTCCAATACAGCTCTCTGCTATGGCCTGGGACAGCAGCAGAAGATGGCCCAAGTCCTTGGGCCCCTGCACCCACATGGGAGACTCAGAAGAAGCTCCTGGCTCCTGGCTTTGGTCCGGCACAGCTCCAGCTATTGCGGCCATCTGGGGAGTGAACCAGTGGATGGAAGACCTCTCTTCCTCTCTCTCTACCTCTCTCTGTAACTCCATCTTTCATATAAATAAAATAAATCTTTAGAAAAAAAACATATGTTTACCTCTATGCTAAGTAAATAGATCAACAAATAGTATAAAAAAAAAGTTGTTCCTCAACAGTAAAGACAAGGGCTGTTCAAGTCATAGCTCTTCAAGATGTCAATTGCACTTCTACAGATGTCATTTTTGGTGCTCAATTAGTTATCACAGGTTAAGGAGAACATGTGGTATTTGTCCCTTTGGGACTGGCTTATTTAACTAACTATGATGTTTTCCAGATTCCTCCATTTTGTTGGAAATGACTGATTTCATTTTTTATACTTCTGTGTAGTATTCCATAATGTACATATTTGATAATTTCTTTATCCAGTCTTCAGTTAACAGAAATTTGGGTTGATTCCACGTCTTAGTTATTGTGAATTGAGCTGGAATAAACATAGGAGAGTATATAACACTTTCATATGCTGAATTCATTTCCCTTGGGCAAATTCCCAGGAGTGGGATGGCTATGTCATATGGTAGGTCTGTATTCAGATTTCTAAGTATCTACATAGTGGCTTTATCAGTTTACATTCCCACTAACAGTGGATTAGGAAACCTTTTTCCCCACATTCTTGCCCATATTTGTTTGATGATTTCTGTAGGAAAGCCATTCTAACTGGGGTAAGGTGAAACCTCATTGTAGTTTTGATTTGCATTTCCCTGGCAGCCAGTGATCCTGAGCATTTTTTCACGTGTGTGTTGGCCATTTGGATTTCCTCATTTGAAAAATATCTGTTTAAGTCCGTTACCCATTTCTTAACTGGGTTGTATGCTTGGTTGTCATGGTGTTTCTTGTTCTCTTTATATATTCTGGTTATTATTCTTTATCAGCTGTATCTTTGCAAATAATTTCTCCTATTATGTCAGTTGCCTCTTCATTTTCCTGAGTGTTTCTTTTGCAGTACAGAAGCCTCTCAATTTGTTATAATCCCATTTGTCAATATGAGCTATGATTGCCTGTGCCTTTGGGGTCTTTTCCAAGAACTCTTTGCCTATGCCAATGTCTTTCAGGGTTTACAAAATGTTCTCTAATAATTTGATGGTATTGGATGGTCAGTTTAGTTCTATAATCCATTTTTGTGTAAGGTATAAGGTAGCGGTCTTGCTTCATACTTCTGCATATGGAGATCCAGTTTTCCCAGCACCATTTATTGAAGAGACTTCTTGGTCCAGGAGTTGATTTTAGCTCCTTGGTAAAATATAAGATGTTTGTAGATGTCCGGATAGATTTCTTGTATTTCTATTCTGTTCCATTGATCTACCCATCTATTTATGTAGCAGTACCAGGCTGTTTTGATTATAACTTCCCTGTAGTATGTCTTGAAATCCAGTATTGTGATGCCTCTGGTTTTGTATTTGTTGTATAAGATGACTTTAACTATTTTGGGTCTTGTGTATTTCCATATGAATTTCAACATCATGTTTTCTATACCTGAGAAGAATGCCCTCTGTATTTTGATTGCTATTGCACTGAATCTGTAAATTGCCTTTGAAAGTATGGACATTTTGATGTTACTGATTCCTCCAATCCATGAATATGGAAGATTTTTCCATTTTTTATTCTTATTCTATTTCTTTTTTTAATGTTTTATAATTCTGATCACAGAGATCTTTGACATCCTTGGTTAAATTTCTTCCAAGGTATTTGTTTTTTTATAGCTGTTGTGAATGGGATTGACCTTAGAAGTTCTTTCTCAGTTGTGGCATTTCCTGTGATTACAAAGGCTGTTGATTTTTATGTATTGATTTTATGTCCTGTGATTTTACCAAACTCTTCTATGAGTGGTCTCACACTGGAGTCTTTTGGATCCAACATGTATGTGTATAAAAGAAATCAAAGGAGGCTCAATAGGCTAATCCTCCGCTGTGGCACCAGCACACCGGGTTTTAGCACCAGTCGGGGCATCGGATTCTGTCCCGGTTGCTCCTCTTCCAGTCCAGCTCTCTGCTGTGGCCAGGGAGTGGAGTGGAGGATGGCCCAAGTCCTTGGGCCCTGCACCCACATGGGAGACCAGGAGAAGCACCTGGTTCCTGGCTTCAGATCAGCACGGTGTGCCAGCCGCAGCAGCCATTGTGGGGTGAACCAACGGACAAGAAAGACCTTTTTCTCTGTCTCTCTCTCTCTCACTGTCCACTCTGCCTGTCAAAAAAAAAAAAAATCAAAAAGTGATCACATAAACAAGACTAGTGTCTGCTAATACTAACTGATAGAATAAAAAAAGGGAGAGAACGATCCAACATGGGAAGCGGGATACACAGCAGACTCATAGAATGGCAGATGTCCTAAACAGCACTCTGGCCTCAGAATCAGCCCTTAAGGCATTTGGATCCAGCTGAAAAGCTCATGAGAGTATTTCAGGCATGGAAAGACAAGACACTCTGGCAAAAAAAAAAAAAAAAAAAAAAAAAAAAAAAAAAAAAAAAAAAAAAAAAACCTAAATGAAAGATCTCTGCGAGTGAGATCCCAGTGGAAAGAACAGGTCATCAAAGAAGGAGGTACCTTTCTCTGAAGGGAGGAGAGAGCTTCCACTTTGACTATGACCTTGTCTAAATATGATCAGAGTCGGCGAACTCAAAAGGCCTCCATAGTCTTGGCATCTCATGACAAGAGCCTCGAGTGATTACTGATGCCATAAACAAGAGTGTCAATTTGTTAAGTCAACAACAGGAGTCACTATGCACTACTCCTGATGTAGGACCTCTGTCCTTAATGTGCTGTACATTGTGATTTAATGCTGTAACTAGTACTCAAACAGTATGTTTCACTTTGTGTTTCTATGTGGGTGCAAACTGTTGAAATCTTTATTCAATATATGCTAAACTGATCTTCTGTATATAAAGAGAATTGAAAATGAATCTTGATGTGAATGGAAGGGGAGAGGGAGCGGGAGAGGGGAGGGTTGCAGATGGGAGGGAAGTTATGGGGGGGCTATTGTAATCCATAAGCTGTACTTTGGAAATTTATATTCATTAAATAAAAGTTAAAAAAAAATTGGGAAGGAGGAAGTCAAACTATCCCTATTTGCAGATGATATGGTTTTATATATATATATATATACATATATATATATACACATATATACATATATCTTCCTATTTGCAGATGACATGGTTATATATATTATATATGTATATATACATCATACATTATTATATTTATATATTATATATTTTATTATATGTTATATAATTAATATTATTATATATTATTAAAATATATAATAATGTATTATTAATATAATATATTGACATTAATATAATTAATATGTATTATATAATGTTAATATACATTAATAATGATATATAGTATATATGATGTGTATTATATTATAATATTATTATCATATTATATTTATATATATTATGCATTTTATATATTATACATTATATATATAAAACCATTTCATCTGCAAATAGGAATAGTTTGACTTCCTCCTTCCCAATTTGTATTCCTTTGATTTCTTTTTCTTGCCCAATGGCTATGGCTAAAACTTCTAGGACTATAGAATAGCAATAGTGACAGTGGGCATTCTTGTCTGGTTCTGGATATCAGTGGGAAAGCTTCCAACTTTTCCCCATTCAATAGAACACTGGTTGTGTTTTTGTCATAAATTACCTTGATTGTGTTGAGGAATGTTCCTTCTGTAACCAATTTCTGATGTGTTGTTGGATTCTTTTGGCTAGTATTTTGTTGAGGATTTTTGTTTCTATGTTTATTAGGATAATTAGTCTGTAGTTTCTTTCTCTGTTGTAACTTTCATGTTTAGGAATTAAGGTGATGCTGGCTTCATAGATACAATTTGGGAGGATTCCATCCCTTTCATTTGTTTTTAATAGCTTGAGAAGAATTTGACTTAGATCTTCTTTAAAAGTCTGGTAGAATTCAGCAGTGAAGCCATCTGGTCCTGGGCTTTTTTTTTGTTGTTGGATATCTTTATTAATGATTCAGTTTCCATCTTGGTTATGTGTTTGTTTAGGTTTTCTATGTCTTCATGGCTCAATTTAGGTAGGTTGTATGCTTCCAGGAATCTATGCATTTCTTCTAGGTTTCCCACTTTGTTGGCATATAGCTCTTTGTCATAATTTCTGATGATTTTTTTTATTTCTGTGGTATCCTAGGACCTGTATGTTGGGTCATAAAATTGTATCTCATAGATCTACATCAGTGTTTTTTAGTTTTCTAATTTGTCCTTTTTTTTTTTTTTTGGTCTGACTAAAATTTCCAGAGATTTGTCTTCTAACTTGGATATTCTTTGTTCTGCTTTACAAGTCTGTTGTTAAGGCTTTCTACTGCATTTTTTATTTGTTGTATTGAATTCTTCATTTACAAAAATTTTATTTTTTTTTAAATATCAATTTCATGGGAGAAATTTTCTTTCATGGTATGTATGGATTTCATTAGATCATGGATTTGCATCTGATTACTTCTATGTAATCCTATGATCCATTTTTTGAATTCCATTTCTTTTTTTAAAAAACAATTTATTTTATTTATTTGAAAGTCAGAGTTACAGAGATAGGTAGAGCCAAAGAGAGAGAGAGAGAGAGAGAGAGAAAGAGGTCTTCCATCCGCTGGTTCATTCCCCAATGACTGCAATGGCCAGAGCTGAGCCAATCCAAAGCCAGGAGCCAGGAGCTTCTTCTTCTGGGTCTCCCATGCGGGTGCAGGAGCCCAAGCACTTGCGCCATCTTCTATGGCTTTCCAAGGCCATAGCAGAGAGCTGGATCAGAAGCAGAGCAGCCAGGACATGAACCAGCACCCATATGGGATGCTGGCACTGCAGGCTGCGGCTTTAACCCACTGCACCGCAGCACCAGCCCCTGAATTCCATTTCTGTAATTTCTTCAATCTCTTCATCTTCACATTCTAGTACTGAAGTGTTATGTTCTTTTGGTGGCATCATGTTTTCTTCCTTATTCTTGTTTCTTGAATTGCTGCATTTATTATTCAGCATTTGTAGAGATATTTGTTGGTTTCTTTCTTGTGTGTGTGTGTGAGTGTGTGTGTGTGTTTCTCTCTGATGGCTTCTATCTTTGGACTATGCCTCTATGGCTTAGTGTCTGCTTTTTCTATGAATACCCAGAGGTGTGGTGGCCGTGTGGCAAGGGAGCTGTTCAGTGCTCCAGGGTGAAGGGAGTGTCCAAGGTGACACCCAGGTTGGGCGTGGTAAATCTCTGTTTTTGTTTGTTTGTTTTAATCAGATGGTTGGCACTCACCTCCTCTCCTCAAAGGAGACCAATACCTGGGCACTAGCCCACATCTGCACTGCCACAAGAACCACACAAAGAATCTGTGCAGTCCTTGCTTAAGCATGGATCCTGCATCAGTGACCCTCACCAGTGAATCAGGGAGCCCCTAGTATGTGGAGCTGCCCTCAGTGTCTGCTTGGACACCCAGCCACGCCCTGTGCCTTCCCACACAGCTTCAGTGTTTTCACAGTCCCAGCACACAAGCCTCCCACAGCCACAAGCACTCAGCTCCCTGTCAGTTGTCCCAGCCAGACTCAGGTGTCTGTGTTCAGCTGGTTGCTGGGTGCCCATACACAAGCTGGTGCAGCTGTTACTTATGTCAAAATGGTGCCTGTCCTCTCATGTCTTGCTACAAGACACTGGTGCAGGGTGGTCAGGAAGCAAGAAATGTGTCCCCTTTTCTTTCTCCTCTAGTTTGGCAAATACACTGTCCCCACAGGGCTCCAAGCCAGGCCCATGCCAGGCTCTTTGCACAGCTTATTGTCAGTGGGTCGGGCTGCTGCAGACTCATCTCACCTCATTCTCTAAAGCTGATTCTGAAGCTCATAGCTGCTGGGTCCTGAGTTGTGTGTGTTCACACCTCCACATAGGTACAAAGTGTCCCTCTAATCTGCTTGAAGCTTCCTCTGCCATTTTCTCCTTAACTTTTCCCTGAGATGCATTCTCTCCTCTTTTTAAAAACTATCTTCTCCTAGACTAGTGTGGTAAGCTCCCTCTCTACTCTGCCATCTTAATCCAATCTCAATGTCCCACTGCTATCATTTTTAAAAGATTTTAATGAATGTTTTAAATGTCTTAGAAGTTTGCTTATATTTATAAATGTAATGAATATGAATGAAATTGACATTTTGAGATCTGAATATTGTTTATAGCCATCACTTATACTCCCAAGGAACAGTGGTTCTTCTACTTAGCAGTTGTTGAATTCTTTATTTAGTGGAGGGTTAAGCTTGTGATTTGTAAAGTAACTTGAAAGCATGCCATTTCAAAAATTAAAAGAAAAATAAGAAAGGAAGGAGGCGAGAGGGTAGGAGCAAGGGAGGAAGAGGAGGTAGGGTGGAAAGTAGCATTTTGTTTTTAAAACCATATATATGAAATGCATGAAATTTTTAACCTTTCTATAAATTTTAAAAATTAAAGAACAATAATTTAAAAATAGCAGAATGACAGAGCTGGAGGGAGAGATAGAGAGATCTCCTACCTGCTGGTTCACTCCCTACGTGCCTCCAACAACCATGGCTGGTGCAACCAAAGCTAGGAGCCAGGAATTCCATCTAAGTGTCCCACACAGTTGGAAAGAACTCAAGTACTTGGACCATCACCTGCTGCCTCCCAGATGCATTAGTAGGAAGCTGAATTGGAAGCAGAGGTAGGAATTGATCCCAGGTATTCCAATGTGAGATTCAGTTATCCCAAGCAGTGGTTTAATCAGTTGCATCACAATACTAAGCCCAAATTTTATTTATGTAATAAATATTTGTTAGCATTATCTTTTACATTAAAAATATAAAATTATAGTGCTCACTTAGGCAGCATATATACTAAAAAAAAATAAAATTATACAATCTAACTGTAGAAAATTCGAAAATAAAAAGAAGCTAAAATAAAATCACCTGTAACCCTGCCACATAGTGGTTATTCCTATTTCACTACATATTCATCTTGCTTTCTTTCTATGAATATTTCTTTATTTTATTTTATTTATTTATTTGAGAGGTAGAGCTACAGACAGTGAGAGAGAGACACAGAGAGCAAGGTCTTCCTTCCATTGGTTCACTCCCCAAATAGCCGCAATGGTCAGAGCTGTGCTGATCCGAAGCAAGGAGCCAGGTGCTTCTTCCTGGTCTCCCACATGGGTGCAGGGGCCCAAGGACTTGGGCCATCGTCTACTGCTTTCCCAGTCCATAGCAGAGAGCTGGATTGGAAGTAGAGCAGCCAGGACTAGAACTGGCACCCATATGGGATGCCAGCGCCGCAGGCAGAGGATTAACTTACTGCACCATGGTGCCGGACCCTCTATAAATATTTCTATATGTTATTTGAATATATTGAATACATATCTTTTTTTAAGGGGTAAGGGTTTATTGGTGGGGGAAAATCCAACTAACTGGATGAAAGGGATGAAGAAGGAAAAGAGAGAGCGAGAAGAGAGCGTAAGAGAGAGAGAGATAAAGAGAGAAAGAGAGATGTTCAGGAACGTGCATACATATCTTATCAGTTGCTTTTTTACTAATAATATATTGTAAACATTTTTCAAATTCATAACCTTCCTTTCTACAACTAAATGGGAGTGACATTCCTATGTATGAGCACATATTTTCAATATATAGCTTGTCTAATATATCATTTTTTAACTTTTATTTAATGAATATAATTTCCAAAGTACAGTTTATGGATTACAATGGCTTTCCCCACCACAACTTCCCTCCCAGTCCCCACTCTCTCTCCCCTTCCATTCACATCAAGATTCATTTTCAATTCTCTTTATATACAGAAGATCAGTTTAGTATATATTGAATAAAGATTTCAACAGTTTGCACTCACACAGAAACACAAAGTGAAACATACTGTTTGAGTACTAGTTACAGCATTAAATCACAATGTACAGCACATTAAGGACAGAGGTCCTACATCAGGAGTAAGTGCACAGTGACTCCTGTTGTTGACTTAACAAATTGACACTCTTGTTTATGGCATCAGTAATCACTCGAGGCTCTTGTCATGAGATGCCAAGACTATGGAGGCCTTTTGAGTTCGCCGACTCTGATCATATTTAGACAAGGTCATAGTCAAAGTGGAAGCTCTCTCCTCCCTTCAGAGAAAGGTACCTCCTTCTTTGATGACCTGTTCTTTCCACTGGGATCTCACTCGCAGAGATCTTTCATTTAGGTGTTTTTTTTGTGTGTTTTTGTTTGTTTGTTTGTTTGTTTGTTTTTTGCCAGAGTGTCTTGTCTTTCCATGCCTGAAATACTCTCATGAGCTTTTCAGCTGGATCCAAATGCCTTAAGGGCTGATTCTGAGGCCAGAGTGCTGTTAAACAGCATCTGCCATTCTATGAGTCTGCTGTGTATCCCGCTTCCCATGTTGGATCGTTCTCTCCCTTTTTTATTCTATCAGTTAGTATTTGCAGACACTAGTCTTGTTTGTGTGATCCCTTTGACTCTTAGACCTATCATTCTGATCAATTGTGAACAGAAATTGATCACTTGGACTAGTGAGATGCCATTGGTACATGCCACCTTGATGGAATTGAATTGGAATCCCCTGGTATGTTTCTAACTCTACCGTTTGGGGCAAGTCCGATTGAGCATGTCCCAGATTGTACATCTCTTCCCTGTCTTATTCCCACTCCTATATTTAACAGGGATCACTTTTCATTTAAGTTTCAACACTTAAGAATAATTGTGTATTAATTACAGAATTCAACCAATAGCATTAAGCAGAACAAACAGAAAAAAATACTAAAAGGTATAAAGTATTAAGTTATTCATCAACAGTCAAGGCAAGGGCTGATCAAGTCACCCTTTCTCATAGTGTCCATTTCACTTCAACAGGTTTTCTTTTTGGTGCTCAGTTAGTTGTCACCGATCAGATAGAATATATGATATTTGTCCCTCTGGGACTGGCTTGTTTCACTCAGCATGATGTTTTCCAGATTCCTCCATTTTGTTGAAAATGACCAGACTTCATTTTTTTTTTTACTGCTGCATAGTATTCTATAGAGTATATATCCCATAATTTCTTTATCCAGTATACTGTTGATGGGCATTTAGGTTGATTCCAGGTCTTAGCTATTGTGAATTGAGCTGCAATAAACATTAAGGTGCAGGCAGCTTTTTTGTTTGCCAATTTAATTTCCTTTGGGTAAATTCCAAGGAGTGGGATGGCTGGGTTGTATGGTAGGGTTATATTCAGGTTTCTGAGGAATCTCCAGACAGACTTCCATAGTGGCTTAACCAGTTTGCATTCCCACCAACAGTGGGTTAGTGTCCCTTTTTCCCCACGTCCTCTCCAGCATCTGTTGTTGGTAGATTTCTGAATGTGGGCCATTCTAACTGGGGTGAGGTGAAACCTCATTGTGGTTTTGATTTGCATTTCTCTGATTGCTAGTGATCTTGAACATTTTTTCATGTGTCTGTTGGCCATTTGGATTTCCTCTATTGAGGTCCTTGGCCCATCTCGCAAGTGGGTTGTTTGTTTTGTTGTTGTGGAGTTTCTTGACTTCTTTGTAGATTCTGGTTATTAATCCTTTATCTGTAGCATAGTTTGCAAATATTTTTTCCCATTCTGTCGGTTGCCTCTTCACTTTTCTGACTGCTTCTTTTGCAGTACAGAAACTTCTCAATTTGATGCAATACCAATAGTTAATTTTGGCTTTGACTGCTTGTGCCTCCAGGGTCTTTTCCAAGAAGTCTTTGCCAGTGCTGATATCTTGCGTGATTTCTCCAATGCTCTCTAATAATGTGATGGTGTTGGGTTGTAGATTTAAGTCTTTAATCCCTGTTGAGTGGATTTTTGTGTAAGGTAGCGGTCTTCCTTCATGCTTCTGCACGTGGAAATCCAATTTTCCCAGCACCATTTATTGAATAGACTGTCTTTGCTCCATGAATTGGTTTTGGATCCTTGATCAAATATAAGTTGGCAGTAGATGTTTGGGTTGATTTCTGGTGTTTCTATTCTGTTCCATTGGTCTATCCATCTGTTTCTGTACCAGTACCCGCTGTTTTGATAACAGCTTCCCTGTAGTATGTCCTAATATCAGGTATTGTGATGCCTCCGGCTTTGTTTTTGTTGTACAAGATTGCTTTAGCTATTTGAGGTCTGCTGTGTCTCCATATGAATTTCAGCATCATTTTTTCCAGATCTGAGAAGAATGTCTTCGGTATTTTCATTGGTATTGAATTGAATCTATAAATTGCTTTTGGGAGAATGAACATTTTGAGGATATTGATTCTTCCAATCCATGAGCACGGAAGATTTTTCCATTTTTTAGTATCCTCTTCTATTTATTTCTTTAAGGTTTTGTAATTTTCATCGTAGAGAAAAAAAAAACCAGCTCTTCATTTGGCTGATTTTTTGTAATCTTTTTGGATTCAATCCTGTTGACTTCTTCTCTGATTTATTCCTCTTCTCCTACTAGATTTGGATCTGGTTTGCTGCAGTTTTTCTAGATGTGTTGAGAGCTCATTTATTTGGTGCCTTTCCAATTTCTTTTTTTTTTTTTTTTTGACAGGCAGAGTGGATAGTGAGAGAGAGAGAGAGAAAGGTCTTCCTTTTGCCGTTGGTTCACCCTCCAATGGCCGCCACAGTAGGCGCGCTGCGACCTGCGCATCGCGCTGATCCGATTTTGATGTAGGCACCTATTGCTATAAACTTTCCTCTCAACACTGCTTTTGCCATATCCCGTAAGTTTTGATATGTTGTGTTGTTATCCTCATTTACTTACAGAAATTTTTTGATTTCACTTTTGATTTCTTCTATGACCCATTGTTCATTCAGGAGCATGTTGTTCAGTATCCATGTGTTTGCATACTCTCTAGGGAGTCCTGAATTGCTAATTTCCCCCTTCATTCCACTGTGGTCTGAGAAGCTGCATGGTGTGATTCTAATTCTTTTGAATTTGCTGAGACTTGCTTTATGGCCTAGTATGTGGTCAATCCTAGAGAAGGTTCCATGCACTGCTGAGAAGAATGCAAAATCTTTAAATGTAGGATTGAAAGTTCTGTAGATATCTGTTAGATCCATTTGGGCAATAGTGTCGATTAAGTCTGCTGTTTCCTTGTTGATCTTCTCTCCGGTTGATCTATTTCTGAGAGTAGAGTATTGAAGTCCCCCAGTACTATGGTATTGTAATCTAAGTCTCCCTTTAAGTCCCTTAACATATCTTTTAAATAAACCGGTGCCCTGTAATTAGGTGCATATATACTTATAATAGTTACATCTTCCTGTTGAATTGAACCCTTAATCATCATATAGTGCCCCTCTTTGTCTCTCTTAACAGTTTTTGTGTTAAAGTTTATTTTGTGTGATATTAAGATGGCTACACCTGCTTTATTTGTTGTTGTTTCTATTAGCATGGAATATCTTTTTCCAACCTTTCACTTTCAGTCTGCATGCATCTTTGTTGGAAAGATGTGTTTCTTGTAGGCAGCAAATAGATAGGTTTTGTTCCTTAATCCATTCAGCCAGTCTGTGCCTTTTAACTGGAGAGTTGAGGCCAGTAATGTTCAATGTGACTATTGATAAGTAGTAACTTTGCCCTGCCATTTTCCCAAGGATATTTTCTAGTATATGATTTGAGCTTCTTATGATCTTTTACTGGGAGGTTTTCTTCCTTGACCTTCTTTCATAGTGATGACCATGTTTCTGTGTTTCTGTGTGTAGTACATTTTTAAGCATTTTTTGTAGGGCTGGATGAGTGGCTCAAATTCTTTCAATTTCTGTTTGCTATGAAAGGTCTTTATTTCATCTTCATTCACAAATGAGAGCTTTGCAGGATATAACATTCTGAGCTGGCAGTTTTTCTCTCTTAGTACCTGGGCTATATCTTGCCATTCCCTCCTAACCTGTAAGGTTCTGATGAGAAGTCAGCTGTGAGTCTAATTGGAGATCCTCTGAGAGTAATCTGGCGTTTCTCTCTTGCACATTTTAGGATCTTTTCTTTTATGTTTCACTGTGGTGAGTTTGATTACAATGTGTCCTGGTGAGGATCTCTTTTTTTTTTTTTAATTTTTGACAGGCAGAGTGGACAGTGAGAGAGAGACAGAGAGAAAGGTCTTCCTTTTGCCGTTGGTTCACCCTCCAATGGCCACCGCGGTAGCGCGCTGCGGCCGGCGCACCGCGCTGTTCCGATGGCAGGAGCCAGGTGCTTATCCTGGTCTCCCATGGGGTGCAGAGCCCAAGAACTTGGGCCATCCTCCACTGCACTCCCTGGCCACAGCAGAGAGCTGGCCTGGAAGAGGGGCAACCGGGACAGGATCGGTGCCCCGACCGGGACTAGAACCCGGTGTGCCGGCGCCGCAAGGCGGAGGATTAGCCTGTTGAGCCACGGCTCTTATGGTCATGCTTATTAGGGGTTCTATGAGCTTCCTGTACTCGGATGTCTCTGTCCTTCTCCAAACCTGGGAAATTTTCTGCTAGTATCTCACTAAAAAGGCCTTCTATCCTTTCTCCCTCTCCATGCTTTCAGGAACTCCTAGAACCTGAATGTTGGGCTTTTTAATAGTATCCTGTAGATTCCCAATAATATTTTTTAGATTTCTAATTTGCTCTTCTTTTCTTTGGTTTGCCTGTTTCCTTTCCTGTTCTCTGTGTTCTAAATCTGATATTCTCTCTTCTGCTTCACTGATTCTGTTTTTAAGGTTCTCTAATGTGTTTGTCATTTGATCTATTGAGTTCTTCATTTCATTATGATTTCTCTTCACTATCACAGTTTCATGTTCTACTAGTTGCTTCATTTCATTTTGATTCCTCCTTAATATTTCATTTTTGCGAGGGAGATTTTCTATCCTGTCCAGTAAGGATTTCTGTAGTTCAAGAATTTGTTTTTGAGAACTTCTTAATATTCTTATCAATTTTTTGAGATCTGTTTCTTGCATTTCTTCTATCTCATCATCTTCATAATCTTGAATTGGGGTGTCTTGTTCATTTGGGGGTGTCATAGTGTCTTCCTTGTTCTTGTTTCCTTGGTTTCTGAGTTTGTTGCTTGTAATTGTGGTGTTATTCTTTGGTTTCTTCTCTGTAGTGGTTTTTCTCGTTATACTATGACTCTAGATTAAGTGGACTGTCTGCTTTTGATGGATCCTTAGAGGCTGTGATGGGTGTGGCCAGAGAGCTCTGTTTGGTTCTTCAAGGTTAAGGGTGTGCCAAAGGTGATTCACCCAGGTTATTCTCTCTCTAGCTTGCTCTCTCTCTCTCTCTCTCTCTTTTTTTGACTCAGAAGGGAAGTAATTCCACACAGCTGAGTGGAATTGAGGGTAGTCAATGTATGAAATCTGGCCTCTGTGGGTATAATATTCATATGCTCTACCCCAAGGAGCACACAAAGGGTCTATGCAGCCCTCAGTGTGGTCTCAAATTTCTCTGCAATCTCCCACCAGGTTTCCAAGGTTACTGAGTTTGTTTACTCCGTGAGTTCTCTCACTCACCCTCAGATTTTTACAGTTTCAGTTCATTAGCTCCACACCTTCACTAGGTCCTAACCTCCTGTTATTTATCCCCACCAGAGTCAGGTTTTTCTACTTGGCTGACGGCAGACTCCACTTTACCTAAGTCCAAAATGGTGCCTGCTCTTTGTCTTGATCGGTTTTATAAGGTGGGTGGGGAGAGAGGCTTGTGTCCATGCCAGTTCCCCTTATTTATTCATTGTTTTTTTCTCTCTTCCAGTCAGCTTGGTGAACTTTCCGCAGTGGGGCTTCAAACCTTGTTCCCTCTAGGCTCTTCCTGCCATTTCCCCACCAATGTCTCGGGCTACCGAGGTTTTTGTCTCACCTCCCCTTTCAGTGCTGGTGCACAGACTCTGCCTGGACTTCCGAGCCGTGGGCGTCCTTGCTCTCCCCGTAGGTCCTCCGTGTCCCATCCAATAGATCTGGAAGAGTTTCCTCTGCAATTTTTTTCCCGAACCTTTCCCTGAGACTACAGTAACTCCACTTTTATTAAACTATCTTTTCATGGACTATCAGTGTGCGACCTCACTATTCTGCCATCTTGAGCTGCTCCTGTCTAATATATCATTATTGTAACTCTGCTATGAACATAAAGGATACAATTTAACTCATATCATTACAAATTAAGAACTATTATTCTTATTAATGTTCATATTACTCCACCTCTGGACACTACAAGCTCTTTATGGAGCTTCCTGAGTTCTTTTGAAGAAACCACTTCTGTGGTCTCCACTAGGAACATGTCCCAGGCACATTTTGTATATGTTCTGCCCTGTATCCAAAAACAACCAATTCTCCAAGGAGCCCTAATTTCTTTCTGTGGAAATGGTATTTAGTATGCACCATCTGGGCACCAGAGTTGCTTATTATTATTGCTACTGGTTGGTAATTGCTGCTAAGTATTTTAGGAGACTATTTTAGGAGTCCTTGGGCCCTGCACCCGCATGGGAGACCAGGAGAAGCACCTGGCTCCTGCCTTCGGATCAGTGTGGTGCGCCGGCCGCAGTGGCCATTGGAGGGTGAACCAACAGCAAAAAGGAAGACCTTTCTCTCTGTCTCTCTCACTATTCACTCTGCCTGTCAAAAAAAAAAAAAAAAAAAAAAAGGCTGGGAGCCTCGAACTCTATCCACGTCTTCCACACTGCTGGCAGGAACTCAAGTACTCGAACCATTATCCATTGCTTCCCATAGTGTGCATTAGCAGGAAACTGGATCAGAATTGGAGTAGCAACTTGGACCCAAGCATTCTATTAGACATGGGAATCCCAAGAAGCATCTTAATATCTGCACCACAATGCCCGCTGCTACAAGTCAATACAGGAGGATGTGCATAGCTTATAAGCAAATACTATGGCATTTTATATAAAGTACTTGAGCATCCACAAATTTTGGTATCTTCAGGGGAGTCTGGAACCATTCCCACGTGAACACTGAGGGACAACAGCACACACACAGACACACACACTTCTTGGATAAGTGATAAGCACCATCCATGTTTTTTCTATCTTACCCTTCTACTTTACAATTAATCCTGGATATTACTTGTGGCAGTTGATAGAAATGGACCTTGTTCCTTCTCTCAGCTTTATCATGTGGTTATACCATCATGGATTCCAGCATTCCTAACTGGTGAGCACTTAAGTGGCTTCTAGTCTCTTGACTTGAAAGTTTTGCTGCTGTGAACAAACTTACATACAATTATTTTCATTTTTTCAGAGATTACCATTTTTAAATGGGTCTGATGAATAAAACACAAATAAAACATTACTGAATTCACAGTGTCCTTTACCATTTTGTATTCTCTCCATTAATGCATTTAGAACTTGCAACTGCCATCAGGTGACAATCTGAGACAATCTCTAATATTAAAAATATCTCATAATAAACTGCATAAGCATTTTCATATCCTCAAAGAAAAGGTATGAATAGCTCTTAAAGGTTAAAAAAATCCTGTATCCAAATTTTTACTTAATTTTTCTTAAATGTGTAATGGAAAATAAGATATAAATGCCATGAGTCCTTATATAATAACAAGTCAATTTTATAAAGTCAAAGCAAACAGATCTGTAATGTAACAACACTCAACTCAACAACACTAATTTGGCCTGATGGATGATGCGGCTTTTATAAAACCCAGCCAATTCCTAGTTCGACAATCGGATCCTGACAGCAGTGGGGGAGGGGTAGCAGGTTCACCCATCCTCTTCTGTCCTGATTCTCCCACCACTTTCCTTTATTTAATGTATGGCGAAACTGCAGCACTCCAGCCCACTCCATTATTTGGCCTTTAGTTGAGACAAATGCATAAATTATGAATTAGGCTAACCTCTGCCCTGTTCTAATTTTACTTCACCAACTGAAGAAATACTGCTCAGTACTAATGCAACCTTAATTGTACATTAGTACTAAGTTCTGAGGTTCAAGTCTGATGATACTGAATATAATGTGTATGTGTGTGTAGCAGAATGTGTATGTGTGTTTATGTATTCATTTTACAGTTCCCTGTTTCACATCTAGCAAACAACTGAGCTGTGATTCAAACTGAAGTCTTTCTATTTTACAACATCCAGACTAAAACAGGTTAGTGTTTCCTCACGCTTGGAGATACAAAGGCCGAATCGGTTGTGATTCATAGAGAAAGTCCACATGGGACTGGAACCCAGGTCATTATAGCCCAGCTCCTGGCCCCGAGCTTCTCTGGGTTTCATTTCCTCATCTGCATGTAAGGGTGATGCATTAGATCATTGCTAAAGCCCTCCATAGTTCTAAAATACTGTACAAGTTATATATTGCTAAAAGAGCCATTTACAACAAAAGGATAAACCAAGAAATATTTTTTCTTGTGCTGTGGAGTTTCTGATCTGCTACTAGGCATAGCCCAGAAGAGAAAAAGCAAAAAGAGGGACTGGGAAATTGTTTTATGAATTTGGGAGATAGCTATTGCAAATAATATAATGCTAAAAAGGATGACGCTTCATTGAAGGATGTGGTTTAAAAAAATCCTATGCACATTGTAAAGGAAAAGGCATTTTGGACATCACTCATTACAACCCTCATTTTACAGATCCAAATTATGTGATTTTCCTAAGATCACATAGTTTATTTCATATACACACAGACTATATTACTGGAGTTATCAAGATCCAACATACCATAACCCTCAAAATTATCTTCTCCTATTTACCACCAAAACTCTAGAAAAGAGAAGCAGTTTAATAGAATGGTTAAGAATAGGCTCTGAGGATTGTGCATTTGGCCTAAGCATTAAGGTGCCGATCAAGGTGGTTGCATCCCACATCAAAGTGTCTGGGTTCATTTTCTGGCTCTGGCTCCTGACTCCACCTTCCTGCTAATGCAAACCTTGGGAGCCAGCAGTGACAGCTCAAGTAATTGTGTTCCTGCTACCCACATGGGAGAACTGGGTGGTAGTCCCAACTTTGGTCCTGGCTTAACCATGGCCATTGCAGCATTAGGAGAGTGAGCCAGTAGATAGGAACACTCTTTCTCTCTCAAATAAATAAATAGAAATTTAAAATATAAAATACTCTGAAATAAAATTGGGTGACAATTCCAATAGCACCATTTACTGTGTGATTTTGAACCAACTATATAACTTCTTTATGTCTCAATTTTCTTCATCTATAAAATGATGACATTAATTGCCTATACCTCTAGTTTATGAGAATAATTAAAACAGTAGTCCACATAAATCGTTTAGTATATCGCCTGATACACAAGAAATAATATATATTATCCAGCATTAAGATTAGACTGTCATTTAATATACTGGCTAAATCTGCTTTAATTTCTGTTCTCAACTGCACTTCTTTCACTGGTATTCAGGATCAGAATAATCTGATGGTCTTTCAAAGACTGTTAGTCTGTAAGTTAGACCACAATAAAAGATATCAACTAGCAAAACAATGAATGCCAGAATTAATTTTAAGAAGACTGGAGCCAAGTATAAAGCTGTTTTCTACTGGAGTATTCTAAGGTCAAGTTATCCCCCTTGAGACCCCTACAAAACTGAATCACAAATCACATATAAGTAACATTTTATCCACTGTTCTTCACAAAATTTTTGTCCACACTAAAGAGTTGGTGACTTGATCTTTACCAGTGTAAGGGCATCATTTTAACATCGCTATATTTAACTGATGGCAATTAAATCCATTTAACATACTGTACATAAATTTCAAAGGCCTTTATGACTGTTTATCTCATCTTTATGGACCTTTAAACTTAATAACTTTGGCTGCAATAAATAAGTGATTTCCACAAGGAAAAGCTACACCAGGCTATTCAGTTGATCAAAATTGTGATGTCATCCAGACACAGACCTCCATGTGTCCTTGCTCTTTCACTTGTCGACTAATTAACAGTGGGGAGGACAGAAAATGATCTCCTCTTATTAAGCAAGGACATTAATCAAAGAATGCATCAATTCACTTAAGGGAATACTAATAGTGCAGTTTTGCTCTGGTTCAATAGTTTTAGGATAATATACTGGAGAGGTTCATTTAAAACACACAGCACAATAGCTCATATCAGAGTTATCATCTGTTCCTCTTTTCCCCCTTGTGAAATGTTAAGTAGCCTTCTTAACCACGGAGCCCCAGAAGAATGGAATCACTAGAATTAACTCAGGGCACATTCACCAACCTACCTTTTCCAATCATTCTTTTTCCCAGCTGTCATTCTTCCCACTCTACATCAGCAACATGTTCCTAGTCTCTCTGAACTCCTACAACCTTCTTTAATCACATCTATCCACAAGAGCCCACTCCCCCCTCCCACTTACACAAGAAAATACACTCTTTTCAGTATTCTTTCTTTTTATGTTCAGCCATCTCCACAAGTACCCACCACCCACATTCATTCCATACTCCTACTCATTCCCTTAGGCCAAATCAGATCCTCTCACCAGGAAATCCTTCATCCTAACTAGAAAACTAAGGAAATTCAAGAAAACACAGCTTTAGGATGCTAGCCAGAAATGTTTTTGCTGAAAGAGGCACAAACACTTTGATTAGGTAAAAAATATGTTTAGATTGACCAATATGACAATTGACTTGAGGGAGGAAAAACAATCACCAAGATAGCCATTGTATTTCTTAATAAACACAACTTATCTTATATTTCTAAAAAGTATTAACATATTTTTAAAATTAGAAAATTCCAAGCTCCTAACAACCTTTAATAGTTGTACTATTAATTCTACATTCCTCTCACCAAGCCACAGAGATATGATAAACAGACAACCTCCATAACATCTTCAAGACCAGAATTTCTCAAGTTCAGCACTATTGCTATTTTGGGGGAGATGGTTCCTGTTGTCCTGCACTTTCATTATAGGATGTTTAGCACCATGCCTGGCCTCTACCCACTATATACCAGCAGCATCTCTCCTCCAGCTGAGATCCTCAAAACTGTCTCCAGAAATTGCCAACTATCCTCTAAAAGGCAAAATCATCCCAGCTTGAGAACCACTCTAGTAGATTCAAGAGAAAACCATTTGCCCTAGATCAGGGGTCCAAAGGAGAAGTCCACTGCCTGTTTTTGTAAATGAAGTCATATTGGAACACAGCCACAATCGTTCATTTACTGATTATCCTTGGCTGCTTTCTCAGTGAAAAAACAGAGTTGAGTAGGGCTAACAGCCATTATATGATCCTCCCCACCACCACCACAAAAATCCAACAATATTTACTACCTGGCTTTTTACAAAAATTGTTTGCCCATCTCTGTCCTACTCTACTGGTTTCAAATGATTTTATTGTGATGACAGTTTTATAATGAAACCTTACATAAAACTTGTGTCAGACAAGGTCTAGACAGAACATTCTACTTAGGTAATTTAAGGAAGACAAACACATACTGAATAGTTGATGCAGACAATTTCAAAGGAATGTCAGGGTGCAGACTAATTCCAAAGGACTAAGAAATGTGGGCATTACCTCCGCTAGGCCTGAAGGGGACAGGACCACAATGAGCAGTAGGAAGAAGCCTTATCTCACATCTTTCTATCATAAATCTCATGCTAGTACTCCCCAGGAGCCACATCCAAACAGAAACAGGACTGCAGTAATCCACTGATGTGCTTCCTGTGGATCACCCTCCAGGTCACAGGGCAGCTATCGAGGGGGAGGACACAACTGGGAACAAGCAGAAGATACCCAACAAGAATTCTAAAATACAAAGCTGATCAAAGCAAAGCTCCTGTGCAGTATCCTGGCAGCAGATTTTGAGATGAGCATCAATTGGTCTCTCTGACCCAGTGACCCAAGGCTCCAGGGATCTCAGTTTCTAAATCCTGTCTTAAAACCTTTTCTGGTGTTCTCATCTCAATTTGTCTGTTTTCTAAAATGAAATCCCATCTTGTCTTTTCTAGCTTAAACTTATTCCCCACATTCAAGCCATCAGGCCAGATATGCTCTCCATCCCTCACTGCCCTCAGTCTCCTCTGCTTACATCCTAAGACTCCGACACACTCACTTTTTAAATGCCTTGTTACTGAATCTATGTCACATTGTACTATCAGACAACAGACGTCTAACAGGGCTCAGCATGTCATGACTTCCAGCTCTCTACTGAAACTGCCTTGATTATCCTAATTACCATATCAAATAGCTTCTTCCTCAAACTCCATCAATCTTCACCTCTCTGTATCAGAACATCTTTTCTATCATTCTTTCCTTACTGATGTACATTTTCCTACAGTTCTTTAACCAGCTACTTTTTGTATGCTTTATAAGCACTTTCTTTTTTTAAAGATTTATTTATTTTTTACTTGAGAGTCAGAGTTACACAGAGAGAGGAGAGGCAGAGAGAGAGAGAGAGGGAGAGATGTCTTCCATCCAATGGTTCACTCCCTAGTTGGCTGCAATGGCCAGAACTGTGCCGATCCGAAGCCAGGAGCCAGGAGCTTCTTCTGGGTCTCCCACATGGGTGCAGGGGCCCAAGGACATGGGCCATCTTCTACTGCTATCTCAGGCCATAGCAGAGAGCTGGATCAGAAGTGGAGCAACCAGGACTAGAATCAGCACCCATATGGGATGCCAGCTCTTCAGGCCAGGGCGTTAACCCACTGAACCACAGAGCTGGCCCAACAAGCATTTTTTAAAAAGTATTTATTTCTTTGAAAGGCAGAGTGATAAAGAGAGGAGAGACAGATCTTCCAGACACTGCTTTACCCCTCAAATGGCCTCAACAACCAGGGCTGAGTCAAGCAGAAGCCTGAAGGCAGGAACTCCTCCCGGTCCCCCACATGAGTGGCAGGGGCCCAAGTATTTGGACCATATTCTGTTGCCTTCCCAAGTGCATTAACAGGAAGCTGGATCAGAAGTGGAGCAGCCGGGACTCAAACCAGAACTCCAATATGAAATGCCAGCATCACAGGGGGTGGTTTAACCTCCTCAACCACTAAGTGAAGGAAAGAAATTTCTCTAAAGGACCTAATAACAAATGATGATGTTAAACAGCACAATTAAAGCTCTGTCTTGCAGAATGCCAATAATATCCCCTGGGGAAAGACACAGAATCAACAGTCTTAAGAATAAGTAGTTTCCTTGTAACTGGTAAATAACAAGGCATGGTTTACCTCCAAAACCTTCACACATAATTCATTTCTCTTAATGTTCCCAATTATCTAGGCTTAAAACCCCAATGTAAGGAGAGAATAAGAGTTTTAGAATCTGAAGGATCTTCAAATCATCTAGTTCCATGCCACCTATCTATGGATAAGGACTTTGACTTCCTCATTCGCTTTGCCTTCTGGTAAGGATTCTAAGGAAATAGTCTATGCTTTGCTCTTGTCAGCCTTTCTTTCTTAGCTCTGGAGATGTTATTATTTTAACTCTCTCCCCTGTGAGGTGCCACCAGATCTTTATCTACATACTCAGTTTTTGTGATGTTCAGATTTGTATGTCCACTTGACTACACCACAGGTTACCCATACATTTGGCCAAACATTACTCTGGATATATCTGTGGGGTTATTTCTGGCTGTGATCAACGTTTACATTGGTAGAGTCAGTGAAACAGACTACTGTCCACAGTGTGGGTGGGCCATACCTAATCTGTTAAAAGCCTGAACAGAACAAAATGACTAAGTAAGATAATTCCTTCAGAATAGTTACATTTATTTTGGCCTTTAGCCTCAGACTGAAACATTGGCTCTTTCCGAGTCTGGAACCTGCTGGCATTCAGACTAGTACAACATGGTCAGCTCTCTGGATTTTCAGTCTGGATGACTGGGACTAAAACTCCTGCAGAGGCTCCCCTGGGTCTCCAGCTTCTGACTGCACAACTTGGGACTTGTCAGGAATTCCGAGCAATTCCTTAGAATAAATTATTGTGGCCGGCGCCGCGGCTCAATAGGCTAATCCTCCGCCTTGCGGCCCGGCACACCGGGTTCTAGTCCCGGTCGGGGCACCGATCCTGTCCCGGTTGCCCCTCTTCCAGGCCAGCTCTCTGCTGTGGCCAGGGAGTGCAGTGGAGGATGGCCCAAGTGCTTGGGCCCTGCACCCCATGGGAGACCAGGAGAAGCACCTGGCTCCCGCCATCGGATCAGCGCGGTGCGCCGGCCGCAGCGCACTACCGCGGCGGCCATTGGAGGGTGAACCAACGGCAAAAAGGAAGACCTTCCTCTCTGTCTCTCTCTCACTGTCCACTCTGCCTGTCAAAAAAAATAAATAAAATAAATAAAAAAGAAAAAAAAAAGAATAAATTATTGTAGCGAATGTATATATCTTATTGCTCTGCTTCTCTGGAGAATTCCATATAACACAATCTTCTCCCAAGCTGTAGTCTTATATTTTCTTTTTTTTTAGATTTTTTTTTTTTTTCATTTGAAAGGCAGAGTGACAGAGAGTGAGGGAAAAACAAAGAGAAAGATCTTCCATCCACTAGTTTACTCCCCAAATGGCTGCAACAGCTGGGGCTGGGCCAGGCCAAATTCAGGAGCAGGAACTCTGCTCTGATCTCCCTGATGGGTAGCAGGGGCCCAGTACTTAGGTCATCATCTGCTGTCTTCACAGGTACATGAAGAGAGAGCTGAATAAGAACCAGAGAAGCCAAGACCCCAATGGCACTCTGATATGGGTTGCCAGTGTCTCAGGCAAAGGCTTGACCCCCTTCTCCCCAGGTCCTGTAGTCTTGTTTCAAAAGCAAGTTTAAAATGTTCAACAGGGTGTAGTGCTGGGAACTCCAACCTCATGCAAAATGTATTTATTTTTCATTTTATTTACTCATTGAATTATTCACTACCTGAGAATTTATGGAATGTCTACCATGTGCTAAGTTGTCTACACAAAATGGAGTTCTGGCATCAAATAGTTCACTAATTACAAAGTCAACAGATATATGACAAAAAATGAAAACTGAAATTTAGTAGACATGTTCAAGGACAAGTGGTAGTCTAGAAGGCATAAAAGCTGTTATGGAAAGTTCCCTAAAAATATATGCCTCAAGGAGGAGAGGGTCACCAACTGAACAGGAAGGATGATTTGATAGAAATAAATTATTTAGGCAAACACAAAAACATATGCAAAGGAAATACATGAAATATCTGTGGAAATGACAGGTGTTTATGAACAGGAGGAGTTAGTCATGATTTTCAAGTACTATGAGAACAAAATTACTGAGGTATAAGATTTCTCATTTTTTGCATGCCCATCTAAGATTTTTAGTCAACTGTTCCTTGTCTCTTTCTTTCCTCTGCCCTCTGAGGACATCTTCCCTTGCCATTCCAATTTGTGGGATTTTTGAAAGAAGGGAGAGAAGGAGAGGAGGATGGAAATGAGGATGGAGGGAGGAAGGAAGGGAGTAATGAAGGGAGTATTAGCAGGTGATAAAGATAAGTAATAACTGATATTTGGGTGGAGGTGGTGGTAGTGGTGGTGGTGGTAGGTGTTTTTGTTCTTATAGGGAGATAAAACCACTGGAGAGAGTATTTGTATTGATAAAGGCAGGGGATGGAAAGGGATAAAAATACCTATTTAAAGAATGGTTGCTGAGGGACTTTATGTCCTCCTTAGAGAGAGAGAGTTATTTAAGTTATTTTGAATGTGTACTTAAATAACAATATAACCCTAGGACATAACCATGTGGATCACCACTTATTAAACACTATAATAGTTTTTCTTAATAACAACGTCATTGTCTCCATCCATCTACACTTAAAACCTTGAAGTAGTAGAATGGAATCTGAATGAAACGGATTCATTCCCTTTCCTGTGTGGAGGATCAGAGTGCCTAAATACAAGCAGCCATTCCACACCATCGATGTGCTGGTTGAGGAAAAGGAACATGACTGAACTCAGGCCAATGAGAGTCAGAATGGTTTCTGGAAATAAAGCTTTTCCATTTTTTTTTTCTTTTTAAGGGCCATGTCCCTTTTCTCTGTGCTTCCTGGGAAGTCATAAGCAGCAACAACATAGAGGAAGCAGAGCTAGGATATGAATTATGCTAATATTATTGAGTCCTAGATTAAGCCAAACCTGAAGTCTTCTTCTCAATTAACTTTTCACAATTACATCATATTAATTTTCCTAAGACTTCACTTTATTGCTTAAAGACCTCTTTAATGACCACACAATTAAATTTGAGCTACAAGATATGATGTTAAAAGATTTCATTACCTGCTGTTAATCCAGCTCTTCTCATACTCATGCTCCAACACCACTGTGGAGAGAGGGACAGGAATTCTGGTTATTTTGTTTCTTATTTTTGGAATGATGGTCTTGACATACTGATATCCTTCATTGCCTTAAGTATTAGTTCAAATGCCAATCTTCATGACAAAAAATTCAATATATGTTTCTTTTAAAATCATATACTCAGTGTTGGCACTGTGGCATAGTCTATTAAGCTATTTCTTAGGACTTTCACATCCTCTTTGAGTCCAACTTACTCTGCACTTATCTTCCAGCTCCCTGCTAATGCACCTGGAAGACAAGTACAAGAATGCTTGCCACCCCCATTGGAGACCCAGATTAGCTTCCTGGATCCTAGCTTTGGCTTTGTCCAGTCCTGGATGTTGCAGGAATTTGGGGAGTGAACTAGCAAATGAAAGATCTCCCTCTCTGACTTTCTCTCTCATTCCCTACTCTTTCTTCCCCCTCTCTTTCTGTCACTGTGTTTTTCTTTTAAAAAAAAAAATTCATATGGTCATTCATATGCTCCTATTGTACTTATCACCTACCACATTTTCTTGTAAATTCTTTAAGAACAATGCCCGTGGGTCATACAAAAACACTTCCTGAGTGCATAAAATATGTGAGGGTATTTCAAAAAGTTCTTAGAAAAAATGGAATAGAAAATGGTTTGATTATGATGCAAACATTTTGAAATATATGTATAGTTATTAAAAATGTTTCTATATTATTTGACAAACACAGAAAGGGGTGATAGAGCTATCTTCCATCCACTGATTCATTCCCCAAATGGCAATAACAGCCAAGGCAAGGCCAGGCTGAAGCCAAGATCCTAGAACTCTATCTGCCTCTTCCATGTGGATAGCAGAGACCCAGGTACTTGAGCCCTGATTTGCTGCCTCCAAGGGTGCACTTAAGCAGGAAGCTGGATCAGATGTGAAGCTGGGGCTCCATCTTAACTGCTGCACCAAACGTGCACCACATTGTGCATTATGTTTAATATGCATTCCCATGAACTTTTGAAGACCTCCTTGTATAGGGTACTGCACAGGTTCTGGATGACAAGAAGAGGAAACAACTAATATATTCTTGGTATGTTTTTAGTACCAAGTCCAACTCTAAGCATTTTACATGAACAAACACATTTAATCTTCACAACAACCATACAAAGTAGATTAATTTGTTTATCTTATTTTACAAATGAGAAAAATAGGAGATAGGTATTGAATAAATGGCCCAATTGTCACAACTTGTAAATGCCAAAGTAAATACTGAAACCCAGGCAGTCTAGCACCTGAGACTGTAGTCAACTCCTATATTAACTCTTAGTGTTTTTGTTATTTGAGAAATAGATCATCAGAGAAAAAGATCATCCAATACTAATACATAAAATATTTATACATTTCTGCAACAAAAAGTTATGAATGTCTCTTTAGCAGATATAATCCAATTCCAGGCAACATAATCCCTACTCAATTATCAAAGCAACTATAACTATTTCAATGCCATATTTCAATAATTTAAAGTAACATACATATATTTTTACAGTTTGCACTTTAATTTTTTAAGATTTATTTTATTTATTTGAAAGGTAGTCTTGCAGAGAGAAAAGGAGACACAAAGAGAGAAAGAGATCTTCCATCTTCTGGTTCATTCCCCCAAATAGCTGTGACGGTTAGTATTGGGCCAGGGTGAAGCTAAAAGCCAGGAACCCCATGTGGGTCTCCTATGTGGATGGCAGGGACCCATGGCATCCGTTGCCTTCCCAGGGCATTAGCAGGGAGCTAAGGAGCTAAGACTCACACTTAAGCCAGTGTCACAGTCTGCAGGTTAACCTGCTGAGCCACAACACTGGCCCCTGAATTTGAATTTTTAATTCAAGTGTGGTGGCCAGTTTCAAAGATGACCACCAGGGATTCTGTTTCCTGCTGTTCATACTCTAGCAAGGTCTTCTCCTGCATCTTATTAGTGTTGGTCTCTGTGACCAAGAGAATATGGCAGAAGCATGGTATATCACTTCTAAAATTATGTTATAAAATGACTGTACATTCTGTCTTGGGTTCTCTCATTGTGTGTGTCTCTCTCCCCTACCCCTCATCCTTTTCTCTTTCTCTCAGATAATTTGCTCTGGAAGCCACTTGTGTTGAGAGGTCATTGGGAAGCCTGTGAAGGAAGCACAGCTCTCTCCCCCAACCCATACATACTACCCCTCTCCACTGACTTGGTTTGGGGCAAGCTGCCTGCTAGGCTATGGGGTCATTTGGGAAGTCTGTGTGTCCCCATGTGGCAAGAACTGAAGTCTCTAGCCATCAGACAGAGGAACTGATACCTCTAACAGCCACATGAGTAAGATAGTAAACTCATCCTTCCCCAGTAAATCTACCAGATGATATTGCAGTGCCAACTCATTACTGACTACAACTTCATGAGAGACCGTTATGGGTCCTCCTGCCCCCCACCACTGTATGTTTTAAGTCCTAACCTCTACTACCCAGGATGTGGCTGTGTTTGGAAATAGGACCTCCAGTAAGGTAATTAAGGTTCAATTAGGTGGTATTGTGAGGCTCTAACCCATGTGACTATAAGTAGATGTGGAGCCTTCAAAGAGGTGATTATGCTAAAATGGTCCTTTAAGGTGAGCCCTAATCTATTCTGACTGGTGTCCTTATAAGAAGAAATTTAGACTCAAAGAGAGATACCAGGGGCCCATGTACAAGAGTGACCACATAAAAAGGCAGCAAAGAGTGATCTCTGACACACCAAGGAGAGACAAAACCTTGATCCTGGGCTTCTGGCCTCTGGAACTGACGGAACACACATATTTGCACACGTCACCCAGTCTGTGGTGTTCAGTTATGGCAGCCCCAAAAAACTAATACAGACACATTGAGTCTGAGCCACCCAGCTAATCTCTGCTGGATTCCTAACGGACATTATCAGGAGCAGATGCCTCCTGTATGACTTCCTACAGAGACTGTAAGATACTATTGTTTTAGCTGTTCAATTTTGGAGCAATTTGTTATGCAGCAATAGATAAATAATACACCACTTCATTTCTAAGACTCTCTCTGATATAGTGACAAGTAATTTGTCCTTCTAAATCTTTCCTTATGATTAAATGCCATATTGTTTTTAGCACATGTCAGCTGTAACATTTTTTGTCTGAATTGCCCAGAAACTATTTATTCATGAAATTTATTTTTTCCATTCATATCATGTCACTTTCTTTTCTTAAATTTTATAAGGAATTTACTAATACATTCGTTTTTCAAGGTCACAGCAAATGCATATAATTGCTACAATATAATTCTCATCGATTCTTATGGTAATGTGATATTAATACAAATAGAATAGATTCAATGTAGTTCATAGATAAAATAGCATATCATTCTCAAAAGAGGAAAATGGCATTATAGTATATAAACACTATATTAAACTATGCATACTGAAAATATGAAAGCTTACAAAATTTCCATTTAATACTTGTTGCCTATTTTCTGTACCATCAGTATAGAAAACAATCTTCTCAGATACTGAATAGAACATTGTCAATACTTCTTATTCTATTTCCTTCATGAATGAAAGGTCTCAGGGATTCAGAAGAGCCATTGGCTATGTAAGGATAAGCACAGAAAAACTGCAAAACCAGAACCAAGAGACAATTGTGGCCAATCCAACTTCATTAGATAGTAGAAATCTATTATTGGGATTGTTAAATTGAGGATTATCTTATAAATAATACCATATTAATAATGATTATTGGAATCCAAGATGGCAGGATAGGGAGGGAGCTTACTGCTCTAGTACAGAAGAAGATTGTTTACAAAAAAAAGTGGAGAGAGTGGGTCTCAGGGAAGAGTTAGGGAGAAAATGGTGGAGGAAACTCTACCACAGTTAGAGGGACAAGGTGGACATATGTGGAGGAAATAGACACCCACAACTTGGGACTCCAGCAGCCAAGAGCCTACCCAGCAGCCAAGAGCCCATGCACCAGCATTGGAAAGTGAGGTGAGACCATACCACAGCAGCCCAAGCCACTGGCGATAAAGCTGCAGGAAGATCATAATAAAACTTACTGCAGTAAAACATAAAGAGAAGATCCTAGAATGTGCATGAAAGAAATGCCAGATTACTTACAGAGGATATCCAATTAGACTCACGCAGACTTCTCATCAGAAACTCTACAGGCTAGGAGAGAAAGGTGAACTATAGTCCAAGTCTAAGAGAAAAAAACTGTCACCCCAGAATATTATACCCTGCAAAGCTCTCTTTTATGAATGAAGATGAAATAAAGACTTTCCATAACAAACAGAAATTGAAAAAATTTGTCACTACCTGTCCAGCCTACAAAAGATGCTTAAGGATGTGTAGCACACAGAAACAGGGTCATCAGTATGAAAAAGGTAAAGGAAGAAAATCTCTCAGTAAAAGTTCAAAGGAAATTCAAAGTAAAAAATAGGAGTATTTTTGGAAAAATGGCAGGGCAAAGTCACTACTTATCAATAGTAACATTGAATTTAAATGGCCTCAACTCCCCAGTTAAAAGTCACAGATTGGCTGAATGGATTAAAAAACAAAACACATCTATTTGCTGCCTATAAGAAACACATCTCACCAACAAAGAAGTGAAAGTGAAAGGATGAAAAAGATATTCCATGCCAACAGAAATCAAAAAAGAGCTGGTGTAGCAATCTTAATATCAGACAAAATGAACTATTACACAAAAACTGTTAAGAGAGACAAAGAGCGGCACTATATAATGATTAAGAGATCAATTCAACAGAAAGATATAACTATTATAAATATATATGCACCTAATTATAGGGCACTGGGTTATTTAAAAAATAGGTTAAGGAACTTAAAGGGAGACTTGGACTCCAATACAATATTACTGGGGGACATCAATACTCCACTTTCAGCAATAGACAGATCAACTATATAAAAAAATCATCAAGGAAACAAAAATTTAATTGACACTATAGATCAAAGGGACCTAACAGATATCTACAGAACTTTACATCCTAAAGATGCAGAATAGACATTCTTCTCAACAGTGCATGGAACATTTTCTAGGATTGACCGCATACTAGGCCATAAAGCAAGACTCAGTAAATTCAAAAATTTGAAATCATACCATGCATCTTCTCAGACCACACTGGAATGAAGATGGAAATCAGCAACTCAGGAATCTTAAAGCACATGCAAATACATAGAAACAGAACAGCATGCTCCTGAATGAACAGTGGGTCATAGAAGAAATCAAAGAGAAATCAAAACATGTCTGGAAGCAAATGAAGACAACAACACAGCATATCAAAACTTACAGGATATAACAAAAGCAGTATTAAGAGGAAAGTTTATAGCAATAGTTGCCTACATCAAGAAATTGGAAAAGCACCAAATAAATGAGCTATCAATGCATCTCAAGGATCTAGAAAAACTGTAGCAAACCAAACCCAAAACTAGTAGAAGAAGAGAAATAATTAAAATTAGAGAAGAAATCAACAGAATTGAATCCAAAAAATTTACAAAAGATCAGCAAAAAGAAAAGCTGGTTTTTTGAAAAAAATAAACAACATTGAAACACCATTGGCCAAACTAACTAAAAAAAAGTAGAGAGAAGACCCAAATCAATAAAATCAGAGATGAAAAAGGCTATGTAACTATAAATGCCACAGAAATAAATAGTCATCAGAAATTATTACAAAAAGTTGTATGCCAGCAAAATGGGA
Organism: Lepus europaeus; assembly: GCF_033115175.1. Taxonomy (NCBI): domain Eukaryota; kingdom Metazoa; phylum Chordata; class Mammalia; order Lagomorpha; family Leporidae; genus Lepus; species Lepus europaeus. Next base: position 79,891,914 of record NC_084838.1, on the reverse strand, counting down.
AATCTATCAGAAATGGATAGATTCCTGGACATATACAACCTACCTAAATTGAACCATGAAGACATAGAAAACCTAAACAGACCCATAACCATGTCAGAAATTGAATCAGTAATAAAGGCACTCCCAACAAAGAAAAACCCAGGACCAGATGGATTCATTGCTGAATTCTACCAGACATTAAAAAAGAAGTCATTCCAATTCTTCTCAAACTATTCAAAACAATTCAAAGAGACGGAATCTTCCCAAATTCTTCCTATGAAGCCAGCATCACCTTAATTCCTAAATCCGAAAAAGATGAAGCAGAGAAAGAGAATTACAGACCAATTTCCCTGATGAACATAGACACAAAAATCCTCAATAAAATCCTGGCCAATAGAATACAGCAACACATCAGAAAAATCATCCACCCAGACCAAGTGAGATTTATCCTTGGTATACAGGGATGGTTCAATGTTCACAAAATCGATCAATGTGATATGCCACATTAACAAACTGCAGAAGAAAAACCACATGATTATCTCAATAGATGCAGAGAAAGCATTTGATAAAATACAACACCCTTTTTCCCTCTCCATGCCTTCAGGAACTCCTAGAACCCAAATGTTGGGTTTTTTAATAGTATCCTGTAGATGCCCGACAATATTTTTTAGATTTCTAATTTCCTCTTCTTTTCTTTGGTTTGACTGTTTCCTTTGCTGTTCTCTGTCTTCTAAGTCCGATATTCTCTCTTATGCTTCACCCATTCTGTTTTTAAGGCTCTCTAATGTGTTTGTCATTTGATCTAATGAATTCTTCATTTCATTATGATTTCTCGTCACTATCACAGTTTCATGTTCTACTAGTTGTTTCATTTCATTTTGATTCCTCCTTAATATTTCATTTTCACAAGAGAGATTTTTCTATCTTGTCCATTAAGGTCATTTGCAACAAAATGGATCAATCTGGAAAACATCATACTTAGTGAAATAAGCCAGTCTCAATGGAACAAATATCATATATTCTTTCTGGTCTGTGAGAACTAATATAGCACCTAAAACAAAAGTTGTAAAAGTGAAATTAATACTTTGAGAAGCAATGACTTGAACAGCCCTTGTCTTGACTGTTGAGGAACAGTTTTTTTTTCTTTTTTCTCTTCTTCATACTATGTGTTGAACTCTTTACTTAAAAGAGTTAATCATAAGTATATAAAGTCAATTGAAAATATATATTAGTAAAAAATAAGAAGAAAAATAAGAAAGGGAGGAAGGAGTTTGTAACTGTAAAGCTGTATCGTTCTGCATACATTCCTATGGATTTACTTCTAAGGGTACAGTTTAAAAACTTGTCATGGGACTCCAAAGCCCATAAAATTGGTAGTAAAAATGCTATCTTAATTGGTTTTTTTTTTTTTTTTTTTTTTGGACAGGCAGAGTGGACAGTGAGAGAGAGACAGAGAGATAGGTCTTCCTTTTGCTGTTGGTTCACCCTCAAATGGCTGCCACAGCTGGCGCACTGCGGCCGGCACACTGCGCTGATCCGAAGGCAGGAGCCAGGTGCTTCTCCTGGTCTCCCATGGGGTGCAGGGCCCAAGCACTTGGGCCATCCTCCACTGCCTTCCCGGGCCACAGCAGAGAGCTGGCCTGGAAGAGGGGCAACCGGGACAGAATCCGGTGCCCCAACCGGGACTAGAATCCAGTGTGCCGGCACCGCTAGGCAGAGGATTTTAGCCTGTTGAGCCACAGTGCTGGCCCATCTTAATTGTTAAAGTGATCATATTCAGTGTTAAAGTGAACATATAGATAGGATTAAGTGCTAAAGAGATTCTATAAATAGTAGCAAGTGCCTGGTAGAGAGAATTAAAAAGGAGGGAATGTCCAATATGGGAAGCAGTCCACACAGAAGACTCATAGAATGACAATCACTTTAAGTAACACTCTTACCTCAGAATCAGTCCTTAAGGCATTTGGATGTGGCTGAAAAGTCTATGAGAGCATTTCAGGCATGGGAAGCCAAGACACTGTGGCAAAAAATATCCTACATGAAGGATCTCTGCGAGTGAAACCCCAATGTAAAGAAAGACCCATCAAAGAAGGATGTACTTTTCTCTGAAGGGAAGAGAGAACTTCCACCTTGATTATGGCCTTGTCTAAATAAGGTCGGAGTTTGTGGTCACAAAAGGTTTCCATAGCCTTAGCAGCTCATGGCAAGCACCTCAGGTGATCACTGAAGTCATAAATAAGAGTGATAATTGTTATATTAACAGAAGTCACTGTGCACTTACTCCCCATGTAGGACCTCTGTCCTTAATGAGTTGTACCATAAGAATAAACCGCAAAACTTGTTCTCAATTAGCACTTTATACATTTTGTATGTGGTAGGAGCAAACTGTTGAAATCTTCACCTAGTATAGTGTTGGTCTTCTGAATATAAAGTTAATTAAAAATATTCTGAATTAAAAAAGATTTTTAAAATGAAGAATGGGATGGGAGAGGGAGTAGGCAGAAGCATGGGAGTGAGGGTGGGAAGGCAGGTATGGGAGAAAGAATCAATTATTCCTAAAGCTGTTTCTATGAAATCTGTATTCAATAAATAAAAGCTTTCCTAAAAAAAAATAATGATTATTGAAGCCACTGTTGTGTCCAGTGGGTTAAGCGGCCCCTTGCAACAGTGACCTCCCACATCAGAGTGTCTGTTCAAGTCCTGGATGCTTTGCTTCTGATACAGCTCCCTGCTAATTCTCCTGGGTAAAAAAAAATCCTAAGCACTTAGATCCCTGCTACTCATGAGGGAGACTAGATTGACATTCCTGGCTCCTGGCTTCAACCTGGTCCAGACTTGAGTGTTGCAGCCATTTGGGAAGTGAATCAGTGGATGGGAGAATCTCTCTCTCTCTCTCTTCTTCCTCCTCCCTGTCAGGCTGCCTTTCAAATAAACAAACAATTCTTTAAAATAATAATTATTAAATCTTGTAAATTTTCAAGAGTATAAGATATATTCTTATTTCAGTTTGCCTATTTTAAAGTTAATTTTTATAGTTTGTTTCAGCATGTGATTATTTTTGCCAGTTATGGTCTGGATTATAAGGAGAGCATACCAGTAGAAAATCATATGTACTTGAAATGTCTTCAATTGTGACATATTGGCATTAAAGTTAAAAGCATATTATTAATGTTTTCTCTTTGAGAATAAAACTGTAATTATAAGATATGTTATCACCAAGTGATGATAGCCCTTTCTACCATTAAAATTCTGAGAAGATAACAGTTTAACTAGGGCATTGCTGTGTTGAGAGAGATGTTTTATACTTAACTTCAGAACACAGATATCTTTCTGGCCTAATGTATACATGATAAATGCTGAGAGACAGACAGAGAGAAGCAGAGAGAGAGAGAGAGAGTGTGTGTGTGTGTGTGTTTATTGGACATTATACTTACACTCTATGGTTATGAATAGAGGACAGGAGAATAAAAAGCCAGAAAAGCAATTTTGAAAATCTCTGAAGTATGGTCAGGCATGAAGTTGTAGCTTGGGCATTCAGTGACTTCAGCAATGAGTTAAAAAACCAATAAAGTCTGTATCCATTTAAGATGTTCCAAGGCCAAAGAACTTGAGACAAACTGATTTATATGACCAATTCCCCTGAGTCAGAATCATAGTCTTGTTTCCCAAGAGGCTTTAAATATTTATCAGAGCCATAAGCACTATTGAAAAAGTAACCTCCGCAAAACTTCCAAGACCACCTCCATATGCAGTCCTGTAGATATATTAAATAAAATAAAAATAAAGTGATCTACAATGGGTGACAATCTACCCTTCCTCCCATCATCACCCAAAACTAAAAGTCATGAAGTAAAGAGTAAGTGTTCTTTATTTTTGTTATGAATCAGCAGATTTGGAAATTCCTTGGTAGTCAGAAATATTCATTGGGGAAGAAGTCAATTTCTATCTAAAAATATGAATTTTTTCAGAAGGAGAAACATTCATCTCAAAAAAAGTCAAAATTAGTCACAAACCATACCAAATAAAAGTTCTCAGGATTCCAAAGTCTTTGGACAGGTGGGTCACTTGGGAGAAAGTAATTCACCAATGGGAAATTCACCACAATTCATTTGTAGGTAGAATTCTGAGTTCAGTTCTTATCCATTGATTGTGTGACCTTGAGTGTGTTGCCTGACTTCTAAGTCTCAGTTTCTTCATTTATAGTAATATGATTCAAAAAACACCTGTGCCCTGGGACTGCCTTATGGAGGAAACGAGCTAATACAAGGAAGATACCTGGAACACAGATGGAACATAGGAAGTTTCCAATAAAAGTTAGCCATTATTATACCAGAGCAATGGTTCTCCAGGTGTGATTCCTGAACCCACAACCTCAGTATTGCCTAGGAACTTGTCAGAAATGTGAATTGTTAGATTCTACCCAGACCAAATGAATTAGAAACACTGGACCTCGGGGGCAGGGATGGAAGGGTGGGAGATGAAGGTGTCAGAAAGAGACAGAATTTGGCTTTAACAAGCCATCCACGTGATTCTGGCATGCTCTGAGAACCACACTACAATGTATAGGGTAAAAGATAAAATAAATTAGAACACAATGGGTTAAACTTCTATAGATGCTTGGCATAGGGGTTAAATCACTATTCCAAAAGTCAGCATTCCATTTTGGAGTGCCTGGGTTCAAGTCCAACACTGCCCCAGACTAGTTTCCTGCTGAGGCACACCCTAAGAGGCAACAGGTAATGGCTCAAGTACTTGGGTTCCTGCCATCCATGAGAGAGATTTGGATTGTATTCCTGGCTCTTGGCTTTGGCCTGTCCCGTCTATGGTCAATACAGGCATTTGGGAAGTGAACCAGCAGATTGGAGATTCTCTCTCTCTCTCTCTCTCTCTCTCTCACACACACACACACACACACACACACTTTCAAACAAATAAAATATTTTTTTAAAAAAAAGGGCTTCTGTTTTGTGGCTACTTAAAGAGAATGAATGCTTGATTTTATTTTTTTCTAAATGACCAGATAAAGAATTCCAGCAGTGACTTGAGACCATTAGGTTTTTTGTAGAATCACTCTTTTTTATTTTATTTACTTTATTTAATTTAATTTAATTTTATTTTATTTACTTTAAAGAGTTATAGAGAAAGAGAGACAGAGAGAGACAGATCATCCATTGGTTCACTCCTCAAATGGCCACATGGCCAGGGCTGGTTCAGGCTAAATGCAGTAACCTGGAACTCCATCCAGATCTCCCATGTGGGTGGCAGGGGCTCAAGTACTTGGGCCACCATGGCTGCTTTTCCAGATGCTTTACTGGGGAGATAGATTGGAAGTGGAGCAGCTGTGATTTGAACTGGTATCCACATGGGATGCCAGCATTGCAAGTTGCAGCTTAACCTGCTGTGCCACAACACCAGCCTTAATGGCACAGGATTTCTAAGTGCACATTTTCTTGCTTGAGTATAGTCTATTAGTTATGTACATAATTCGTGATAAAATTGCCATCTAGATCAAAGTGAACCAAAGTGTACATTTTTGTCACTTCATTTTCCACATTGCTGCCAGAGCAATTTTCCTTGGGTACATATTTAATAATGCTGCTGCACAGCTTAGAAGATTTAACCAGATCCCTTAAGCCTGGCACATGAGAGCTTTTGTAATTGGTGCCTGCTGACCTTTTTCATGGCCTTTATCCCTACAATTACACCTCCTCCACGAAGCCTCCCCTGACACAATCCCCATCACTTGGAAGTTGGTCCCTCCTTCTCTAACTTTCCTGAACTATGTGCATACCACTTGTAGTCATTTTTACATTGCATTATAATAGTTATTTAATTGTCAATCTCTCAACCAGACTTTTGCTTACCTTTGACAGCAAGAAGTGCATTTTCATTTTTATGTCCCCAACAGTTGGCATAATGCCCAGCATAAAAGAGACATTTAGTAAATAAAGGCTTTTCATGGGTCTAAAACACAACATCTGTTCATGAACCACAGATCAGCCCAGGAAAATACAGCAATAACCAAGAACTATTCTTCTTAACCCATATTCAAAATCTTTGAATTAAAAAAATATATTTTATTCATTCTAGAGGCTGAGACAAAGGAAAGAGAGAGAGAGAGGCAGAGACACACACCGCAAAATATGGCTCTCATTGATTGGTTTACTCTGGAAACCCTGGGGCTACATCAAAACTGAAACCGAGAGCCAGGATCATAATCCAAGTCTCCCATGTGTGCTCAACTACTTGAACCAGCACCTGCTGACTCCCAAGCCTGCAGCAGCAGGAAGATGGAGTTGGGAGCCAGAGGTGAGCATTGAACTCAGCCTCTTGGCTATGAGACATAGGTACCTTGACTGCAAGGCCAAATGCCTGACCACAAAATTAAATTTTGAGAAAAAAATCTGCCCCTTCCAATGTTCTAGGGCCATCCTCATTATAGGCGACATACTCTCCAAGACAGACTACCCCATCTGTTACCACTATCTTCTGACAACCAGCAAAATCTCATTCTATTTAAGGTACTTTGACCCCCAAAATTGATATTGGACTGAAATCAACTTTAATTTCAGGCTCTAAGTCATGAGGTTTGTACCTTCAGGACTTAGGTCAATACTGCAAAAATAAGCTGAGTATAGTTGTTTAAAAGGAGTCAAGTCCATATTTGTTGGCCTTGTGAGTAATCCTTCTGCCCTGTGTGCTCAGGAATCATGATGATTATCTGCTTATCTACAACCACTACCCTCACAGCCCTGCTACCATTTCACAACCTCTCATGGTAGCATTTTAGAATACTTTCCCTTCTCTACTGGCTCTCTCTATGCCTCTGGTATTTTATTCTTGCTAAATCATTTAGCTAGAAGCATTTGGCTAAGGGTAGCTGGAATATGCAGCCAGCTAGGCAAACCAGTTCCCTCCCTGGAAAGCACTCAGTGCTTAAGAGTTATAGGACCTGAATCAACTGCAATTGTTTGAGATGATCCTATTTGTTTAGTTGCTCATTATCATCTTTCTATCCACTGCCATACTTAGACCAAAAGGCATATTTCCAGTTTTTAAGTGAATTAGAACAATGGACAGACACGATAGAATGATGAGAACTGACCCTGTAAGTACCTAACTCTTTGAGGTCTGCCTTGAAAAATCTACTGACAGCTCTGTATTGCTGATTCAGAAATGTTTGACTCTTCCTTTCCTATCTTTAGCAATGCTTTTGCATTGGCCAATGAAAGCTTTATCTTTGCAGGACTTCCATTAAGGATTAATTTCTGCAATATAAACAAAACTCTTCACACATTCCATGCATTTCAAATAATCAATAAGTGGTACTTATTATCCTAATCGGATTTTGAAGCTATATTTGTTTCCTTGGGCTGGCATAGCAAGTATGAAAAACTGGTTTAAAACAACAGAAATAGAGTGTCTCACAGTTCTGGAGGCTGGAAGTCCAAGATCAAGGCACTGGTAGGGCCATGCTTTCTCTGATGGCTCTAGAGGAAAATCCTTCATTGTCTCCTCTAGCTTCTGGTGATTGCTAGCAATCCAGAGCATTCCTTGGCTTATAGATGTATCACTCAGTCATACGACCAGCTTCATATGTCTTCATATTGTCCTCTTTTGGGTACATCTGTCTCTGTCTCCTACTTTCTACTGTTTTGTTAGCACACTAGTCATTTGGATTCAAGCCCATTGATCTCATTTTAACTTTATTATGTCTGTAAAGACTATTCCCAAATAAAGTCATGTTTTTTAGGTAATATGAGTTAGGACTTCAACATATCTTTTGGGGGGGGGGGGCACAATTCAACCCATAAAGATGACATAGCAACTCATTGTGGTAAAAATGTAGAATGGCATTTTGTGTTCCCAACAGCTGACAAAATTTTGTTTTGTTGAGCTCCTTTTTCTTGCCGAGGAGTAGGATTCCTTAGCTGTATTCATTCTAGTGTTTAAAAAAAAATGTTCAATCACGTTGGGTTTTTAAAATAGTTCAGATAAGTTTCCACTGACTCTTTATCCCAGGTGCGTAGGATAAGTCAGTGATGTACAAGTAAACCTGATGCTCTATAGGAAGAAGAAATTAAAAGGCTTGCTCTGTAGCATTCACTGTGTACTGAGTACTATATTGAGTGCTTCCACCATGGCTAACTCAAGCTATCAATGAGCTACTAGCAAGCTTCCTGAAAATTTAAACTTAGTTTCTTAAATGAGCATCTAAGCAAACTTTTCTAGTATGTCACCCAAGGCAAAATGTACTTTCTCAATGCTGCCTTCTCTCTTTTCTCTAATTCTCTGATCTGTCCCCTACTGTAAAACTTCAGGCAAATGGGTGAGAGAGACAGACAATATTGATTTATCTGAGAAACCACAAACTGCTGATGTCAACTCCAACATCCTGTCTCAGATGATTTTTGCTGCTTCTCCTCCACAAACACGGTAGGGCCCTTGGACTTTAGTGTGTATGTAGCAGGTGCTCAAGTGCTAGATTTGGATTTATTGTTTCAGTGGGGGGTCTTCTTCTCTGGTGTGAAAATTCAGTTCCGTTTGACATCCTTGCACCCGCTCCCCAAACATTTTCTTGGAAAGTTCAATCTACAGAGTTTCTGTAACTGAGATCTACTCACCAACTGGCCAGCCCTTTGAGAACATGTTGGCAAGAGGGCTTTCATTTCATTCATCTTTTTTGGCATTTGTGTAACAGAGGGAAAGCCAGTATCTTTGCCAATAAAGTGAGGGAAAATGCAAGTGTCTCCCTGGTATTCCCTCTCCTCTGTAAGCCATGTTTTTCCCACCAGTTTCTCCAGGCTTGATTAACTTCAAACACTGTTCATCCAATAGGAGGCAACTTGTAAGACAAGAGATCATTGGCTGGCATTGCAGCAAGCTAAGCTGCATCCGGAAAGCTGGTTCAATTCCCAGCTGCTCCACTTCCAATCCAGCTCCCTGCTGATGCTCCTGGGAAAGCAGCAAAGGATGGCTGAAATACTTGGTGGTCTACCACCCACATGGGAGAGCTGTATAGTGCTCTGGGCTCCTGGGTTCAGCCTGACCCATCCCCAGCTGTTGCTGCCATTTGGAGAGCAAACCAGTGGATAGAATAGTCATTCTCTGTCTCTTTCTCTCTGTCTCTCTGTCTCACTCTCTTTCTCTCTCCTCCCCCACCCCCTTTCAAATAAAAATAAATGTAGGGGTTTTTTTTTTTAAAAAAAAAAAAAGACAGTAGATCATTGGCAGCACCTAACCAAGCAGAGAGAAGGGAACAGATGGTTCTGTCACTCCTAAATGTACAGGAAAGAGAGGAACCAGTCCACAGTCCTTCCCCCTCTGGAAAGAAATATCGGAGGGGCCGACCCTGTGGCATAGCAAGTGAGGCTGCTGCCTGCAGTGCCGGCATCCCATAAGGGAAACGGTTCGCATCGCAGCTGCTCTGCTTCCAATCCAGCTCTGCTGTGGCCTGGGAAGGCAGTACAAGATGGCCCAAGTGCTTGGGCCCCTGCACCCATGTGGGAGACTTGGAAGAAGCTCCTGACTCCTGGCTTCAGATTGGCTAAGCTCCAGCCATTTCAGCCATTTTAGGAGTGAACCAGGGGATGGAAGACCTCTGTCTCTCTGCCTCTCCTTTTCTCTCTCTCTAATTCTCACTTTCAAATAAATAAATAAAGCTTTTAAAAAAAAATAGAAACATGGAAAGGGATGTTTTCTCAGTGTGAATTCTGCATTTCCCCCAAAGACACCATCTTCCTCTTTCTTGGTTCCCCCTTTAATATGGTTTACTGACAAAGACTGTGAAACTAACTTGGCCTTTCTTGCAGAGCAAGGCAAGGATTAGGAATCCCACAGCCTAACACCAGGTTCTCGGCCTTGGAAAATTTAGTAATTTTATTATCAGGACTCTGTATAAGCTGCAGTACTCAGCAACCTCCGGGGGCAGAGAACGATGTTAGAAATAACGGATAATATTATGAAACAGAACAATCAGGACCTCACAATGTTCTGTAACATTATGACTCTAGTTATGGAGAAAACAACTATTTTCATCCAAACAGCCTGTACTCAAGTGTGCCTCCCAAGGTGGAGGAAGAGAAAAAGGCAGAGTTCACCACACTGGGGAAATACACCTCCTTGTGATGCCCTCACAACTGCAGACTGGTGGGTGGGAAGGAGTCAGGCTGGAAGTGGGAGGTTTAGCAAAGCAAGGACACATAACCCCGCCTTTGGATCTATGACGCCCTCCCAGGGGCAGAAACCTGAGAAAGGCTCTATTTCCATTCTGAGAGGGGGAGTTGAGGTATAGAAGGAAAAGACATAATGCGAAGATGATGGGAGAGCAATACTGCACTGGCTGAAGATTGTTTATGGCATGTGGGTTTTGTTTTTCTTTCCCATTTTCCAATAAAGATGTTTGTTCTGCTAGGATGTGTACCCCCATCTGTGTCTTAAATATGCAAGGAAGATTGTTACATAAAATGTCTATGAGAGCATCCTTTTTGTATAATTCAGAGGAAATGGGATGAGTCTTGTGTTTGATTTAGCATGGAGTAGACAGAAGGGAACTAGCATCGGCAAAGCAAAGCTATGAATAGGGAGTAAGTTCTCCCACAGACAGGAACTGGGAGGCAACCTTGAACTTACATTAATCCTTGGGAAGGTACACAGATTTCAGAGAACAGCCAGTCTGTGCTGACCTCTGCATTTTATTCCCAATACTGTTGCTGTAATTATTCTCTGTAAGCCACATCACAACACAGTTCCCAGTGACATCAAAGTCATGGGGTATCCTTATGTCTGGTCAGAGGACTTATGAGAAGTAACATTACTGACTCTCTGTGTGCCCCTGAGAAGATATAACTTTTATGCATACTCAGGGCTGTGTGTTAAGAAGCCTGGGAAAAGCAGCCATGTCCCAAGTCTGATGTGGGGAGGCAGGTTCCCATGGTGCCAATGGCTACAAATGGCTACTACTATCTTCAACTGTGTTAGAATAGAGAGTGAACAGCAGGCTCTTGAAGGTGGCCTTCCTTTTCCAGAAACTGAAATCTGTCACAGAGCACTGAACTCCACAGAGTTCAGTAAATCAGAGCCAATCTGCACACTGGAGAGGACAGCAGTGTCTGTGCCCAATGACCAGCTTGGCAAATGTACCTTTCCCGCTCCATCGGAAGGGCTCCCAGCATCCATCCTGCTTCTCCTTGGGAGAGATCTCAGTGGATGCGGTTCTGGACCACTGCACAAGTAATATGCATTAAAAACTCTTTCATAATGAACTTCTGTTATCAGGAATTCCACATCTCCTCATCTACGGAAGCCTCCACATGGCTGTTTGGGGATAACTGCCCCTGTGTTTTGATGTGAACAGCCCAGCCCTCAGCAGGCTGCATTTCAGTGTGTGAAATTCAACCCACAGATACTTACCAGGGTTGCTGGTGGCCAATACACTGTCACAGCTGACATCATAAAATGAAGCAGAACTTGAGATTTTCATGGTACATGCGTGTAAGCCACTATCAGTCATGTACCTCAAACACTTCTTTTCAGAGACTCTAGTGTGATTTTTTGATGTTCTTTTTCTTTATCCTCCTTTTTTATTGTTTTACTTACTTTTCTATTTTTTTAAAGCAAAATGAAAGCCTTTCATGTTTGAATGCCACAAAAGAGGCTTACTGATTCACAACACTTAATGACTCCAAGATGTCCAAGCACCTATGTTAAATAAATGGTACACTTGGTGCCTGTATCTACAGGTTCCACATCTGTGGATTCAACTAACTATGGATTGAAAATAAACTAAAGCAAAAATCTGGATCTGTACTAAATATGAGCAGACTTTTTTTCTTGTCATTTTCCCCTAAACAATACAGTGTAACAACTATTAAAATCATTTATATTACATTAGGTATGGCAAATAATTTGGAAATTATTTAAAGCTCATGAGAGGATTCCATAGACTATATGCAAATACTATGGTATTTTATGTATGAGATTAGAACATCTGTGGAGTTTACTATCCACAGGGGGTCCTGAAACCAACCCTGCTTACATATGAGGGATGACAATACATTCAGTTTTCGGAAGCACTGTGTGATTCCTCATCAAGTGTGCTTTGGCATAGACTTACTCTGTGCCTTTGACCAGCTTTCTTGTTGAGGGAGAAAGCAAGCAGCCCCACATCCTGTGGCAGTTACGAGTTCTGTGCACCAAACACTTCTTATAACTCTATTCTGGGCACATGGTGGAGTTGTACAATGGCCTGATGTTGTGGAGGACAACAAAATCAGTTCTGAATTAAGAGTAGAAACGGGCCAGTGCTAAGGCATAGTAAGCTAAGCCTCAGCCTGAGGCACCAGCATCCCTTAATGGGTGCCAGTTTGTGTCCCAGTTGCTCCTCTGCAAATCCAGCTCTCTATCAATGGCCTGGGAGAGCAGTGTAAAATGGCCCAAATGCTGGGACCCTTGAACCTGTATGGAAGACCCAGAAGAAGAAGCTCCTGGTTCCTGGCTTCTGATCTGCCCAGCTCCCACCATTGTGGCCATTTGGGAAGTGAACCAGTGTATGGAAGACCTTTCTCTCTGTCTCATCTTCTCTCTATCTGTAACTCTTCCTCTCTAATAATAAACAAATAAATCTTTTAAAAAAAAAGATTATAAACAAAATGTATTGCTTCAAGTCTGGAATGTTTTATCACCCATAAGACAAACAAAAACTTTCAGAGGGGAGGGCACTTGGTGCAGTGGCTAAGCTGCCTCTTGGGATGCCCATATCCCATATCTGAGTCCTTAGGTTCAAGTCTTGGCTCTGCAGATCCAACTTGGGAGGGAATAGAGATGACTGAAGAACTAGGGTCCCTGCCACCTTCAAAGGAGACCCAGAACAAGTTCCAAGCTCCTGGGCCCTCCCATGGTGTTATAGGTATTTGAGGAGAGAACTAGAGGATGGAAGATTTCTGCTTTTCTGTTTATTTCTCTTTACCTCTATCTCTTTGCCTTTCAGAAATTCCCAGAGTCACTGTTTCCTCTGCCCTAGTGACCAGTACATTTTCTGACTGGGTATTCCCTCAAATGGGTACCAGGAAGAAAGTGACATGGAGCTGAGCCCCCCAGAAAAACTACAATAGGCAAAAGGTAGGGGTACAAAGAAGATCCCTGTAGTCTTAAGCCACTAAGAGTTGAGGATTGCTTGCTACCATCACATCATCTAGTTTTTCCAGACTGATACAAAGCTTATGACTTAAGAGAAGATAATCATAGGATGAAAGCAACACCATGTATAGAAAGAAGGGAAAAATTAAACAGGGCTCTTAACAGCATTGGAACACAGGATCAACTGTCAACAGGAGCCATTCTACTGCTACCCTTGCCAGTTGTATAAAAAATATGTCTCCCTATATAATGTAATCCCACTAGAATAAAAAACACTTAGATTGGGCCGGCGCCGTGGCTCAACAGGCTAATCCTCCACTTAGCGGAGCCGGCACACCGGGTTCTAGTCCCAGTCGGGGCACCGGATTCTGTCCAAGTTGCCCCTCTTCCAGGCCAGCTCTCTGCTGTGGCCCAGAAGTGCAGTGGAGGATGGCCCAGGTGCTTGGGCCCTGCACCCGCATGGGAGACCAGGAGAAGCACCTGGCTCCTGCCATTGGATCAGCGTGGTGCGCTGGCTGCAGCGCGCCGGCCGCGGCAGCCATTGGAGGGTGAACCAATGGCAAAGGAAGACCTTTCCCTCTGTCTCTCTCTCTCTCACTGTCCACTCTGTTTGTCAAGAAAAAAAAATTAAAAAAAAAAAAAAACACTTAGATTGAGGGGCTGGGTATTTGGCACAACAGCTTAAGTTGCCACTTGGGAGGCCTGCATCCCATATCAGAGTGCTTAGTTCAGTACTGACTACCCCATCCAATCCAGCTTCCTATTTATGTGCATCCCAGGAGGCAGTATATGATGGTTCAATTACTTCAATCTCTGTCATTCATATGGGAAACCCAGATTGAGTTCCTAGACTGGTGGAGAGTAACCAGGAGATCTTTACTTCTTCCTGCCCTGCTCTTTCTGCTTTTAAATTAAAATAAAACCAAATAAAAAATCTTCAAAAGATGTTTAAAACCACTTCAATTCATAGAGGAATTAAAACCAATTCAATTCATAGGGTTTTCTATTATGTAACCCCCAGCAATAGCCATTACCATGTGCAATAAGACAGTACTTGACCTTCAAGCAAACAATACAGTGCAAGAGTACTTCAAAGTCTTCACAGAAAAATGGAATTAAAATATAAGTTGACTTTGCTGCAAAAAAGTTGAAATTCTTGTATAGTTCATAACATGTATTTTTCATGAATCTTTTGAAGACACCTGTACACATGAATTTCAAATAATTTTCCCAAAATAAACTTATCTTTTAATACCATTTTCCACAATATTTTTGAAGGATCAGGTATATGCTTGGCAGTGGTCTTTGAAGGAGCCAGGTGCAAAAACTCAGTCCAGTGAGGACCTCAGATACAGGGAAGTGAATGACTAACATTAATGCATTTGACTCCTAGTCCTTCAATAAGTCTACTGGTAATAGCAAGAATAGTTGGATCAGAAGCAGCAGAGGCCAGTGCCATGGCTCAAGAGGCTAATCCTCCACCTTGCGGCGCTGGCACACTGGGTTCTAGTCCCGGTCGGGGCACTGGATTCTGTCCCGGTTGCCCCTCTTCCAGGCCAGCTCTCTGCTATGGCCCAGGAGTGCAGTGGAGGATGGCCCAAGTCCTTGGGCCCTGTGCCCGCATGGGAGACCAGGAGAAGCACCTGGCTCCTGGCTTCGGATCAGCGAGATGCGCCGGCTGCAGCGCGCCGGCCGCAGCAGCCATTGGAGGGTGAACCAACAGCAAAAAGGAAGACCTTTCTCTCTGTCTCTCTCTCACTGTCCACTCTGCCTGTCAAAAAAAAAAAAAAAAAAAAAGCAGCAGAGAGCTGCACATTGTGAGGAAACCTGGGTAGGAATGGGGAGAAAGTCCCTCTCCTCTCTACATTGTGGCCTTTCCCAAAATCATTATGAAATTTCTCTAATATTCAAGAGAAAAGTGATCAGAAAAATGTGATAGAATATAAAACAGACACAATAGCATATGAAATCAGTCACATAAATTATAGACATAGCCACAGTGCTGCTTTTAGGAAGTCACCTTCTCCCCCATTGTAATAGTGAAGGAGTTAAGGCCATGCCACGCCCAAAATCTGCAGATTTGGCATATGGATTACTTTGAAGTGTAAACACTTGATAAATGGCAGGTATGGAAAGGGTGGGCTGCCCTGCCTTCTCCTACCCATAGCACATCATGGAAACTCCTTCAGGAAAAGTGTCCTCCCAGTTGCAGAATGAGAGAAAAACATTCTCACCACAGCTTGTGGATGGCACTGCATTGCATCTCCACAAATAAACTTCCTAAACTATCCCTTTCCTTCCCCTCGTTTTACATCCCACCCTCACTGTGTCCTAGTGACTTCTCCACAATTTACTGCCACAAGCCCAGATTCCTTAGTCTGCCTTTTCTTCACAAATTTATCCTTTGTGTAAAAAGTATAACAAGCTTTCAGCTTTAGCCATTTCTTCCAGTCCTCATTCTCTTGGGAAGGTCCCCATATACATTTGCAAACTCAAAAATGTTTGTGTTTACTAGTATTCAAACAGTACTCTATACTTTGTGTGTCTGTGTGGGTGCAGTCTGTTGAAATCTTTGCTTAGCAAATGCCAAGTTGATCTTCTGTATATAAAGATAATTAAAAATGAATCTTTTTTTAACTTTTGTTTAATAAATATGAATTTCCAAAGTACAGCTTTTGGATTACAGTGGCTTCCCCCCCACCATAAATTCCCTCCAACCCGCAACCTTCTCATCTCCCGCTCCCTTTCCCATCCCATTCACGTCAAGATTCATTTTCAATTATCTTAGTGATCCCTGTTAAATATATGAGTGGGAATAAGAGAGGGAGGAGATGTATAATTTGGGACATGCTCAAGCTGACATGCCCCAAACGGTAGAGTTAGAAACACACCAGGGGATTCCAATTCAATCCCATCAAGGTTGCATGTACCAATGCCATCTCACTAGTCCATTTGATCAATTTCTGTTCACAATTGATCATAATGACAGGACTAAGAGTCAAAGGGATCACATAAACAAGACTAGTGTCTGAAAATACTAACCGATAGAACAAAAAAGGGAGAGAACGATCCATCATGGGAAGCGGGATACACAGCAGACTCATAGAAGGGCGGATGTCCTAAACAGCACTCTGGCCTCAGAATCAGCCCTTAAGGCATTTGGATCCAGCTGAAAAGCTCATGAGAGTATTTCAGGCATGGAAAGCCAAGACACTCTGGCAAAAACAAACAAACAAACAAACCACCTAAATGAAGGATCTCAGCGAGTGTGATCCCAATGAAAAGAACGGTAGGAGGTACCTTTCTCTGAAGGGAGGAGAGAACTTCCACTTTGACTATGACCTTGTCCAAATATGATAAGAGTTGGTGAACTCAAAAGCCTTCCATAGCTTTGGCAACTCATGACAAGATCCTAGGGTGATTACTGATGCCATAAACAAGAGTGTCAATTTGTTAGGTCAACAACAGGAGTCACTGTGCACTTACTCCTCATGTAGGATCTCTGTCTTTAATGTGCTGTACACTGTTATTTAATGCTATAACTAGTACTCAAACAGTATTTTTCACTTTGTGTTTCTATGTGGGTGCAAACTGTTGAAATTTTTACTTAATATATACTAAACTGATCTTCTGTATATAAAGAGAATTGAAAATGAATCTTGATGTGAATGGAAGGGGAGAGGGAGCGGGAAAGGGGAGGGTTGCAGGTGAGAGGGAAGTTGTGGTGGGGAAAGCCATTGTAATCCATAAGCTGTACTTTGGAAATTTATATTCATTAAATAAAGGTAAAGAAAAAGGATTCATTTTCAATTATCTTTACATATAAAAGATCAATTTAGTTTACACTAAGTAAAGATTTCAACAGTTTGCACCCACACAGAAACACAAAGCGCAAAGTGCTGTTTGATTACTAGTTACACCATTGAATCACATAATACAACACATTAAGGACAGAGATCCTACACTCAGAAACCTGAATATAACCCTACCATATGCCTTCAAATTTACCCAAAGGAAATTAAATTGGCAAATAAAAAAGCTGTCTGTACCTTAATGTTTACTGCAGCTCAATTCACAATAGCTAAATGCCCATCAACAGTAGACTGGATAAAGAGATTATGGGATATGTACTCTATAGAATACTATGCAGCAGTAAAAAAAAAAAATGAAATCCGGTCATTTGCAACAAAATGGAGTAATCTGGAAAAATGAATCTTAATGAAGAATGGGATGGGAGAGGGAGTAGGAGATGGGATGGTTAATGGGGGGGTGGGGGGTGGTTATGGAGGGAAAAGCCACTATAATCCAAAAGCTGTACTTTCAAAATTTATATATATTAAATAAAAGTTTAAAATAAATAAATAAATAAATAAATAAATGTTTGTGTTTTTCTCACGTGAACCTGTTTTATGTCAATTTAATTCTGTTGTTCCCCTGAACAACAGAAATTAGGAACAAGGGAAAACTCGGTGATACTGTGCAGTCCCTGCCCATCCACCTCTGTTCTATTAGCACCTTGGCCAAATGGAGGTCTTCAGTGGAGGAGCATCGGAGGAAGAAGTGACTAAGGTCTGCCCTGCCGCGGAAGGGGTGACAAGACCAACAGCTAGAGATAAACAGCATCCTCTCTGGTCAATCAGGTCCAAGTCACAGATCCATCTCTGAGAAACCCAAGTACATGCCTATTCCTGTTTCCCAGTGATCTTGGCTTTGGGTGGAGAGTGAATTCCTTACTTTGCACTTGTGTCCTTTCAGTAAACTCTTAATCAGTACCTCGAGAGGCCAAAGTTGTGGTGCAGCAGGTTAAGCAGCCGAATGCAATGCCGACATCTCATATGAGCACTGGTTAGAGTATTGGCTGTTCCAATTAAGATTCATTCCCCTGCTAAAGCACCTGGGCAAGCAGTGGAAGATGGTTCAAGTGCTTGGGCCGTGGCCACCCCCATGGGAAACCCATAGGGAATTCCAGGCTCCTGGTTTGCAGCCATTTGGGAGTAAATCAGTTGATGGAAGATCTCTATCTCTCTGCCTCTCTTTCTCTCATTCTCTGTCTCCCTCTCTCTTCCCGTGTGTGTGTGTGTGTGTATTTATAAATAAATTAATCTTAAAAAATTTAATTACTTTAATGTGTCATTCTTCTTTGAAAGCTGAACACTATTTTCAATAACTATCCCAATTTATCCAACTAACTATTCCCAAGTGAGACTCTATCATTGGGAATTTATCTATTTGTATTGTTTTAGTTGCCAAAAAAAATGGGTCTTGGGTTGGGTGTTTGACATAGTGGCCAAGACACTTCATGGGATCCCAGCATCCCATATCACAAAGCATAGGTTCAAGCACCAGCTCCACTTCAGATTCCAGAGGATCTTGAAACGCAACAGGTGATGTCTCAAGTAGCTGGGTCCCGGCCATCCGAATAGGAGAACTTGATTAAATTCACAGGTACAGACTTTGGATTAGCCAAGCCAAGGCTGTTGCAGATATTTTTAGAGTGAACCAGTGCACAGAAAAATTAGAAATATCCCTCTCTCCACCCCCCTCTTTACTTTTTAAATAAAATAGAGGTAAATAAATTAAAATTATTTTCTTCCAGAGCAACATACAATGTGCGAGATAATAGGTGTTGTATCACTTGTCTCCAGTAGATGGAGCTTTTGCTGCCTCACACACACCCTGTCCGACGAAATTTACCTTACCAATATGTGAACGTCAACAACTGCTTCACAAAGCCAACTGATTCTCTCCTTTCCTGAAAAGTCAACACTGTTTTAACAGCTACCATCTCCTTAACTGATCCACTGGACACTTAACAACTGTCTCTGAGGGTTCCTTAAGAGCAAGGCATTTGCCTGGAGATGCAATGATGCCATCCAGTCACTCCAGGCACTGAATGTCCAGTAGGACAGATGCCCATTTAGCAAACATTCACAGACACATAATCACAACTCTGATGTGGGTTTCAGAAGAAAGCAAAGATACCTGGATGCCAGTGCTACACGTGACCATCACATGCCCGTGTAGGAGTCAAAATAGCAGCAGGAGCTGAATCATGGAAGGGGGAGGGAAAAGCAGCCTGCAGGCAGGGAGGGAGGCTGCTGTGAGCATTGGGGCAGTAAACCAGCTGATGGAAGATCTCTCTCTCTCTCTCTCTCTCTCTCTCTCTCTCTCTTCCCTCCCCCTCCCAACCCCCCACAGCCCCCTCCCTTTCAAAGAACTATCAGGTTTACTGTCCTTTACATATTCCATCATTTGTAGGGTTTTGTTTTTTGATTTTTTTTTTTTTTTTGTTTTGGTTTGTTTTGTGTCTAAACACTGCAGTAGCCTTGCAATTGTTCAACCCCATATCTACATTTAAACCCTCCCTCTGGGGGTGAATCTTGAACCTGGCATGCATTATAACCCACTAGGGTCCACCCAAAACCCATTAAACCAGGGATCCAGGCTTTGGTAATGTTCAAAAACCTTGCCTTGGAAGCTCAAGGCTGAGAAACACTGTTCAATACTATTCCATTCTACCCTGTACTCAGAATATTTTTTTTAAAAAAAAAAAAAACAGTTTCTTTTTAAAAAACATTTCTTTTAAATTAAAGTTTTAAGATTTATTTATTTATTTGAAAGAAAGAGTTACAGAGAGGCAGAGGCAGAGAGAGAGGTCTTTCATCTGCTGGTTCACTCCCCAAATGGCCACAACAGCTGGAGCTGGGCCAAACCAAAGCCAGAAGCCAGAAGCTTCTTCTGGGTCTCCCACGTGGGTGCAGGAGTGCAAGGACTTGGGCCATCTTCTACTGCTTTCCCAGGCCATAGCAGAAAGCTGGATCGGAAGTGGAACAGCCAGGACTTGAATAGGCATCCATATGGGATGCTGGCACTACAGGAGGCAGCTTTACCTACTACGCCACAGCATCAGCCCCTAGAATGATTTTTAACAAGGAAAACCTGGACATGAAAGTCCCCCATTTTATCATTATTTTTCAATTGATTTTTCTTTTGAAAGGCAGAGACAGAGATGGAGATATTCCATCTGTTGGTTTATTCTCCAAGTGCTCACACCAGGCATAGCTAGCCAGGGCTGAAACCAAGAGTCAGGAACTTCACACACTTGGGTGGCAAGGGCCCAGTTCTGTCACCTGTTGCCTCCCAGGGTGTGCCTTAGCAGGAAGCTAGAATGGAGAGCCAAGCCATGGCTCAGACCTGGCACTCCGAAATGGGATGTAGGTGTCCCAAGTGAAGTCTTAAACACTGCATCTCAATTCCCCTAATTTAAATCAACTTTGATAAAGCTCACATTTATTAACACCCACAAGGCAAATCAGTGCACACTGAATGCACACACCCTTGGGCCTCCATCACACTGATCTTCCTGTAGCCATTGTAGGCTCCAGCTTCCGCATGCCTTGCAGTTTGCATAGCTATTTGCTCAATTGACCTAAATCACTCTGTCTTCCCCCTTTACCTAAAACTCCTCATTCATTCTTTAGATTTCAGTTTCGTCTTCCTTTCCTCCACTGAAACCTTCCTTCACCTTCCCTGTCAAAGAAAAGTGTGGGGTGAGGGAAGACACACAAGCCTTAGCTGGTCCAAGAGTCCTGATGTTTGTCTGATGTTCCAGCATAATTAATAGTACCCTCGTTTAGTCTTAAAAAATTCTTTTTTTGGACAATAAATTATATAATCCTCTGACTTAATAATATGGTCTCTCACACCTTCTTATAAACCTCTCTTCTGTGACTCATTGCAGTTGCAATTTTACATTTGTGGTTATTTCATTTATGTTCATCTTTCTCTCTGGATTGCAAACTACAACAGTCTGACACATGGAAAGCAGTCAACAAATATTTGTTGAATGAATGAATAACCTTTTGAGGTGGATACTCGTTAGAGTCCCCATTATACATTATATTATATTGGGTCTAAAAGTTTTAGTTATCTTTCTAAAAGCACAAAACTACTCAGCGATACGGATGGATTTCAAACATAGGTCTGGTGTTTCCCAATATAGTAACCTTCAAAGCTGTTGGAGCGAGATCTTCCATTGCTTCTCAGTGGCAGAGATGCCGCAGAAGTCCAGGATTGAGCCTTGCTCAGTCTTTATTCAGACTGAACTCAGCTTGAAAGCCACACAGTTATTTCCTTTCCATTGAAATTGCAATCTGCTCCAAGGAAATGAAGCTTATGGCTCTCGGAGTATAAAGGGCAAGTGTGTGGGAGAAGATAGAGATCAAACGGTCAAGTGTACTTGTTATAGAATTTTTCATGAGCTGAATTCAAACACTATCATTTGAATCCAAGCTTCTCCCCCTTGGATTTAAAAGGATAAGAACAAAGGGTAAGGGGAAAGGCAGCTGTCAATGAATAACAGGAGGCAGATGGAATGGTTCAGGCCTGGGGACAAGGAGGAGATGCAGCCAAGGACAAGCACAGAGGTTACAAAAGAAGCAAAAGCAGTAGCAGCAGCAGCTAAGAAGCCACTTCTGCGCCCAACACATGGGGGAACATTGTGTTCCCCGCAGTTCATCCAAGGTCCCCCCACCTTGCCCTATTGCCAGCTACCCTTCCTCTTTCTGTATAATGTGAGTTATAAATTCATGAGAGGTCACTTTGCCTCTGATTCTGTTTCCTTACATGCAAAATAAGGAAGTTCAACTTAGACGACATTTAAAGGTGCTCTCAGCTCTAAAATGCTCTAGTTCTGTGACCCATAGCCAACACTGTCAGGATTGACTCAAGAAAGATAGGAACATGACTCATTTATGCTACTTCTCAAACCCACTACATCTGATTCTTTAAAAAGTCCTTCGGGTCAAGTCCAGCATGCTTTGAAGTCTGCAGTGAACCATGAGGTTCAAAGCAAGATCAATCCAAGCAGAGGGATTGTTGCTAATGTATTAAATCTCAAATGGAAGTAAACCAGACTATTATTACAAAGGCACATATTAAATGGAAACTGTAGTGGTAATATTAAGCTTTTTAATAATTTTGTTTGGTTGCATTAGAAACAATCATGTATAATTGCAGACAATTAAATCAGAATAAATCCAGATTGCAGTTGGCATTTATATTCAATATACATTTCTAATTGGATCAAAACATCTTGTATAATTTATGTTAGCCCTAGGGGTGAACAGCTATGTGGTAAGACAAGCTAGAAAGCTGAGATGACTTCCGTCCTGATGTGCCCTACCTTACGCAGCTTATTTTGTCTAGAATGCTATTCCCTATACTCTGCCTAAAGAAATCATGCCTTTCTTTGATCTTGTCATGTACATGGAAGCAGCTTTAAAACAAGGCTCTAAGGAGTACATGTGTAGCCTAGCTCTTAAGATTCCTGTATCCCAGGAACCTGGGTTCAATTCCTGGCTCTAGTTTCCTGCTCATTTGCACCAGACAGGCAAAAGATGATGGCTCAAATATTTGAGTTCCTATCACCCACATGGGAGACAAGGATTCAGTTCCCAGTTCTGGCTCTAGTCAAGGCTCTAGCTCAACCTCTCCACTGGGGACATTTGGGGAATGAATCACTTGATTGGAATGCTCTCTGTCTCTGTCTGTCTCCCTCTCAAATAAGTAAAAATCAAAATTTAAATTAAAAAAAAAAAAAAAAACATGGCTCCCAAACTCTTTGACTATCCTCTTCTTCAAATACGGGCCTGTTTCTTACTTTGAAAATTGTTTCTACAACTCCTTGATGAATAGGATACAGTAGTGCTGCTGGGCCTGTTTCCAAACTTGGGCTTTAAGAAACTAGCAGAACTTCCCTTCTGCCTTGGAATCTAGCCACCATGCTGTGAGGAAGTCAACCAGCTACATGCAGCAGCCACAAGCAGGTGGTCAAGCAGACAGTCTTAGTTGAAGTCTCACTACAACCAGCATCAACTGCCAGACATGTGGGTGAGCAAACTTTCAGATGATTGCAGCCCCCAGCCTTTGAGTCACTACCAGCTTTTAAGCTGTTCCAGCTGATGCCATGTGGCATAGAGATGAGTTGTTCCTACCCAGCCTTATCAAATTGTGGGTTCATGAACAAATTAATGATTGTTGTAATCTTAAGCCTCTGAGTTTAGAGCAGTTTGTTACACAGCAATAAGTAACAGGAAAGAAGTCTTCTTTCAATTCTCACATCAGCTCACAACCATCACTACTATCAATGCGACAGTCAGGAAGCCAGTTCTCTGTTATTCCCATTCCTTCTCCCTTGTGAAGGACAAGACAAAATGGCACTCCCACCCACCCCATTTGAATGAGGCATGGTGATGCAATGGATTATGGCCAATTAAGTCCAGCTGGAAAGGATGTAGGTTAATGCTGGGCAGAAGATTCCAAATCCGCTATGCAACCCACCAAGCTCCTTCGCCCACCACAGTGATGGTAGAAGCAGCATGGAAATGCATCTTCTAAGGTCAGACTCCCTGATGGCACTAGGATAAGCAGGGCAATGTTGTCAACTCATGCTGGACACACAGTATGAGAGAGAAATAATTGCTTGTTGAATTAAGCTGTAGAGAGTGAGACCCCAGCAGAAAGAAATGGCCATCAAAGAAAGATGTACTTTTCTCTAAAGGGAGGAGAGAACTTAACTTTGTTTATGACTTTGTCTTAATACTGATGGGGTTTTTGTGGTTCTAAAGGCTTCCATAGCCCAGGCAACTCATGTCAAGAGCTTCAGGTGGTCACTGACATCATACATAAGAGTGTTAATTTTTAAATTAACAACAGGAGTCACTGTGCACTAACTCCCCATGCAGGACCTCTGTCCTCAATGAGTTGTATTGTGAGAGTCAACTGTAAAACTTGTTCTCAAACACTTGTATGTGTGTGTGCAAATTGTTGATATCTTTATTTAGTATACAGTTGAGCTTTTGTGTACAGAGTTAATTGAAAATAAATCTTAATGGAGAATGGGACTGGGAAGGGGAGAGGGAGAAGTAGGAGGAGGGGTGGGAGTATGGGTGGGAGGGTGGGTATGGTGGGAAGAATAACTGTATTCCTAAGTTTGTATTTATGAAATTTATATTGCTTAAAAAATAAATTAAAAAACATTCTCCTGGGCTGCATTGTGCTGTAGGAGGTAAAGCCACTGCCTGAGATTCCAGCATTCCATATGGGCACCACTTAGTGTCCCGGCTGCTACATTTCTGATCCAGCTCCCTACTAATGATCTGAGAAGAGCAACGGAAGATGGCCCAAGGGCTATCTGCTACCCACGTGGGAGATCCAGATGAAGCTCCTGTTTTCTGCCTGGCATATTCCTGGCCATTGCAGTCACCCAGGGAGTGAACCAACAGATGGAAAATATCTCTGTCTCTCCCTCTCTCTTGGAAACTCTCATTTTCAAACAAATAAATAATTCTTTAAAAAATGTCCTCACTTTGCTCACTTATAAATAAATTTTTTTCTTTCATAAGGAGAAACATTAATGCTAATCTAGTGTTTATTAGTTACGCTCTGTAGTGACACTGTCATTTCTCACTGCAGTTTAGAAACATCATGCTTTCTTCATGCAGCTTTTTTGGCTTGGGATGAGTTTCCCTCCACTGTCTGTTCTCTTTATCTTTTAAGGCCTTGGAGAATGAATTGTTCCTTCCCCTGTTCCCCTACATCAAGTTACTTTTATTGCTATTTAAGATCTATTTCATTTGTTTTGTATTATTTGTATTTCTCTCTACTCCTGTAGCCTCAAAAGGCACTTGAGACACTAAAGTGTTGTGAACACTTATAAAGTCCCTGCTAGAAACACTTTTGTCTGGCACATGGAGAATGCACATGGAATGAATACCAAAATGAAATACACTCAGAACCTAAAGACCACTCACAAAGTGATCTCCCCTTAAAAAAATTCATT
Organism: Lepus europaeus; assembly: GCF_033115175.1. Classification (NCBI taxonomy): domain Eukaryota; kingdom Metazoa; phylum Chordata; class Mammalia; order Lagomorpha; family Leporidae; genus Lepus; species Lepus europaeus. The sequence goes on along the minus strand of NC_084838.1, from coordinate 79,866,956 downwards.
CTTTATCAAACAATTGACTTATTGGTTTATTTACATCTTACTTCATTTTCTAATAATTTAAGGTAGCCTATTGATACTTTTATAACTTTATTATTATGGCATGTTTTGTAAACTAAGGTCAAGAATGAGGATCAATATCAAGGAGAAAGAAAGAGTCCAGATATGTGGACCATAGGATCTAACATAACCATGAAATTTGGGTTACAAGTTTGGCTCTGAGCTCCCTGGCAGACAAAGTACAAAGGAAAATATGATCAATTACATGGCTCTCACCATTCAGGTGAAAAGATGCCATTGCTTGGGGGAACCAAAATTTTCCTGGCACTTTTTTCAGAAACAAAAGCTGGAAAGAGACAGAACAAAGGTCCTGTCTTTGGATCAACCCAGCTCTGGCCATTAAAGCCATTTAGGGAATGAACCAGCAAATAGAAGATATCTCTTCTCTTCTCTTCTCTTCTCTTCTCTTCTCTTCTCTTCTCTTCTCTTCTCTTCTCTTCTCTTCTTTCTTTCTCTCTCTCTCTCTCTTCCCCCTCTTCTCCTCTTTCTTCCTCTCCCTCTCTCTCTCTCCCTGCCCCTTCTCTCTGTAAACTGTCTTTCAAATAAACAAATAAATCTTAAAAAAAAATTCAGTTTCTTGTAAGAAAGTAAAAAATTTTATTTTTTAAATAAAGGATTTATCTATCTATTCAAAAGGCAGAATGACAGATAGTGAGGCTGAGATACACAGAGAGAAAGAGAGAGAGAAACAGAGACAGAGAAAAAGACAGAGACAGATCTTCCACCTGCTGGTTCACTCCCCAGATGGCCACAAGGATTGCAGTTGAGCAAGACTACAAGCCAGGATACAGGCCAATGCCAGAGCCAAGAACTCCATCTAGGTCTACTCAAGTGGGAAGGGCCAGGTACTTGGACCATCATCTGCTACCTGGAAACTGGATCAGTTTCAAACTGGCACTTGAATATAGGATGAGATAATCACATGTGGTGGCTTAACTGGCTGAGCCACAACATCAACCCTATGTGTTTCATTTTAATACCCTTGGGTATTACTACATCCATAGTTAATATATAGGATGCCTATTCATACCAAGATCCACTGAGCTTTAAATTTCATTGTAAACCTTCAAGTAAAACCAACAAAAAGCAAATATTTTGTACAGCCAGAAAACTAAAACATAGCACAAGTTTTTAAATATGTTTTTCCTGAAGTTTGTCAACATTTACAAATCCTTGTATATTTGTTGTTAAGCATAGGAGACCATTATTCCCTCTAAAGTTACTCAACATGAAAATTGACAGCACTGTTTTGCTAATTATTTGTGCTCCCAATCATCCCCCAAATATTCTCTTTAACCCAAAGGAAAAAAAAACAGATTTATTTATTGTCAGTATAGTGGCCAGCATTGTGGCATACTGAGTAAGGCTGCCACCTGTGATACTGGCATCCCATATGGGCAACGGTTTAAGTCCCTGCTGCTCCACTTCCAGTCCAGCTCCCTGCTAATGGCCTGGGAAAAGCACCAGAAGATGGCCCAAGTGCTTGGTCCCCTGCCACCCATGTGGGAAGCATGAATAAAGCTCCTGAATCCTGGTTTCAGTCTGGCTCAGACCCAGTTATTGCAACCACTTAGATAGTGAACCAGCAGATGGAAGATCTCTCTCTCTGTCTCTCAGTCTGTAATTCTGCCTTTCAAATAAGTACAAAAAAAAAAAAAAGAAAAAAGAAAATGTAAAATGTAGTGTTCATCCCCAAACTAATAAAAATAACCAGACTTTTGAGTCACTCTCCATTTTTGGGTTTTCTTTACAGAGTTCTATGCTGTTACTTAGGAAAAATAGTGGAGATGAGAAGGCAATAAATTGCTAAGAAAAATATATCAAGGATATGGTTGAAATTTGAGCAGAATTTGAAATTCATCTGCACTGATACTTTCTGCAAGGTCAATGTGTATTGAAAGTGTAATTCTTCTTTCAGGAATAAAGCTGACCCAGGAGTATGTACAGCTAGGGGCTCTAATTCAGCAAGGACCCATTTATAAAGGAGAATGAAAGATAGAAATGAATCCAATGCATCTCAATATACCACCTGCAAGTCCAGTTAGGATACAATTCCATGAGCAAGTCATTGAACAGAATAACACTGTCATTAGAGAGGACCCAGGACAAAACCTAATATTTATTCATGGAATATCCTTATGAAGGGTGCTTATGGAAGAAACAATCTAGGAAGTTGAATGTAACTGAGGAAAAATAAATAAATATCCGTAAACTAAGTTTTCTTGTCAACCTTCCAGGCCCCCTTATTCTATTTAACAGTGAAGCATCTGTCATCCAAGATAACCCTATGTACTTTGAACTTCAGAATGCTTATCTTTCACCAATTATTATGCATTATTCATGAGGCTAAAATATAGGAATAGATTCACTTTTCAAATATATTCCAAAGAGCAAACAAAAAATTTATTTTGAAGCTAGGCTCAGACTGCTTCACTGGGTAATCTAACTTTTTCTGAGAAACCTGGAATTTGTGAATCCATGGACAGCATCAAAGAAAAATTAGAAAGAGGAGTTTCTCACCCTGAAAACTCCAACTAACACCATAGCATCATGGGAATACCTCTGATTGGACAAAATCCGATCATGGATGAAATGATAACTTGCAGAGGTATCGAGTTACCAGTAGATTTATATTCAAAAAGTCCCCCACCCTTGTTCACTTTGAAGAGACACAGTTTAACAGTAAGCAGAACTTTCCAAGGCCACTAACTTTGCATTGCTTTGTCTGGGAATCCAATCTTGAAGACAAATGTCAGCAGGGTTTCTTAGCTGGGAGATACATAAATTAATGAAGCAGGTGGGACCCAAGTTAACTGTGTGTGTGCATGTATATTTGTGGTACATAAACACACACACAGCCACTCCTAGCTTTAGAGGAGAGGTTTGGAAATAAATGTCTTCAGTGCATTAAAATGTGCAAAGGAAGAAATTAAGGGATTAAATCGAGATAGGGCAAAGCTTGAAGTCAGGCTTTATCCCCATACTCAGTAAAAGACCATGAATATTATGGAGAAAATGAGAAGGGTATACATAATAACACAGATTCTTCAGGAAGACGTGAGTGAGACTGTACAGTGAGTTGATGTTGGGATTTTTGGACAAGAAAGAAAGCAATTCTTCTGAGCAGAGAAAGGAAAAATAAACAGGACACCACAGTAAACAAAGACAGGGTACTCTGTGTTGATGCTTCTTAAACTCTGGGAGGGCCTGAGAGGGTATTTCTGATCCTCACCTCAAATAAACTGATGCAGTGGACATGAGATGGCATTCAAGCATTTGCCTTTCTATCAAGATTCCAGGTTTTTTTTTTTTTAAGTAGCAAAGCTATATTTGCTGAAATATCTGAATCAGAACCCTGCACTGTCATTTCTTGATTGGGCAGTTTTGGGAAAATGATCCAGGCTTTCTGAGTCTTTTAAAAATTTTTTTATATATATTTTTTTCAAAGACAGAGCTTCAAAGAAAGCTTCCATTTAGGTTTTACTCCCTAAATGCCTACAAAAGCCAAGGCTGGACCAGGCCAAAGCTAGGAGTCGAGAACCCAATCCAGATCTCCTACAAGAATAACAGAGAGCTAAATACTTGAGTCATTATCTGCTGTCTACCAGAGTACACATTAGCAAGAAACTGGACTGGAAACAGAGGAGCTTGGACTCAGACTAAGCACTCCAATATGCATGTTGATATCCCAGAGGCACCTTAACTGCTGTGCCAAACACTCGCCATAGGGTCTCTGAATCTGATTTTTTTTTCCTTAAAATAAAGATAATATATACTTCACAAGATTATTGTGAAGAAATAGCATATTTAAAGCACCTGGGACATACTAACCACTTGGAAATATTCCATTTTCATCCCCTGTGAGGTCAGAGGTAGGGGAAATGGACTCATTACCATGGAGCATTCCAGGAGAAAGGCTATAGGGCTCCATGCCCAACACCTAGAGCCATGGTTCTCAATTCTGGGAGAGAACACAAGTAAAGTAGGGAAACATTTAGAAGCAGAGATTGGGGGCGGTGCTGTGGTGTAGTGGGTAAAGCTGCTGTCTGCAATGCCAGCATCCTATATGGGCACCAGTTGATGTCCTGGCTGCTCCACTTCCAATCTAGCTCTCTGTTATGGCCTGGGAAAGCAATAGAAGATGGCCTAAGTCCTTGAACCCCTGCACCTGTGTCAGAGACCTGGAAGATACTCCTGGCTTCAGATCAGCGTATCTCTGGCCATTGGGGCCATCTGGGGAGTGAACTAGCAGATGGAAGACGTTTCTCTCTCTCTCTCTCTCTCTCTGCCTCTCTGTAACTCTGCCTTTCAAATAAATAAATAAGGCCAGCACTGTGGCTCAACAGGCTAATCCTCCGCCTAGCGGCGCCGGCACACCAGGTTCTAGTCCTGGTCGGGGCACCGGATTCTGTCCCGGTTGCCCCTCTTCCAGTCCAGCTCTCTGCTGTGGCCCGGGAGTGCAGTGGAGGATGGCCCAGGTGCTTGGGCCCTGGACCCCATGGGAGACCAGGAGAAGCACCTGGCTCCTGCCTTCGGATCAGCGCGGGGCACTGGCTGCAGCGCACCAGCCGCGGCGGCCATTGGAGGGTGAATCAACGGCAAAGGAAGACCTTTCTCTCTGTCTCTCTCTCTCTCACTGTCCACTCTGCCTGTCAAATAAAATAAAATAAAATAAAATAAAATAATTTTTAAAAAGATCCAAATAAATAAATAAATCTTAAAAAAAAGAAGTAGAGATGGGATTCTCTGTGAGTCAAAGGACTGAGTGAAGTCTAAAGGACTTGCTTGGAGCCTGTGTAATCATGAGGCCAGAAAGTCTTGAGCCCCAGTAAGAGAAGTGTGAATTTTTTATTTCCATGGCAGAGTCCTGGACAGCAGAGACAAAACAGGAAACTGAGAAGACAATTTTAAACTCAGGTGCAATAATAGAGTTAGAAACTTGAGAAAGAAGATCCAGATAAGAAAGGAGAGTGTTGAAATTTTAAGTTAATGCTTAATTAACTTAATGCTTAATTAAGTTAAGTTAATGCTTAGGTCACCAAACTTCAAATAATTTTTATCTTAAAAATGAAAGGTGAACAGATTAGAGATAATGCCTAAATACATGAGGGGTATTAAAAAAGTTCATAGGAAATGTGTATTATAAAAAGACTGCATGGATTTTCAAATTTTTTGCACCATAATAAACATCTTTCCATTCCATTTTTCATAAACTTTTTGAAATCCCCTCACTTTTTAGAAAGGTTCAACTGTGTAATCAAATGGATGTAATGGATTTTTTTAAAAGTAACAAGATACTGGGAAATTCTAGAAGCCCTGAATCCTCAAAAAGCAGTTGGCAAACTGAGCTACACTCCTCCATCTGCCTGCACTGGTGGAATGTAGAACATCATCCACCAACCAATGTCGACAGGAATTATGACTAGAGGAGTTTTCTGAGTTGCCTCATTCACCCTGTTTTTCTTTCTGTAGGCCCTCAGGCACACGACAGTGTGTTTCTCGGGATGCCAGACCTAGAAAAAGAATGCGGGTGAGATGTTTTCAATAATAAATATGAAAAATGACTCTGCCCAAGGTGCGTTAGCATTTTTCATACTTTATTGGAAATCTTTATTTCAATAAATGCTTTTGTCACATCCCTCCTGTCACTAGTTCCTCAGAGCACAGTATAGGCCTACAGTAAAGTCTGTCATTGCCATTCCCTCTGTCTGCCCCTCTGCCAAAATCTGGAACTGAAAGCTGTGCTGTCTAAACACAGAGTTGCTCAGACTCCAAACACTTCCTTTGGGAAAGAAAAGGCTGTTTTCAGATTCACCACCTGCAAAGAAGGGGTAAGTGCATTGCTTGTTTGTCAGTTGACCTTTGTCATCCATGTGGTCAATAAGCAGACAGTATGGTAATAACAAGGAGATACTGCTTGGGACTCTTTGGACCTCTACAGGAAGAACAGAAAACACCCACACACGTGATCACACACTGATCACACACACAAACAAAAGGCGAGCACGGTGGAGACTGTTTCTGTTGAGAAAATGACACACTCACAAAGTCTTTGAGGAGGAAAATAAAACTGCAAGAGGTAGAGATGAAAACACAGTGTGCTGGCTGCGTGACTACCCGTAACTCAGGCGGCTTGTTTTCTATTCCAAGCTAATACTCTCCTCCCTTGAAACTCCAGCTTGTAAATGTATTTATAGCCGCTCAGATACAGCATGCTGGATACTTTAAAAAAAAAAAAAAAAAAAAAAAAGGACAAAAAAAACACTTAGTCATTGTTCCTGGTGAACCAGTTTTGCAAGAGTTAACCTAATCCCTTACACAAAGCTGAAAGTACTTGGCCAAAAGATTTAGCAAGGAAGTCACACACTTGGCCTAAAAGTTAGCTGACTCAGTCAGGCTTCTACATAATCTCAGATATTATCCATTTCCAGGGTGAACTGTTTATGATCTGTCAGAAAGGAAGGCATCACGGGGCTCCTGTGCCAATGCCTGTGTTAACTGATGGGTCTCTTCTTCTTTAAACAATCACAGTAAGTGCCCTGACAGATCTGGCTTCTTGCTCTTTTGCTCCACCATTCCCAAGGCTTGAGGCACGACAGCATGCTGAAGTTGGAGTTTCCAATTCAAATGTGCAAGGTTTTTCTATCAACTCTGGGGATAATCAAAGAATTCTAAAGTAATTAATCGAAATGTGACACTCTTCCCCCTCCAGCGTATAGGTAAGATCGAGAAGGACTCCATAAGTTCTAAAAAGAGGGACAAATGGCAGAGATTTTACTGGGAAAGGAGCTATTGTAAGCAGTAGCCAAAGAACTTGACTCAAAATAGTAATTGTACAATAAGAATATTATTTATTCTTAGATTATATTCAAAGGATCAATCTAAAAATAGCAAACTTTTCTGAAAATAGTTTTGATAAGATTGAGAAAAATACCAATTGCACCTATTATAGAGGAATACTGTCAAGGCTGAAGATTAGAGTATGTTACAGGAGATGAAAGTCAGAGTTGTAGAGAGAGGCTGGTGAAAAGACATTAAACCATCTCTTGGTGCTGGGCAGAAAAATCTCATGATTCATCTTGACACCCCAGCTTTTATCAAGATAATTGGCATAAGGAGGAGGAGTTCTGTACATGTTCATTCCATCAAAGGGACACTGAACACTTAGAGAAGAGGAAAGAGAGGAGAATGATAGATCAAAGAAGATAGAGGAAGACATAGAAGAGAAAGAGGAAAAGGAGGGGAGGGAGGAGAAAACGGAAGGGCCAAAAAAGAGAGAAATGGCCATGACCATTTGGCCCTCAAGTTGAGATCATCCTGACTATTTATGTGACTCCTTGGAGTTCAAGAATATTTTTACCCTCTTGGAGAGTTACTTTAATTGTTGGTTCTTGCTCTATAAAACTGGGTAGTTTTTGTTTTATTTTTGTTTTTGTTTTTACATCAGAGCTGCTTTCTTGAAGTGATTTCACAGTCTGACTCAGCTTTTTAAAAAAATTTAATCATTTACATTTTGTTTAGAAGGCAGAGAGAAAGAAACAGAAAGACAGAGGTCTATAGATCTATCTGCTGGTTTACTTCCCTAATGCCTACAATAGTTGAGGTTAGGCTAGGCTAAAGCCAAGAGCCTGGAACTCCATCAAGATCTCCCATGTGTGTGGCAGGGACCCAAGGACTTGAACCATCTCCTACTGCCTACCAGAGTGTGTATTAGCTGGAAGCTAGAATAGGAAGTAGAGCCCAGACTTGAGCCCAGGCACTCTGATGCAGGATGTGGGTCTCCCAAGCAGCATTATAATTGCTGCACTAAATGCCCACCCCTTGCTTTAACATCTTAACAGAGATTGTACACAGGTGGTTACATCTTTTTAGGCATACACGAAAGATCCCTTTGTCCTATAGACATTGCCATCGAAAACTTACCCCTGGGTATGGTTCCCCTAACGAGTTCTTCCTGTGCTTCGGGAACAGTTGTTACGCAGATGGGAAGATATGTTCAGGCACCCTGGCCCTCTTGCCTGAATCAGATACCATTCAGAAACCATCACTTTGTAGCTCTGTCATCTCTACTGCAAGAGATAAAATGTCCCAAGCTTTGGACTATAAATCACAGAGATGAGCAGTGCAGAATGGACCAGAGAGAACAGAGCAAGGACAGAGGCCACCCTGAAGATTACTGTGGCCCAACTGCCTTCTGGTTTGAGGCTCCTTTGTTTCAGTCAGTGTTGCCTTCTGGGCAAGAATGGGCCAATAAAAGACAAACCATCTATGCATGTGTTTCTCAGATGTCTGTGAAAATCTCCATCATTGTTACCTTCTGGAAAGCTCAGAATGTTGTCATTGTTCTCAATCCTCTTGCAAATTTAAGAATAAGGAATTCAGTGTTTAAGCTTCAGCTACCCTTGTGGAATAACAATACAAAGTGGATAATCCATGTAAACCCACCACAGGAGTATATAATTATTTATCTCCTTGTACTTTTAAGTAGAGAGAAGGAGGTGGAAGAGAGGTCAGCATGGGAGCTAGGAGGGAATGCCTCCTAGCACAGGAGCCTATTGACCTTTGACAGCCAGCGCCTGGCCACACCCAACCCTAGTCACTAAAATCATTCTATTAGTAATCGGGGCACTGCACAAGGTCTAGGGGATCAGTCAGCACTGGTCCTTACTTTCCAAGATCATAAGCTTTATAGTGGAGATAGAGAAACAAAAAGTTACAATGAACTGGAGATTCCAAAAATGAGGATGAACACAGGGAGACTGGCAGTATATCTGGAGGTTGTAGAAGAGGCAAGTGGTCAGAGAATGCTTCTTAGAGGAGCTTTCAGTGCTGTATCTTGGGCATGCATTTTTATTTTTCATGTCCCTTATTGCAGAGTGTAGAAAAACGAGTATAGAAAATGACAAGGAAATAACTATTATCCATCTTAAATTAACCTAGCACCCTCCATCAGCCCAGGTGTCCTATGGTAAATATGAGGTCTTTCATGATCTCCCTGTGAATGGGTAAGGTTTACAGTCCAGTTTTAAAACATGATTCCATACTACTGGGGGGAAGAGTGGTATTAAATGGTTTTTTAAAAAGGAAACATTCTTTGAAACTGGATCACCAGCTTCAATCTGGAATGACTGGGACTCTGTCAAAGGTAAATTTTCAACTGGAAAGACAGCTGAAGTGTACAGGACCTGCAACGAGAGCTGCCCCTGCAGCAATAATTGGATAGTAGCTCTGCATCCCTGGTGCCACCAGGAACTTCCTGAACCCAAGGGATTGGTCAGGGTGGCAACCCATGCTGTAATATCCAATAGTCTTGGCACCCCATTAGAAGAAGGTCACTCAACACACTCCCACTCCCCTACTCACAATCCTTAACCATCTGTACTGGACCAGACTCTGTTAGTAATTCTTTCTATTCTTTTACTGGTCCCAATCCTACCATTTTGAAAATGCTTTGTTTTCACGAAACACCCAAATGGAGCATGGAAACATAACCAAAACAGAAAACAAGATGAAAAAAAGGTCTGAAAATATTTGACATAAATATCACTAAAATATAGCAGAGACAAATCTGAATGCAAGGGACATGGAATGAGTCAGATTTTTTCCTAGAAATTATTTAGCATCATTATAAACCAGATAAATGAGGACAAGACCAGCCATTTTGGCCAAATCTTGTACAAGAAACTATTTCCTGCTTCCTTACTGGGTGAAAGTACATATGCTATCTTCCAAGGGACACACTACTCAGGACTTAGAAACACTGGGCATTAATCCTTCATTCTGGTTCATCCTGACAGGTGGAAATGCTGACACAATATGCTAATATCATTGTGTACTAATGGGGGCCATTCATAGGTGGTAGATATTAAGGATATGCATTCATTCTGCCTCTTCTTATCTGTTTAAAGAAGGACGGTCTTTTCCATCTGCTTACATCATTTCTTTATTTTGAATTAGGCTTCATTTCCCTCAAATTTATTTAAAACAGAAGTGACCTTAAAAATTCTGAGTTTGGAGGGTGAACATGAAAAGAAAGACCCCAAAGTGAAGTCTCTGAGAAAGAGAACCATTAGATGGGTTATGACTGGACACATACATCACAGGGTCAAAGTTTATGAACACAAAATGTGTAACAGAGAAAATTCAAATAGCTAATAAATATTTTAAGAAATTCAACCTCATTAATTATCAAGGGAAATGTCTATTTTAACAACAGTGAAATAGCATTTAATAACCAACAAGACTCACAAAAGTTTAAAATTTGAAAAAGAGCAAATGTTATCTGGGATGGGTTATTTAGTACAATGATAAAGTCATTGCTTGGACACTTGCTTCCCATGTCAGAGTACCTGAATTAGAAACTCAGTTACTCTGCTTCTGATTGAGCTTCTTGCTAATGGGCATCCTGGAAGGTAGCACATGATGGCTTAAGTGACTTGATTCCTGTCATCCACATGGGAGACCCACACTTAGTTCTTGGCTTCTACCTGACTCTGGCCATTGCTGACTTCTAAGGAGTGAAACATTGGAAGATTCTCTCTCTCTCTCTCTCTCTCTCTCTCTCTCTATATATATATATATATATATATATATATATGTATATATATATATCCATTTCAAATAAAATTAAAATAAATACAATTCTTAAAAGAGCAAACGCTGTCAAGTGTAAAAGAAATCAGGGAAATGAAAAAAATTTTAGTGGGGATGTCAGAAAGTATCATTCCTTTGGAAAACCATTTGTCGATGTCTTTTATGATTGACTATGGTCACCTTCCATAGATCCATACCTAGGAAACTCTTTTGCATTGACACAGGACAGGTGTTCAAAAATACTCTCAACAGCACTGTTAATAATACCCCCCCAAAATTGGGATAAAGATGCAAATTGTATATCATATAGTAGATGAAAGTAAACTTAATCTATGTGAAGCAACATGATAATTTGCAAAAATATAGAATCATAGAAAAGATGACCATGTATTATATCTAGATAGACAAATGTGAATAAAACTATTTTTAAAACTAACATGCATGAAACATTAATGTGCAGGTGGCTTTTTTATTAGCCAAATTAATTTCCTTTGGGTAAATTCCAAGGAGTGGGATGGCTGGGTTGTATGGTAGGGTTATGTTCAGGTTTCTGAGGAATCTCCAGACTGACTTCCATAGTGGCCTTCCACTTTGACTGTGACCCTATCGGAATAAGATCAAAGTCAGCGAACCCTAAAGGCTTCCATAGCCCTGGCAACTCATGACTAGAGCCTAGGGAGATTACTGACGCCATGAACAGGAGTGTCAAATTGTTAAGTCAACAACAGGAGTCACTGTGTACTTACATCCCATGTGGGATCTGTCCTTAATGTGTTGTCTAATGTGCAGTGATGCTATAACTAGTACTGAAACAGTATTTTTACACTTTGTGTTTCTGCGTGGGTACAAACTGATGAGATCTTTACTAATTATATACTGAATCGATCTTCTGTATATAAAGATAATTGGAAATGAAAAAAAAAAGCTGGTGTTAAATTGGAAATGGCATAGAAAATTAATTAATTTTTAAAAAAATATCATGTAGGATCTCTGCCTTTAATGTGCTGTACACTCTTATTTAATGCTATAACTAGTACTCCAACAGTATTTTTTTTTCACTTTGTGTTGCTATATGGGGGCAAACTGTTGAAATCGTTACCTAATTTATACTAAACTGATCTTTCGTATATAAAGAGAATTGAAAATGAATCATGATGTGATTGGAAGGGGAGAGGGAGTGGGAAAGGGGAGGGTTGTGGGTGGGAGGGAAGTTTTGGGAGGGGGAAGCCATTGTAACCCATAAGCTGTACTTTGGAAATTTATATTCATTAAATAAAAGTTTAATAAAAAAAAAACTAACATGCATGAGGCTGATTTATATCAACTTCAGAAAAATGCAAACCTCTGAGATACGAAATGAGTGAGGGGAAGGAGAGTCAGAGAGAGACAAGAGGAAAGAGAGATAAAGACAGTGAGAAGTGATAGCAACTTGGTAGTTTGTTATATATAAAAATGTACTTACCAAAATGAATATTTAGCAAAGTGTTGATGTCTTTTCTATCTACATAGTGAGTATACAGGTATTAATGTTGTTTTCTCTACTTTTCTGTATATTTCAATTAAAAATGTAAGAAATCTGGGGCCAGCGCTGTGGCGTAGCGGATAAAGCCACTGCCTGCAGTGCCAGCATCCCATATGGGCATATGTGCGCCGGTTCAAGTCCCGGCTGCTCTACTTCCCATCCAGCTCTCTGCCATGGCCTGGGAAAGCAGTAGAAGATGGCCCAAGTCCTTGAGCCCCTGCATGGAAGAACCAGAAGAAGCTCCTGGCTCCTGGCTGCGGAGCAGCACAGCTCTGGCCATTGCAGCCAATTGGGGAGTGAACCAGCAGATGAAAGACCTTTCTCTCTCTCTCTGCCTCTTCTTCTCTTTCTGTGTAATTTTGATTTAAATTAATAAATAAATCTTTTTTTAAATGTAAGAAATGCATTAAAAAGAAGCATGATCATAAGATCCTATACAGTCAGTGCCTACAAAAAAGAATGTACACTAAAAAAAAAAAAAAAACTCTGAAAGACTATAGACCAAACTATTAGTAATGACTGTCTTATTCTCTATTCTACAATTATACTTTTGTTTGAAATTTTTCCATGATTGGGGATTACTTTTGTAATCAGAATAACTATCCAAAATGTTGAAAGGAGTGAAGGAGCTAAAGAAAAATGTAAAAAAACCTTACATTTAAGTTCATATTAAAATAAAGAAAGAGAGAGAGAGAGAGAGAGAGATGGTGGGAGGGAAAGAAGGAGGAAGGAAGGAGAAAGGCAGTAACAAAACTACCCATTGAGCCCCACCCCCTTGGTGTCATCTTTAAAAAAGTGAGACAGAGAAGGAGAAAAAGTACTGCATGTATGTCCTTAGATGCCAATAACTCAGCCCCAATTGTGCAATTATGCAACACCAGCTGCCATTTCTGAACATTCACAAAGAACTAAAAAAGGTTCATTATATTCCTCTGAAATCTGCTCCTCCGCCTGTATTTTCTGTCTGGATGAATGTTGCCACTAGGCTTGCCAAGTCCAACCAGTTGTACCACCCTGATAACTTTGTAAACTCCCCACTTTCTCATCCCAATGCCACCACCTTAATTGAAGTTATCTCATCAATTGATCCTTCCTATGTTAGGACTTAAATCTAGGAATCTATCTAGCAAATAGCACTCAGTGCAATCAACTTGAAGCACATTTGATCATATAGTTCTCTTCCTCAGTTAGCCATCTCTACAAAATGTGCCAATGTTTCTTATGACCAACAAGACAAAATGTCAATCTGTAGTATGGCTTCCAAAGCCAGAGCCCTCTAGGAGCTACCACTGGCTACCTCACCAAACTGGCTTCTTTCCACGTGCACATCAGTCCTATAACCTCTCTGAAGCTATCTATAATTCCCTGGTCTTTGCTTTGTTTTGTTTATGTTGCTTCCTCTGTCTAAAATGCCCTGCCCTTGTCCACCTGTAGAAGAGTACATCTACTGTACCTATAAGCACAAGTTCAGCTCTTCCTTTACAAAAATGTTCCTGGTCTCATCTACATGACTCAACACACACACACATACACACACACACCCACGCACAGCTATTTTGCTATGTGTCCTGCATTTTTCATAATACACTGTTCCTTATTTTAGATTCTTATTTTATTCACCAGGTGCCACTGTATATACTGTATGAAACTATATTAGTTCATTTGTCATTACTATAATGAAATACCTGAGTCAGCCTAACTTTTTAAAGAAAACAAGTTCACTTTGTCTCAAGGTTCTGGAAGTGCAATGTCTAGGGGTTGCATCTGGTATTGGACTTCCTGTTGACAGTGCACTGAAGTGACAGAGCACAACATGGCAAGGGACAGGAATGCATGTGTGTGTCTCTTTTGGTGGCTCTCTCCCTCTGATTATAAAGCAACCAGGATTCAACTGTGGGGATCTAACATTATAACTTTATCTATCACCTCCATAAGTCCTCACCTGTAAACACTATGGTTAGTTTCCACTCTATTCATTTCAACATATGAAGCCTTGAGAGAGCTCAAACTATATCCAAAACATAGAAGTTCTTGATTTTAAAATTATTTGTTTTTTAGATTACTTCTATATTTCAAGCACCAAAAAGGAAACTTGTTGAAATGAAAGGGACACTGTGAGAAACAGTGACTTGATCAGCCCTTGTCCTGACTGTTGATGTACAATTTAATACTTGATCCCTTTTAGTATTTTTTTTGTTATACTTAATACTATTGGTTGAATTCTGTAATTAACACACAATTATTCTTAGGGGTTTAAATTTAACTGAAAAGTGATCCCTGTTAAATATAAGAGTGGAAATAAGAGAGGGAGGAGATGTACAATTTGGGACATGCTCAATCGGACTTGCCCCAAATGGTGGAGTTAGAAATGTGCCAGGGGATTCCAATACAATCCCATCAAGGTGGCATGTACCAATGCCATCTCACTAGTCCAAGCGATCAATTTCACTTCACAATTGATCACAGTGATAGGTCTAAGAGTCAAAGGGATCACACAAACAAGACTAGTGTCTGCAAATACTAACTGATAGAATAAAAAAGGGAGAAAACGATCCAACATGGGAAGTGGGATACACAGCAGACTTATAGAATGGCAGATGTCCTAAACAGCACTCTGGCCTCAGAATCAGCCCTTAAGGCATTCAGATCTGGCTGAAGAGCCCATGAGAGTATATTTCTCAAATTACTTTCATTTTTTACAAAGATCAATTTGTTTTTCTCAAATTGCCTCATTCAATTTTTGGTTTTTGAAATGTATGAAAATTTGATTTATTTTTCATTTCCTAAAGTATTTTAACCCCCTTATTTGATAATAATGTTTCTTTCCTTTCCCTTTGCTTAGTAGGTTTATTAATTTGTATATCTTCACTTTTATTTCAGGAAAATATAGAGAATCAA
The DNA here is from genome assembly GCF_033115175.1 of Lepus europaeus. Lineage (NCBI taxonomy): Eukaryota > Metazoa > Chordata > Mammalia > Lagomorpha > Leporidae > Lepus > Lepus europaeus. The sequence goes on along the minus strand of NC_084838.1, from coordinate 79,851,886 downwards.
TGTTCAGTCTACCATCTTGGGTCAGAAGGTAAGCTAACCATTGTGGAATCCACTGAGCAGATTGTGTAGTAATGGAAATTAAACAAATCAAAAAATAGAAACTTTTCAAGAACCAAAATAGCTAAAAATATAAAGAATACAATTAAGCAATAATTGTTTCATAACTGTGAAGCTTACAATGTAAGCTTCTTTGAGGAAGAAACTATGTCCTCATCATTTTATATCCACAGTGTCTAGAGCAGAGCCTAACTCATAGCATGTCTTAATAAACAGCTGTTGAATTAATGCAACATTTATAGAAGGATCTGAAGCAATCATCCTGCTTTATTTTATTCTGATCACTCCCATAATTAGAATAGGGTTTCATATTTTTAATTGGAAACATCGTCTCCATAGGGAAAGCTTTGTGCCTGAAAGGAGGGGGAGGACTTTGAAGAAGCTCAGTTTGGGATTTTGAGAAGGAAGACACAAATATGGGAAATTTAAACCATTTTTATGTGAGAAATTTTGAGCATCTTTCTTTTCCCACCAGAAATTTTCAAACAAATAATAATCAGTGTAAGCCCAATACCTTTTTCCCACCTGCTTAAAGGTCTTTAATCACAAATTCAGAAGTCATGGATCAAAGACATGGAAATTTGGCCTAAATATAAATTCAATATATGGAATAAAACATAATCTAGAACTGGGATCTCCCAGAAAATGATAAAAAAAAAAGTTTTAGGGCCCCACTGATAAAGTCTAGATTAATAACAAAAGTTTATGAGGTAGAATTGCTTGTTTGATACAAAATAAGACTGCATTTGTCCTAGCTGGACAGCTATTTTATGGATGGTGCTAGATGAAGGGTCCTCAAAGATTCATGAAAAATATGCATTTAAAAAATTGTCTGTAAAATGCAAAATTTTTTGTATCAGACTTATCTTTTAACTCCATTTCTCATATACTTTTTTCAAAAATATTTATTTATTTGAAAGTCAGAGTTACAGAGATGGAGAGTCAGAGAGAGAGAGAAAGAGAGATAGAGAGAGATATCCCATCTACTGGATCACTCCTCAGATGGCCGCAATGACCAGAGCTGAGCTAGGCAGAAGCCAAAAGCCAGCAGCAGCATCTGGGTCTCTCACATGGATACAGGGGCCCAAACACTTGGGACATTCTCCAATGCCTTTCCAGGCACATCAGCAGGGAGCTGGATTGGAAGCAGAGCAGCTGGGACTCGAACCAGCACCATATAGGATGTCAGCACTGCAGATGACAGCTTAACCCACCATGCCACAGCACCAGCATCTCTTAAATAGTTTTTGAAGTCCCCTTCATATATCCATTTATTACTTTCACAGAAGGGGAAGGACAAGCTTTTCTTGAATGTCAAATATAAGAAACTTTTGTGGAGGAACAAGTTGAAATCATGAGCAAAGAAAACTCTATACTTAAGGAGTGGAGAACATAGACAAATAAACCAGCAAATACAAGAAGGTATAATACTCCTACTATGGTCCAATGACCAGGTGCTATGTGAACACAAAGATGAACATTTGCTTGGTGTGAGAAGTCAGGAAATTGTTCCCAGGGTAAGTGGCATCCTCTCTGAAACCTGTAAGATGACTACTTAGCCATTCTGCAGAACAGTTAGAGGGAAGTCATCATGAAAAGGGGAAAGATGATCTTAGAGCACAGAGAAAAATTTTGTGGTCAGAGAATACAGAGCATCAAAGACTTGGTAGGAACTCAATATGGTTGGGCTAGAGGGTTTTAAGACTTGAGGTAGGAAAATTAAGCAAGAAAATCATAAGTAACTTGTACTCCCACACGAGAGAGTTTGAAGTTGACTATTAAGGCAAAGAAGAGAACAATAAAAGATGCTGATATTGGGACACAAGAAGATCTGATCTGCATTTTAGAAGGATCTCTCTGGCTGTGTTATGCAGAAAGTATTAAGAGATGAAAATGACTTGGTGCCTGGTGCTAGGAACTTGGGTAGGAGTCTGTGGCGTGAACCATGGAAAGAGGAGATTGTCTTCACACTAAAATAGTGAAGTAGAAAAGAGATAATGGAATTGATTTGAAATATATGAGTGGCAAAATCACAAGGGGAGGGGAGGGACCTATTGCTGTATAAACTGTTTATCAGAGTCCAAGGGCTCCAAGATGTTCCGCTCTTCACAGTACCATCTCTTTGTAGGCTCCTTCTTGATCTACCCTATTTCTTCTACTTTACATTCCATCATTTTTGAGTCTCCTTTTTCTGAAAAGTGCCTGTTCTTGGAACGTCTCTGGTCCATTCCTCACCCTCTTCACCTCACCCAAAGAACTGCCATCTGACACTATTCTCTCTCTTGCTCGCTTTCGCTCTCGCTCTTGGTTCACTCTGCCTTTAAACCAGATGGAAATTAAACATGTTTAAAAATATTTTAAA